>NC_047057.1:23807810-24407810 GCF_000738735.6 Corvus cornix cornix
TGCCCTCTCCACCGAGTGGCCTGGGCGGGGGGCGCGGAGCCCCGCTGAGCTCCCCGCGCCGCCGCTGCCCAGACCGGCCCGCTGCCCCCGCCCGCCCGCGTCCCGCCGCGCCGGGGCTCCCACCTGAAGAAAAGTTTGGAGAAGATGTTCGCCTTCTCCAGGGGAGACCTCTGCATGGTGCGGTGAGGTGCGGTGAGCGGGGACCCGGAGGCAGCCGCTAATCGCTGACTCCTCGCTCGCTCGCCCACTCCGCTCCTGCGGTTCTCCCACCTTATCCGCCCGGCCGCTCTGATGTCACCGTCCGCCTCCTGCCCCGGCCCCTCTCCCCGCCTCTGCTTTGCCCCGGTTCAAAGGCGGGCGGGCTGGGGCCTCAGCCCGTGCGCTGCCGCCGCCGCTGCTCCTCCCCCGCCTCCCCGCCGCGCCCGGCACCGCGCACCGGGCGCGCCCCGCCGCTCCCCCCACACCCTCTCTTCCCCGGCTCCCCGACGGCTCTCGCCCAGCCCGTTATCTCCACCTGCCGACTCATCTTCCCGAGTCACGCACCCCGGCTCTCCAGCCTCTCCCCAACACTGAACCCCTCTCCTGACCAAGTACCGAGGCGGGGAAACCACCCCTCCAGACGGGCCTTCTGGCCTCGGTCCAGCGCAGCGAGGACAGCCCCGTCGGAGCGCGGACACCCCTCGCCCTCCCGAGCGCGCAGCTCCTCACCGCAGAGCCTGTCCCAATACACAGGGCGCCTGCTTGCAACCTACCGTGACCCGCAGGAGCCGAGGCCAGCTTAGCGGGGTTCGGCCTTGGTGGGTACCCGGGGCCAGAAGCCCCCTCCACCGCCCCTATGCCTGTGCGCGGTCCCGCGGGCGAGCGCAGCGGCACAAGGGCTTAAGGGAGAGGGAGGTCAGCTCAGGGAAAGGTGCGAGGCAAGCGCGATCACACCTACTTTAAAATACACTTGCTTCAGTTTTTCAAGTTCTCTGTCAGGCCCTCTGAACCGAGACGAATGGGAACTGAAATTATATCTTTAGTAAGTTTAGCCCAAGAACCCAGATCTAACACTAAGGCTGTTTCTGAAGCTTTATGTGTGTGTGACATACAAACAAAATCACTGTTTTCATAGTGCGCAGCAGAAAGCATATTCAAAAGAGATAAAGATGACAAGAAGCAAGAAAAAGAACATGTGATTTAATTCTGTAGAAGACTTAATTTTATTTGATGCTTTATTTGATATTTACACATTCCAGTGTCCTTTCATTTCTATAACTTAAAAAATACGAATGGAAAAGGCCATGCTTTCTTAATCATGCAGCCGTTGCCCTCTAAACTTGCTCTGTAAAGCAGCGAACGTACTTTCCTAAGGACTTATACCTTGCACTACAATTTAACCAGCTGTTACTCTTTGCAAAGTTTGCAGACACTTTCAATTTCACCGTTTCTCGCAACACCCCGCAGCGCTTTCATAAAGCATTCCTCTTTGCCTTGGCAATTCTTCCTAGTAGATTGCCGAGACAAGAAGTGCCCTCTTACCCTGTCACCGTACCGGGCTCCTTTGTGTCTCAGACCTCCCTCGAATCCTTCCCGATTCTGCTTTATTAATGACAAAGTCAGTAAGAAACGCGGGGCAGGCAGGACTCCAGGAAACTGTCCGCATTTTATCATGTCCTCAGACAATACGTAGAGGCAGGGCTAAATCCGCCCGGGCTCCAGGACAGCAGCGCGGAGCCCTTCGGCATCCTGCCACCTAGTGGAGCCGGGCCCGGGGCGCCAGCCCGTCCCGCACCGCACCGCAATGCTCTCCGTACTGCACTGCGCACCGCACCGCGCACTACACCGCACCGCAATGCTCTCCGTACTGCACTGCGCACCGCACCGCGCACTACACCGCACCGCAATGCTCTCCGTACTGCACTGCGCACCGCGCACTACTCCGCACCCCACATCGCGCCGCAATGCTCCCCGTACTGCGCTGCGCACCGCACCGCACCCCGGCAGCCGGGAGAAGGCGGGACCAGCTTCTCCGGGCGTTCGGTGCCGGGCGCCTGGAAGGCACCTCCGCCGCTCCCTGATGCGGCAGTGACAGCCCGCCAGCCCCTCCAGAGGTCAGGGCGCTTAAGTAGGAATGCGAATCAGGATTCAGATCCCTCCTCTACGATAGCCGGGGCAAGGCTGGCATCCCACATGCTCCATCGGCCTCTGAGAGAAGTTCTTCGGGTAGGCCCTGACATGCAGATCACCTAGACCTACCAAGTTTTTTCACTTCATTAAAAAATGGTGAAACCTTAATTTAAAGACAGAATCAGAGAATCAAGTAGGTTGGAAAAGACCTTTGAGATCAGTGAGTCAGACTGGAAACCCAGTCTTTTAACCAGTATACACTAGCCTGCTACAGGCTCTGTTCCTTTCCAGCCTTTGAATTTCTGGTGCAAGTGAATAAAGCAGAAACTGAGCAGGGGATTAGACTTCTTTTTTTGTAATTTACATTAGAAAGTGAGGTATGTTAAGTCATTTGAAATCATTAGTGGATCAGGTCCAAACTAGTTAAAACGTCAATGGGTAATGAAGTATTTTTCATAACAGTATCTCCCCGTGGCTATTACCATAAGAGCTGATTTGCACGCACTTGTAGCAAATTTGGGACTAACAAAGACACCCCATCAATCATCGTTGATTATGTAATTTTTCTTACATGAAAAATTCCACGAACTTTCCCTAATTTTGAACACCTCTAAACTTAGAATATTTCTTTGCCTACTTCCTTAAGTACCAGCTATGGCTATGTTCACCAAAACCCATGGAGTGATGACTTACCGGCTCTGTGATCCAATAGTTTTGCAAATAAATCAGATCCTTTCACATACATACATCCCACAGTCAAAAACTCCTAAACTCTTGGTTGTGTTTTACATATTTCTTGTCATTTTTCTCTCATGTATCCACAAAGTTTCCACTGTTACATTTCCTTGCTTGTTTCAGAATCCTAATCTTCCCAGGGATCTTGAACATACTCAGCTGACACGAACGTGAAACTTGTCATTAGCATTACTGTGAGTAGGAATAAACAGTAATATTTCTGTTCTTCTCTAGGGACTGAAATACATCCAACTTTAGTATTATTTATAGATTTCATTTACAAGAATTTCTTTCACTTCTACAGAAATGCAACTTGATACACTGAGACAACAGGTACTTTAGATGTATCCACATCCACCATCTGACTTCACTCTGAAGAAAACACGGTGAGGCTGAATTAGACAGCCAAGCAGGAGGAGGATGAGTAAAGGCTGGTTCCCTGTGCCATCACCACGGTAGCTCTGGCTCCCACACTCTTGCAGGGGTAACTCAACCAGGTGAGAGCCAACAGGCCATGGGCAGTCTGAAGTCACACACACGGGAAACAGGCTGGCTGGTTAGATGCCTCCATGTTCATGGCAACTGAAAGTGACTTCTACCCTGAGGGCTGTACCTTGACCTCTCTCCTGCCTTTGGGTACATGTTCCCATTCTGCTCCAAAGCCATCAGACTGTGTGTAAAGCTGTTTAAGGCTTCAGATCTAGCTGGGAACCCCACCTGCATTTTCACTGGGATGTGAACTTAGGAGGAAGAAAACTCACTTAGCGCTTTTGCCAAGGTAAGTAAGGGTAGGTAAGGGGCAAGGCAGAGAAAGGCAGGGCACGCAGATGATTTGCTTTAGATGCCATGAAGTCACCAAAAGATTTTTGCATTCCCTTTCCTAGGTACAGCAATACACTGGGGGTCTGGGGCTTTTTTGTTTGGTTTTTAATCCAGATGCTGATTTTCAAGAAGAGGAGAAGAAGATGGTTTAGTTGACTGGTAGCAATTGTTCAATGATTGGACTTCATGATCTTGGAGGTCTTTGGCAACCATAATGATTCTTTGATTCTAAAAATTTAATTATATTTGGATTTTTGATCCAGATGTCACTGGACAAAGCAGTAGAAATTCTTAGTAGAAAGAGAAAGCATGTTCATAGAGAAAGCATATTCATATTGAATACAATCTCCTGAGAAAATGAAGCTAAGTAGATGTCAAAACTAACACTTTTTTTTATTATTAACCTTTTTTTTTTTTTTTTGCAACGTCTCATTCAACCCCAAAGAAGTCTGGTCTATTTTCTATATTTCTTTTTAATAAAAGCAGAGAACTTAATCCACAAATCTGACACTGGTCTTTCTCTCAAGCTTCCCTGTACACTCAGTTGGACCTGGGTTCCCTTCATCATTCCAAGTAATTTCAACAATGGTGGGAAGCCTTACTTCAAATCCTCTCACAAGAATGGCCTTAGCATATGGGTCAGGTACAGCTCCTCATATCTCTTGTGAGATGGCTTACCTTCATCTAACTTCCAACTTCTCCTACGAGCAGGGAAAGTAGTCTGGGCACTTTTCCATAGGATAGGGCTTTATTTTACCCCACAGTTGTTATTTACAAAAAATTGATTATCTCAGAGTTCCTCACACACATTAAAAAACTACTCAAAACAGTAAAGCAGCAACAATGAAAGAACTCTGTCAACTACAGTTTAAAGTATATGTATAATTTATTATTCAACAAAAGCATTCTATCTGATGACTTATAAATATCTACTCTTAGTTGTTGAAGTCCCCACAGTATTCTCTAGTTGTGGACAAATTAGTAACATCCTACTTTTCATACTGTTTGTCAGTTTTGGCTTATATTACTACGAATTCCAAAGAGCTTCTCTATTCCCAGGAAATATATCAAAAACTGAATCTCAACCAAGATAAAAGCTGTAACAGAATTCACTTAAAAAGTAAACTATTCCCAAATATTTACCAGACAAATAGTCTTTGAGTCCACATTCATAATACTTTTAGAATATAGACGGACATGCAGAAGATGCCAGACTGACATTTCCACAAGCAAAACCTATATTCCAGTACATTGTCTTAATACTGCTAAAATTAATTCAACCAATGCTTCAAATATTTGCAGATTAACATTCTTAATCTGTGCACACTGGACACTTTTGGCAAGCAGAGTTATGTATGCTTTCCCACACTGCATCACCAGTATCTGACTATGTTAATTCAACGCATGGTCTCAAAAAATATGGAAAACAGTTTAATACTCCAGAGAAACTAAACAGGTCTTTTATGAGGCATGTATTTCTGTGGCACAACATATTGAGCTGGGAGGTGAAGTACCGTGAAAATACCACACCTTTCATTCTGGACAGGTAAAATGGGCAGACCCCATTTTGGTAAGATCTTACATGGAAATCACAAGAGGGAAAACAGTGAAGAATAAATCACAGGTTTGATGTAAGAATAGCAGAATAGCTGTGTGTTGGTGTTCAGCATGGTGCAACTCATACTGAATTTGCAGAGGTTGATTTTTCAGGCACTACAGGCCAGCTTCTTCAAAGTACTTCAAATTGCACACAATTTTCAACAAAATTTTAACACCCTGGTCTATGGAGTTAATAACTACTAAAAGAATATCTTTTTAAACTGGAAAGTATTTTTAAGCTTTTCAAAATTGTTGACACACAATAAGGGAAACAAAAATGTATTATTTCATTCAGAAGCACATGATTCTGTGACAATCCATTTCTATCTATACTGATGCATCAAAACCAGTATAAACTTTTAGACCTACTGAAGTGTCATTTTGATCTGCCTTTCTACATGATCTATCAAAGTACTGACTGAAAGTTTGCCGACTAAGTTTATGTCAAGTAAAGTCCTGAAGGATCTAGAATCTGAACAGAGGAAATTCAGACTTTGGCCTTGATTACATAAGAAAATGATACTACTCGTTTTTCTAAAAGATTTCTTAAAACTGTGAAAGGCCTTTGCTAGTAACTCTCATAATATCAAGATCTGTGATGTGTTTCAACAGTTTGGACACAGCTTAATCAGATACAATAATTGTCCTGGCAGATAGAGTACCTGCATTAACAAAAAAAAATAAAAGAGACACTTTTGACAAATATTGAAGCAAATGGAAAAAACAACAGGTACCAAATGTAGGGTATATTTTTTCACTTTACACTTGATAAAATATATTTGGTTCTTTGGAAGTTGCAGTTGAAAATAGTTTTCTCAAAACTTCAGGGTTTGTTTGCTTTCAGTCTAGAGTAAGTGTGAGAGGAGTTAAGAGCCTGAAATTCCAAGGCTGACAAGCTTGCAAGGTTTATGTTTCCAAAGATAGCTTTAACTTCTTCCTCTTCATACTGTCATGTAATAATCCCAGAACAATGATATTATTGAGGTTAAAAGGGCAAAAATCCAAGACTGATACCTTCAGTGACTCAAAAAAAGGCACACACCAGCAATCTTAAACAGCTGAGCGACAAAGATTATTGAACTACCTAGGGCATAACAAAAAGTGCTTAATTATTTACAACTGCTTAAAAGAAAAGAGATTGAGCTCCTGTCAGAGCCCTGAGACTGGAATTGTCTTTACTGGAATGTTATTGCAAAGATCATGCAGTAGAAACTCCACCATGCGAATCTATGCAGCACAATGGATCCTTAGCCCACTTATTTTTGCAAGTGTGCTTAGTTTGGTGTGTGCTACTCTTGCCTAAAACAGCTCCATATGGGTCCAAATATCTTCTGAACTTAATGGAAAAAGTTGGAAGCAAACCACTGTTATTCCAGTTAAAAAAGAACTGTAAGACTTGGTCTTTTTTTCTAGTCTTGAAATAGTCTAAAATTGCCTCTGTAATTGCCTCTTCAATAAGGAAGTTGCCTTAATATTCAGAATAATAATAAAAAAATTTTAAAACTAAAAAAAAAAAGAAAATAAAAAGGTGGGATAATTGCTCCTCCTAAAGATATCCAAGATTTTTGAGCTCACTGTGTGGGTAAAGGGGCAAACAGGGTTCCACACAAAGGCAAAGGGCTGGGCAGCATCCAATCCCCTGTTTTCCACGCAGTTCTCTCAGCAGTCTCAGCCCACGTCCATCCCATTTCCAATGGCCATGCTGAGATCCAGGTTAGTAGGTTAAAACCCTGTGTTTAGTCAGGCTTCAGAAAACCAATAACCTTTTCAAGTACAAAGGAACAAGGATTAGGTCAGTGACTGACATTTTCATAAAAGATTTTCTCCCAGTCAAAAAGAGAAGTGATGTCTTTTTTTTTTTTTAATGGCAGCTGTCAGCAGAATATCATGAGTTACTGAGTTTAATCAAAAACCTTTCACAGTGGACACAATGAAAAATGTATATGAGCTTAAAAGTTTCTCATCATGAGATCTTGAAGCTACTTGTGCTAAGTCAAACAGGTATAGCTGTATTTTAAATAGTTAAGATTTTTGAGGCTAAAAGCAAGACGTCTTGAAATTGTGTGGTTTTATGTCAAGCTGTGATTTGCACAAGTGACAGCAGGAGAAACCCACCATTATACAGCTATAGAAGATAACGGTCTTCTTTTCCCCTTTATTTACAAAATACCCTATGACTTTTCTGCAAGAAAAAAAGCTTATACTACAGGATAAGAATCATATTAGACAGGGTAAGAACCATGTTAGACAACCACAGCACAGTGGTGTTATCAGTGACAAAGCAGGCATCAGTCCTGAAGCTGTCCACAGAACTGGTTGAGAAAAAAAGGAATTCTTGAGATACAAAAATTCCAATGACACTTTTTAACAAAAATTGCTGAACTGCCAGAACATAAAGTTTGATCATCAAGACCAGCGTGCCACTGTTGCAAGTTAACCTGCAGAGCAATTTGATCCTACACACCTCTAGGTGATGCAGACCAAAAAATACTTCCCAGCGCTGTAGGCAAGTTAAGGCTTATTGTAAAATACTGGCTATCACTGATAACACCGCAAAAATAAGGAAGCAAGGAATATAAGGGTATATAAAGTAACTCAAGTCCCTAACTTTTGACTTATTTACTAAAAAAACCCAAAACTTTACATACTGATATAATAACTGATATGAAAAGGAATAAAAAGTTGCTCAACCAAAGGTAGAGGCACCTTGCAAAGACTTAAAAAACGGGTGATGAAGTTCATGTTCCACTGAATTCTGCCCCTGAACTTGTGCCACCAGCTCCCATGCCTGGTAAGAGACCTACCTGGATAATCATTCTGAGATGAGTTTTCTGAGTTTGCTCTGCTAAAGCTATTTTACTTGAACACAGTCAAGCTCCCAGTCATGAACTGCTTCGTGGAACCCAAGTTACAATCCTTTATTTGAACTCTATCTTTCAAATGAGAGACAATGTGGTATTTGGGTTTGCTTGGTTTTGTTTCTTTGTTTTTCTTTGCTGAAAGGAAAGGTACTATTTGATAGAAGAAAAACAAACAAGCAAAACCAACCAACAAAACCAAACAAACCACACTCATCAGGTGTCTCAGTTTCTTCCCACAGAAGAATGGGAGAATGGATAATCTCAGTTTTCTTTGGCATGAGACTAGAAAGACATGGCAATAATGGGTTTTGAGAGAAAATAAGAAAAAATGGACAAATTTAACAGCACTGAGCACTGAAATGACAGACTCAAAAAGTTCTGAAGAGTTATCAGAGAAAGCATTTTCAGATTAGACTATAGAATCTAAAAAGCTCTTCTAAAAGTTGTTTTATTTTCCTACCCAGGAGTTTCTATAATTAGTTAGCTACAAGTAGGACTATTAAATTGGTCAATATCAGCATAATACTTTTACAGAAGAGTTTAAAAAGCCAAATATACTAACAAACTGGGTTTATTACTTAAGAAATGGAAAATATTTGCAGTTTTATTTCTAACTGCATTTATCACAGAAATTAAAAACAGGAATCTAATACTCTAGCCTTAATAGACTTCTCCCTTGCTGGCTAACAAAAACTTAATTTACACTTCCCTGTGCCTGTGTGAAATGAAAAATACGATCTGTTCATGCACACTAATGGGTTATAAATTAGTATAACCATTTAGGGAAATAACCTTCTGTGGATCTAATTGTAGACAGCACAATGAAAAATGAGTGGACAACACAAGGTGTAGGTTATGAGATAGAAAATAATAATTAAAATATTTAATTATATTGTACAGAAATGAAATGATTTCTCATCAAATATTTGTTTCAGTCTCATTCATCTTTTCTCAGAACAGTAACATAGAAGTTAGAGAACTTCTATGACAAAATTATGTATTTGAAATAATACACAGGAAAGACAAACTATATCAAGGACTTCTGTATACACTTTTGCATAAGTAAATGGAAATGCTTTTTTATTTGATGCATAGTTAATCTGCAAAAGTCAATGACCCACGGCTGTGTTAAGCTTATAAGGCCTCAGGACACAGACATGTACATATGAAGGGAAATATTTAATGCATTTACAATAATTATTTATCAAAATCTGAAATGGCTTTTTCTCAAGACAATCTCTACTTCTGTGGATTTAGGAGGCAACACCTGGTATACGCAGTTTATCACAAAACATCTCTATTGCTTTACTTTTTTCACTGTCATATCCTGTACAGGATCCTGGCTAGGGTTGGCAACCACAGTAGATGGGTCTGCCATATAAATTTGGCAACAGGAAACTAAAGACATTTTTATTGGCACAAATAAAGACAATTTCATTCTGATAAATATAGTATGGCTTTAGACTCTTCTTTTAGAGCTGGAAAACAAGGAACAACATCTGAGCACTAGCAAGAAAATGAAATAATATGAACACTTATGCATCTATTTGCTGTAAAATAGTTTCATTTTTGAAATCAGAAATAAGAGATATCTTCAGTGTATTTACTTTACAATTTGTTTTCCCTACTATTGCAGTGCTACCTAAGGTCAGCTAAATCAGGATTCTAGTCTCTCTCCTCAAACTGCTTTCATTTTGAAGGCAAGATACAACAAAAAAGTGAGAGGAACTTTCAAATTGAGAGAAAACCTGTAAAAAGAAGAGCCAGTAGCATGCATATTGAAGGCTTCTCTTTAAGCTCACCCTTTACCGAACCTCAGCTACCTTTCTGCTTCTCTCAGTCAAGCAGACAAAACATACTTTTGAAAGAGCAGGCTCACCCAGTTATACCTGGGTGGGAAGAAGGTGGCCAGAAGTGCAGAAGTGGAGAGAAGTCAGAAAGAGTAGTAGATGTTTATGATTTTTAGAAAGAAGTAGTTAAACAGGTGTGGTGGGATTTCTAACTCCCTTCCTTAAGAGCTGATTAAGAACACAAATAGAAAGACCAAAGCTAGAAAAAAAAGTTGAAGGTTGTGTTTCCTGAATTCTAGATGTAGAGTAGAAACACCAAAGGCCAGAAGAAAGGGAGGAACAGAAACAATTAAATTTTATTATTCAAAGATTAAGCCAGGAAAGGAAATGAGAATTTCTAAACAGATATCATGCTGAAAAATGCAGATATAACCACTGGTATGGCTGACACACCTCATTTTATGCATGTACTGATGTAAAAAAAAATTATAAATAGTAAAAAAATCCCTAACACCAAAATGGAAAACAAGATATCTGTCTTGAGATATGTCATAGGAATTCTGAACAGTGAGCATATGAGGAGGCAGCTTTTCTAAGCAATGAGACATTTCTTTACCATTCCAGCACCTTCTCATCTAACTACAAATATGTTTACTCTATTACAAATACCTGGGGAAAAGCTCCCTCTCAATAAAGAGACCAGAACACCAAGTTCCTACACCCAGTCTAGCACATTCTCTATATCCAATGAACTTGGGTTGGTAGCTTGTCACAAATAGTCTGCTTGGGCAGACAGGAACAGCAAAAAGAATGAAAAAAGGCAGCCTTTTAAAAAGGAAGCACAGAAAAAATAACCTACACCTATCCAGACATAGCTGACCTCCAGCAACAACCTTGTTAACATCAGAATAAGAGACGATCTATAGAACAGTGAAGAAGGAATATCTTCCATATAACAGAGCTCATGAGAAGGGGCTGCTAAAATTTTCTGTGTAGGTATATCAGTTGTACATACATAGAGATCAACTCATTTTCACTTGGGATATCCCCCAGCAACATATTAATGAGAAATCAAATTAAAACAGTGCTACACCAGCAAGAGAGCAACTACTTCATGATATTTCCCTGCCTGATCCATGATTTTCAGGTACTGAGTTTCTATTTTAAAAAAAATCTCCTTTGTGTTTTTCTAGGAGGTTGGCATTTTTTTTCCATCATTCAGCCTAACCCAAGCCAGGATCCACACCCGTCGGAGGCTTGCAAAACCCAGAATGCTTCAGATATCATTTATCTAAAAAGAGCCCTTAGATTTCACTTCCTGCAATTTCATATATATTTTTTTATTTTATTTTTATTTGCTGCTAAAATAATGAAGTCAGAGAAAGGTAAGCAGTCGCCCAAGCAAACCAAGTGGGATGTTTCTTAGGTTTCTGCTGCAACTCAGTAACAGAGAAAGTACGTGATCCAAACCCAGCCTGATCAATCAAAAATCTCTTTTTCCCTTTTAATCATCTCTGGATCAATTAGATGTACTACTCCCACATGCTTATGATTAGATTTATTCTCAAACAGCAGCTTCAATGCCAGTAACTGAATGCTACATTACCAAATGCCTTTCCTTATACTTAATCCACTGTTCTCATTATACTTCTGTCATTGCTGTTTTGATCATTAACTGTATCACCAGAAGTGGCTTAATAATTACTCATTGCTTCTAGAAGCCTTAGTAAAAAATTCTTCCTGATTCCTCAGGTTTTCTGGAAAAAAAAATTTCTTTTTTATACCATTATCTGTTAAAAACTTTTAACACTATTTCAAAAGTAGTCACAGTTTTTAACATTTTCCTAGAAGTATTGCAACAAGTACAGCAGTGAGAGTAACAGTTCAGTAGAGCAGCTGGATGTTCATAACACAATCATTACAAGAATCCATCTGTAATGAAAAGCAGTCCTTCCCAGGAGTCCTCCCAAATTACTGTGTAAGGAATCACATACTACTACTGTTTTGCAGAAAAACTCCCCAAAACAAGACCTGTATTTATCATCTTATGTCCAAATTTAACATAGTTCCTCAGTACCTGCTGATAATATATTAGATACGTTCCCAGGTTGTGGATTTTTTCTTCCATGACTCTAAATTTCAGAGACATCTAGACAAAAAGAATTTGTATAGGAATTAAGGCTATGTGCCTCTGCATGAAAAAGGCCACTCACTTCAGCAAGACAAGGCAGAAGACTTCCTGTTGGCAATATTCAAATAAACTAAGTTATGCCAGCAAAAGCTACAAACAAGAAAATTTTCCTTGATCCAAAAAGATTGTTTATTGCTTTTTCTCAAATAAAAATGAAAAGTCTGAAATTAGACAGTATGGGTACTAGAACCAAGCATTCCCACTAGAAACCATCTAGGAACTATTACTTCAGAGGGATCCTACCCTTCAAGCACATTGTGCCCTGTCAATAGTGAATGCCTTTCTCTTACCCCAACACTGTATTCACTGCACCACCTTCTGTCTCACAGATCTGGAGAACAGATGAAAGCAAAATATCTTGGTACCAGTTCAGGAAAGTGCTTCTGACAGATCTAAAGAGGCATGCAAGAAGTGGAGTTGTAATGACTTATTGTGTGAATATATTCTCAATACCTACTCGAACGCATTACGGTCCCTGAGTTATCTGGCCAGTTAATTGCCAGTTAATAGCCACAACATGACATGACGTGACTCTCTGCTGTTGCCTGTGATACTCTTTTCCACACAGTGACTCGCAGCTTTGTAACCTCAAATCTGTAACATCAGAACATGTTGCAAAATGATCAGCGATGTCATAGGCAGGTAAAACAAAAGACTATTTTGCTAATGCATACAAATAAAGCAGCCAGAATAACAAGTAGATGTTAAACAGAAGTCATATTTACATACCGAAAGTAGAAACAAGGCAAGCAGGAGAAAAAGATAAATTATTCTAAATTATTTGAAAGCATAGACAACCTTAACATTGCTTCCAAATGTAATGAAGAAATCTAATTCATTTTTTCCAGGCTAACGCTCTTCAAGCTAAAATATGCTTAAATAGTCACATTAATTCCTTTAGAAAGTCGTTTCTTTCAACTAACACTGCTGCCTACAGATTTATTTGTAAATACTCATATTTAGGTAATGTAGATGAGACTTAGATGATATTTGTCCTATTTAACAGTTCTGTGAAACATGTATTCTTGATATACAACATCAAATATACATACAAAAAATTACAAACCTTAACTTAAACTGATCAAAAAGAGTCCTGAAAGTCAACGCTTATGGTAAAATAGAACTTTCCCATACTAGCCACCTAAACCTATACACAATAAGAAATTTCAAGTGTTAGTTTCAGCACTAGCTAATTTTTGCTACAAAGAAATTATTAGCCCAAGAACATAACAAGTCCAATGATGTATTTTCTTTCTTGATGTGTCTTCCCCTTTCTCAGAACAGGTACAGTGATGGTTTTAAGAACTGTTCAAAAGAACACGTACTTAAGAACATGTGACAGACTGAGATGTAACATGCTCCACTGTTTTTTTTTAAAAACATCTGGCAGGTTCAAAAAGCAGCAGAACTATCACGAGCTGCTCTAGATAAATGAGTGTAACATACTGCAGTGTTTCTTATGACTGAAGACGAGAAAACAGTACAATCACATTACAAGGACTGAAACTAAATCTCAGAATTGGGCTTCTTAACTATTGGGGTGCCAGCTATTGCCATCTCCATGGCTGACAACCAAATTTCCACTGACTTCAGATTGTGGCATTTTTTGTACTAGGGGCTAATGAAATACTGTTGTAGTACAAGACAAAGCTACATCATACACCCTTATATGCCTCATGCACTAAAATTAGCATCAAGCAGGCCTAAAACCAAACTATCTTATTAAGAAGTAAGGAAATGTGCTGTCATTTCCTAGCCTGGTACAATACATTTCAGGAGAAATCTATGTGACTTAAGAGATTCTTAGCTACTACTTGTTTAAAAACTCAGTGCATTTAATTTAGTATCTTAGAATTCCACAGTTGCTTTAATTTGAAGATCTCGTTGCTTTGCAAAAGTTACCAGATTAGGTAAAGTACGCACAAGCACTATGGTGTGTTTGAATAATATTTAAATAATAAATATTATTTCTAGGTGAGTATATAAATCTTAACAGCAACATGCATCCATACCTGGTACTTGATGCTTTTGAGTCACCCCAGATTAGAACACTTGTGTCTTTGACCACAACAGTACTAAGCATATAACACTACAACTTCAGTATGAACTACATCTATTTTCTAAAAAATGCTGTTGTGGAATGATAGAAACAACATTTTTCATTATATTTAACGACCATGCAAACAGCTTTCTGTAAACATTTAAAGCTCCACAAGCATTTGAAATAGAAAATAATTGTCTACTGTGACAGTCTAAGTTTCTATTTTCTTCTCCATATTGCCATAATATTCCTATCATCACAATCCAGTGAACATTTTTTTAAAATGTTTTTTCAGTATTGTACTTCTTTTCATCCTGGTTCCTGTAAAAAAAAATCAGTGCGTAAAGGCCTTCTCAGTTCAGTATAAACACACCTTTGTAAAACATAAAAATTCCATTTTTAATGTATTGATCTAATTTTATTTTAGCCAAAGCAAAGCCTAGAGAGGACTGTTGCATTTTTAATGGTATTTTGTTAGTTACTGATGCAACAGAGGGCTCAAGGGAAAAAGCGATGACTTGTTAAAAAATTTAGAAAGCCTCAAAGGATCTTCCAAACAGCCAGCACTACTGAGCTGCACAGTTTTCCTTGTTCACTGGCCTCTTCCTGACAAAGAGAACTTCCACTGCCCTCAGCTTGGTAGAAATCAAATGTTTACCTCTGTGATGAGTGCAAAGAGCAACTTACTTTCCTACCCTACCCTGTCTTTTTTCCCCTTTGGATAAGTCTTTGTGCAAGCTTAGCAGGTATTCTATCATTAACACAGCTTGCTTTCTTGATCTGATACTTTCAGCTCCTGGTAAAACTAAGCAAGATCAACTGTAGAGGCAGCAAAATCTCCCATGCAAAGGAGGAAGTGGAAAAGTATGCCTTGTTCTTCAGAGCTGGAATGGAGAGGAGTAGGAATAAACAGGGAAGCAGACTAGGTAAAAGCAAGGTGAAAAAGTGGTGTATTTGTATCTCTGCTGAAGTCTTCTGATTTACTTTTACTACTGGCATATACAGCATTTGACTTTGCAAAATTTCAAGCCTAGTAAGAACTAGAATATAAACACTTCTAAAACCTGTGTAGTAAATACGTGAATATTGCAAAGAAAAAATTCAAAGAACAAGCACACTGAATTCCTTTATTTTTTCTCCACAGTATTATGATACAGCCTTTAATTGTCTTGTCACCTCATCTAAACCTGTCCATCCCAGTCCAGATAACAGAAATCAAGTAAGTCTAACAAACAGAAAACCAAACCAACCAAACAAAAAAAGATGCTAGCTAGAGCCATTAATTCCCCAAGGACTCTCCTAAATTCAAAATCAAA
This sequence comes from Corvus cornix cornix, assembly GCF_000738735.6. Lineage (NCBI taxonomy): Eukaryota > Metazoa > Chordata > Aves > Passeriformes > Corvidae > Corvus > Corvus cornix. The sequence goes on from NC_047057.1 coordinate 23,823,275, forward strand.
GGTTAGATGTCCTGACACTCAGATGAAATTTCCATGTACCAGGAAAATCTTATTTAAAGCATGCTGTCTTTTGTCTGTTCTTCAAGATGCTGACAATAAGAATCCCATCAGTGTCACTGCTGCAAGTTAATTCTATTACATCATGAATTATTTAAGTAGATCTACTAGCAAATTATGAAGCAGGTTGGTGGGAATATTTGCCTGTTACAAAATCCTGTCTACTTGAAATGCCCAGTCAGAGCTTGCTGCCAAAGGAGAATGTGGAGGTTTTGCAGAAAGTTAGCCAAGAGGTTAATTGGAGGTTTGTTACAATTGGCTGATGTCGACAAGGAAATCTATGATCATGGATCATTAATGCAAGTCATATGGTCCATTTTTCCCCCACATATATCTGGATTTCACATACATTCCATGATGAGTTTGGATGATCTGGTAAAAGAAATGGGTATTTCAAGGAGGAACATAGAAAAGAACTATATGAGACAGAGGCGAATTTATTTATTGCAGAGCCTCATAGGCAATTGGGATTCCACAACTTTAGTGCAAGGTAAATTTTGTAGGAAAGCATTATGAGAAAGAAATCTGGATCAAACAGCTGTTGGCAGCTTATACAGGTGCATTAACAAAGAAGGAGCTAATCTTAAATAACCTGGACAGTTCTAGTATATAGGATGATTAGGACTCAGGGCATTTTACAGTATCAAAGTAGATAGGAACTGCTGAGTATTTTACTACACAAATTAGGTAGAAGGTATATTTTTTAATATACTAGTGCCTGCTGATTTCACGCACTGAAACTAACGAGGTTTTTGTAACAAGAGAACTGTTATATCTATGGCAACAGGAACTTGAATGAAGGAGTTATATCAGTGGTTAGAGATGTAGGGAGAAAAAGCTGCAGATACATATACAGGATGCTATGTAGAAACATGATTCTATATGAGCACACAGGAAGCTGGACAATGGCCATTTAAATATTAGGGATTTACTAGAGGGAAGGAACCTTTTACTGTAAGCTCAATAATCATTGCTTTAGAATCATAGAAAGGTTACAGTTGGAAAAGATCACTGAGTCCAACCATTAACTTAGCACCACCATGCTCACCACTAAACCATATTCCCAAATACCACATCCACATGCCTTTTGAACACTACAGAGATGGTGTTTCTACCACTCCCCTGGGCAGCCTGTTCCAAAGCTTGTCCACCCTTTCAGTGAAGAAATTTTTCCTAATGTCTAATCTAAAGCTTCCCTGGTGCAACTTGAGGCCATTTCCTCTTATCCTATCACTTTTACCTGGGAGAGGAGATTGAACCTCACCTCATTACAACCTCCTGTCAAACAGTTAAAGAGAGCAATACAGTCTCCCCTGAGCATCCTTTTTCCAGGGTAAGCAAACACAGTTCCCTCAGCCTTATAAGACTTCTGCCCCAGACCCTCCACCAGCTTTGTTGCCCTTCTCTGGATATGCTCCAGCACCTCAACATCTTTTTTGCAGTAAGAGGCCAAAACTAAACACAGGATTTGAGGCCTCACCAGTGCCAAGTACAAAGGGACAATCAGGGCCCTAGTCCTGCTGGCCACATTATTTCTGATCCAAGCCAGGATGCCACTGGCCTTCTTGACCACGTGGGAAAACTGCTTGGTCATGTTCAGTCTGCTGGTCAACCAAAAACAGTCAGGGCATCCCCAGTGCATACCTGCTCCCCCATACGGCCAAAAAGGAAGACTCATGGTTTCTGTTACTTGGACCAGCTGTGACAGAATAGCTCAAATTATCATAAAAGTCTCTTCCCCAGGTAGACACTTCTGCATGGAAGTTTGAAGAGTAGCATAAGAATGCAACTCTAGACAGCTAAGAGCTAGACAACAGTACAACATCTTTGAATGGTTTTCCCACACACTATGTTCTCATGATTCAACTGTTGGCACTTGTAACAGTTTTAGTTTATACCACTGGGGATGTGGATGGTATCACAATTACTCTTGAAGAGAAGACCTTAAAGCAGATCTAAAGGAGATGCTGACTTTGCTGGAAGAGATGTATGAGATAAAAGGAACCGGTAGCGAAGTCCAATTAGCACATCCTAGGAATTCAGTGAGGGGCTGAACAGTTCCTCTCAGAAAAGAAACTGAGATTTTAGGAGCTCTGAATTACTAGTATTACTTTGGAGAGCCAGAATCATAGACCATAATATAAAATAGCATCCTGACTTAACAAACTCAAACAAAACAAGTCCAGGAAGACGATATATGTTGTGGGAGTTGTCACAATGCCCAGAGACTACTGGTAAGCAGCCCCAGCAGCTGTAAAAGTAAGAGATAACCAAAGACTTCATATCCTGTGGTAAACCTATGATAGCAAGGCCATTCAGTATGCAGAAGTGACAGTTAGATTGTATGCTTTGCTAACAAAAGAGAAGAAAGAAAAAAATAATACAAACCACCAAACATGATAAAGCAAAACCAGCTTTTGATTTAAAACCAGTCCCTTTGCCAAGAAGCTATATTCTTTTTGAATTGGCCAAAGCAAAATAAAATGCGGCAACCAACAAAAATATTACATATATGAATATACTGAAATATGTGGATAACCTTCAATCTTGATAAAAGTGGTAAGACAAAGTGATATACCCGAATAGAAGGTAAATGGTGTAGAAAGTTCAAAGCAGCACTTGATCATTATAAACTGCCATTAGAAAATTCAAACATTTGAGTTTCTAAGAGACAGGCAATACTAGTACAAGTGGTTGCCTGAGTACCAGCCGAGAGTCAATAGGCTGAAACGAGAAGGTACTCACCATGATAATGAAGTGGGAGTACTGCCAGTTAAGATTAAGGGGACAAAATAGCATAGAGCAGAGTAGAGATAGTGGAGGAATGAGGAATTTTTAATAGAGAGGTTGCATCTAGTAATACCATGAATCATTCTGATACAGACTTGTTACACAGACCAAAGTTTCTAGGTTATATGGAAAGAAGCTAAAAATCTGCCTGAGCGACACTAAAATAAAAGAAAATGGCCTCAACATCCTAATTTTTGTTCTAGGTTTTTTTATACATTACTGTGATAATAAGAGAGATTTTCACAATAGGATTCAGGTTTACATCACGTCCATGAATTCCCCACCTAGTATGGGGAATTTTGACAATGGTTTAAGGCTTCTACCAGAAAACAAATTTTACGAACAGAAAACCAGTTGGTATGCAATTTATACTCCTGTGCTTGGCAGCAGATTTTATATCATGTCCCATCCAGATAGATTTGGTAAAGCGGACAGGAGGAACACAGCTGTAAAAAAGAAGAATTATAAGCAAAACAGATAAAACGAAATGCCTTCCATCTTTTGTAAGTCCATTAGAATGATGACTGAAATAATTATGAATAACCCAATTTGCTGCAGTGCAGCAGCTCATAACAAAATTTCAGGATAGCAAAACTAAACATTTAACACAAAGGGTGATTTCAGATCATAGAAAGAACACAGACCACTTAAGTGCTTTTTAGAGAATAAGTATCCATCTTTACACTTGAAATACCTTAAAAATATATTTACAAGTCAGCTGAAAATTCATCCAGTACCATATAAACTACTTTGTTTCCCATTTGTTTCATGAATGTGACCTGTTAAATTGCAATCATTTTTGCTACTTTATGGGACTTTTTTCAAATTATGCAAATTCCTTCATGTCCTGCTCTTAACCAAGTTACTGGTACAGCTGTAAGTTCACCATCTCCCAGCTGAACATTTACTGGTAATTTGTCAATTCTGTAGACCCAGAGCTACTAAGCCTCCCTGGGAATGAGGATTTCTTACAATTACTAAGTCTCTTCTTTCTGGAGTAGCCATTTTTTGCACAAGGTCTTCCTTCTTTCTCTGCACAAATAAATTAGGAGAACATGAAAGAAATGAGTTCAAGATATTTTATCATCATCCCATCATGGGGCTGAGTTTTGTCAAAGTAATATCTAGCCAACATTAAAATAAAGAATCACTGAGCTTTTATTCTAAACAATGTTACCACAGATGAAAATTGTATAAGAATGCCGGAAGTATAGACTCAAACCAGTAGCTGTGATAGAGAATTATCACAGAATGTAGAACTCCACTAAAATGCTATTGCCATTGAACCTCTGAAGTATTGGCTGCTGTGTTGTTAGCACTATGTTATTGATTTGAATTAAGCTTTACAGAGTCACTCTCTTTAAACATTTACCATTTCTGATTCTCCTCCCAAGAACTTTAGCAACGTCAACATCCGTACATATTTGCTGACTCAGCCTTTTGGTCTGAAACACACAAAACCGAATCAGTCGAAATATTCTGCAATATTCTGGCAATCATGTTTGAATAAAAATTCTTAGCTATGCATATATCAATTTCACGTAAGATAAAACATGAGGTATAGATAAAAATTCAGAAGAAATTCAACTAATTAAATCTATTTAGTACCAGAAGTAACCAGAAAAGGTTAAAAGTCAGCTGACAAATAAAAGTCTAAAATATCTAAATGCAAGTATGGCCAGCAAGGAGGATGGCTAAAGAAAGACAGGAAGTGTATTAAGGAAGTTCTATTATTCAGAGCAAAACCAGGGTCTTACAAGAATATTGTTATTTACTGCAGCCAGTGACTGCTATCCTTATTATTCACTGTATTTTTAACACATATGTTTAGTACAGGCTGGCATGCAAGTACACAAAGACAGGATACACATAGATTAGGTACTTATTTTCAAGTAGACCTTCAGTGCTTATTCTGATACCCCTTGTGATACAGGAAATTATTCTGTTTTCCCAGCTTGAGTCATTCTATAATCACCTCCTGCATGTAAAATGAGTACTGCACAGCAACATGGAAAAGATGTTGGGAAGTGTTCATATCAGAGTAAGCAAGAACACTGATATTTGGCAAATATGGATGACAGCCAAGACTTACCATGCTGTCAACCAAAATAAGTCTGCCTAGCTGAAAAATGAAGACAGACTTGAAGGTCACAAATAAGCTGGAGTAAGAAAAATGTGAAAAAGAAGTAGGAGAGTCTACATCAACAATAATGTCTGATTTACAGCACCAAGCAAACACAAAAGGAGAGATCACCTGCTACCAGCTTCTGCATGATTGTCTTGTTCACATTTGAAACAGGTATTGAGTACACTGGCTGCAAGGTTCTTCTACACTGTGAGCCTTTGAAAGGAGTTGGGATTTTTTTTTAACACTGGGCACTATTGGGCCTGTTACTGAAAATTACCTACCTAAAGAGTGGTGCCCTTTGAGGAAGCAGCGGCATGCAGGTTGTGTTTGACGTTTCTGCTGTGACATTTTTATTCGGATGGGATATAATGCAGAGAAAAGGAAAAAAAATCACAAACAAACCAACGAACCATCTCCAACTCTGAAACCTGGACCAGTACAAATATATCACAATTGTCAAATACTAAACAATTGGTAGTGTATTAAAGGTAATGAATCTATTGATAGTAGCAGCGCCAGTTAGAAATAACTCTCCTGGAACATGTGATGCCAGCTGTAAAAAGTCACAGTCGTCTTTAGAGTTTAGCAGCTGGGGATATAAGTTCTACTAGCAAGTCCATCTTCAGGAACACAGCTAAGCCAAATGAATAACAAGATAGAAGTTTGATTCTAGTTATGGAGACTATTATAAAGTCAAGTACTTGCAGGTTCAATACAGATACAAAGAAGCTACACAAAAATGGCATAAATTCAACTTTTCCTCTGCAGAGAAAAATAAGACATATTCATAAGAAATATTCAGGCCAGTAATAAAAACCCCTGAAAACTGAGAATAAAAGTTACAATAAGAACTGACATGCCTACAAAAACATTGAATTATTACACATGGTAAACATTTTATCTTCATTACCAAAATAATTTAAAAAGAGATTTACTGTATACAGATAAACCCAAAATAAGCATATAAAGCTAAGCCTTTATATAGAATTACGTATTACAGTTGACTCATTTTTAGCAACCTTTGCTCTACAGAGGCTGTGTGAAAAGAAGGGGGTTTGCATTTCTATCAAGTTTCCAGTATTGGAAGTTTCTCTCATGGGAATTCATTTAACATGTTCACCTACTTCTTACACCAGAGTTCCTTGTTGTTAATAATCTGACTTTCATTATACTTTAATGCAAACAGGCTGTTATATTTAACAGACAAGCAAACAAAATCCAGAAAATGCAGCTATTAAAAATTTCAATTTTGAATTGAAATATGCAGACCATGCAGGTCTGCAATAAGTGCAATTTTTATAGCACTTAGCATGTTCCGAGCATAACCCTAGCTAACCTGCAAATCCCAACATGTTAAAAGTTGCCTTATACATTGCATTGCATCAAGAAACAAAATAAAAGTGACACAATAAAAATTAACTCAATAAATAAGAAAACTTTCACGGACACTTTCTGATCAAGGGTATCTTTTCTTTAAAATTAACTTCCCAAAATTACATTTTTACAGTGCCATGGGCACAAGGACTACACTTACCATTTTTTACTCTTCTCCAAGACCACACTCCTCTTCTGCGAGTGGATGCTGAATTTCGTTTCAGCCTGGGGCAAGGTCTGAGATGAGCTCAAAGAGCAATATTGCCTGTGGATGAAACACAGAACGTCGTTCCTCATTTGTTCTTCAAAGCATACACGCGAACCTCGTAATAGATAAGATATTACTGTCTGTCATTAGAAAGAACTCTAACCACAGTTCTGAAAGTAATGCCCCATGCAGCCAGGCTGGAGGTCGAAAGTCTGGCTCATTGTGCGCGGCTGCTCTTCAGCTTTCCCACGCGAGTGTCCCCACCGCGGGCTCGGGCTATGTGACACTGCGTGTGCCCACGTGTAAGTGACGCCACTGACTGCTGCTAGCTGAGGTGGCGTGGAAAGAGCATGTTAATGACGTCAGCAATTAAAGAGAGAAAGCCGTATCTTTTACCTTGACTCCACACGCATACATCAGCCACATATCTAAAGACACAACTTCACACATGGCTGTGCTGCGTCTCCCAGCACCCACACAGCAGCGGAGCCACGAGTGCGCCGTGTCACAGCCCCACGTGCTTACAGTACCACTGCCAGGGATTCCTTGTACCCCGGCACCGTGACGCCACAGCCAGCACGGCGCAGCCCTCCCCTTCCCCTCCCCAGCCACAGCTGCCCGCCCACGGCGCTCCCTGAGGGGCGGGGCGTGGGCACGCGGGAAAGCGGGAAAGCGGCCGCCTCAGCCGCGTGACCCGCCCGCCCTGAGGCGACGCGGGCGGGAAGGGCCGGCATGGCCGCGGTGGTGTGCGCGTCCCGCGTCGTGGCGGGTGGCGACGAGGGCAGCGATAGCGACGATGGCGACTGGGACATTGGCGTCGTGCGGCAGGAGCCGCAGGTGAGGCTGAGCCTCTCTGCGCCTGGCGCCCACCAGCCGTGGCCGGGCGGCTCGGGGTGGGGGGCGGCCTCGGCTTGAAAGCGTGAGGGGAGCGGAGCGCAGTGGGTCTCAGAGGAGGATGCGGCTGCTGCTTCCTCTTAGGCTCTTTCCCACCAGGGTAATGCTGGGGTGCCCTCAATCCAGTAAATGAAACCTGAATTGTAGGGGCTTATCTTCTTGCATGAACCCTCAATGTTTATTTTAAAGGGCTTTCTCCCCGTGACTAGCAGACCCTAGTCCTAATCATATTTCAGCATGAGAGTAAATTTGAAAGTGGCCAGAGGCCTGTAAGGCTGTTTTATATCTTAAATCTCTTGAGAATGTTTCTTGCTAACTTGAAGATTTCAGTAGTGTTACTGCATCTTACAGGTGTGAAGTACCCATTAGTGTGAGGTAGGTGCTGTGAGGCCTTTTAAGTGTGGGTTTGTCTCATGACCAGAATTGAAAAATGGAAGTATAACTGAGTTCTTGAAGTCTCAGGCTAAAGGTTATAACCAGTGTTTTAGGGGCCTTGATCTTTAAATAGAGGTTCCTATCCAAAGATGTGCCTTGTTTGAAAATTGTTGTCTGAGTAGAATAAAAATAGGGCTAAATTGTTCTACTGACTGTTTCTCACCTTGGTTCTCTAGACACTTTTGTTAGTTTTTACAAAAGTTATTGGAAAGATGCGGTACAATGTGCTGTAAAAATTGTGTATTTCTAAGTTTTAATGTTGGGAATTAAAAACTTATGACAAAAGACAACTTTGTTTCATACCTATTTCTGTCTCTAAGGAAACTAGTGAATAATCAATCCTCTGCTTACCACTGTATGTAAATGTTTAGTAGACTTGAGATAGCTCCAGCAGCAATCTTCAGCTGCATCTGAAGCTTTAATAGAGAACAAATCTATGATGCTTTTGAAAAGAACTTCAATTGGGCAACTGTCTGATGCATAAACTAATCTTTTGGTCAGTGCATTTTTCAGCCAGAACGTTCATGGTGCAGCACTACAAATGCCTCTGTCACCACAGAATTAGGATGACAGAGGAACTGTAACTCTTCACAGCAGTGGACTTGTGCGGCTAGGCCAGACAGCTGGTCACTGAGGTCCCTTGACTCAAGCTCAAACTTTCATATTGATAGTTGTATTTTTTAACGTTGTACTTCACAACGTGTGAAATGTACAAAAAAAAAAAGGTACTTAAATGCATTGCAAAGTTTTTCTAGTGTCATAAGATGAAAAAGAATCTTAATTGAAATCAAATTACGGTAAGAAAAATTGAGAGCAGTGTGGGAGGATGGCAGGTCTGTTGAGAAAGAAGATATTTCCATTTTCAGAGAATGGAACCTCTCAGAAAACTTGATTTTAAACCTTAGGCTTTATAGTAGACCCTGAACAGATCTACAGAGATGGAAGAACAAAAGTTTTACCTTGCTCTTTCCTTTGTGCTATGTCCTTTCAGAGATTATTAGTGCTTTTGTACTGAAACGAAGCTATATTGTTTTTGCCTTGAAACAGTCTCCAGGTTTTGACTTAATTTCTCTTTATCTAGCAGTTGGATCAAATGTTGCAGATGGACAAGAATAAGGCATTAAAGAAGGCTCTATTTCATGGTGATGTGTCATTAATTGAAGAACTCTTAAACTCGGGTGAGGAAAGTTGGTTACAAAGTTGAATATTTTTAATTGCACTCGGCAAGAATACTAACCATTCTCATTTAAAATAAGACTTTATATCCTTTACTGGAAACATTCACATATTCCTACATAGACTCAACACATTATTTTGAAAGATTAAATTACTTTTTGAGTGACTCAGATTCAGTATTCCAGCCCATTCCTTCTAATTTATGTTTCTTTTGTTAGTCAGGAGCCCTGAAAATTGAGAAAACTATAATGTTTCAGCTATGAAATAAGGTGTTTCTTTACTTTCAGATGCATCTTTAACATACAAATAGCAATTACAAACACTGAATTAGAGGTGGTTTAAATTGGGGGGGGGAATTCAGAAGATGGTCTTTGGTGTTGAAGGTTGTACAGAATGGGGTAAGAAGGGGAGGCTAGCCTTTTTTATTGTAATGTTCCCCCAGTTTGGAAATTCCTTTTCTTTTTTTTTTTTTTTTTTTTTTTCCCCTCCCCTTCACAGCACTGTTAAGTTTCTGGTATGTGCCCTATGTAATACTGCTGTCCTGGAAACATGAACTGAACAAAGATTTTGTGATTCTGAAAGGTCTAGCAGGCTTTATGTGGCATTTGTCACTAAAAAGTAGTCTGTTTTAACACTGAAAGCCTTTTTCCCTGCTCTATTACTCAGTATTTGTCTTTAATGTGTTTGTTAATCAGTGTTAGGAAGATTGGATCACTTACTGAAGCATCCAGGGCAATCAGAAACTGCATAGCTGAGTTGACCTGCCTAGTGATAATTGTCAGGAAGTTCTGCTTCAGCAAGCAAGGAGAATATAGTAAACAAGAGCTTGTTCTCTGAGGAAAATTTGTCTTAGGAAAGAAAGTAGTTTCTTGGTTAGCAATGGGCTTTTCTGAGTTTAGAAACAATGACATTATTTGCCCTTTTAGAAGCCAACTGTTTCTCAGCACAATGGGGGAATGGTTTTCCTTTTAAATTAAGCAAAACTATTGCATGGACTGCAACACAAGAAGTGCAGTACAAGAGTGAAATATATCTGTCTTGCTTTGAGAAAATATGTTCTTATTTATGGGTAGAGTTTTTAGTGATGCCTGTGCATCAGATTGCTCAATTGTTTTGCTACACCATCCATTTTTAATTGTACTGCAGTCCAACAGCAATATTTCACTTTCTGTGCTGATGCCTGCTACGCAGTGGACAGTTCTGTGCTGTTGGAAGATGATAATAGGTTTCTGTAAGAGCATAGGTTCAGGCTGAGAATTCACGTAGTCTAGTTTCCTGTCTCCTGAAATGAACAAGGCGGTATCATAAAAGAATATATAATTTTCTTAAAATGGGATCAGTAGTAAATTCTGACCCATGCAGTACTGTTCTGCAAAGCAGTAGAACACAGTGCCTATCACAGAGGTTTTTCTGAAGAAAGGTAACATTGTCCTTCAGAGGATCTCTGCTCTGATTAAATCTTTGTCCCCAGAATTACCTTTAATGTATGTTTGGTGGAGCTTGTAGGAGGCTCGCTACCAGCAGTCAGCCAAACTCAAGATTTGTGTTGGAGGTGGATTTCCTAGCAACAGCTGGGGCTATTCCTATAGGTGGAGTGAGACCATGTTGTCTTCTGGCTTGGTTAGGTGTTGCTTTAGTATTTTTGATGCTGAGGCAGTTTTACAGAGTTCCTTTAGGAGATGGACAAGCACAGTGGTTTTCCTTACCACTTCTGTTAAATGGCAACTTAGGAAAAAGTTTCTGAAGTACATGTCACAAAAATTAATGCAAGCAACTAGCGCCTTTAAAGATGACTTGGACATTTTGGTCTGCTTTACGAGTAAAATACTTGACACCATATAATTCATGTGTTCCTTTTCCTAAAATGGAATTAAAAGTTATGACCTCATGACATTTTATTCTGACTAAAGATATAACTAGAGTAAAATCCTCTGTTTTCCTTCAACAGTTTGTTCCATTTATATCTTTGAATGAGTGCTGGAGCTCATCTCATCTCATCTTTTGTGAGCCAGTTCAGGGAATTAAAAGTAGTAGTAAACTACAGTAATGGGAGGATGCTTAGTGTGTGAGAATTAATTTCTCAGCCAGTTTAGGACTCTGAACCCTGAGTCAGGTGACCACCATAGGTGGCCCAGCAGAGGGAGACATTAGCAGCTCTAATATGGCTCAGCTTTAAGGTAATGTGGGAACAGACCTAAGTGCTGACAGACTTAAAAGAAATCAATACTTCTACTAGAGAAAAGTTTTAGAAAATCAAGCATTTTAGAACTTCCCCTCAGGTAAGTGGTGTCGGAATGTGAATGGATTCCAATACTAGGAGCTGTTCTTAAACTGAAGGAAAGTCCAGACGTCATATTGGTGTCAAACATGGAATTATTTAGCAGAGTTACATTTTTCTCTATAAAAAAAGCCTTTCTACCATAGCTATTATTAGCCACAGTCAAGAAAGTACCTGAAAGGGATATGGGAGAAACAGTAATACTTACAAAAAGAATGTAATTCTTCCTTTGCTGTTCTTTTGCTTCACTATTATTCATATTCTTCACATAGTTTCTCCTGTAGAGCTTGTCTGTGGCCAGAATGTATTTCTCCCCTTTGCTGCTTAAATAGGAAGATATTTATCTGTAACTCAGATTGTAAGGAAGAATGTTGCATCTGGTTTGTCTCCTAGCTGTAATTTGTGAGGCCATGTAACTGAAAAGCTCCTCTGCTCATACCTACAGAGGAACACAGATAATGGCAGGTGGGGGAGCCCAAATAATACCCTGGTCCAGCTCCTCCAGGCCCATCGTGGAAGCCAGTAGCCTATCACAGGCCCACCTCTACAGTCTCAGAGAAGCAGAGAAGCCCATGGGCAGGCAAATTACAGACTCGGAGCAAGGGACTCCCAGAGCTGTAGTACAAGGTCCTTGTGCCTGGGGGCCAAGCAACTGTAGAGACAGGAATGAGTGAAAGCCGTGCCAGTCACAGGAGTGGGACCAGAGGCCCATGTGTCTGTGATGCCAGCAGCTGGAGGGGATAGATGACAGGATGATACTGGTGCTGCTGTGTTCATAAGAGTGCTCTGTTTGTGTTGATCACTGTGGCCAGTGGGATGTGTGGGGGTGTGTGTGCCTGCTGGGAGTACACGCTCAGCATCAATATGGGTTGGACCTGGGGTTGCGGAGCTGCAGCAGTCTCACTTCTCTCTGGCTGTTGGATCTGGCCTGATTTTTCACTAAAAAGTTTTTTCTGGGCTTCACTGTTTTATAGGATTTCTTAAGGGCCATTTTAAATGCTGAACTAACACTGCTTATTTCAATAACAGCTCATGTAGTGAACTATTGAGTAGTCACCAAGGTGAGACATTTCTGGTTCAATCAACAACTCCTATAACCATACAGCCAAGAAGCCACATGACTTTTCCTGTTTCAGTTGTCCTTTCTTTGTCTTCCTCCGGGATTACAGCTTGTTTGTATTGGGACTGTCACACTGAGTGGTACTTCAAGGCAGTCATTACCAAGATGGTAGGAGACTGTGCAGGACAAACAACATATTGCCAGATAGACCATTCTACTTCTAGAATTTAGAAAAAGCACCAGCATCATGGCAGATACTGGCTGCTATGCATGTAAAGAAAGCATTGAGGGAAATGCCGTCTCAAGAGTTTTAATAAGTCTCTATATAACTGCCAAATAGGTCATTTGTCGCTATTGTTCTGATATGTATTAAAGTGAGAAGCTCTAGATGGGAGCTGTAGTTACATGGACTGCTTTTCTTCTTATGAGGAAAAGAGACTTTTTAAGGGTGACAGGGTGACAGTTTTTGGCTTTTTTTTCTTACTAGTATACTTCAGTGGGCTGTTGAATATCAGACTTGCTAGATTCTTGAAGTGACTACAAGGAGATTCTGATATGACTGCTAAGGAGCATTTGCTGGCTCCCCTTGTAGAACTTATATGGGCTTTAATAAAAAGTTTTGTACACTGCAGACAGGCCAGTGTGCTGTGACATTAACTGCAGCTAGAATGTATACATTGCTAAGGAGATTTGATTGTAAATTTTGTGGCTTGCAGATGTTAGAATGCTTCAACACATGGCTTTCATTGAATTGCTACCTCTTTGTTGATTCTACAATTCTAGTGATCTTAAGAAATTAAAGAATCAATCCAAGAGCAGTGACCCGTTAGTCCCGCAGCTTTGATGATTTTATATTGCTACACTGAACACATCTTTGACATAGTACCAAGACAGGGAAAATACACGTTTTGCATGAAAAAGTATGCACGTAGCTTAACTGTCACAAATTTCTTAGGATAGTTCTGGGGGTTTTTTCAGAATATTTTTTCCTAAAGAAATATTTTTGATTATCCATAGTCACCATAGGACTAATATGGAACCAGCTGATGGAAACTTTTCTAGAGGAAGCAATATTTGTTGAAGGATTAAAAAATGCATAGAGGTTTTTATTAGAAAGCTGTCAGATGAGTATCTCAGTCTGGTACTTGGTTCTTGGTGCATTTGGGAGGGCTGGGCTGTCTGGCATTCTTCTAGCCATTTTAGTCGTTGTGGCTTTTGTAAAGAGTAACAAACAATTCTGGTGATTGTGTTTGAACCTTGCATAGTCTCCTATTTCTCCTTTTTAATGAGATAATATTTTGTTAGTACCCAACGCAAATCTGCTAGCTAACTGTCTTGCAGGACAGAGAATAAACGGAGCTGTGAAGCAGGAAACCCTAGACATTGCAATCCTAATTGTCTGGCAAGCAGTTGGCTTCCCCAGCAGTCCTCTTGGCTTGGCAAGAGTCAAAATTTTTCATTTTGATTTAAGAAAGCTATTGCACAAAGTAGAGAAAACAGATTCTGTGTGCTTATGTGAAATTACTTTTGCAGCTAAATGTTTGAGGTTTTTTAATGTAGTCTTTCTGTGGTACTTAACTCCTTGGATTGAGAACTGGACTTCATTTAAGTCAGTTTGAAAAGTTGTTTTCTGATGTTCTAAATAAAGATGTATTAAAAGAAAGAAAATGCCCTAAGAGATTTTTCTCCCTTGTACTAAATGCAAACAGGGTGTAACCTTTGTAATGATACATATTGAGAGTAAGTTTTATAAAAAGCATGTCTGTTTTGATGCAGTTTTATGATATTAATTTCTTAAATTTTGACAGGAATCAGCATAGAAACTAACTTTCAGTTTGGATGGACTCCCCTGATGTGTGCAGCCAGTGTGGCTAACTTTGCAATAGTACGTCTTCTTCTGGACAGAGGTGCTAATGCATGTTTTGAAATAGGTAAGATGGGAATGAAAAATACTGGCTGGTAATGCTTGGTACCAGACGTTGTCCCTACCCTTATTCTCGTTTGCATATGTAGGTAAAAAAAGCAAAAGTTCGCAGTGGAACTGGGACCTGGTCTACCTTTCACAGTTTTGAAGGAAAAGTAGTAGTTTTGAAGTAAAAATTGTGTACTTGGAATTTATTTGGAATCAGTTGATGCGTTTTCTTGTTCTTTATCTCTCAAGTCCATTTTCCCCCACACCTCCCAAACCCCAAATACTTTTTTAAAAAGTGTTTGGAAGTACTTGCTCAAAAATTGTAGTATAAAGTTGTACAGGTTAAACTTCCTTTGTTTGATCCTGTTATGAACTATGTACATGCAGAAACCAGATTCCATCTCAAACAACATGAATAGCTTTCCAGTCCGTGGGAAACTCATGTGGACTTCTCTAAAACTAGAGTGCCATTTTTCTATTTTCTATTAAGAAAACTGTTCTTCAGTGTGTGACTAGATCATCTTTTTCTGTGGGAGTTCAGTGTAGCTTCTAAGTAGTATCAGTTCTTCTGTCAATTTTTATGGCCTAATAACAACACTTTTTCTACTTAAATTGTGGTTATTTTCAAACTCTTCCATTGCATTGGAATGTTTATCCCACAATACTGCCAAGTACATAAAAGCAGTGATCATATTTTCCAGTAACTTGCCAGTATTTGCCGTAGTAGTAGACTGAAATGCAGATGGTACAAATCTAGCTCTGAAAATTTTCTCTAACCTTTTAGCAGTTGATCAGAGTGTGAGATTAGAGTAGATTGCCTGCACCAAAAGCAATTGTGCCTTCTTCTAATCACTGTCCTTGTAGCCAGTTTTGGAGAACTTCTGTGTGTCTGCCTACAGCTCATACCTGCTCCTTGTTAATGGCTGCAGAAAGCTATAAATGGGGCAAAAACTGCTATGGGCAATGGTTTAGGCTGACCAGGTAACCAAATGCATGGCATTTTTCATTTGTGTGACCAACTGTCATTGCCCAAAGTGGCACCTTGCTAGGATCAGGTTTCTTGGCTTGTTTCCCTGTTAGACTGTGTAGGGAAACTGTAACTACAGAGTACTGTCCAGCCAGGAGCAGTCTTGCAAGTCATTGATTTGGGTCAGGCCCCATGTGTTCAGTAAAGCTGTGGTATCCTAAGGGGATACTAAATCTCACCAGTCCTGCTCTTTTTTACGTCAGCATGCAGTCATACAAGTGATCCTATAATAATTAGCCTTTAACGCTTATAATCCTAATAAATAGCTATACTGTTAATCATCTTGAGTCACTCTTCAGTCATTCTTTATAAGTAGTTACTTAATTTTACCCTTTTTGGTAGTTGACAAGAACTAATATATCATATGATGGGCTCAAAATGTTGCATCCTTGAGGGATAATTTCACCAGATCTGCTGGGTTTTTCGTCTGGTGTGAACATAAACATCTTTTTTGCAGTCTTTTAGCAGTTTTTCTCTGCAAAAGAGAAATCTAAGAATTCCAAGGTGTTTCTTCCCTTTTGTCTCTTGCTCACATGTATGAGCTATAGGTAGGCTAACAGAAATTAATTTCCCACTCTGTATCACTACCTGAGATACTACAGTATATATACATATATATATATATATATATATAAATACAAATATAACTGCAGGTTCCTCCCAGATATTTAACAGTGCTTTATTTAAAGTCTTGCCATCTTCCCATTCATGTTCTGGTTGATAACCAGGTTAAACATTTTGAGTAAATATTTGTCAGCATATCAAGTAATTTCTTCAAGAGGCAGCTGAAAATTAAAAGATGGTATATTAAAAAACCAAGTGAATTCAAATGCAGAACTATGTTGTAGAGGTGGAGGGCAAGAAGTGGTGAGAGCAGTGGTGGTAAAGTACGTAACAAACTTTTCGTGTTTATATATAATGAAATCTGACCTCATTAAA
This sequence comes from Corvus cornix cornix, assembly GCF_000738735.6. Classification (NCBI taxonomy): domain Eukaryota; kingdom Metazoa; phylum Chordata; class Aves; order Passeriformes; family Corvidae; genus Corvus; species Corvus cornix. Next base: position 23,839,553 of record NC_047057.1, read on the forward strand.
GAATGAAGATGTTAATTATACAATTCAAAAATTTCTACAAGAAAATTAGAAAATATGTTGGAACTCTTGATAGGATATGAAGTAAGTACAGCTATTATTATACTTCTTAAATGGATGAAGGCATGCTGGAGCTTGTGAACAAGATTGTGCAATAAACAAAATGGGCAGTTACTCAAATAGCAGTGTTCTAAATGACACTGGGGCCAAATAACTTGCTAAGGTCTTTAAAGTGTTATGTTTCCCATATGGAAACCATAGTAATCATGGGAAAGGAGGTCTCCTGTGTTCTGTGGGCAAACAGCAGTTGTACATTTTTGATTTGTGAGGTAGGGTGGCATGTAACACCCAGCTGGTTGCAGAGCTGGAGTAGTAAATATGCTGGTATTCTTACCTACTGTGTAGATGCTCTTTAAATCTACATCTAAACCAATACTTTTAATACTCCTCCTGCCACTACTGGACCATAGTAAGTTAATAAATTTAATTCTTCCTCCTTAAGACCTATCATAAAGCCCTTTTCCTTGAACTGTCCTTTGTATGGGCCTCTGTTCTCCCCAGAACTGGTGTCCTATGTGTTTATAATACAGTGCATATACCTTTTTCTATCCATTGCAGTTAACTTCCTGTCAGCAGTTACTTCCTTTTACTGGAGGGGAAGAACAGGGAGTGGATCTACTGGTGTGGAATGCGTTTTGAGAAATTAGGATCTTTAGTTGAACTCCTGTAGTTTTAGGGTACTTTCAAAGTATTCTAAACTTCAGTAGGAATAGATGCTTTACCACTGTGTTTCACTCACATCTTTCTGAGTATCTCCTCAGGTGCCTTTGTCTTAGCTGATCATTGTAGTGATTTTCACAGACAGGAAAACAAGATTGTTAGCCATTTCCAAATATCGTGGAGTGTCAACCTGATTAACAACTCTAGCAAATATAAAGACTTATAAAGGAACTTCTGAGTTAGCATGGTAGTTACGTTTACATATATAATTCTCTAACTGCAAATTTCCAAACAGATAAATACACTGTGTTGATGGCAGCATGTACTGCACAAGCTTCTGAGGAGAACATCTTGAACACTGTGGAACTGCTTCTATCAAGGAATGCTGACCCTAACCTTACTTGCAGGTATCGAAAAACCCCACATGTGTGAACACAGTACAAAATATAGTATTATTATACAGAGACACGTTTATAGATGTAGCTGTTGTTGGTGATTAAGATGAAGTGTACATACTTCTTGTCATTTCACTGCTGTTTGTATAAGAAAAGATTAGTGCTCAGATACTTACATCTCTTAGTACAGTTGTTAATCTGAGTAAGTAAGACTGTGATCAGCTTTATCAAATTGTAAGTTTGTTCTTCAACTGAACAGAATATAAATTAATCTTAATTATTCACTTGACTGAAGTATAAGAGCAAGAAATATGTCCTCTGCCTTTCCTAAATCATATTGCCTCTTCTGCATAAAAATGGAAGTTAAATTCTTTATTTAAATTCATGTCCTACTTTCGAGCTTTTTGTGGATATCTGGCTATATTCTTTTCACAGAGTGCTTCCTGTGGATAACAAAATTCTGTGAATAAAATATATTTATTCCACTGCAATCTGGAATAATTCTGATTAAGAGATTAAGCTTCTTTTAGAAACAAGTAATAACATACTTCTTCAATTACAACTTTGTGTCTGAGCAGTTTGAAGCAGTGCATTGTGAGATGTCTGTAGTTGCGCAGTCTGATGAAATGTTTCATTTTACATCAAAAAGAAATCAATTGTGGACTGACCCTAGGATAAACTATTTTGCCTCTGCTAAAAAAAAATGCTATTTAGGTCAACTGGTTTTTCAACTAACTGAATTTTTTTATACCACACCTCTTTCATCGCATTACCTGGGATATATAGAGTGAGTAGCTCTGTAAAAAGAATCGAATTGGAGGCCTTTGGTTTTCCTTAGTAGAACTCAACTATTCAAGGCCCTGAACCTCACTGTGAGCATAATACTGGTAGACAAGGAGGAAACAGAGTTCTGCTGAAGTGCAACTGATGTCTGGTACCAAATTTAAGTGCCATTCTTTTATTTTTACCAGAGAGACTAGAAATTGTTCATGAGAGAAGAGAAAGCTACATACTCTGAAATAATTATATGTTGTTGTTGTCAGATAGCTGGGTGTTAGAATAAACAATCTGCTTTAATAAATAGGGGAATTATTAACTGTGTCTTGGGCGTTGAAAATGTAAGCGAGAGTGCAAAGCTGCACATTTTCATTTGGACAGGCTTTTGGCTAAACTTTGGGGGAAAAGAAAGTATGAATGCTGACACAAGGTAGGAATTCTAATTTTTAAATTTTATTTATAAACTTAGAGTATGTTTTGCATAGTTGATCTTTATATACAAATATTTATTTACTATCTTTTTGTGTCCTTAGACCTTGTGCTAACATGAGTTATTCATGCATCCAGAAGATACAGTTGTGGCTTTTTCACTTTTGCAGTAGTAGTCTTTCTCAAATGAAAAGATAAATTAAGTGGCAATCAGAAATGTCATATTTGTGCCAAATAAAAGCAGAGACTTAAAAAATCCAGACCCTGTCATCTCAAATCTTCAAGCTGCCTTTATGCCTTTCCAGTATTTGACATCTGTGCATGCCACTCCATTATTGGGTCTGCTGAGGCAGCAGCTGCTGTTTCTCATGGATTTCTAGCTCTGTGTTCAGAAATGAGAATGAAACACAATAAAATGCCTTATGTGACGATAAGGGATCAAAGAGCCCCTCTCTGTGGCACTGCAGTCCCTTTTCACCTGTTTCATTAGAGCGAGCAGGATGTTCTGTGGGAGCGATCAGAACTCTCAGTGAGTTGAGAGTATTGTGAAAGTACTCCCTGTGTGATCAGCTTACCGCAGGTGTTAAGAAGTAAGGTTCTCATTATTTGGCTTTCTCAGTGTGTAAGAACCAGGATGATGCTAGGAAGCTTCTCTTTTGTCCACCAACCACTGGAATGTGTGTGACTGCAAAGTAGAATACTTAAATGTTCATGTAAGGCGGGGTTTAATGTTTATCCTTTCTCTGTTGCACTGTCAGGGCAACCAGTAGGCTCTTCTATTTTATGTGGTTTGGAGGTGATGCACAGAAACTTGGAGGGGGTGGGTCTAATTTATTAAGTGTGTGGAGTAGGGAAGGACTAGTGGGAAAGAGACTGAATTTTGAAATGCAAAGAAAGAAGGTGAGTTTAGGAATGGGTAGGCAGGTGGTTTCTTTGCAACGGGATACAGTACTGAAAAGAAAGTATTCAGCAGCATAACAGGATATTTTTGCCAAATCAAAATTGGAAACTGAGTACTGGTAGCTGTAAAAACAGTTTTGTTGATGAGAATGTAGTGTATCAAAGCATAAGTGCTAGCTAAAGGGTTTTGAAAGTCAAACAAGTAGAGTAATGGCTAGGTGAAACAAGAAGGCACTGCTCTGAATAGCCAGTATAGAGCTACTATAGCCTGAATGCTTCATTTAAGTGAATGCTACCTTGAGAAATTTGTTTTGCTTATCTCATGTCATTCACCTTCCTCTTGCTCCAAAATGTAAATTATATACTTTATCCCTTTGTAAGGCCTGGAAATCTTTTAAGTAGTGTTTCTTAAAAACCTTTTTTAACCTGCAGTGCTTTCTTAAGGTTATACTAAAGTATGTTTTTCCAGTATTACTTTTATATAGGGTTTCCCACTTCATTTGCCAGAAAATGGGCAAACAGATTATCTTCTGTTGCTGTGACCACACTGTTGCTGCTTAATTTCTCAGTTCCAGGCTTAATGTGCAGCAGTGGAGTGGTGAAACTGGCTCCAAAAGCTTTGAAGATGCTTCCTGTTTATCTGAAGCACTGTTCAGTTTACAGATCAATAGACTAAAATAGTGTCTTGCAGCATCATTTCCTTGCTTTGGCATCTCAATAAGAAAAGATTGAGACTAAACTCAGGGTAAAATTGTTTTCTACCTGCTGTATTTTTTCTAGTATTATTGATACACTGGTCTAGTTAATAAACATATATCCGGTTATGGGACTTGACTTACAACTTGTCAAGATTGCCAGCTGAAAATACTGAATTTTCTGTAGATGTCTCCCCAGTGGAAAGAAACCTTTGTGCCAATAGGAGACATCTCCTATCCTTCCTCTTAGGAAATTTTCCAGGAAGGTGAACTTCGTCTTGCTTAAGATCATGATCCTAAACATAAGCATGTTTTTTTGTCAGGTGTGATGAATTCTGCACCACAGATTCAGTTTAGTAACAGCTACTCAATACATGTTTCAGTCAGATACCTTGCCATCTAGGAGATGAAACTTTCTTACCAGTTCTGTCATGGCTCCCGATTATCCAGGGTAGGAGGCTTCAGGGTAGTAGGGCCAATCTATTTAGCTTGTTTTCTTGTGATTTAAATTTTGCCCCATTTTTTGCACAGAGTGAAGTGAGCCTGTAAGAACTTCTGGTTGTATCTTTGTGTACATGTCACATACAAAGTTTTGGATGGCCCTAAAAACTGAAAAAGCTTCTGATTTTGTCTTTTTCTCCAGTCTTAATATAAAAGCAGGGAGACTTAGAGCACAAATCTGTGTTAGAGGACATTTACTTTGGATATTAGGAAAAGGGTCTTGTGCCAGAAGGTAGTCAGGCATGGGAACAAGCTTCTCAGGAAAATGGCCATAGCACCAAGTTTGACAGAGGTTAAGAAGCATTTGGACAATGGTCTCAACCATGTGGTGTGATTCGTGGGGTTGTCATGTCCAGGGCCAGGAGTTGGAATTTATAAGCCTTGTGGGTCCCTTCCAACTCAGAATTTTCTGTGATTTTAAAGATAAAAACAAAAATCTCTCTTCATTTGCAGGAGACCCTGCTTCTTATGTAGGTGCTGCAAAGCTGGAAGCAAACATAATTAGATGTTTAATTACTAAATTGCTTCTATGCCTTTTAAGATTTTATTTATTTACTGACTATGACTTGAGTATCATATTCAATATGGACAAATGTCATGTGAATTGTACCATACCAAAGGACGTAATAATCGGTGTTTGGACAAGAAGGTCATCTGCAAGCCAGACTGCTGAAACACAGCGGTTCCTCAAAATAATGAAAGGATTCTTAAGTTCTTCTGTCTGGATGATTATCACTACACTCTCTATGAACATTTTTAGACTGCACTAAGATGTATCAATACATTTAGTTTCTCTTCAGCTTGAGCAGGAAACAATGGATTTGCCATGTTAAAGCTTGCTGTTGTGGTTGTGGGGGTTCATTGCAGGGTTAGGAAAACAAGGTTTGTTTTACCCAATGCTCTCGTCTCCCTCTTGTGGCCATACGTGTAAATGGACTCTGCTTTCATGGCATGGCTCAGGGCACCCCCTCACGTGTAGAGGTGCAAATTTTTGCAGCATTGTATGTTTCCATCCTGAAACAGCTTGTAGCCTTTGAAATTAAAACTCAAGCATTAAAATGGCATACTTGCACAATCACATTGATGGACCTTTTAAATGTTGTATTTATTGAGTTTTACTTGCAAATGGAGAAGTTTTTTCAGTGGCTTTAATATCATTGAGTTGTCTTGATTTCAGATATCTTGCCTGCAGTACTGTACAGCTGTAACTACAGCATAATCTTTGGAGAAAAAAACTATTCTGTAGCCTCAGGGCTTTTGTTTAGTATTTTTCCTTTGAAAAAGCAGGAAGTAATTGTGAAATAGTATCAAAATTTAAAACAAAAAAGGTTGAGAGCAGGAGAAGTGAAAATGAAATCAGGCATGATTGCACTGGTTTTGCAGTCAAATGTAAATACTTCAAAGATGATGACTTGGGAAGTTTATCAAAGGCTACCTACCACTGAAAAGAACTAAGCGTGGGAGTGAGTGTCCACTTTGGGCAAGTAAGTTTGAATTCTGTTGCTACAAGTTATTAGGATATAATCAGCTTCTGCTCATTCTTTAAAATACAAATATCTGTATATGTCTCTGTGTAGCTATCTCTATGGAGACATATAGAGATAGTGAGACACAGATATCAGTTATTAAGTTGAAGAGAGAGATTATTGTTTTTCTCTATTTTTGTAGTAATCTTCATAGGTTCAGAGGGTATTTCAGGTCAGAAGGGATTCCAGGAGGTTTCTAGTCCAACTTCTTTAAAGCTACCTCTGTTGTAAAATTGAGTTAGGTTGCCATCTGGTCTAGAAACCCACTAAAGATGGAGACTAAAAAACTTCTCTGTGCAACCAGTTCTGCTGCTTGGCTGTGCCCTGTGGTGGAATGTCTCCTCACTTTCAGCCAGAACTTCTGCTTTTGTAGTGTTGATGAACTGAATTAGTTCTGGACTGATGTAAGTCTTTTTGTGTCATTACCAGGTTCCTTTACTTTGTTGGTTGTGTGTCTTGAAGGTCTGGTTACCTTTCATTTTGCTTATCTCTGTGTAATTGACCTTTGTAATGTTACTGGATTTCATTCAGTACAATTTTAACTATGTTTTCATAAGACAAAACATTATCCTTGTATGAATGATCAAAACCAAGGAAAGATGTGCAAAGCCTTAGTTCTAGCAATGCTCTCTGGAAGGAGGCAGGAATTTTAAGGCAGTTGCTTTAAGACATACGCGTTTTGGGATCCCTCTAGTGGTCGATGAACTTAGTATTAAGAAACCCAGTATTGGGAAGAGCAGTCCTCCCCTCAGGTATATCCTAGCAAAATAGAATAATCTTTAGAAAGCAGATTTTTGACATGGAGCTATACATTACAAGCAATACATAATATTTTTCATGAAAAACTATTGCTTTTTAAAATACAGTAGATTTTAATTAAACAACAGTAGTAAAATATTTTAGCTTTAATCTGATTGCTTAGTAGCAACCAGAAACGCCACAATCTTTCTCCTCCAATACTACGTTTTTTTTTTTTCCTGAATTCTGCAATCTTATTCCACCAAAGAATGAGTCAGGCATCTGGAAAGATACTTTGCAAACAGAAACTTCTGAGTAATATTTCACAATGGCTTAATCTTGTAAACATCTCTAGAAGTGTAAGATCATGTCTTGGTTTGAGACAATTCAAAGGAGAGCACTCTGGAATGAGTCATTTCCTTTAAGGATTCCAACAATCCCTTTCCACCAATAAGAAATTAATACTAATAGATGAAAGTGAAAAAACAATGGTTTATTAACAAACAGTGCTGAAAGGCATGGGGAAAAAGAGTAAGTAACTGCTAGATATCAAACCGCTAGACCTCAGGCCCCACTGGAGCAAAGAGAGACCTGAAATGCTGGAAACTACCCGTTCCCAAAATGGGCCTGGCAGGAGGACTTCTGGCTTTGTAGGACAGAGTGACAAGATGGCATGAGGTCCCTCTCTGGAAGGCAGGACCTCACAGAGCCATTCCAGCAGCAGGCAAAGAGCTTCCCCATGGCAAGACATGGCAGAGTGGGCACAGCAGGTGAAACAGCTGGGCTGGAGCCACTCAGTGCATCCCCTCCCCAACTTGGCATAGTCAACAGCGGCTTGCGCTGGAGCAGGGTGGCTCTGCTCCACTTCTGCCAGTGCAATGCCCCCCCCCCCCCCCCTCATTCCCCCAGTTTCTCAGACAGGCAGCTGCAGAATTCACCCTCAAGGTAGCTCAAAGATCACTACTGCTTCTTCTCTGAGCCAAGGGAAAAAAAAAAAACCAAAACCTGAAAGAAAAAACATTACCTGAGCAAAGATCAAGCAGCCAGCGATGCAAATACCACCCTGCAAAGAGCCCCGAGAAACCTTGCTGGAGAGCTTCTAAAAACTCCTGCACAAAAGCAACCTCCGCACATACGCACGAGGTCCCCTGCTGCAGGGTCTTAAACATACAGGAACCATTTTGGGGCGCAGATGATTATGGGATAATGGGATATCATTATGAATCACCCTAAGACAGATCAGTAGACTGTTGTCCTCATGGTTTTGGGATATAAAAAACGAGAGTAATGGGAAGGGTGGTGTCTAAGTACTCCTTCAGCAACTGTAAGAAACAGTAATCTATGTCGGAGAGAAGGTATCAACAGATCCCCTTCACAGAATCATAGAATCAGGAAGATTGGAAGAGACCTTCAAGATCATGTAGTCTTACCATCAACCTGGCGCCACCATAACCACCTGTAACCGTATCCGAAAGTGCCACATCCGGACCCTTCTTGGGCACTTCCAGAGACAGTAACTCTACCACCTCCCTGGGCAACTCTTCAAATGCCTAACAACTTGTTCAGTGGAAAAAAAAAAATTCTGATATCTAATCTGAACCTTCTCTGGTGCAACTTCTGGGAACAGAAGACAAAAATGGGATAAAGGGCAAAAATATTATGATTGTGTTTAGTTTTAGTACTTGAAAAGTTAAGATCTTCAGTATGATCTGCATATGTAATTCTTAGGCGAAGACTTCTCTTGGGTGTACTCGGGGTGGGGGTGGTCCTGACTGTTGGTAATAGGTGTCTCTGCTATTGCATCATGCCTCTGCACAGCAGTAAGAGCTGTATGACCTGCGATTCTTTTGCTTACACTGATTCCACCAGAGAGGATTTTGCATTTATGAACATAGTTGTTGTTTTAATATTCTTTCTCTTAAGTATTCAGTTGTGATTTATATCTTGCCCTCCATGAAACTGCATATTTTTTCCAAACTTTGGATTGAAATTAATCTGTATGTAGAATGCATCACTTAGGCTGTGTCTTTTAAAACAATTTTTTTAAATGAAAACAGAAGTGTGCCACCTTTTTTTTTCTTTTTACATTTTGACATACTTTTTTTCACCTGGCACCTTTTCTTTCAGGAAACAAATGACTGCACTGATGTATGCAGCTAGAAAAGGCTATGCTCGGGTTGTTGCTTTTCTTGTCGCTCATGGATCACACATAAATGCCCAAGATGAAAATGGATATACAGTAAGTGATTTATTTTGTGTGTTGTATTTAATGATAAAAAAATTGAAGAAGCAAATACCCACTAGCTTGTTTCAAAATACAGCTTTTTGAGAAATATTCCTCAGAATTTTCTGCTTTAACACCACTTTGAGATCCTTTTGCATTAATTGTCTCCAGTTTGGGCTGTGTTTTATGGATTGAAACTATTGGGTTTTGCTCCATATGTAAAATTGGTAAAACAAGGTTGTTCTTTGCAGGCATTAATATGGGCAGCACAGCATGGACATAGAAGTGTAATTTTGAAGTTGCTTGAGCTTGGAGCTGACAAAAATCTACAGACAAAGGATGAAAAAACAGCAGCAGATCTAGCAAAAATCAATAAACATTCAGAGGTATTTCATTTCTCTTAGAAACGCAAATTCTGTGTTTTGCCTCAAAAATATGTTCATTAATTGTATAATTTTCTGTAGAAGTATTACTTTAATAACTACATTATAGCAGCTAGTTGAATACTAGTGCTGTTACATTTATAACAGACTATTTTCTGTTATAGCTTTTCACAGGGCTGTAAAGGCTATATAGTAGTGTTTTGGAAACCTTTTTTTTTATTCTTTCAGAATCATTGGCTTTAGATGAGTATACAAAACAAGGGATTATTCGTGTTTGCAGTGTTGATACGAGAAGTAGAAAAACATGTTGTTTTTTACCTATCTGCCAAAGTACGTGAGAGAATGCAGGTATCAAACTGATTTGTAGAGTATAGTTTCTCATTGAGTTTGGAGGTGAAAAGACTAAATCCAAAAAGAAGAGGAGTTGGTACTGGCTGTTTTCAAAATCTATTCTCCAAAGAAAGGTATAAGATAAGGTAAATTGGCTATCAGATCATGGAAAGGACAGCCGCTAATTATCAATGTAGAGAGCTATTGAAGACAACATGTATTCTCCTAAAATAAATATGTTTACTGCTGTATCAGATGATACATGGTGAATCAGTCAGACCATATTCCTGTGTATTTTGTTTTGAGTTACTCTTACCAATGATGTGGCTTTTTACAGTGGCTGTTCAAAAATGTATAATTTAGTCTTATGAATTGTAATTTACAGCTTGTTTTTCTTGCCTCTTTTTTTTTTCCCTGCCAGACTCAAGGGCTAGGCAGGAGAAAAAATGATAACTATGCACAGAGCTGTCAGTGGAAACTAGCAAGAGCTGTGTCTGAGGCTTAGTGATCTGCTAGCTCAGGTTACTGAAAAGGGTTACAAATGCTTTCTGCCTTTGATAAACAACTTGTTCAGCAGGTTGCAGCCATATTATCTTATAACATGACTTTCTCTGACATGGAGGGAATACAGGCTCGTCACACTTGAGAGATGGCTCTTGCCTCTTGACCTTTAGTGCTAACTTTCACACAATTGGTGCAAAGTCTTGCAGATGGTATTGTGATATTTAATGGTCATGAGCTTCTTCCAGCTTCAGGGTCTGCTCTTGAGGCTGTTGACAACCCAAAGGGGCTGTCATATAGACTATGTCTGCAGAAACTCTTTCTGGGACGGAGAATATTTTTCTTTTGTATTATTCAGGATTTGACTGGGAGTTATTTTTCTTCCAAACAGCCTGTATGGTGCTGTGTTTTAGGGTTGTGACCAAAAACAGTGTTGATAATACGCTGGGATTTTAGCTATTTCTGAGCAATGTTTATGCAGAATCAAGGCCATCTTTGTTTCTCATGCTGCTCCCCATCTCTAGCAAGTAGGCTGAGAGTGAGCAAGAGGTTGGGAGGGGGCACAGCTGCTCATTCCAGCTGACACAAGGGGTATTCCATGCCCTGTAGCATCATGCTCAGCAATAAAATTGGGGAGCGGGTGGGCACTGGTCTGCTGGTAGGGAGGTGGTAGGTGCCTGCGTATGCATCACTTAGTTTTTGGGTTTGGTTTTTTTTCCCCTTCACATATCAAATTGTATTGTCTCAGTCCATGAAAAGTTTTCTCACTTTTACCTTTCTCATTCTCCCCCATCCTGCTGGCCTTAGTAGGGGCTTATTTGCCAGCCAGGATCAATCCACGTACTTGTGTATGTATATAAAACTGGCTAGTCACCAAAGTGGTTTCACCATTCATTTAGCTTTATTGAGGTTCTACTTCTTTTGCTGAATTTTCTTGTAACTATCTCAAAACCCGCACAGAGGCAGTTCAATGTCTGGAATCCATCAGTACTGCATAGTGATGCCTAGCAGAAGGCTTCTTCTTTAATCAGTTGAAAGAATCCCTGTCTGTCAGACATAGTTAACTTAGATTGTCAGTTGTAAATTGGTAAGTGTTATGTTTATATGTGCACTGGAAATGAAGACATGAAAAGAGTCATATGCCTTGTGCCCTTTAGAGAATTTATTGCACTGAGTATGTAGAACTCTTGTCTACAAGCGGCAAAAGTGAATGACTGTGTTGATGTTTGGCTTTTTCTGTAGTGGCAGACTTTTTTTTAGACCACATGATAGACACTGTTGTGCTCTGTGTCAGTTCATCGTTGTGCCAGAATTTGGTTAATTGAGAAACTCTTAGTTTAGTTTCAACTTTTCATTATAGATATATGCTTTAGAGAATTGGCAGGTGTTTCATGCTCCCTGTAAGTAGTAATTGATTGTAATGCTATTCCCATATGTTTTTTATGCGTTTTGTGTTTTAATAATAATTAATTCATTTTGGCTCTTCCAGATATTTAGTTTACTCTCTTTGGCTGCAAATCACTTGCAAGGGAGATACCATAAAACAGTTGAGCACGAGGCTATCTGCAAATTTCTGACAGCTGTCTCTGACCACAGAGTTGGGTAAATACAGTTATAGTGTAATTTTAGCTTATAAACATTCCTAAGAGGTTATATTTGTTCATATCAATGATTAAGTTGTTCTAATACATAATGTGTCTAGATTGGAGTGCTACCAAGAGTCCACAGTAAGTATATTAATGTACTATCAATTTTTCAAGATTACAAAGTTCCTTGGTAATATAAACAAAGAGCATGCTCATTTCAGCTCTGTTAAGTTCTTATGCTTCCCTGTTGCACACTCCTTGTTCTGTGGTTATCTTTTGATATTAAATATTAATACCAAATTATCATTTTATATGAAATTGTTGATGCTTTCACTGAATGCCTGTTTTCAGCTTCATTGCCACCAAGAAGGGCTATGCCCTTTTCTTTTTTCCTGAATCAATTGGAGTGTCAAAATTAAGTATGAACACCAGTTAAGCTCTGGAAGTTTTGGCAGACTGTGCCCCTGGCCCTGAGGCTTGAAGGTGCCCTGTGCCTGAAATCAGCACCTGCTTCAGCAACTTCAGAGATCCCGGATATGATTTTGTACAAGAACTTGGCTAAGAAGTCCTCAACAAACCATCCACTTTCATCCTTCAGCTTGAGATGTGTGATCTTAAAAAGACACCTTGCAGTGCCCATAGTCGGTTCTGATTGGTCAGGTTGACCCAGCTTAGCCAGCTCCTGCTGGATTTGGAATGCTCTAGTTTTGTAGCATTAGGCTGGCTGATGGGCTGATGGCAGTTGACAGGGTAATGGTTCACAGTGAAGTAGTCTCAGAGTACTTCAGACAAAGCCTCACCAGATTCTGTTCTTAGAATCCTAGAATCATTTAGGTTGGAAAACACCTCCATCAAGGCCAACCCATGACCGAACACTACCATGTCAACTAACTTAATACTAAGTGCCACATCTAGTCATTTCTTAAACACTTCTAGGGATGGTGACTCGGCTGGGCAGCCTGTTCCAATGCTTGACCGCCCTTTTAGTGAAGAAATTCCTCCAGATGTCCAACCTGAACCTCCCTTGTGTCAGCTCTCGTCCTGTTGCTAGTTGCCTGGGAGAAGAGACCAGCCCCCACCTGGTCACAGCCTCCTTTTAGGCAGTTGTAGAGTGATAAGGTCTCCCCTGAGGCTCCTTTTCCCCATGCTAAAGAACCCCAGCTCCCTCAGCCTATCCTCACTGGACTCACTCTCTAGACCCTTCGCCATCTCTGTTGCCCTTCTCTGGGCACTCTCTCCAGCCCCTCAGTGTCTTTCTTGTAGTGAGGGGCCCAGAACTGGTCACAGAACTTGAGGTGTGGCCTCACCAGTGCTGAGTACAGGGGGACAATCTCTTCCCTAATCATGCTGGCCACACAATTTCTGATCCAAGCCAGGGTGCTGTTGGCCTTCTTGGCCACCTGGGCACACTGCTGGCTTATGTTCAGCTGTCAGTGAGTACCCCAAGGTCCTTTTCTGCTGGGCCCCCTTCCAGACACTCTTCCCCCAGCCTGTAGCACTGCATGGGGTTGTTGTGACCAAGGGCTGCACCAAACACTTTGCCTTGTTGAACCTGATACAAATGGCCTTAGCCCATTGGTCCGGCCTGTCCAGATCCCTCTGCAGAGCCTTCTAACCCTCCAGCAGATCAACATTCTCACCTTGCTTACTGTCATGTGTGGACTTACTCAGGGTGCCCTCAATCGCCTCATCCAGATCATTGATAAACTATTAAACAGGACTGGCCCCAACACTGGGCCCTGGGGAATACCACCAATGACTGGCCACCATCTGGATGTAACTCTGTTCACCACCACTCTCTGGGCCTGGGCATGCAGCCAGGTTTTAACTGAGCTACCAGCTTCTCCAGGAGAATGCTGTAGAAGACAGTATTGGAGGGTTTACTGAAGTCCGGATAGACAACATCCACAACCTTTCCCTCATCTGCTTGGTGAGTCACCTAGTCTTAAAAGGAGGCTGGTCTAGCAGGACCCGTTGTTCCTAAACCCATGCTGACTGGGCTTGATTCCCTGGCTGTCCTGTACATGCTGTGTGGTGGCACTCAAGATGCTCCTTCAGTCTTTGAAGGGAAGAGGAGGCAGACCTTTATTTCAGGGCCTAAAACAAGACAGAGCAAAGTATGTCATAACTCGGGATTTTGGCCAAAGATTCATTGAGGCAAATGCAGTAGTCCTTTCAGGATTTTGTTGGATTTGCTCTTCAATTTAATTCTTTTCATTACAGTTCATCTGATTGTTGAAAGCTGTTTAGTTATTTTTCCTCTTACACTTTTAAACCCCTTGGTAGAACAGGGAATCAAAATTGATGTTTTATATTTGTTTATAAATGTTAAACTCTGTAGCTGCAGTTCAGTGTTGACTACTACTTCCTCAGTCTACCTTCTGAACAGTAGTCTTCTGACAAGTTTCTTGATGGAGTAATTTCTGCTATCTTTAATTACAGATGGTCCTGTTTTCTTGATAACCTTTTTTGGCTTAAATGGAACCAGAAGGATACCAGTTGGGAGCTGAATCCAATTAATATGAATGTTATCTGATAAGAATACTTACCTTCCTTAACCCCACTTCCACGTTTTTCAGGCTTTTGTGACCCAGCTTTAAGGTTCATTTGGAATGTTTTGTGACTTAAAATGACCTTTATGTATGAAAGTCATCCCCTTTAGGTTCAATTCAATTTATTAGACAGAAAAAACATCTATAAATTTTTGATAGATTTAAGTTGTATGCTTATAAGGTACTTCTGTCATCAGCAGGTGTGTGCAACTTCAGGTTGCTCCCAAGCTTTTCTGTAACTTCTGTAACATTTTGTTCTGGATGTCTTTTTTTTTTTTTTTTTTTTTTTTTTTTCAAATTTACACTGTTTTTTAACTACAGTCTTATTAATTATCTTTACAGTTCCTATTCGACTTTTGATGATATGGAAGTGTTTTTACATGGTCTTGATCTAGAACACATTAGAGGATTATTGGAGGTAATTTTGTGGTATATCTGCTACCTGTGAAGTAATCAGTGAAAGCAAAATAAACCTACTGCATAATAAAAAGGTTATATCACTATTAATATATTAATTCAAATAAATTTCTTAAACAGAAACTTATTTATGAAATGGGTAGTTAAACTGCAATGGACTAAGTTGGATTCTTTGATTATGTGCATTAATCACAACACTGGATGTTTCTAAACTAGATGGGTCTTTCATTGTTTCAATATTGGTGTTTTGTAGCTGGTTTTGTTCCTGAAAACTGAAGTAAAACAGGGAAGAAAATCAAGTTAAAACTGTTGTATTCTGAAGTTCTTTTTTGATGTCAGAAACCCCTTTGTTTTATACAGGAACAAGATATAACTTTAAGACAACTTCTGACCATGCAAAAAGATGACTTAATACAGGTCAGCTTACTACTTTATAGCTTAATTTAATTTTGTCCTCTTTTTAAAATGTTTTTAATGTCTTAACTTCTCATTATAAATGTCTAACCTTGCAAGAATTCTTTCAGCATCTTCTGCAACTTCTTGAATTTTAATGTTAATATAGACAGGCTTATTCTGAAGTATGTAATTTCACAGATCAGTGATTGATCAGGAGCAGGAAATAGTTCCAGTTTATATTTTAGTTGCTACCATTTTTAGTTTTTAATTCTGATTTCTCTGAAAGGAAGTCAGTTCTAGAATTAACAGTAGATAATACTAAACAACTCTTATAGGTGTGGTCCTCCTTTGTGAGGTGGTTATTTTTGTTGGAGAAAGAAGAGCTGTCTTACATTATAATTGCTTAAATTGTAGAATCTCATATCCCACACACGTTTGTATCCCAAAAAAAAAAAAAAGGGAAAAAAGAGAAGATTTTGTTTCTTACAGTTCACTGCAGCTGGGAAGGTTGGTCTTTCGCTGTTTGCAAAGGTTGGTCTTTTGACTACGTGATGCATTACTGCAAGGCTTCAGTTCTCAGCTGAGATTGGTGGTTGCTTTTCATTAGTCTTTGCTGGAATTTTGCCTGTGGGAAATGAAAGGACTTTGTGCTTACAGGAGGATGCTATGATAAAATGCAATTATAGGAGTCTCATTGGAACAACATAAGTACTTCAGGCTGCGGGATTCTTCTGAGCACTCTGTACTGGGGAGCTTTGGAACCTCTGGTCTGGGATTCCAAAGACGCCTCGTAAAAACAGCCGCTTCAAGACTGCTCCCTGCTACTGGCGCTAGCCATGTCCTTAGTGTCAGCTTTTTTTCTCCTTATCCTGGTACCAGCAAGGCGTGTGTTCTAGCAGCTGGATCCAACGTTGTATTCCTTTAGAGTGGATGTCAGCAAGGATTGTTTTGCTTGACGTTTTGTCTTAAAACTGAGTAGAGTTAATTTTTCTGACAGAACTCAAAAGTAATTCTGTATTCTCAGGGGGTGCTCATACAGGGAGCTTTGTCAATGAAGAGATTTTTAAGAGTTCATCTAGGACAAAATATTATAAGGCATGTCAGTGTGTTTTGATATTACTGCTTTTCTGAAGCCTCAGGGTCATTGGACAGCATCCTGGTGTCCTGGGATTTTTAGAACTCTAAAGCTCCTATTGATAGTAGTTTTGTCCTTTAAGGAGATTCTTGTGGATTTCTTCTCATTACTATGTGAGCTGCTGTGTTGGTCATGACTGCAATAAGTGGTAAATCTGTCTGAGTGTATGTTAATAATGATCACTTGCTTTGGTATTGTTGTCATTGCTTGTTTGTGTCCAGGAAACATTGGGGAAAGAGGAGACAATTGTGGACTTCAGTAAATGGCTAAGCTTTATGGTTCCTTCTCCAAAGAGGTGTAATTTCGCTCAAAATCATACCTTCTGTTTCGGTGTTCTAAATTGTTTGAGGCTCCCTGTTCTAAAAGCAAACAAAGCTTTGAACAAACTGAAATAACTACATGGATCAGCTGCTTCTACACAGGAAGATAATATCTGTAAGAATTGAATTGCTTTGGCTCTTAACTTTGCGACAGCAGGAAACAGTTCCTGAAAAATAAGTCATCCTTTGTGCATGGACATAAATTAATTAGTGAGTCTTCAGTTGAGAAGTTAAAAAATGACATACCACTCTTGGCTTATTAGCACTTCGTAAGTTATCCTAAATTCTTGATGCAGTCTAGTTTTAGAGCTCTGCTAACGGTTTTTCCCCACGCTGCTGATAGAACAAATCTAATCTGTTTCCTTGTAACTTCAGAGTTGAAAGTTTTTACTGTGATGGCAGACTTTCAGCTAACGGCCAGCTGTTTTAAATAGCCTGGATCTTATTACTACAAAGATTAATGATGACCTCTGACGGATGCCTCTGAGCCAAGCTGCTTTATATCCAGGGAACTGGGGAGAAATCCTGTCATTAACATGATATGCTTTCTTCCATCAAACAATATCAGGAAGATATTTTCTCTGTAAATATCTTTATCTGTATTCTACAACAGAGCCTAAACAATGAGTCTTTCAAGCTGAAATCCTTGCATTCCTTAAGCTTATAAACTGTTCCATTCTGGAAAAAATGTGTTCAATATACTGGGACATGTCTATTCAACATTTGGAGGTTTTTGTCTACTACTTATGACATTCACATTTTTTGTTTTGTTTTAAGCATTCTTCTCATAAGGTAGCAACAGAAGTAATTTTGCTTCTGGATGCATTTAGGACTAAAAAGGTTTCTTCTGACATTTTATTTAGTTTAGAATAAGAGAAATTGTCATCCTGTTTTGGATTTGAGAATGTATAATGAAAAGTTGACACATCAAAATTCAAAATATAATCCAGAAATTAAACTACATAATTAGATAATTATCTGGTCTATATCACAGTTCCAGGACTCATTTCTCTGCCCCTACTCCCTGAAAAAAGCATTTAATATTTGACAGAAATGTGTCAGGTTATTAAAATTAGTGGTTACTTGGGCAAAGTGGCATTGATACAAGAGTTTATGCATAGCTTGACTGGTTTTATCTGTGCAGTATATCATCTTTCATGTGTTGAGGCCATCTTATTCACCTCTTGTCACGTTCATGCTGGAGTGTGAGCTTGGGGCTTGGATTTGGAGGGGCTGCTTTGTATGTATTTAAGTAAAGAATAAAATAGATGTTCCTAGAGTTGATCTGGCTAAAATTGAGAGTGCTTATAGTCTGTTTGACAGATATAAGGAAGTTCTTGTACAGCACTTTCGCGTTCTTAAACATGGCCACTTCACAATAATACTTGCATAATTTGGACTGCAGAGTGCAAGTGAACCAACGCCAACTTAAAAATTCACTTATCCTTCAAGAAGGGATTACTGCACTGTGGTTGTTCCATGCATTCATTCTTGCATGAGCAGTCAGATTCTGGGTCACTTCGTGTTCTTGCAGAGATGGTCTAGAAATGGGAAAGTAGTTTGGACTGATCTATCAACCTTCCGTCTCTTGGTTCTGCACCTTCTACCTCCAAATGCAGAATTACTGTGGTGGTAGAAGGCTTTATCTATAGTGACATTTATCACATTCTGTACTTCCCAACACATATTTTTCAAGATGTGGTGGTGTTAAGTGATCCGTTTGCAGAAAAACAAAATGATATTTTATTTCTAGAGGAACAAAGTGCAACATCTTCCTGATACTCTGGTCAGAAAGCTGCATCCTGATTTGCTGGTTTCAGGAATGAGAAGGTGGAGTCAAAAGCAAAGGCAGTCTTCACAATAGTCCCTACTTTAAATAAGATAGTTTTAATCCTCAAGATGCTATTGTGTAAATCAGCTTCTTTCTCCATGATGAAATGACTGCTGTAATGCTTTGTAAGCCTTAAGAAAATATTAGTTCATTACAGATAGGGCTCCACAAGGCAAACCTGAGAACTAATGAATTGAGCAAACTTGCAGCTCAACACAAGTGAAGCAGATTATTTATAGGAAACCCAGATCTTTCTATCTTAAAGCTGCTAGTGATATTTGCTGAAAAGACTTCAGTAAAATTTATTCAGGTACCCATAGAAACCTGTTAGAAACTCAAAAGTTCTTGACACATGTAGTTAAATTCCCGATTAATCTTGTTGGGATTTTGCATTGCTGAAAAACTTACTTGTCTATAAACTTAACATGGTTTTGAAATGTTTAAAGGCACACTTGTGAGCCCATAGTTACCTGTTACCTGTAATTGGTGGAGAACCTGGAGGACAGTTTTAAGCAGTCACAGTGAACATTGGGTGCCAGAACACTGGGTCTCAGAGAAAAGCAAGCATTTCCCTAGGCACTATCTCTTCCCTAGAATTTCGATCTGATATGGGTTGTCAACTGTTTATTCAAAATTCTTTCTGACAGGAATCTGGGAGACTGCAAACACTAACATCTTCCAGATTTTTGAGGGTGCAGAAGGTAACTTAAAGTCCTCAGAATATCAGTGAGGGTCCCATACAGCCTAGCTTTGGAGACTCTAAGATCCTTGCTGTCTCAAATGCCAGAGTGGTCTACTCCTGTTGAGTTAGATACTCAGCTGGCACCTTAGGAACAAAGTCAAGAGGTTTTTCGCTTGTGTGGAGGAGCATCTTAGGGCTGCTGCTACCAGAAGTCCTGCATTGCACAGCAGCCTGTCAGATATGAGCAAGGAAAAGTATTGAATGTGCCACAGAAGCATTTCCCTTTTAACAAATGAACTATTCTTTAAGTGTTCTGCAAGAAAACTCTCAGCCTAGGATTTAAATATGACTTAAAATTCAATCTGAGATACTTGATGGATAGCACAGCTGCCAGTGTTTTCTGTTCTAGGCATCACTTAGAGAATCTCAGTTACATAGTATATATCTTTTGTGTTTTCCTTCAGTTAAAAAAGATGTCTTCCTGTAAAATTCTCTATTTTATGCTGATTTGATAGTTTTCACTCTTTCTTTGAGTTAATGCTGTATCACCATAATGATGATTCATTATCTTGCTGTCAGAGATGATTCTGAAATAGAAAACCTAACATCCTAACAACACAGGGGTACTTAGGCAAACTGCTTTTTTTTTTTTTTTTTTTTTTTTTTAAATGAACCCTAAACAGATTTTCTGAGTATCCTGTGCAATTTCGGTTTGGCAGCTCCTCATCTCTTGCCATTTTGTTCTGCATCATTGAATATTTTCTGTGGTTTTATTTTTTTCTTTGTCACTTACATACATTGTAGCTGGTTGCAATAGCTTAAAAATAACTTCTTTTGAATCTTAATATTTAGAAGCTTGTGCGGTGAGTGTTATGGTACTGTTATGTCTAGTTAAGTTTAAAAGTAAATAATATTTGGAATTACTCTTTAAATTTAGATTGGCATTACAAATCCTGGAGATCAACAGAAACTCCTAGATGCTATTCACGAGCTGCAAGTGGAAGAAAAAAAAATTGAAGATATCTCAGAAATTATGAAGCTGGAAATGAGGTATTAATAGTATATCTAAGGAAATGGAAGTGAAATATTAACTATTTAAGGTGACTGTGTTATTGTCTGTGGCTCAAAGGTAAAAGTGTTTCACACCTTATCCCTTAATGCATAACATTCCTGAGAATATGCGAGTTAGTGGATTATGAGAGCTGGTGGTGGCTGTGTTTTGCACAAAGAAAGTTGGAAGCATAGACAAGGTAGGCTCTGCTAGTCTTCCAATCAAATCTGTCTGATTGTAAGATGCAATTTTAAAAAGTGCAGGAGGGAGAGATGCATATAACTTCTGCACAGGCCTTTAATTTTCAACTCCTAATACAATATCTTGTACATGTGTATCTTAAATCATAAATGCTTCTTCTCTTTAGATTCCAGATTTTTTCATTGTTTTTCTCTTCCACTAGAAGCAGTTTTTAAAATAATCAAAATATCTCTTTTTTTTTTTTTTCTCTTACCAATTAAGCAGTTTAGAAGCTATTTTGCTTATCATAGATTGTGTGTATCAGTAGGTTTATAAGGAAACTTTTTAAAGAAAGTGTTACTCCTTCAGATTTCCATTCCAACTTGATATTTTTTCTCATTATAGTATTTAAGCATCAGGTCTGCAACACCTCTCATACTTTTACTATAGTCTTGTGCAGTACCATGGAAGCCAGGCCTGAGCTGAGAGGTACGTTCCTCAGCTATTAAACTTAATAAGTTGCCTAAGCACTGCTAGAGCACTCCACATCCAGCACAAAATAAAAAAGGAAGGATACAGTAAGTACAAAGGAGCCTTAAGATTTCTGAAGTCTCTTGTTCTTTTTGTGTAAGTACTTTTTATTTTTCTGGAAAGCACAACTAGACTTCAGTTTAAATTCTATGGTCATATCTTTCCTCTTCTTAATTCCCAAACTTATAGAAGAACAGCTACTAATAATGGATTAGATAGTAAGGGTTCAGCGCCTCTTTGAAGTGTGTATATTCCCCTCTTGACTAGTGATCTGGCAGCTGTGCTGGTACTGTCATAGATATTACTTCCCTCTCCAAAACAGTGGGGAGAACTGTCTGTATTATTTGAATGCTGTAAGGCTAGAGTCCCTGTTAGTTATGTTGTTCATTGGCCCAAAGAATATGCTTGGGTTCAAATTCAATCTGTACGTGTCTCCATGCCTTGGAGGGGACTGAATTGCACTGACACTCTGCGTTAGCAGTCATGTCATAATGTGATCCTGCCATAGTGTTGTCTTTTTAGAGTCCCAGTTCCATGAGACTGTCTAGTATGTATTCCACTCCCAACCAATTATTCATACACTGATTGCTCCCAGTGCTGGTGCTGTGCTGGTATCTTTATCCATAACTGTGTTTATGAAAAAGAGACTTTGTGGCCTGCTTGAGTTATGTTTTTGCAGCACAATGCCAAGTTTGAGCTGTAGGACATGGGAAGATGTGCAAGGCATTTGAAGAGGCTCTTGAAAGACTGAGATGGGCTGAAGAGCAGGGAGTTCATGTCCTGATGGAAGACTTTGATGTTGCTTTTGGTCTGTGAGGAGATAAAGAATTGGCTGGATAGTCACTCTGGGCAAGAGTTGTGGGCAACGGCTCAATGTCCAAATGAAAACTAGTAACAAGTGACACCCCTCAGGGGTTGGTGTTGGGGCTGGCACTGTTTAACATCTTTGCTGGTGACGTGGAGACTGGGATTGAGTACACCCTCGGTGTGTGTGCCAGTGACCCTGAGTTGTGTGGTGTGCTGGAGGGAAGGGATACTGTTAATTTTCTCTGTTTCTGAATTTCAAGTTCTTTTACTCAGAGTTTGGATTAAAACGCAGGAGACACCAACCAGGCTTTTCTTCTAATTGTTGTTTATTATTTTCTTATCTATAGCACAGGTGTATGATATGTGCCTCTTAGTTGGCAGGGTGGAAAATGGCCCAGAGTTCTAACTTCCAAGGCTTTTTAAGGTCCAAATTAACCAATTATGAAATACCAAGTAATATGTTTTTACTTATAATCCAATAACTATCTATTCATGGTCTGCAGTGCGAGTTTTTTGAACCAATACCAGAACACTCAGATTTGTGAAGAAGGAAGAGAAAAGATGAAGGACAAATCCACACCCAAAAGCCTCCATATTGTAACCTATTATTACCTATATCCCCTAAACCTAATTTTCTACATCTCTACATATTCCACCCAGTGATATGAGTTTTAATTACACAGCAACAACCTCAGTGTTATCACACAACTTAGGAAGCTTTTCCCAGGATTTTGGATCGAATACAGTGTACTTCTGAGGATCACTGCCTCTCAGTACTGATAGGCTGAAATTCTCAGAGCCCAGGGTTCCAGCAGGATACCATTCAGCCAGACCTTGACAGACTTGAGTGGTGGATGTGGGAAATTCCGCAAGGCCAAGTGCAATGTCCTGGGTCAGGACAATCCCAAGCACAAGTACAGGCTGAGCAGAGAATCGACTGAGAGCAGCCCTGAGGAGAAGGACTTGGGGGTGTTGGTTGACAAGAATAATAGAAACACAGAATATCCTAAGTTGGAAGGGACCCACAAGGATTATCAAATCCAACTCCTGCAAGAAGCTCAACATGACCCAGCAAATGTGCACTTGCAGCTCGGAAGGCCAATCGTATCCTGGGCTGCATCCCAAGAGGAGTGGCCAGCAGGTCAAGAGGGGATTCTCCCTGTCTACTCCACTCTCTTGACACTCTACCTGAACTACTGCAACCAGCTCCAAGACTCCCAGCATAAGAAGGGGAGTTCAGAGGAGGGCCACAAAGATGACCAAGAAGGCTGGAGCACTGGTCCTATGAAGACAGGCTGAGACACTTGCAGGTGTTCAGCCTGGAGGAGAGAGGACTATGGGGAGACCTTAGAGAGACCTAAAATAGCCTACCAGAGAGACGAAGAAAGACTTTTTACAAGGGCATGTAGTGACAGGACAAGGGGGAATGCTTCAAACTGATGGAGAGCAGGTTTAGATGTGATGTAAGGAAGAAATTTTCTACTGTGAAGGTGGTGAGATATTAGAATAAGTTACCTAGAAAAGCTGTGGATGTCCCATTCCTAGGAGAGTTCAAGGCCAGGTTGTATGGAACTTTCAGACACCTGGTCTAGTGAAAGGTGTCCCTACCCATGGCAAAGGGATTGTAACTAAATTGTCTGTAAGGTCCCTTCCAACTCAAACTATTCTATGATTCTGTAATTCTCCCATCAAAACAAGTGCGTACTTTCAGAAGAGAATCCTGCAAACTTGGACACGTCCTGCAATACTGAAGAACTGAAGTTTCAGCATGCAGGCGGGTATAAACCAGTATGATACGGATACACCCTAAGTACTTTAACAGCATCTGAGCCATTTGTATTAAAATAGAGACTTTGCTGCTGAGCCAAGGTGGTAGGCCAGAAATCTGTTAGGTGCCTTTAGAAATGGATGTTGGCTCTTCAGTGAGCGATAATTAGCTACAGTTTAAGGGGACTTTGCCCAGTTTAAGCTTTATGCATTTTTATGTTAAAATGTGTGCTTTTTTCAGATTGTTCCACAGTAGTGTTTAGTACATACATTCAAGCAGAGCAGCTTAAAAATTTGAACAGAGGGAGTAAGTGGAGAAATATAAAACATCATCCATCACCGTGTGTGGCCAAATACAATAAAATACCCACATGGTATCTGGTGCAGTCTCACACACCAGTCACATATCTTATTCCTAGTATAGTGTGGGTTTAGATCATATGTAGTTCTCAAAACCAGAAAATAATTGATTGATTTAAGACTGAAGTACACAAAATATGACAGCACTTCAGTTATGGCAAGCACTGCATAGTTTCCTAGAAAATTGCCTGACATGTATTCTAGGAATCTGACCTTGAGACTAAAATCTTAGGCTATGTTTACATGCTTTTATATAAAGATTTTACTTTCCACTTGTTCAAAGTCATTCTGTGAGAAGGAGAATCAGTCATTAAGTCATAGAAAAACTAACATAGTAGAAAATCTTGAACTGATTGATTATAAACTTACGGAGTGTCTAGCACTATTTAGCCACTGATGTTTTGGCAGCCATTAATTCTTTTTAAAAGTGATCCTTTTTTGAAAATATTATTTCCATTTCTAAATACAAGAGCATGTCATTGCAACAGGTATAAAATTCCATGAAAATAGGGAGTTTTTAAAGAACTATGGTGTAATGAAGTAGTATGATAGATTAAATGTTTTTTCCCCTCCCTGATTCAAGCCCATGACATACTTTATATTTGCCGAGTGTCCTTCCAGATTTCCAAAGTATAATTTCCTTTGTGATGAAACACAAAAGGTGCCCTAACTGATCCCAGCCAGCTAAAAAGTTATCTTTCTAAGTAGAAGAAAATATTTGCGATTATCGCTTGACTATAGTAATGTGGGAGGAACTTTCAGACTATCTCCAGATGTTTAGTGTTTGTGTTCTTTACTGAAATACTCAGTCCAATTACATTGTTCTGAAACAAGCAATAGTTTATTTTATAAAAACAAACTAATAGGCTTTTGTACTTCCGCATCTTCATGAAAAGCATGTGCAGTATTGGTTTTAAACCTCCAGCATTCCTATTAATACTTCCGTATATTCTGTTTTAAGTGTTAAAGTCTTAACAGTTCAGCACTATTGCAAATCACACATGTCCTGAGCAGTGGCAGAAATTTTACTCACTAATGATCCTGTGCCCAAAGTTGAAGGAAAGTGCTCTATGGCCTAAATTCCATCTCCATTTAGATACTTGCACTGCATTGGCATGTAGCTTAGTTTAGCTGTTTGACAAATTTCGTGGATACCTCTTTGCCCTCAGAAGCAAGAAGCAAGTGGTGTATGTTGCATTTAGGTTTAATAGCAGATTGCCTAGGGAATGGAGGAATGTTAAGAGTCTGAATTAGTTTATTCAGATCCTATGGATCTGCAGAACAGGAAGATCTGCAGTAGGAACTTGTAATTGTCTCTTGGCCCTGCCTATTACTCACCCATATAGCTTAGAGTTATCAGAAACTTTCCTACTGGAGATACAGACACTTCTCAGGAGTTCCAGAGTTTGAGAGCTCACTCAGTAAAAGCAATTGGATCTTCTTCTTCCTTGCCTTCTTTCCATCTTCCTGGTGAATGGCAACAAGTTTCTGGCCAGCACCATGATTTATGACTAAAATTCTCTGACATTTCCGGTAAAGTTGAGTCAGTGTCATGTGGAAGCTCTAGAAACTTAAAGTTGAAAATAAACTGTTAAATTTTTCTATACCTTTCTCCACTTTTTGGAGACATGGAGCAAACTAATTTTGAGAGTTATCTTCCTGCTTGTATTTGAACACCAAGTAAAAATTTTCTTCAAAAAGGTAACATTGGATATTTAAGGCTCTATGTTTCCAGATCACAGAATCACCAGGTTGGCAGAGACCTCTAAGATTGAGTCCAACCCATGCCCTAACACCTCAACTAGGCCATGGCACTGAGTGGCAGATCCAAGGGCCAAGCCAGTATTACTGAATTCTTACTTTCTTCCACTCTGCTTTAAATGACCCTAAACCTAGTCATTTCAGTCCTAGCTCCAAAGTACAAACCAGACTTTTTCCCTCGCATCTACCTCAAAAATGTAAGCTGCAGGTCAAAAATATTGTCCTTCCAAAATAAGGTGGGGGAGGGAGAGGATGGAATGGGACAAACAAGGGGGGAAAAAACCCAACTTGCTAAGGTGTTAAATGTCTTTAACTATTTGCTGTTAAAATGATACTGGGTTTTTTGTGTGTTATGAAACTGCATGTTTAACTCACTAGCCAGTGTTGGAAATCCATAGGTAATATTTGGCTTGCAAAAAGTTACAGCATTTGACAAATAACAAAATATCATTTTATTTTTCTAGTGAAGATGAATTCCTCAAGTTTCTTCAGAAGTTGAATAAAGAGTGTAGTAAGCTGATCATTCCTGTGCAGACCATGAATAACCATTTCCTCAAAAATTCTCACAAGGTATTCAACCAAACAAAAGATTGATTTAGAGTGTATTATTCCACCTTGTAAAATGAAAACTATGAATACTATGAAAACATGAAAACTATGAATACCAACCATCTTGGTTATTGTATAGTTATATAAAGCTGTCCAATGCCCTTTCTCTAAAGGACACTTCTTAAAAATAATTTATTTCAAAGAGTTAAGCCACACAACTAAAGGAGATTGATTTGTTTCTTCATGTTTCTACTGATAGGAGAGTTGAGGTGACAAAAGTTTCCAACAAAGGCTGCTAGGAAGTAGTAGCTTGTTGTGCATAAATCATACAATTAAAACCCAGCATAAATGCAGTTATAAACATTTTCTGGCACTATCTTTTGTGATACATTAACTGTAGAATATTAAATTATAATCTACAATTATGTAATTATGGCAAATAACTGTATTTATTAACAGATGGTACTGCAGTGGGCACCAACTGAATGTTATATTGAAGTCTGCAAAGACTTGATTTGCAGTGTTAACAAGTTGGGAGAAGAAGTTGGCAAACTGAAGGACCTGGTGGTGGAGGTGGGTGTGTGTGAGTGAGGGTGTTAAATACTGTGTACAAGTTCCTGATGCAGCCACAAATGTGGCATCCATCAGGGAAATGTTTCATACCTTGGTCTGCCAACGGTTGTTTAGCTTTAGCTTGGGCATTGCATTGCTCTCTCCCCCTTCCACCTTTTCACGGACAGAATGAGAAATAATCTCTAATATTCCACTGCAGTGTGGAAAATCTCCAAAAGAAAGCACAATCTACCTGTGGAGAATCTCCAAAGGAAAGCACAATCTGCCTTTTTCTTTCTACTGCACGAAAGAATTAATTGGAATTTATCCCTGTGCTCTTGGACAACCACTGTGGCATAGATGCCACGCTGAATACTTACACTCTTACTTTTTAATTAAGGAATCTTTTGTTTGGAATTATTGACTCACAAGGAAGATACTAAGGTTTTATGGATTGAATGGGAGGCATCCCAGATAACTGCAGAGTGACAAAAGAAGAGGGTGGGAGAGGTCAAGGCTAGATGTTAGCACCACATCAGTCATTCTCAAACCAACACAGTGACACTCTCTTGTCAGATGGGGTCATTCTAAGTAATAGGCTGGTAAAATGAACGGCCACTGGGGTTGGGTAAATGGAGCATCAGTGTCAGAAAGGAATCTGTTGCTGAATGAAGCCATGTGGAACTCAGACCTTGAGTATAATGCTACTGATTCGATTTCCTGTAGTTTAAGTAAATTTAATGTAGTATAACAGCCTTCTCCCAATAAATCACTTAACAGCAAATATATTAAGAGGTAGAAACTGTGGCAAAGAACTTACTAGCTATTTATTCCTTTTTTTGCATATGCAATCATCAATTGTGTATATATTTGCCTCCTATATATGCAGGCCAGTTATAACGGCTGGGAGGGTTCCAAGTTTGGTGCCACTTGACTTTATCTGTACGTAAGGTTTAATAGCTGTCAAGATGAAGCATGGTATCTTTGTGTCCTGTGTGAAACCGCCTTCTAATTACTTCAAAAATGCAATTCTTTTTTTAAATCCTGTTATGTTTTATGAATTTCACTTACGAGTGCTTTAATACAAGGCATTTTTGTTTTACTTAATTTATGATGGAGCACTTTTGAATGTAGAGCACCCAAGCGTTTAGTGTGAACGTGTGAATCTAAGTGAAACAGTTAAACGTCTTACATAAAATGTTTGTATAAATTCCCTTGAAGTCTTCAGTACTGTTTGCTAACCTTAATCATTACAAGACTTTGCCAGCAGTACATGTCTGTAGCATATAATTTTTGAAAGTGCAGTAAGTGAGATGGCCTTCCAAGCATTATGAACTAAGGTAGAAAATAAGAACCTAACCCTGCTGTCCTTTATGACAAGGCTCCACTCAGGTTCAGCATGTATTTGAGCAGGCACTTGTAAGGTACTTTCCACTCTTCCTTTAATTTCAAGAAAGTCTAATCTGTTATGTATTTAACTTCCTTTATAAATAAACAGTTGTTTTAGTAATTAAATGGCAGAAGTTCTAGTTAAAATGTTTGACAGTTGGAGTTCAATTGTTTTGTTATTAGATTTTTGTAGCATCTAATAATAGCAGTATTTTACTGCTGAGTAATTAAGTTTGTAAATGAACAGTTCGTTTTTCTAATATATGTTACAGAATGATTGAACATCAGATAAGATGAAGGTTTACACACATTTATTTCAAATTAAGTAGAACAGAGACAGAAAGAAGTAGTATCAATCCTAGATGCATGCAGATTCTTAGGACTGGGTGCTTTATAATCTACTTAAGAAGCTTTCACACTAACTTTTTTTTTTGTACTTTTCACATGGATTTAACATCTGCCTCAGCATGAAGAGAAGAATGAACCTAACCGAGTGAAACCTCCAGAAAAAGCAGCCACCTTGGGAAAAAGATTAGTGAAAATGGGAGTGGTAACACTGCTTGGATTTGGTTTTTTCTTATTTACAATTAAATTAGTAGCAAAGAGAACCCAAAAATAATTTTAGTGCTGTTTCCGATCATATCTGTAGTATCTAGTATGTACTTGGATCTAAAAATAAATTTATTAAAAATGAAAACTGTTACTTAAGAGTATCTTAGGGTTTTATTTTGAAATTCATTGTTGTTTGAAATTCATTGTTGGTATAGAATGCAGGTCTAAAATCTTGTCAATGCTGCGTTTCTTTTTTTAGCATAAAGCTGTGATTATTGCTTACTAATTACTGGTTTCGGTTTTTACTTTAACTGTTCAGAGGTGAACATAAGCAAATTCTGAGTATGTATCACGTTTGTATTTAAAATTATAATGCAGATGTGTTTTGGGGGTTGGGATAGTTTAAAATATTTTAAGTATCATGTTCAGTTTTAACTTGATAAAGATCTTTTCTCTTGCCGAGAGATACGTGTGGGGTTTTTTTCTTTTCACAATCAAGAGAACGATGGAAATCTTGTTACATGTAGCCTAAAAAGTCATTTCCCACTGAACTATGATACTTAAATTATGCCTGAAATCTGCTTCCTTAGGGATACTCACCTCTATTAAGAGTTTCATCACATCTATTAAAAGGATTATAGTAGTCCTTAGCTATAAGAATGCAGACCTTAGAAGGCATAGCAGCTTGTTTTTTCTTGGTCTGGTCTTTCACTACAAATTTTTTCTTAATATTTTCTCCACTTAAAAAGGTGTTTGTAATCCCACAGTGAAACATTTACAACTGGTTTTGATCTGCTTACCAAACCAGCTATGTTAGGAAAAAAGGGAGTTGGTGTAAGTGAATTCAAACTAGTTATGTTTTTGCAGGTTTCAGTAAACATCTGTAAAAATGCTGAATATTTTGGAAGGGACATTTTTCTTTCAAAATGAAACAAAAGGAGTCTAAAAAAACATAAACCTGAATGGGTATGTGAAACTTTTGGTCTGTAAGTTTTCAGAAATGTTGTGTGGAGTCTTAACCTTTCATATTCCCTCTAGAGACTAGTAAGGAGAAGATGAAAACTTGAGTGCTATTCCAATCACTGTTACCACTGTTTTCTGCTTTTTTGTTTTAGAGAATTGCATTGTGTTAGTGTGTTTCCTTGTTACTGGAACTGTTTTACCTCCTTTCGTCCTTCAATGCCAGGAACATCCTACAGATTGATGAAGCCAGAGGCAAAACATAAGTTTGGGGATTTTTTTCTGGTTTTTTCTGCTCCCAAGCTGGTGTCAGAGTGGCTGAGCTGTATTCACCACCACCATCTACCAGAAGTGGAAGTGAACATTCTATCAGCATGAACAAAGTATAGAAAAGAAAATATTTTAAAAATGGTTCTCTATTTCTTCATATTGCCTTAGAATTAATCCTAAACTAACAGGGTGCATATTGTGAAAGGAAGAACCTTTTATATACATACCACTCCTCCTCTAATCAGCTTGAAATACGGTTCGGTTCAATTGCAGTTGGTCAGTGATGGGATGACTCACAGGTAATACTAGAACTTTGACACCCAGCATCTTTTGGGAGTTTCTGTTGGGTGAAGATGTTTGGGGTTTTTGGGGTTGGTAGTGGAGGGGAAGTGGTCAGGCCTGTTGTTCAAACTGTGTTTCCTACATGTACTCTCTCATTAGTTAAGTGGAATTATTTCAACCACTAGTAAGTGGTTGAAAAGATTTCTGCTTCTTAGCCTGCCCTTCTTCACTTAAGTGACAATTTGCATTAACAAAGCCACTTCAAAGGACACTGAATATAACTTCCATTTCAAGGATGCGTTTTCTGCCACTAGTAGATCTTGACATTTGAGACAATAGAAGTTTAAACTTTTTTTCCATGAATTTGGAGAAAAGATCTGGTCAGATGGAGGCCTTTAAGCTTAACTTGGAGCTCTTGCAGTTGAACAGAAAATCGGCTCCAGAAAAGTTTTATCAGTATTTAACTAAATTGTTATGCCTTTGGTGTAAAGTACTTAGGAGGGAAAAAGTAATGCATGATAGTTGCTGGTAATTTTTTTTTCCAGTGTGAGAGTTACAGTAAAGTGATTTTGCAGAAGTGAGTCAAATGTCTGAACTTCAGGAGATGACCTCTAAAATAAGTTTGGAAGAAGCTTGGTCGTTTTAAATTATCTTATGGATCACCTGTTTCTGATGCTTGTAGTCACAATTGCAAGCACACATGTAAACATCATTTGGGTTAAACATAAGTTTTGTGCCAGCAGCATCCTTGGCATCCTGCACTGTTCAAGTATAGTGTTCAAAATTCCATAAACTGCTCACAAGAAGCAAGGGAATTGGAGTAACCACTTCAGGCTGTTTTCATTAATTGATTGATCAGAAACTGCGCTGCATGAAGAGGACATGTTAAGAGCCAAAGGAACAAAGAATATTTTAACATACCATATCATGAAAAAAAAAAAATTGCATTTACCTTCTTGGATTCCAAACTCAGGCTTAAACAATGCATTTCAAGAACCTTTATTCACTTTCATGTTGTTGCAGTGCCTCTTTCAAATTCTCTGACAAGGTGTCACAATATGGTAGTGATAGGGCAGGAAGCAAAGAAAAAGTTTCCTTCAACATCTGGCCCCTGAGCTACACTGTCAGAATTCTTAGCCCCACCAGCACCTCCTAAGGGAGCCTTCATATGAAAACGTCCCTGCTGTGAGGCCTCCTTCTGCAAGTCGTCAAATTGCAGTCATTATCCTAGAACAGTAAGAATACAATGATTTGCACATCTATGAGGGGATTGGAGGAGAATGCTAAAGAGCTTTGCATGTATTAAGCAGGTAAGCTGCGCAGCCCTGCTGCTGTTGTTCTCCTACAGTAGTGCAAATTGAGATGCTGAGGATTGAGTGAATTGGACCTCGGGCCAAATCCTTCGGGATACCTAGTTGCTTAAAGATGCAGTGAGGTTCCTACTTGCAATGTTATTGGATACCTAACTTGTTTTCATAGGGATGACTATTCATAAAATGGCCTTTTCTGAATCTTTAGGCTGTTATGTAAAATTAGGGCCTTGGGTGATCCTGTGGAGATCTGAAAGAACTGCAAGTTTGGTTTTTTTTAATTTTCCCATCTAAGATACACTGTGGCTTGTGTGTCCTGTGTCTCTCTTCTGTGCCTTGGGATTTGCTCTGCTCTTTAAATTTGACTTGTGCAGTACCTGACCTGTCATAAGGCATTACCCTTAATTATTCTTGTTAGCCAATTACAAGTAATAGAGTAGTTTGGGGTATGTGTATTCTTAAATTGAGAAAGAGTGAGCTTTCTGTTATAGTCTCCATTGACTTCAGTATGTGTTTGGTTTATCTTCTTTTATTTCATCCAAGTGCCTTGTTGAGGACAAGATTTAACATGTGCAATTTATTCTTCTTTCTTTTGTTGTCTTTGAACCCCTTCAGGTGTTCCCCAAAGCTATCACTTCCTCATAAGAGTGAGTAGGTGTTTGCATCTGCCTTCTGTTTCACCTGTTCTGCAAAAGCTACAGGTCGTCTTTCCCAAATAAAACTCCTGTGTTACTAGTGAAGTACTGCAAATATTGCTTTGGATCTTTATGTACAGAGACTTCAGTTCTGATACCTGTTAGTAGGTAGCAAGGCTACAAAGCCTTGAAGGTCTAACAGGTATCAGAACTGCAGATTTCTGCTTTTAAAGACATGTATTGTCATTTCTTTGTTCTGGAGGCAGGGGGACGTGTATATTTGAAAATTTACATTTCCCTATTCCAGAAATAGGCATTTCCAGGTAATGGGGCTATACTGAGAAAGAAGTGAGATACAACATGGGCTATTACTGACATGAGATGATTATGTGATGGGTATCCTCAACAGTTTTAATAGCTGATAAATTCTAGTTTTTATCCTGATCCAAATGGTGTAGCTTCATATAATATAGAGCCATAGTCCCTGGAAGTGGGACTTACAGAGATATCTCTGGGGAAGGATTTTCAGTTTTTTTAAGATGTACTATGAGCTGTAGTATATATGGGAAGATGTGTTCTACTTAAGAGTTTGGTGGGGTTTTTCTTTAAAAAAATTTCCAAGTGAGCCTTCCATGCCTTCAGCTTTTCTGAAAACAGTCTTTATTTGAATGTAGAAATACAGGTTTAACTACATTATTTTCATTAGTGTATTGAAAAACCTCAGCTCGATTTCAGAAGGTATGCAGAAAATGGGGCTTTCAGTGCTCTGGCTACTCCGCTGTCATCTGTATTGCACATGGCATGATTTCTTAACTGTATGAGAAACTGTGCACATGATACTTGTTGAAGACACCTACAGATTTCTAGATTCAGTCTGTTCTTGCAGCAAGGGAGGCCAGCAGCCTCTCCACGGCTGCATCAGGAACCAGCACTCCCTCTCCTGAGAGACAGTCCTCCATGAACTTCTTCAATGTGAGTCCTTTCCACAGGCTGCAGTTCTTCACTATCTGCTCCAATGTGGGCCCCCTGCCATGGGGTGCAGTCCTTCAGGAACAGACTGCTCCATTGTGGGTCCCCTGTAGGGCACAAGTCCTGCTAGGACCCTACTCTAGCATGGGCGTCCCACAGGATCACAGCCTCCTTCAACCCAGCATGGGGTTCTCCACGGACTGCAGGTGGATCTCTGCTCCACCATGGATCTCTGTCAGCTGCAGGGGGACAGGCTGACTCACCATGGTCTGCTTGGGAATCTCTGCCCCGACAGCTGGGGCGCTGTCTCCCCCTTGTTCTTCAGTGGCTTGGATGTCTCCACAGCTGTTCCTCTCACATTGTCTTAACACTCTCTTTGGTACAATTGCTGTTGCAGAGCAGTTTTTTCACATTATCAAATAGTGGTCGCATAGGTGCAACTACCATCACTGATAGGCTTGACCTTGGCTAGTGGCAGGTTTGTCTTGGAGCTGGCTGACATTGGCTCTGTCAGACATGTGGGAAGCTTCTGGCACCTTCTCACAGAAACCACCCCTGTAGCCCCCCTCCTACCTAAACCTGGCCATGCAAACCCAGTGTGGTCCCCCAGGTTCCTTTCCAAACTTGCCTGTTTTGCCATTCTCTATAATGAGTGTGGTTGTTAGTAGAAGTAATGGACCCAAGGTGAACTTCTGTGGAGGGCTTGGAGAAAGAATCTGAATAGCAAAAAAGCTGGAATGCAGATGTGGTAAATGACTTATGGAGAAGAAAAGAACATCATGGATAAGCCACTCATGCAGTAGCCACAGGTAAAGGAGCTCCTGTTAATGCAGAAGGGTATAAGAAATTCTAAGTCAGCTTTCTACTGCAAGCCTGAGAAAGCTGGTAGCAGGGAGGATTGTAGCCTCCGTTTGTATGGGTCTAAAATACTGCTGGAATTTGCTGTCCTCTCACTGGTGTTTCTCTGCCCTTCTAATTGATCCGAAGTGTATTGTAAATGTGAGAAATAAGTTGACCAGAAGCTAAAAATTGGAGTGTATTTTTACGCACTGATTACATTTTATCAAATAGATGCTGAATGCTCATCTGTTGCTTTTAAGACCTGGAGTTAGTAAGAGGAACTGTAGTTGCCTCTGGGCGAGTACTGCTGTTGGAGAAGCATTCATGTGCCCCAAGCTTCAATTATTCTTACTCGGTAGTCTTTGCAGTTGAAAGGTTTTGACATTGCAGTGTAGGTGGGTGTTGGGTGTTGATTTCTGGGGGTTATTTGGGGTATTGCTTTCAAGTTAAGTTGGTAAGTCTCTGAATGCTACCACCTCAAAACTTCACATAATTCTACCTATTGCATTTTCTTTCTGAAACGGTTTGTGCTTACATCTAGTTCTATGTGATCTTGAGAAGTTGTACCAAGAAACAGGAGAATGGCTGTAATATGCTGCCTGAAGAACAGCACTTAAAGGGTGCTTCCTAGCTTGCTCTTCCAGGATTTTCACCTGGAGTTGACAACTGCAGGCTTTTTCTAGTAACAAGAGCTGTGCAGTCCCTAACTCACTTAGCACCCTTGGGCATTTGTCTTTTTTTCAGCCAACGAGTGGTGTCTCGGAAGCGGAGCATGTCCAGCTTGATAAAGAGGGTTTGTTGTTTGGAATATGTGTTACCCTGTAACATCTCGGCTTTGCAGAGATGACATGAAGTGAAAAAGTTGCCAAATCCCTTATTCTT
Source organism: Corvus cornix cornix (assembly GCF_000738735.6). Classification (NCBI taxonomy): domain Eukaryota; kingdom Metazoa; phylum Chordata; class Aves; order Passeriformes; family Corvidae; genus Corvus; species Corvus cornix. Next base: position 23,874,235 of record NC_047057.1, read on the forward strand.
GAGTTGGTGTCCCGTCCCGGTCGCATCGCCCCTCTCTCGGGCAAGGTCCGCCAGTCGCCTCTCAGGCCGGGGAGGGGCGCGGCGGCAGCGGATACCCCCTCCCGGGATTCGAGCACGATGGGGGGCTTAGCCCGTCCCCCTGTCGGAGCCCGTGGGCCCGGGGTCCCCGCGGTGCGGGGCTGCCCAGGGACCCCCAGGACGGAGGCACCCCGGCGCCGGTGCCCGCGAAGAAGGCGGCCCTGCTCTGCGGGGCCCGGGTCGAGGGGAGGCGGCCGGGCGGTGTTTACCCCGTACCGGGACTGCTCTGGTTCTCTGCTTCTCCTCTCGCACAGGATCGCCGTTCCGTTCCGTGCTCGGTGTTCGCGGATGTGGGTACCGACCCATGAAGTGCCGTCGTGCCAAACCCTGAGAGAGGTACCAAGTGCTGCCGGTCTGTAACAGCCCTCCGGGGCCGCCGCCGGCTCCGCAGCAGGTCGTGTAGCATCTGCCGGCGGGTTTGAACTCACTGCCTGCTTGTAGGGTTATTGGAAAGCAACTGCCTCCTCGAGATTCCTTGCCTAATCAGAGGTGTTACCTCCTCCTCTTCCCCCAGTGTCTCTTGACATCATTTCATCCATCAGAGTTTCAGAGGAAAAAAAACACCAACCAAAGCAGAACCCACCCAGTCTGAGAGCAGCCCACACCAGCTCCTCAGTTTTGCCGTGACTGCAGGGAAGAGCTGGATCGGGGCAAAGATGAAGGATGGGAGCGGGGCTGAACTCCATGGCCTGAGAGATTTGGTGCGGGGCGAACCGAGAGGAGTCCAGAGCGATGCACCAACCGGCATCCCCCGTTTCCCGGCAGGGGATCAGTGAACCCCGCGATCGCGCGTGGGGATGCGAAGGCGCTTGACCCACGGGAAAGAAGTAACCCTCAAGGTGCGTTTGCTCCTGCTCGTCATTGTTGCTTCATGGGATTTCTTCTGCCCCCCACAACTGACCTGATGTGGACCGAAGCGTTTCTAACATGAACTTTCTCCCTGGGATCTGGTGGTCTCTTCCGTTGGTCTTGGTCTGGGCGACCCCACCAGTCACCTCCTCATGGTGGTAAGCTGTGCAATTCCAGAAATTTTTATTTGCTCTTGGGGAAGGTGGGGTCGGATTAATTGTGAATCAGGGGAGGTGGGGGAAGCCTCTCCCTCTCAGCTCGGAGAAGAGGAGCTCGCTGCTGCCAGCTGCTCCGGTCCAGAAAGTCCGGCCTTAAAGCGAGCGGATTTAGACGGTCCCGGCACCTCCTTCCACACCCCGTCCCCGCTCCCCGACCTCCTCCTCTGCAAAAGCACAGCGCAACTGCGGGGGCTACCCGGGGCTTTCGGCAGCAGTGCGGGGGACCTGGCCCGGCGGGGGCAGCGGGCACCGCCCGGCCGGCGCTGCCCGGGGCGGCGGGGCCGCGGAGGGAGCGGGAGGAGGGCAGGGAGGCGGGCGGGGAATACGCCCGAGGGGCGCGGGCGAAGCGCTGCTGCTGGCAGCCGGCCCTCCGCGTCCCGGCGGCGCTGGGAACTGGCTACAGCAGCGCTATTTTTTTATTATTAATTTATTTTTCTCCTTCTTCCTTGCCCTCCCCCGCCCTTCCCTTCACAGTTTCTCCTCGCTGAACTGTAAACTGCCAGGGCAGAGGGCAGAGAGCCCTGCTCCCGGCTTCAAGTGATAGTTGATGTCGGCGTGGAGCGTCTCAGGCAGGCTGCAAAACGGGTTAGAATGGAAACATAAACCTGCCGCTCAGACTGAGGACCCCAAACAAGTCCAGACTGGAAAGTCTTGGTGTAAGAGAGGGGTTAAACCCCTTCTTGTAATCCTGGGGTACACCTTTAACCTTGACACTGGCTGACGTGCGGTCAAAGCCTGATTTATCAGACTGAGCATATTTCAATAAAATGACTATCTGTGTCCTTAGCCATATAAATGTTATTTATTGCGATGGCTTTTTGTCATGGTGTCTTCTAAATGCCACTTAACTATATATTTTTTGTAAGTCACGGCTTTAACGATTTTATGATCGTATAAAATAATGAAAATACAAGAAAAGGACATTTTCTTCTGTTTGATCCCTTCAAAAGACACCTATAGAAGTTTGGGTTTTATGAAAGGTACCTTTCGAAACGTTTCAGGAGTAATAGAGACCATCTGGATACAGATGATGTAATTTAATTTTTGTCAAGGTTTTTTTTTTAAAGTACTGCACGGAGCTACAATAGCCGGGCTTGGGGTTCTCCTGAATGCTTCACGTTATTAAAAGAACACAGGGTCGATGGCTAATTGTAAAGGATTTCCACCAAAAAGGCAGAGGTAGCTGCAGCTCTGGACCCGCCGGAGGAAGGCTCCGAGGCGCTGAGGACCCTCCTTCCAGCGGAGTCGGTGCCCGGGGGTCGCCGCGGGCCCCCGGTGCTGCCCTGCCCCTTCCCTCCCGCAGGTACATGGGCGCCGTGGGCTCGTCGCGGGTGATGTGCGACAACGTGCCGGGCCTGGTGAGCCGGCAGCGGCAGCTGTGCCGGCGGCACCCCGAGGCGATGCTCTCCATCGGCCGCGGCGTGGCCGCCTGGACGGCCGAGTGCCAGCACCAGTTCCGCCGGCACCGCTGGGACTGCAACGCCCTGGAGCGGGGGCAGCGCCTCCTCGGCCGCGTCCTGCTGCGCAGTGAGTCCCGCGGACCGCGCCGGGATGCGGGAGGGGCTTCCCGCGGGCTTGGGTGGGGCATACAGCCTCCGCGCCTACGGGCCGAGGGTAAAAGGGGGTTTAGAGAGTCAGCGTGAGGGTACAAGTGTTCCTCACAAGGGTAACAGGGACTGTTTTGGGGCTGGCACCTCCTGGGCAGTGTGCGGAAACGATGAGAAGCTGTGGTCATCCTCCTGTATCCTTGGTCTTAGCAAGGGTGAAGTGTGGTTTTATGTTTCAGGAGGAAGGGAAGAGCAAATGCAAAGTTATTTTAGGGTCTCATGGACAGTGGAACAGCATGTATGATAACGCGAAGGACTGTATTGTTTAAAAACCTATATCAAATCAGGGAGACAATGTAGGTTTTTGGCTTATTAGGGGGTTGGCTCTGCAGTTCCTGACTTCTCTCTTTTTTTGGTGCATAGTGGATATCAAGCTCACAAATTAAGGCCTACAGGGAAACCGAGGCATCAGAATGTGGCCAGCAGGACAGAAGACTTTCCATCACAGCCCAGCCTCAGGATACCAGTACTCAGGGTGGGGCCTGCTGAAAGGGGCAGCTGACGTGCAAACAGGAGCCCAGTGCTTTGGGATGGCAGACGACAATCCCTCCTGCACGCTGATTCCCGCTGCAGCATTTTGCCGGGAAAGCACAGTAGCAGGTGCAGTCCCTCCAGGACTGTGTGCGCTGTCTGAGGGGTGCAGGATCTGCACCCATGCCGGGGCAGCACTGCCCTCCAGGCACTGCAACATTTCAGGTCAGGCTCCCGGGGAGAGAGAGGCAGGGCACACACATCAGATAGAGGTGAGCCAGGCTTGTGCAGGTCCCAGGCAGTTGAGGACTACATTGTGCTTCCAACCCTGAGGGAAGATGGTTAAGCAGGGTGGTGTTGTCATCTAAAGGTCGGACTAAGGCATCTAGTGAGTCTTAACATCTCAAATCTGGCCCTTTTGACTCAAAGAAATGGCTGGGATCTGTTACTGTGTCAGAATGGCCTTACCCCAATGATAAACGTGCTGAGACCCTTAGTAATTGCAGGTCTTTCCGCCAAGTGCCACACCCTGCACACATGGCCTTGGCGCACAGTCAGTGGGGCTGACCCTGCCCTGGCGCTCGTGTCCCTGGAATGTCCCCAGCACCATGCTAAGCTGTGAGCAGCGCAGTGCCTGCAAGGAGGGGAGTAGGAAAGTACCCTGGGGCCATTGTCCCACTGGTGTAGATGGAGAGGAGGATGGCAGACACTGGGCACACTGACTCAAGCAGCGGAATTTTCATTCCATGCTAGGTTCTGCTCCTGGTAAGAGGTTGGTTCCTGTAACCAGCTTCATGTTCCCGTAGCAATTATTTGTGAGTAACCAGTAACATCACCCATAGGCTGAGGTTTTCAATGAGGTTTGTCTGATATTCAGGAAAACATGTCTGGCAGAACACAGCCTAATAATGATGAGGCTATTTAATATAAAAAGTAAAAATGCAATTTTTCCAAAAGTGAAGTTTTCACTGTTGGCTCATGTGAGAGAATGACAGCATCAGGATTCTGAGCTCTACACTGAGCCTGATCAGGCTGTGATTGCCATAGAATGGTGATAGTGCTCTAACAAAGTTGATTAGTTCAATCAACTCAAATAAAACATTTATCTTCTATCAATATTGTTTCTTTTTAATTAACACTTTACAAATTTCCGATATTTCTGAATAAGTTTTCTCAGAAATAAGTCTTCAAAAGAGTGTGATTTGTAACAAACCATGGTAACTTCTGCCTGATTTTGAAGGCAGGGTAAGGAAGGCATGTTTTGATCAGTCCTTTTGTAAGCTTTTAGTTGCTGTTGGCAAAAGGCTTGCACAGCCCATGGAAGTTCAGGGCCCATTTGTTGGTGAAACATATTAGTGGTAATGGAATTGAAATACTAAATAATAAGTTACATGGTGTAATTCTGCCTCTACAAAAAAATCACAGTTAACATTTTTCTTTGGGGTCCTGTTTTACTGTGCTAACATTACTTAAGGCTTGCAAGTCCTGCAAAGACATCTCTCTCACTGCAAAGTTGTCTTAGATATTGCACAAAAATCTACTTGTCACTCTTCCTATGCTAAAAACTTTAAAAGTAGGAAAATATCCCATTACATAAGTAGATTTGTGGCAGCGTAATGTAGCTCTGTATTGCAAACTACTACATCTTAAATTAAAAGCAATTATCACATTGTAATATGTACCTAGTAGCCTATGAGTAGGCATAGTCTAGAAATTCAGATAATCTCTGGTATAATAAAGTATCTTGATTAGGAGATGGGAAAGCTGCCAGAGCAGCTGGCATGAAGAAGTCACAGCTGCCAGACCAAATCCTGCCTCAAGCATGACACAAGCGGTGCCATTGATTTAATGGAACTTACTTGTGTGAATTACGGTTACGGGCTTGATTCTAGGCAGAAGACCTAATATTAACTTATTTTTCAGAAAATAACACCCAAGTTTTCTCCCTAGCACATTTTTAGCAGGAAGGTCTGTTCCAAGAGCTTCAGGAGAGGAACATCTAGTTTCAAGAGTTACTTGCAGTATTTTGCAATGTACATGTTGTTTTACTGTCCCTATTTAATAATTTCTTGAACTTATCTCTCAAATAACACTTCATATATTCTTTTAAATTCATGAAACGATAGGAATACCAGCTGTCCTATTCACATATCTGTATAGAACAACTGATCCATGAAAGTATATTAATCAATATCAGAAACAAATGATTAATGTTTTCCAACTCTAACACTATATTGATGAGCTTTTACCAGGGAGTGGTCCAAGTTTAAGCCATGACTAATTCTGGCTCCAGGGAATGTGCATTTGTGTGATTTCAGCCTAGTTTATCTTTTGCTCTGCAAAAGAAGTCCAGGTTAACTGTCTGGATATAGGACAGCCACTCAAACTAGCTACCCCAATGATGTTTAAAGTGACTTCTTTTGTTCCAGGTAGTCGAGAATCTGCTTTTGTACATGCCATCTCCTCTGCTGGAGTTGTCTTTGCCATCACCAGGGCATGTAGCCAAGGGGAGCTGAAATCCTGCTCCTGTGATCCCAAGAAGAAAGGTTCTGCCAAGGACAGCAAGGGCCATTTTGACTGGGGTGGCTGCAGTGATAACATCGACTATGGCATGAAATTTGCCAGAGCCTTTGTGGATGCCAAAGAACGGAAAGGAAAAGATGCCAGGGCACTGATGAACCTTCATAACAACAGAGCTGGAAGGAAGGTGGGTATCCATCCAAGAGATGCCTAGAGATGTTCTTGGACAACTCTCTTGTGTCTGGGCTAGTTAATGGTTGGCCCTTGCTGTCTGGTCTCAGCAGTTAGGAAGAAATATGGGAAGAGCAGGAGCCTGAGCTGCTGTTTCTACCTCCCTTGGAGGTTCAGTGTGACAGAGATCTCCAAACAGACTGAATTCAACTGGCTAACAGTATTCCTGTTGGAGTCAGTTCAGTCGCTCCTTGTGTGGGAAGTTAAGCAGGAATCTAAGCTGCGGGATCAGTTTGGATGGAGGTTTTGTTTTGAGCCTAATTCTTTTATAAGCAGGAGTTTTATTTTTGGTTAATACAGAATACAAATTCCTAAGAGAGGCTGAAGATCACACTGAAGAACAGGTTTGACAAAGAGCAAATTCAAAATAACACTCAAGAAAAAAACCCGCTCTGTCCATTTCTGTATGTATATGGTAAACTTAATCACAAAGTGAGCAGAGATAAAATGTAATTACTTCACTTTTTAAGAAAATAAATACCTGTCCCTCCAAAAGGCAATGGCCTTGGAGCATGACCTGCTCTAAACAAACCCCTTTTCTAAACATGGTATGAAAATGTCCTGAATTTCAACTTGAAGAGTCTTTACTTTCACACTGTAGGTATGAAGGAGTAGTTGCCAGGTGTATTTCCCACCTCTGGTGCAAGGGCTGAGAAATATGTACACTAATATTTTGTGGTGGTAGCTATAAAAGGTAGGAATAGTGCATAAAACTGGAATATGCTGTTTCATTTTTTAAAACATGTTAAATATTTGCTGCTCCCACGACATCTGAAATAATACAGGAAAAATATTTATTGTGCTAGACCAAGCACTTCTGGAATTACTCGTGGAGACTTTTTGTTTCTTATCTTTGGTTTTCCTTAATGTATATTTAGTAGGAAGTAAATTGTTTGTATTCTGATCTTTTTGTGTACTGCAAGTAGATGATTTTCCTGATAGATTTTTGTTCTTCAGCATCTTTCCTCCACCTGTTTATTGCCAGCAGGTGTAATTAATATGTAATGTAGGCAGATAAGGCTATTCAGATCAGTGATAGGCACATGCAGTACTATGGTTATGTTTCTGTTACTGTCCAAAAGAGGCTGAAGTCTACAACACAAACAAAGATTTTTTAGGGACAAATAAGTTCCATGATGGGAAGTACTTTCTGTAATATTTGAGCATCTTATTATTATTAAGTTTTAAAAAATACCTCTTCCAAATACTAAGGCAGTACTGGTAAGCAGGTAGATATTTTAGAAAAAGATCAAGAGATTTTAATAAATACATTCGATTAAAAATAATTAATATCTTCTCATATGCTCTAGGACCTGCTTTATGGACAGGGATGCTGTTTTGTATCCACAGTGCAGTAGTGTAGGTTTAGTTTGCAGGGATCTCACCACCTCAGCTGCCCCCAAGCCTGGCATTTTGACCTGGGTAAGACCACCTGCGCCCTTGGTTTTTTCTTGCCCCCAAAAGGGGTGTTGTTTTAAAACTAGACTATTCCAACTGTGTTAATTAAAAAAAAATAGAATAAATATTTATAATATTCCCATATGAATCATAGAACATAATATGCTGTGTATCAGTATAGGAACATCACTGACAAAGAGACCTGCATTCCTATGTGCTTCTTCCACTATTCCAGCAAGTTGTTTTAAACATACAAGTAGTTAAATTGAGTTCAGCCCAGATAATCAAAACCAAGCATCTGCTTAAATCCCAGATTTGTGATACGGCAATGGTGTGGGACTGTGGGAATGCCAGTGACTTCTTTGAACATATCATTTGCAAGTTGGAAAGAAAATTAAAAGTCCCTTGGTTTTGTAATACATTCTCACTTTATTACTAAGTGCTTGACTGATGCACAGAGGAGCAGCATTTTTCAATCGCACATCTAATCATGGAGCTTTCCTCTCTCTTACCTTCCTCCCATGATGACACTCCTCTACTACAAACTCTAAAAAGTTCATATTTCATGAACCCTTAAGGCATAATATTTATAGATCAAATATCCATATCTACATAATTAGGAATGAATTATTTATTGTCTATGAAACCATCTGTTGTTCTCCAACATCATACAGATAAATGTCTGAGACGAAGATGAAATGGCTTTAATGCTATCCAGATGTTAAATTGATGATAAAGGTGATCTCTCCAGTGCAAACTAATGAAGGTCTTTTTCTAAAATGTTTGTTAGAATGTGTATAAGCATTTTAAGTGTACTGTACTTTAAAATTCTGCATAGATCTGATGCCTAGCACAGGTACAATGCTTTACACAGTCTTTTAAAAATCATTTAAATATGAAATGCCTATGAATTTCTGGGCAATATTTGAAACACTGTTCAGGGCAAAGGGCAACTTCATGAAGATGAGCTAGAGAGGGTCAGAGGGTCAGCACGGCAATCCTGCAGCCTCCCAAGTGGCCGAATGATTCTGGCCATTTCTGATCATTTCCTCCTGTCCAGTCTGCGTCCTAGCACTGTAGACCAACCACATCGATCCTTGGGATGACTGGCAGGAGCAGGAAGGTAAGCCCTTTAGCCGGAGGATTGTGCGTACCGCGAGTCAGACAACCAGAGCAGACCAACCAACATGGGGATGACTTGATGCTACCAGTGGGTGTCACTACAGACCGTAATTTGGAGGCCCATCCTAGGCCTGGCACTACAGGATGGCTGGAAAAGGGGTGAGAAGCAATTAATTACAGTTTGTTTTACCTGTGTATATTTTACTGCATTCCTAAACAGGCTGTGAAGCGGTTTTTGAAACAGGAGTGCAAATGTCACGGTGTGAGTGGATCGTGCGCTCTAAGGACCTGCTGGCTGGCCATGGCAGACTTTAGGAAAACAGGAGATTATCTGTGGAAGAAATACAATGGAGCTATTCAGGTGGTCATGAATCAAGATGGCACAGGTTTCACTGTGGCTAATAAGAAATTTAAGAAGCCAACTAAGAATGACCTGGTATACTTTGAAAGCTCTCCAGACTACTGTATCCGGGACAGGGATGTAGGTAAGCCTCTATCATTACACATGAATGGTTTTATTAAAGCCATTTGTACTTCAAAGGTCGAAACTTATAATTTTATTGAGTGTGTGTGTAGATAGGTAGATAGATATAAAAATATAAATCCATGCATGTAACCAGCAGGAAACAGGAAAGAAGATGTTTTGGAAGGACTCAGTCAGTACATGAACAATAGTTCCTCGATGTCTCTAGGTGTACAACAGCCAGTTGTTCTAATATAATTCAGCAGTTTCTGCCAGATGATGTGGAGCCCTGGAGATGCTGTAAGACAAAGCTGCTCTCAGCACAAGTTTGAGTTGTACTCTGGAGGCAGATCCATACTGGGCACAGCCACACTCACTCTTGTGTCACACAGCTCACTCCAGAGCTGCCCCAAGTCCTGTGATGTCCCTGTGATGCCACCTCCTGCTGCATTGCTTCCCTTCCATGTTGTTATGCTACCGCTGCAGTATTATCTGCTCGTTCCCACAGCTCACTGCGGCTGCGGACCCCAGTTGTAGACACGCCTGTCCCCATCTAATGTGGGAGGTACAGCTTGTGACAATCCAACCCTGCTTGCATTAGTCAAGGCAGCTGTGGGTGACATGGGGTGAGGCAGCTGGAGGACATGCTAGTGGATGAAAGAGTAGAGGTTGGTGGGACACAGCACACCGGGCTGAGTGACACAGCTGTTTATTCCTCTTTACAAGGCAGTGTTGGCTCTGTCCATGACAACTGTCACGTTTGCTGAAGAGTTGTGCCAGCCCCTGTGGGAAGAGATAAAGAATTGGTACTGCTATTCACACTGGATTTTCCTGCTTCAGAGATTCAATAGAGACACACTTAACAGTATTACAGAATTCAAGGCACTGCCAAGCACCAGGAATCCTGCTAATGGTTCTGGACCCATAGGTAGTATTTCCTGATGTGGCAATTAAAAACTAGCAACTAGAAAACCAGAAATTTGGAAAAGAGAGTCAGACTGAGTAACGTATGAGAGAAGTTGTGGAACTAATTAATAGGTTGTATAACGGACCAGATTGCACCCCATATGACAAATCTGTAAGTATCTGGATAGCAACACAGCTCAACTCTTTTTGGCACTGCTGCATATTTACAATCCAAGTTTGCTTGGAATAAACATTGCAAAATAGCTGTACTTAAATAAGAACAAGATGTGAATTCCTGGTCATGTACTATTGACTTCAATGAACCCAGAATTGCATCCAGTACAATTACATTGTACAGTGTTTCTGGTTAGTTTAGTCATCAACATAATTTTAAATGTTATTTATTATTTTGGCAGGTGATATTTATCACCTGCACGAGCACATACTGTTCCTTGAATAGTGGCTGAGACTGTAAAGTCTAATGCTTTAATACAAGTGAATAAATGGGCATATTGTGGCATCATGCAGAGATTTACTTTGCAGACTAGGATTTTTTCAAAACATTTATCTCTTGAGCTTGCCTCATTCATTGTCAAACCCATTATTTCTTTTTGCCTAAAAGGAGAACCCGTACACCACCCAATTCTATATCAAAAAGCCATTTAATAATCTCTTTGTACTAAGCCTAGTCTCATCTGTCGGTCTTGTTACTGTGGAGGAGAGTGGGCATTTTTCACCACAGTGAAATGTGCATTTGCCAGGCACTGACAAGCCTGCCTGGAGATGGCAAAGTCTGACATGTGCCTTGGCTCAGCTCAAGATAAGGCTGCACCTTTTGCTGCCCAGAATTCAGAGAATGTGGCTGTTTGCAAGAGCATATTTTTAGCAAGCTGCAGTAAACCTTTGACGGGATGTGGAATGCCCTGCTGCTTGCATGGAGCAAAGAAAGAACCACAAAAAAAACCAAAACCAACACCACCTGATCTGGCTTTGAGGGAGATGATTTTGGCAGTTGAACAATATTTTTTTCATTTTTTTGGTTTTCCTTGTTGAGCATTGCAGAGTGCCAGCCCTGTTAAATGACTGCAAATGAAATAAGATTATGAAAGTCTGAGTTTGGAAGTAGGTGGGGACCATCTCAGTGTCAGCTGAATCTAATACCCACAGTGTTTTAGTATGTCCTTGAATACAGTTCTGCCTTTCATTCTCCAGGGAATCCAAGCGATTCAGTGCTTCAGGAAAAAAAAATTATCTGGAGGTTGGTTAATATTGGGGCTGAATGAAGGATTCACAGAGCAAACCTTATGAAGCATCATGACTTGACCAGGAGGCAACTTCACAAACAGTAAAATGTCCAAGCCAGTGTCCTCTGTGGCTTGATTGTGCTAACATGTAGGAACCAGTGAGTTAAAGGTGCTCAAGAGTTCTGCCATCACCCAAAAAAAACAGATACCTTCTCATCCCCCACTGGAGCTTCTACCCTGGGTCTGGCAGTCTGTCTGAGGGGGTAGCTGGACACACCCCAAAATGTGGTTTGTTCGGTTTTTTTTTCTCTAGAAGGAAAAGAGGAGTAATTGATTTCAGGGGAAGTATAATATAGGAAATCACTAATGGTAGCTCAATAGCAAGAGAATGTAATAACCTGACCACCTCTTTCCTTGCCTTAAGATTTCATGAAGGACCAAAGGAAGATTTTCAGAAGTGTTCAGAATTCATTTAACCCTGCACACATAACTCTGCTGAAATAATTTTTGCTCACAATTTTATACTCAAAATTTAATAGAAACAGAGATAGAACATCCCAGAGAGCTTTTAAAAATCATGTTGTGAACATACAAATTTTTGCCATGCTTTGCATCGTCTTCCTTATTGTAAATTTCCAGCTCCCAAACCCAATACAAGCACACCCAGGACTGCACAGGGAGAGACCTGTTAGGAGTGATAGAGCTGTGACACGGACTAAAGTGACAGCTGTGCAAGTGGCAGTCCCGCTGTTGCACATACTACCTTACCTTGAATGTGCTACTTCACCTCCAAAACACTCTAAAAACCCTTCTTGCTTGTCTGCTTATAAGGATCTATTTTAAGCATTTTAAGTTTTAAAAAGTTGCTATTTGTCCATCCATGCAGGCTAGGTTGGTTGAAAGCTGTAGTAAGTTTATCATGTTTGGCATATACCAATGGACACACTGAGAGTGCTTTAGGGATAAGCACACCAGCAGCCTGCTGGCTGAGCCTTTGCTAGAGCCTGCTCTTCACTGGCACTGTTAAAGCAGTGTAACATCTCCCTGAAAACGTTTAATATCAGGTTTATTAAAAATTCACTGGTACAGAGCAGCCAAAAATCTCTAGGCAGCACCTGAGAGACAGGGCATGTCTACATGCAGATGACCTCAAGCTGCTGCAGCAGTCCCTCAGAACCTGATGCAATTCCATGTGCCACATGCTTTAAGTCATCCATAGATTTCTCCCAGCACTCACATGGTCCCAGTCTGGGCACTGTCAAAGCCTCTGCCTGTGCATTGTGGATTGCAGTGCCCATCTCCCGTGTCCCCAGCAGGCAGATAGGGGTGTGACTGTGGTTGAGAACCCTCTACCTCTGGTCTCCTTGTGCAAGCACTGTGGAGAGGCATGTGCAGGGCTACCTGCAGCCCTCTGGAGCTGTGTGCTTGGTGACAAATCACCTGCCCAGGGTGACCTGCTTTGGGTACTTCACAGGGCTGTTTCTGTGTTAATTCTTTTCCCCTTGCTGCCCCACATAAGCCATTTGCTGCATTTTTGAGAGGAATGAGGCCAAGTCCAGAGTGTAGCCTGGAATTTAAAGTGCGATGTGCGAGTCCTGGTGTTACGCAAGGTGTGCTAGTGCTTGAGGTATGTAACCCATGGAGGGAAACCAATCGTGATCTATGTCCAACACTTCTCACTGAGGCTGGCCGCATACAGGCAGTCCCTGTGTGACTTCTTGGCCCGTATCTCCCACTTTGCACATGGCAAACACAGTGGGTGCAGTCCCAGCCCTGGGCAGGCTGGCAGGGGAGCTTGCAATGGCTTCCCATCGGGGCAGCTTTCCTCCAAGCGCCACCTGGCAAGGCAGCAGCACCATCACCCCAAGGGCCTCTGGGAGCTGTGGGCTGAGGAATGCTCTCAGTGGCTACGGGAATTAGAACAAGAGACGTTTACTCAAAACTGGATCTGGATAAGCTGTTTTTATCAACACATTGCTATCTCTTCAGTGCTGGCCTGGGACATCCCACCTCCTCCAGACAAATCTGCCTCCAATGTGTACTGCCTGTTCTCTCCAGCCCTTCTGTACTGGGTGTTATACATAAGATCCAGTAGCTTGAGAGCTACTTTTCTGTGGCTATTTCCTTTAATTATTTTTTCCCCAAAAACACTTGTGAGGAAACTATTGTTGGGAATTTCATTGGTTTTGCACATTTTTTTGCTTGTGTGTGTGAAAGTCCAATAATGGGTGTTATTACTTGATACCAGATTTTAATCAATAGAAGTAGAAGGAAAAAGCTCTCATTATAAACTAATAAATACATTTTAGGGCTTTAAGAATGGAAAAAAGTATTTTCAACATAACACGTGTTGACTTCCAAAAACAGCTGTGCAAACCGAGAAGAAAGGGCTTGATGTACAGGCTGTGAAGTTGGCATTATGAAAAGCTGTGGATGTTTTGGCAGGTAAAATGTGTGTAGGCATGGCAATTCAAACATTTGAAATGAAAACAAAGAGGACATACAAAAACTTCTTACAAGTTAGAACCTGCTCCTGCCTTAGAAGTGCTGAGGAGGTGCATTGCAGGTAGCAGGCAGAAAATTCTGCCTTATTTTGTTTAGTGTCTTCTTCCGCCTTCATCACTCAGGGGCCCGCCAAGGAGCACAGTAACTTGTCTGGCTCCTCACTGATGGTTATTGTTAATTTTCTTTCTCACTAGAGAAGCTGCAGATATTCTGAAGATGCTGTTTGAACTTTAAAAAAAAGTTGATGTGCTTGTTTTCACTTTTGTCATAATCTGTGCATAATTTAGTCCCCTGTCCTAGTGGTGTAGTAATGTTGATGTTGTTTGATGGTCAGCATCAGATGATACCAGTTTCTGACTGTCTGTTAGTGGCTGAAATAATTTTGAAGTTGGTGGCAAAACTCCTGTTGAAAGCAGTGGGTGCATCATGCTTAGGTTTTACTTTAATGCCATGTGACTTCCTCTTACATCTGGAAATAAGAACATTGGACTTGGAAACTAACTTGTGCCTCAGCAGAGGAATGTGGTCAAACCTTTCTGGGCAGCTCCTGATGGATGTGGGGGAACATGGGGTCTTCCTTCAACCCCAGCCAAATGACACGGCCCCACTCTGCTTCTGGTTGGGAGCTGTGCTGAGGTGGAGGGTGGCTTTGCTTTTCCTCCACTGGTGTGAGTTCCAGATACAGAACATTAATCACGTGGGTGACAAGCTTGGCCTTCGTACTGTTTTTTTGGTCTGAACAGAGAGAGCAGGACAAGTGCCTTTAAAAGTTATTCACAGAATCAATTAGGTTGGAAAAAACCTCTGAGATCATCGAATCCAACCTTTGAGCGAACACCACCAAGTCAACTAGATCATGCACTAAGTGTCACACCAAGTCTTTCCTTAAACAGCTCCAAGGCCAGTGACCCCATGTCCTCCCTGGGAAATCCATTCCAATGTCTAATAACCCTTTCTGTGAATTTGGTTGTATTTTGAACAGTCTGGGATGTGATGCATATTGCTGTGGGCTGAGACGAACAGCAGAATTTACATTCAGGTGTCCTAGCTGCTTGCTCAGCATCATGGATGGAGGAGAGTGTGATGGCTGGGAAGCAGGATCTGGCTTGTTTTCTGCCACAGGATTCCTGTGGGACTACAGGTGCATCATGTAGCTCTACATCCTCCTGACTCCTCAGCCTTGCCTAGACTGGGGGCACTGGGGGCCACTGGAAGTCTTTCTTCCCCCATCATAGAGTGATTCCTGAAAAAAGATCTGGGAAAGGCCTCTTGGCATCACTGCCATGCCTGTTATGCCAGTTGCCCTGGTGCAGCTGGCTTTGCAGAGAGAGCTGAGGGCTTGCTGGGAGTAGGGTGTGCCCGTGTGGGTCACTGCTGGGGCCACCTCTCCTCCCTGGGCCTTGCTGCAGGGGCTCCAGGTGCCAGCACTGGCTGTAGGGACAGTAGGCCAGGAATAGGAGTTACTGCTGGTTTCCTGGTGCAGGGTGTGCCTGATGCACTACATTGCTGAATGTTGCATCCAACTGAGATGCTCCTCCAAATATCAGAGGCTTACTTTAAAGTGCTGTTCAGCCGTGTCCCCAAGGATGTTATGCAGAGCATTGGTCCACAGGCAGCAGCCTGGACACTCTCAGACCCCAAGGAGATTTGGGATCTATCAGGCTGCAGGTGCAGGAGCCTGTTTCTGGCTCCATTCAGTGTGTTTTCTCTTCCCTCTGCCAGTTCCCTCTGGGGTGGCTCAGCACGTCTCTGGCTGGCTGGCTCAGCAGCACCTTTGCAGCTCAGGACCCCTGAGCCAGGGCTGGGGGCTCAGCCGTGCGCAGCAGCCGGCGAGCGGCTCCCAGATGGGTGGCCACGGGCACCTGCTGAGCCCAGGGGCCGGTGGCCATGCAACACCCTCCTGCTCTGCCTGCAGCAGACACGAGCCAGCCACTCGATAGTGAAGCTTTCCAGGTGTATACTTCTACCCAATGAATATTAAAATATTTAAATAAATGCAGGAATCTAGGCCATGGGAGGGAAGCTGAGATGTGTTCTGGGGGCTGAAGCACTTCTCCAGGACAGCAGCTGAAGCCTGTCGTAACTTTGATGCAGAAAGAGGAGAATGTGCACCCCCATGGCTGAGAGGCTGGATCATGTGTTGGTCCCATGAAAAAACACAGTATGAGAAGGCATCTTTGCTCCAGTCCCCGAGACCCCTCATTGCATTAGTGGCTTGGGGTCAGCCCCCATATAACATGAAGTCTCCCTGATGCTGGGGCGCAGCAGGGGATGGAGGGACAGTGAAGATTTGTATGTTACAAACTGCTTTGAGACAGCAGCATCAGTGCATCCAACCATAAATACACCATAGGGGGAAAAAAAAGAAAATTGGAATATATTCAACTTAAATTATTAATAATTACAGTTTAACTGCAGTTTACATTTTTATTAATTAAGATTGGTTTGCTATCCTAGCTCATGCAAATTTTAATTAATGTTTGCATGTATTTGTTTCCCTTAAGAAGGTAAATTGTTCATGTTCAGTGTGCACCTGCGAATACACTTTGTAAAATATTTCCAGTAAATTTATTGACCACAGCCATTACTTAGGGAATATCGCCTTGCCCAAGAAAAGAATGGAGTTGTAATCAGGTCTATGGAAAATGTCAGAAGAATGTTAATTTTGTCGATATACCTGCATTTGATTCATAATAGCAATACATAGGAAATTAGGTGAGGCAATTAATTTTTACGAAGTTTTCAGATTGGCGGTAATAAGCTGTTAGCAGCTGTGGTATTGATCCTAAAATGTACCCTAAAATCAGTTCGTGTTAGACGAACAGTGGCTCCTATGTGGCACAGTCACTGTTCAGGCTAAGACATGCCTTACAGAGCCATTTTGTGCCACGTGGATACAGGCACAGGCATTTCAGCCACTCCTCCTGAGTGTTTCAAGAACATGACAAGGCTTGGTATGGTTCCTCTCCCCCTTTCTGTCCACAGCAGGCTCTAATTTAGTTTCTTCTAATCTCATCATGAAAGGGGAGAAGAACCCTTGGTGTTACCCCACAGAGATGAGAGGCACACAGAGCAGCAACTTTTCAGCTGCCACCTGAACTGGTGGAATGGGGCCTGTGGGTGGACACAGCAGCGATGCCAAATGCCTGGGGTGCTTCTGCACTCAGTTCTGCAAGACTTTAATCACTGGCAGCACAGTTACTTTACCCACAGCGTCCCTTGCAGCCACCAAATTTCATGGTCTCCTCTTTCCCAGCCCTCTCCTGCCCACCCAGAGCTCCCCAGCAAAGCCCATGAGTTCCCAAGAACCATGAAGGTGCTCCACATGGCCATCCCATTTCAGACAGTCCCGGGGGGACTGGGTGCAGGGAGCAGTAAGGGGCTTCACGGCTGCCTTGGCAAGGGTGTCTGTTCTCTGGAGGAAATCTAAGGAAAGATGAAATAAAGCATGATGATATTAACAGAATCAGGCAGAGCCTTGAAGTATTTCATCCATTTTATTCCTTCTCATCTCCAGACCTGATTTCTAGGGGAAATATGAGAGCAATTTTACCTTATTATAGGCATTTCTCTGTCTTGATATTGAATCCTGGGTGATGTGATGTTAAAGGATCAAATACATTGCAAATTAAGTCTCCTATCCCTATTTTCATATGCTTGCTGTCTTCCCTTAGAACCCGCCTCCTGACCTTTGCTGTGTTCCCTTTGCAGGGTCCCTTGGGACAGCTGGTCGGGTGTGTAACCAAACCTCCCGTGGCATGGACAGCTGTGAAGTGATGTGCTGCGGGAGAGGCTATGACACCTCCCGCGTCAGCAGGATGACAAAATGTGAGTGCAAATTCCACTGGTGTTGTGCTGTGCGCTGCCAGGACTGCCTGGAAGTGGTGGACATTCACACCTGCAAAGCGCCAAAGAGCGCTGGCTGGATTTCCCGGACATGATGCACGGGCTACTGATGCTGAGGACCACAGCCTTTGCCCATCTTGGTTCATACAGGGAATGCATCAGAGGTCTTTTTTATGCTGGTTTTGCCTTTGTTGTTCACTGCACAGAAGCTGCTGAATAATTGATACAAACCCTGCAGCATTTTCTTTGCATTTCTGCATGACAGTGTTGCTGCAGACTTGTCTGTGCATAAACTGATGCAGCTCTGGAAGGACGTATTATGCCAAGATTCTTCCAACAACCATGTAACTCTCCTCCGGAATCCTTGTGGCAATTCATTCGCGCCATCAGGAACACAAGAAGATACAAAATGTGGCACTTTTGCAAGATCACCACCACCAACCACACGGGCTGGGCTTGCTCAAGCATCTTCTGAAGGCTCTTGGGCAGGTCACAGTTGAGCCCTGGATACCAAATGCCTCAGGAGTTTGAGCACTGGTTGGTGATTTCCCCATGAAAGAAAATTTGGGGCCAGATTGTTGAAAAGCTTTTCTGGAAGGGTGTTTGTTCATCCCTGGTGGACTGGAGTTCCCAGTAAGGCGGCCACCTGAGGCCACCCTGGCCAACATTAGCACACTCTGGCTTCTTGTGGGGCATGAATTGGCCCATGGCCTGAAACAAAAGAAATTGCAGGAGATGTATTCAGCCACAACACTTTGATGAACTATTAAAGAGTCAAAGCAAATGTCTTAGTTATATGTTTCTGAAAACTTGCCTTAAAAGTTTTAGAAAGTAATTAATATTAACTGCTGAGGATTTTCTTTTTCTGACCAGAAGGATTGAAGAGAATGGTTTTTCAGCCTCAAGAAAGCTGGGTACAGGACACTCAACTACCTAAGGATAAGGTCTCCTCCTTTTCACATTCACAATAGTGGAAAAATGTTTGTGAACAGTGTTGGAGAAGGAAAAGCCTTGCCTCAGTAATGACTTCTATTCTAAAGAAGTTATCAGCTTCTATGTTCTTTTAAAGTTAATAAATCTCTTAAATGTGCTCAAAATTATATTTTCCACTTAGGGACTTCCAAATTAGATTTTTTCTGCATACTGTCTGCAAAAACCCATGCCTGTGATTCAGAGTGTATCAGCTTGTGATGGAGGCAGTTACAGGTTGCACCATGCCCATGTGCTGGGCTGGGATCAACACAAAACAAGAAGTTGCTGTAAAGATGTGCAGGCTTATGAGGCCCAGAAATGCAGCCTTGGTGGAGAGGAACTGGGTCAGAAAGAGACCAGTTGCCTCTCCTCCGGGCAGAGATCAGCCACGTGAACCAAGAGAAAAATGGGTTCTGTGCCAATAAGTATAATAAGGCTCTGAAAAAGCGCCCATGAAGAGTAGAGACAGGCAAGGTAATGAAAAAATAACATGGGAAAAGGAACTTGAATGAGTGATAGAATGTATCGTAGATGAAAGTAAAATTTCGATATGAAAATGAAATAAACTGGAAGAACCCCAGCAGGTACAAACAGTGCAGGAAAAAGTAATAACCAAGAAGCCAACCAAGGCAATAAAGTGAATACTTTGGGTATGTTTTGTTTTTGGAACTTTCTAAAAAGAATTTTTAAAAAGAAGAGGGTTTGGCATTAAGTGGTCTTGAGGGAGCAGTCATTTACGTCTGCAAGGCTTTGGAAAAAGTTTGCATCATTAAAATGGGTAATTCATCTCCAGAAGGCACAGCTGGCATTAAAAGATTAGGGGGCTCCAGAAAGTTCTTTATTCGGACAATAAGATAATGTTTCAGTTACTGAAAATGGAAATGATCATGGTTAGAGGTAACAATAATCCACTTCTGTCTATAAACCAACAGCTGGTGGAACAGCTCTGCCCACATGTTTCTGCACATGCAGTGCATGTATAATGGGGACATACGTACCCACGTGCAGCTCAGGGGTGATACTGCCAGCCTCTTCATTGCTGCCAATGCTTGCTCTGGGCTGGAAAAGGAAAATTTCATACCTAATTGTATTTAAAGGTGAGCTCCAAGGAGAATTTTTATTGGGATTTCACAGTGAAATTAAATCCACATGTAGTTCATAGCCTCAGCAATATAATATTTTAAGCCTTTAAGAATTTAAAAGCAGTATAATGATTTTTAACTTTTTAGAGCCTTTTTAAAAAAATATTCAGGGAGCCTGAGTAGTCTAAAAGATTATCTATGTAATAAAGCTGAAAATATTTCAATGTTCTGGAAAAAAGAAAAAAGGCTCATTCTCATGAGAACTTGTTCTAGGAAGTTGAATGAAGGATAATGAAACCAGATCTCTTCTTAAATCTGTTGTTTAATGTCCCAGATAAAGTCTTTTAGAGTCACTGTATCAAAGGTGTATTAACTTTTATTCCCCAACCTGGTTCTCCTCTGCTAAGGAGAACTTCTTGCTCCAAACCTTCCTCTGGGCCAGAGGACTGTGGTTCCTGAAGGCTGGTCTTACCAGTAAGACCAGGAAGATGGGGACATTGAGTCCCTTGGCCTTTTCAGTGTCCTTTGTCACCCTGTCCGGCAGCAAGCCCATCCAGGTGTGCACAGCAGGCTGATGTTCCCATTTCAGGCACATGCCATATCAATAAGTTGTGATGCAATACCTGCATCAAAACCACCAGAAGAAACCCAGAATATTTCACAGTGTAACAAATGGGTAAGTGCTGAGCTGGCCACTTACTTGATGACAGTTTTTTCTGTATTTATGGTTTTTTGGGTTTTTTTTTTAAGAGCTCAAGGTAGGCTTCTTACAGCTGTAGGCATTTCTGCTGCTTCTTCCACAAGGAAATGCACTCCCAGAAACTTTTGCTATTTCTCAGTAGCAAAAGACACTCAGAGATGTAAATATTGCTAGGAAAGGCCCCTCCATGGTTCAGCAAATCCAGCAAAGAATGTAAGAGGGGAAAAAAAGAGGGAAAAAAAAAAAAAGAAGAAACAGAAATCAGGCATGGCAAATGAAATACTGTATTTTGTTCTGTGGAATAAATTTACTCATGTATTTAGTCATGAAGAGGAAACAGCTGTCTCTAGGTAGACATTTTAGTGTCAGAATAATGTTAGCTGAGGCTAAAGGTTGTAGGATTATTTTTTTTAAATAGGCAGTCCAATTTTCTTGAGGGAGTTCCCTTTAATTTGCTGCATGAACTCAGGATCTAGCAGCGCCCTGAAATGCTGTTAGCCTGCCAAGCTTTTTGGGATTGCTCCCTCCCCAATATTTTCAACAAACTTCACCCTAAAAAGTGTGTTGTGCTTTCACAGGTGAAATCTCGTAAAAAAAGTCTAATTTTCTTTTACCACATGATAAATGGGGAATGACTTAGGAATGGTGGTGTGTATTAGGGCATGTGGGCATTGAAGCTTGAGAGATTGCTGCTTTTTCTTTTCCCAGAAAAATATCTAAAACCAGTTTGTGGATCTCATCCTGGCCTCCCACCCCTGTGTTCATTTCTTTGCAGATGTGAATTAGAAATAAAATGCTGCATTTCTGGTACTGCGCTGCACAGCTGCTGAAGGGCATCCAGCCTGCATGCCCAAACCACAGCTGCTGGTCACTGCCTGCAGGCTTCATGTCCAGCTTCTTGTGGGGCTCAGTGTATGGTGGCAAGGGGGAAAGGAATGTTTAGGGATTACTGAAGATCTGGATCTGGGGAGGGTGCTTTTGCTAAGAAAAACAGCTCTTACTCCAGTGTGGCAGCACAAAGTGTACCAAGACTCGATCTTCTCCATGGCGTTTGCCCCACACTCTTTGGAAGGGCTTCATGCAGGTGACCGCTGCCTCCACGGGCAGAAGTGGTTTTGTGGTCACATATCACAGCCTGCAGGTTTTACCTGCCACTTCAAATGGTACAAATGAACTTACAGTATTATCAGCAAGAGAGCAGCAGCTCATGAGCTGTAACCACAAACATGATTTTGGGTTGTTTCTTTCGTGTAACAGCTCATTTGCCTGGTGAAATGGATGCAACTTCATAAAGTAAGATCTCTTGTGTGAAAGAAGCAAATACATATGAATCAATACATTGACAGCTCCCTCTGTGCTGGGAGCTGGGCAGGAGCCCTGCTGGAAGCCAGGTGGAGCCAGGGGCTACCTTGTACAATCTGCTGTAACTACAGCCACTGAGGTTTTCAGGGCCACCACAGGGTGACAGCCACACTGGTTGTAAAGGGGTGTGTGTGGTGTGTGCAAGAGGTGCAGCTTCCTTTGGATGTTTAGTTTCTGCAGGTTTCTTCAACATGGCAAGACTCCTGATAATTTGCCTCCTTTCAACAGGAGTAAGGAATTCTATGCTCTGAAAACACAGTCTGTATGTTCAGCATACACACCAAATGCTGAAAGAGAGAAAGCAGCAGCCAGAGAAAGCAGCAGCCCTCCCCTTGGTATAGCACTCACCGAGCGCAGTTCCTGCCAGGGAGCAGCTGTAAACCTATCCAGTGGCAGACAGGGACAGAAAGTGGCCAGCTTGACACTCCTGGGGGGGTCCTTTCCTTTTTTCTTCCATGCAGTTTATATGTAAAGAGATAATGTGCATACAAATTCTATTAAGTTGTCTCTAAATAAAAAAAACCCAGGAACTACTAACACTTGGAGTTAAAAAGCTTCCTCCACCCCTCAATCTGAGGATCAGTTATTATCTGAACCAGATTTCCACAAGGCTCATCTCTGCACTAAGCCAGAGGCTTTCCATCATTATAATCACAGGCTGTGTTTGCTTTTTGATGTAAACCATACCAAACTTCACAGGAAACATGTCAGAGGCAGCAAAGCCCAAGGCAATAAACTTTGCCCAATGAAAAAGAAAATCCTTTTGTCTGATTTGCCTAGTCTGCCAGATGCCTAGAATTATAATTAAAGAGAGATTTTCTAGATAAAATCCGTGGCCCATTAATGCTTATTAGGGACATAGATACTAGAAATAGTAGAAATAGAACTGCATAAAGGTATTTTCGAGTTCCTAAATGTTTCCCATAGTTCAAAGAAAGGATGTGATTCTTCCAGGAGTTAAGCAATCCTTTTTATCGGAGTATTACAGATAGCAATTCCCATACAGATCATAGTATCTTCAAACAGAAGGCCAAACTACTGCCTTAGCTGCTGACAAACATGGAGATTTGTATATATCTACATATACACTGATGTGCAAATGCAAATGCATTTACATTTAGGACTGTGAGTCACAAAAATTTGTTCTTTTGAAATGTAGGGTACAGGTGTGATACAAAGCAGCACAGGACAAGAGCTGACTATGCTTGATCCTTCTGATTTTCACAGCCTTAAATAATTCTGACAGTGCTGTTGTGAGGCAAACAAATCAATATGGTTATCCTTAGTTTTTCAGCTGGAGATACACAGCAGCACCTGCTGTGAGGGTGTTTTCTGCGGCTGTTCTAACAATTCAGATGAAAATAGGAGAACATGAATATTGGTCCATTTCATACTTCCACATGCTTATACACTAGCAACCCATTACCTCTAATCTTATGCCACATCCTACATTAACTGCAAGCCAGACTAATTTCAACGTTACAGTGAATTGTTTTGCAGGAGTAATAAAACCTGTATGGAAACCCCTAACAGCCCCAAACAGCCCCACCAGGTCTAACATTTGTCCATGGGGCTCTCTGATCTCCTATATCTTCCCCAGGTCTCACTCTTACAGTTGATTTCTCCTGGCGTGGGGCTGCCTTTTTTTAATTTCATAGCACAGCAGTGTTAACATGGTACTTTTGCTCACTTGGACAAACATCTGTCTTCTACTACTGCGTCTCTGATCAAGTGAAAAAAAAATAATGTCATGCATCTCCTATTGTTAAGAAACACTTTCCTTTTATACCAATTCTAGTACTGGGAGTTTTGTCTCTGCTCACTCATTTCCTCATTGATAAACAAACTTATCTGCTGGTGATCCCAGTCCCTTAAACCACTCAGCATTTTAAGAGCAACAGCAAAGTTAAAATGGTAAAGTGGTGGCATTTTTGATCCACTGCATCAGGGTTATGCTTCCTTATCTAGAGGGCGAGTTAGGGAAAAAATATCCTTGAGGCATCTGTAAGGATGCATTTTCATTTCTTGACAGAGAGGACTGCTTGCTTCAACTTCCACATCAAAATCTTCATCTTAGAGCTGGTCTTGGAAATTTCCATCTAGAGTGGCTAAGTCATAAATGAATACTTAGTCTAAACAGTCACAGCACAAGGATAAGATTACCTGAGGTGAGCAGTATAGTGAAACACCAACCTCTCTATTAATTGTGCATGAACTAACATCAATTTTGCTAATGAGCCTTCCGAAGGTACCTGAAACAGCAAGGGTGTGAAGAAAATCTGTCAATTATGTGGGCTTCTTGAAAATTCAAATGAGGATAAGCTGACCTCTGCGCAGAGAAGGGAATAAGAAGCCCAGTGTGCCATCCAAACTGCCTGGAGAGCCTAAAGCTGCTTTAAGCAAGAGCTTTGACTGTCTAGAAGCCTCATCTAGACCATCTGTAGAGGTGAGGGTCTCACCCTAATTGAGCTCCATAAGAAAAGGCAGTGACAATCTTGCTTAATTGTAACATTAGTAGTGTCTTTTCATTACCTGAATGTGTAGCCACGCCCTAGCTCTGGTGAAACAGATACCACACGTTTTAAAAAAAAACCCATAGAATCTGTGTTCTGAAAAAGTCAAAAGACAGCAAATGCTACAATACACAAAAGTTTATTTTTTCTTTTCTGAAGGCAAAATATAATAGAACCTAACATCAATGTATTTTGTACAACAAAACAGTTTTTATATGAGAACAGACAATCCATGAAGAGTTTTTTAAGTCTTATAACTGCTTCCCTTTTTTATCATGCTTTCTTGTGGTCAACAAAAAGTTGGCACAGAAGATGTCATGGCAGTCAGTCAGCAGGCATGCTCCCTCAGATCCTCGTCAGCTGGTGCCACAGGCTGGAGGGCAGGATACTTTCTACTTTTTCCATCACAAAATTTAAAGGGGCAAAAAGGGTGCTGAGAAACTGCAAAGAAATCAGATACACATTCAGATCAAAATCCACGAGACAATACATCTCAAGAGAAAGATGTCCAATAAGATATTCTTGCTGTGTTCCTCTGTAAAATCCTCCAGCATGATAAAAATGACATCATTCACACAGAAAGACTTTCAAATTCTTGAACCTTGCATATACAGAGATTTCTGGATTTTGCAGTAAAGAAAGCGAGAGCCCCATTTTTACAAAGACCAAAGTGATGAACTACAAAAGCTTTCACACATGTCACATCCTAGACTGAAGCTCATACTGAAGCTGCTAAAAGCTCAACCCAAAAGCTAGTGAAGAGAAAGAGGCTTTTTCATAACGGGGGTCTGCCAGACCACCTCACAGAGACAAAAAGTGTGCCTTGAGACTCAGGTCTAAAATGGCTCAGGGTTATCTATACATCTGCTATATATACTGAGGCATCACTGTCATTTATCCTAACATACTCTGCATCACTGACTAAAATTTATCTTAACATCCTCTCTCTATTACAGAACGCAACATTCAAAGAGACTTCAATATATTAGTGCTCAGACAGGCATATGTGAAAAAATCAAGTGAATGGAGAATATTTTATCACAGAAAAAAACACTGGCAGCCACACATTGCAGAACTCAGGTACTCAAAGCACTCCTGAAACTTCAAAAAATACGTATTAACTGTGCTTTACATTGCCTGCAATTCAACTCTACATATTACACACACCTATGCTGGGGCCCTACATGTGTATGAGAGAGTACAGCACTTACGATGCTCACGCATTTTAAAGGCAATAGTAAGCACTTGAATCCTTTTTTTCCTCTCAGATGTGTTTGCATACAATGCAGACACTACATCATGGACAACTTGTGCATCACGGGAAAACCAGGTAACACCACCCCTGGTAATGTCATTTTGTCATAAGCACAGGTCGAAGGTAAAACTAACTGAAGCAGAACTGACTATTTCAGTTCTGGTGCTAAAGGTCAAGCTATATAACATGAGCCACAGCTGAATCAATGAAATGCTGACTTACCTAATCTTAGAGACTGCTCTTTCTGTTTCAAGTGGCTTAGCCCAAGGAGAAGCATTCCCTCTGGTTAAGCTCTGAAGTGCTTAAATAAATATGTTCCTTTAAGTCTGGAAAATGCAAAAGGCTCTTCAGAGGATATCTTCTGCTATTTAAGCATCACTTGATTTACATGGTGAGCTTGTACCATCACATCTACTTGAATAAAACTCAGCTTTGTAACTAGTGCAAATTACATCCTTGTTAAATCAATGAAACAAGATTAATTTGCCTGACAGTGACTTCTATTGCAATTCATAGGATTTTTGTTGCTCAAGTTGTTGATTGTATTTTACAACAAACTCAGCCAATTATCTGCAGCTTAAAGCAAGCCAAGTTTTTTTCCACCTGGAAAATCAGTTGGTCTACAAAATACATTTCAACTCATGGATACCAAAACCTGACTTCCACTTCCATAAAGTCCAAGCAAAACATTTGCTGACAACAAGAAGTTGAGGATGCCACCTACTCTCTTGTGCAAGGTGATGTAAACAATACCTGGGGCTGTCTGGCCCTTGGAATGCTCCTGGTGCTCCTTTCCTCAGTAGCAGATGCCTATCCAGCTTGTTGCCAGCACACAAGAGATCTTAGTCAGCATGATACACGTTGAGGTTTTTTCTTAGGGTTTGGTTTTGGGGAGGGGTTTAAAAATTGTTTTGCATTTCCTTTTGACATTGACTTTCTCCACAGAGATCAAAAAAACCAGCATCAGCAGTAGAGTAAGAATTCAGGGTGGCAGAACGTGGCAGAAGGGGTGATAGGAGAGCTGTTTTCTACTATTATTTTGTGTTTGAAAAGAAAACCATCAATTTGGCTATTTCAAAGCTGGCAGACAGCAGCTTTCTGGTAGCACCTTCTGAATAGTGCCATTTGATACAAATATATATGTAGAAGTCTCTTTTCAAGCTTTTCCACAGTGTGGTTGGTGTTTTCATGGAGAAACTGACTGTTCAGTGCTCAGTCCCTGTGACTGGATCCACGTGTTCCCTGCCTCAGCACCTGCAGAGGTCCAAGCAGATGAAATACCTCGCAGGGCAAACCCACCTGCTGAACTGAGGTGTCATCCACCACACAGGAAGTATTGAGATACATCATATGAGTGATCTCAGGCAAACAAAGGAATGAAATCAGAAAAATTAGTCTTTCTGAAGTCTGCCTCATTTAAAAAATTTAACTAGGCAGTACACTTTTAGATCTGTCTGCTGACTCAAATTATATAGTGACCTCTGTGTTAATACAACTCTCAGTTTTATTTAAGATATACTGTTATTGTTGAAAGACCCTGCACTTCTGTATTTTTAATGATTTCCCAGATATTATTAAATTTCTGCACGTCAAAGAAAGAAATTTGATACTAGCAACAGTGTCCTGGCAATTTTATCCAAGCCACGCAATCAGAAATTTGTTCTGCCTATATTTATTTCTTAATTGACTTCCATATGCCTTTTGTTAGAAAGGCTAGCAAAAATTAAAAGCACAAGCTATGAAAATGCTTCTTCCTAGCCAAGAGAAAACGCTAAGAACTGCTGTCATTTTAAAGTTACTTATACTCAGTCTGACAAAGTATCAAGGAAGAACTGGATTATTTCAATTTCATTATGGAAGAGTCAAACTTACTTCCAGGAACAACATAATGTGCATATGTGCACGCCTTCACAATATCATATAGCACCATCACAATGACTAGCAAGCAGACATGAATATGTAATTCCATAAACATGGCCACAGAAACAGCACATTAATCTTTTAGCTATTTAGGGAATGAGTTACTTATGAAATGATCTTCCCTAAAACTAAATAGGAAGAGTCAGGGCTGGCCCAACCTTTTGTATTCTGTCCTGATACAGCTGCATTTCAAAGGGATGTCTGCCATGATTTTCATCAGTCTCATGCACCTGGGACACTTTTCCCAGAGAAGACAACAAAAATAAGCCTTCTGAATCGAAGCCTTTCTATGAGCTACGAAATCGATGTCACAGGATCTCAAATTCTGTTCTTCCCATGCACAAAAAACGCTCAGCTGCTGCATGGTTTGCGAAGATCAAGATATAGCTGAACCAAGCCACAATACATGTTTAACTGATTTTGGAACTCCATCCATACAGGTTTGAAGATCTTGAATAATCCTGCCATCTTCACACACATAATGTAGCTCACATTTCAATTCTATTTGTCTGTGCTTACTAATGAGAAACTTTACTTGCTCTGATATGCTGAACTGCACAACCCCATACAGAGCCTTGGGGTATCTATGTTAATATTAACACCAATGGCAGCTGCACTTACACATCAGGGAAATAGATCCTTCTGGTCTGATTCTACTCACCAAATGGCTTTAGAACCTGCAAGCTCCAAACCATGGAGAAACAATCACCAACATGCCACCAGTGTAACTTCCATTATCTCTCTCTGCAGTCAGCAACCAAAGACAGGTGATTTAAGCCCATGAACACAGTCTACCGATTTTCTCCAATTCCAGTAGCTCACTGCCTATGGCAGGAGAACTAAGGGCAAAATCTCATTATGCTGCCAGCACATATTCTTTGTTCAGGATACAAGGCTGATAAACATAGGAACAAGCCTAATAGGGACAGATTTGGGAACGGCAACTGTGACAGTATCAGAAAACTAAAGATTTGATTGAAAGAGCCAAACAAGGGTCATACATTTCTGTAACTTCAATAACTACAGAACAGAAAAAACCCCAACCACCAAATATAATGAAAGCTTTACAGAGAAGTTTATGATCATGTGCCCAAGTTAAAACACTTACTGTCCACCTAACGCCTACGTGCATACTCAAGAAACAAAGAGTAATAATATTTCAGGTATGTTTCAGCACTTTTTGCTGATAGAAGAGGTATCTTCTCCTACAAATAATCTTACTTCTGTCTTCTAGAGCTAATGAAAGAAAATTCTTGTTGCAGGAACCGTTGCTGTACCAGATCTCTATCTCTCACAGGCCTGGGTTAATACAAGACCCAGCTCACCTGCAAAGGGAGTCTCTTGCCATTTGCCAAGGGGTTTGAAAAAGTACTGACAATCTGGAATTTGCCAAAACCTTTCAGCCTGGCCTCCTCCACCTCACTCCCTATACCCCCAAGTCAAAAGCACCAAAGAAATTAAAAACAAGGCCAGGAGGCCAGTTTGGAAAAACAAGACCTAGAACAGATAAAAATGTATTTGAGAAAATATATTACAATGGAAGATATTCAGTATTTATTGGAGAAGGACTTTTTTTACTATCCTACAGCTTTTCTGCTAGTGGATTTTTCATCTCCTAGCATCGTGGAGCAGTGATGTTCTTGGTTTTGCAAAGAAAAAAGTTTGATTTAGAATAATTCATGGCTCTTCCCCCTCATCCTCCAACATTTATTAATCCTTGGTGGATTAAAAAAGCAGAATTAGGAGAGACTTCTCTGGATGTAGTTCAGAAAAGTTATGAGGGAAATATTGAGACTACTTCCTCCTTGACAGTTCGGGGAAAAAACACAGAAATTTGTCCTGGTTAACAGTACATTCTACTTCTGCTCATTCTGAGAGTTTCTATTGCATCGGAAATCACAGCAGTCATTATGACTCTACACAAAATAGAGGGGTTCTGCAAACTGTTATTAGTTTACTTTAGTGGATGGTATATGGAAACACAGATATTCACTTCTCCCACCAAGCCCTTTTTTTTTTTTTTTTGGCAAAATCACAAGACATCTAACCTAACAAGAGAGCCACACAAACCAGAGAAGACAAACAGCAGTGTCTTTTACTGATTAGCAACCTTGACAGCTGTGCATAAGTCCCCCTGCTCAGATATGGACTGATGCTTCTGAATATGCAGATACTTAATACCTGGCAGTATTTAGCTCAGCTTTGCCTGCATTGGTGTCTTGATTTAGCAGAAGAGAGCAGCAGCAGAGAATACTCACAGCCTTTGCAAAGACCCCCATAAGCTCTGGGAACTGGTGTGTCAGGAGGGCGAGCATGGCTGTGAAAGAACAGAGTCCAGCAGTGAAGAGGATGAAGAAGGGAAGCTCCTTCTTGGGGTAAACGGAAACTTCGTGAAATGCTGTAGAAAAAGACATGAGAAGGGGAATGCATTATACATTGAAAAAAAATCAAAACACAACACCAACCAAAACCAAAACCAAACCAATGTTCTTACATAGTTTAAACAACCAGAGACACACAAAGGTGCTTCTGAAGGAAGAACAACATGGAAGGTCTGAAACATCTAAGGACATTGTTGTTGTGTCAGTCGTCTCCACCAAGTAATTCTCTCTAAAGATCAGGTTTCTGGTTTACTCTGGTGCTATGTACACATTACTTTTGCCTTCCTTGTGTCAGCATTAACTATAGTGCAGCTGTGCAACAGCTAATCCCAGAAAACAGGCTTAGAAATAAACATCAATTTTTAAAATGTAATCATAAACTAACCCCATGGCTGCATGTTTACTAATGCTGATACACAGAGAGTGCAGAAACGTGCCCGGGAGCAACAGAGAGCCATACAGAAACATTGCTGCAGACCGGTTAAAGCAGGCTGTAGAACTACAGCCTTTGTAAATGTAAATTCTGAGTGTTTAATCTGCAGAGCCAAGAAAAACTATCCTAAAAGTAGGACATAAAAGCATGTATTTTAAAACCTGGAAATTAAATTAACAGTGAATTTTTAAGATGTTTGTTAATATACACTGATAGGAATACAGAAGTTTCCTTGGCTCTGATATAAAAAAATCCTTCACTGGACTTTGGAAAAAGCAGCACCAAGATGACTAAAAGGGTTAGAAGAGGATAATGAGTATTTTACCAAAAGGATATATCCCTTAAACTTTTATGGCAGCTCAGATTCAAGGTGAAAATTTGTCTGGGTTGACAAAAGGTCGGGTGAACTCTTACCTGTCTGTTTCACTCCAGTCTATAGTTTAGAGCTACAGTCAAGATAAACGCAAACTTTGAAACATTTTTTCTCATATAGGACCAACCTCAAGGCTTCCCATACACTCAAATCCTATGGCTATTCATATATATGAAACATTACTCTTCCATTTTGCCTACTCTCTGCTTTGGTGATCAGCTGTCATCTCATTGTACTTGAAGACAACATAAGCACAGGGTAATTCAGCAACATGGCAGGATAATATTTGTGATTGCATTCATCCAGAGTGGAGTGGTTCTCAAAACCAAAAGCAAGAACTCGTAAGAGTTTAAATTAGAATATTAAAAACTAAAAATATGTATGACTCTCGAGTCTGCTAGTTCAATCAGTTAAAAAAACAAAAGTAGAGACAGATTACAACTTCTTTTTGATTTAAAATAAATGTAGAAATCAGAAACACCAGAACATGGATTTTGTAAGTCTAGGATCTCTTGTGCTTTTCTTGCACTGCCTTTTCACACAGGCTAAACCCTGCTGTTCCAGTCTGTTATCCAGTCAGGGAAAAAGCTTTGTAATTAATATTTTTAATTTGGAAAGCCTATCAGATTGTTGTGTTCTGATATAATTCCAGCTGATTCTCCCATAAAACATACACAATTAAAGGGTGTGGACAGGTACACAAAACCCCTGTAACCCACCTGTGTCTGTCATGGTATGCTAAACCCTTCCCTCCTCTAACCCAGGAGATTTTGCAGTGAAAGGCATTTCCTGTAACTGCCAGAGCAGAACACACTGTCTGCATACGCTGTTAAAGAGTCCCTCGCTTCTAACGTTTGACAAGAACGATTAGTTTTGCATCTAAAAAGAGAATGCTGAACTATTCTGCATGACTTTGTCATTCCTAAATCTCCTGACACTCCACCCTCCCCAGCTCAGCAACCCTCTGAGTAAAGCAAGCAGAGCACTGAGAGGTGTTGTTATAATTAGGATGATTATAATGGGGTGGGGAGATATTGTCAGTTGCCAAAGATTTCTGCGTAATATCAGCAAGAATGTGCTGTGAAGGAGAGACTTGCAAAGAGTGGATTTTCACTGCATTATTCTCACCTAATGTTTACTCATGTAGGCTTATAAAAAGAGGCAACACATTTTTCAGCCCAAACCAGAGAGGTTCTGAATGAAAGACTACAAAGGGTGCAAATGCCCTCAAAACCAGCCTTCCCAGCAGAAGCAGGCTTCATTTTAATTGTTCCAGAACAAATTTCTCTTTATCCCTTCTTCAGGAGAGAGAAGGTGAGAGAAGAATCTTCTTCCTTGGATCAACTTTTATTTGCCTCCTTCGCCCTGACTCTGCAAACTTGTGTGTGTTCCACTTGTGCTCACGAAGTCCCACTGAGAGAACACATGTGGGAATGAAGTGTAACTGCAAGACTGGCTGCTTTGGCTCTTCCTCTGCATTCCTGTGCTTCACTGCATGCACTGCAATAAGTCTCATTAGCTTGGACTGTAACACTTCTTGAGGGCTGGATCTCTCTTTGTATCTGGGAACATTGTTGGCACTTTCCTAATACACACCATAAACCCACATAAAATTGACTGAGATGACTTCATGTTGATCTCTTCATAACAGTACACACACCATAACATGAAGAAAACCCTTTCTTGCTGTTTAAGACTGCTTTTTGGAAAATGTAAGCACAAGTTGTCATGAGTACTAGCTGCATTAATGATCCAGCTGTCCTCAAGCAAGTTGGATCTTGCCTTGGAATTTAAGGAGCTAGTCTGTCTACCAAAGATTAACAAGGCTGTGACACTGTGCTGTTGGTTTGATTGGGATGTTAACCTAAATGAAAGATCAGTGTCTTGGCAAGAGAGAATAGCAAGACCTAACTGATTTGTATCTCTTTGGTAATCTCTCTCCCTGTCCGTAAGCTGCCAAAAATAGTAAATACAGCTAATTGTTATGAACTATGCTGAGGAGCTGCCTCTTGAACCATCACAGAAGCTCCAGAGGCTCACTGTCAATCTGGTTATTCTAATCCAGTGTACTCAATTTGAAAGGCATCAAAGGAGATCAGTGCTGCAAGACTCAGGTAAACTATTCTCCGGTGTCAATGGTAAGAAGAAATAGATTGAACATACATGGTAGTAGTTCTCTATCTGCAGTTTCTGTACAGATAGGGTAAGGGTAGAAAAGATGTCCTTTTTCCAGTGGATAGGGGATCATTCTGAAAGCTGAAAAGAAAACACAGTGCATAAATTACTGTGAGCGTGGCAGTCATACTTAAGTATACTTGCAATTCTGAAAAACAAACATAGGCAAAACATTTATATTCGGTTGCAAACAGCATATAAATTGCTTAATGAAATGCCAAAATATAAATCTACATTGAGCTTTTAATCACAAAGACTCCTATTATTTTTATTCTTGAGACAATGTTCACTAATGTCAGGTGAGACCACATTACAAGGACATATAAAAATGTTTGCATAATCAAAGCCCATTATACTTCCAATTTCATAGCCAAATTTACACATTTTGTCTTAGGCTTTTAGGCTGCAGAATTTTTAAATTTCAGGGGAAAGAAGTGTATCTGATACAACAGGTATAGCCTACAAAAATGACCAGCCAAGCCTGTAAATTCAGACCAATACTCACAGTTTCTGTGCATCAAGCATAATAGAAGTTTTCATGGAAAAAATACACTACTCTTTTTCCATCACACTCCAGCTAGCCAGGTAACACAGATGACATGAGCTCTGAGGACCAGTTTTCCAACACAGTCATGTTTTCATTTTCTATTTGGCAATCAAAGATTAATACTAAATTATTAAACCCAGGTTCCTCTCATGCATTCTTTCTAAATGCAGTGGATCAAGTCAGGTTTCCAATATAAATCTTCAGGTCATGGATTAAATAATACTTAATCTTATGATTTTCTAAAATTGAAAATAATAACAGAGAGGGAGGGAAATGGATTACTAAATCTTGATGGTGCTGATGTCATAGGCCATCCGAGTGTGGTTTATGGAAACATCAGAATACTTGACTGAAATATAGCTTTGCAATCAAGACATCCTTTTCCATTATCCTATATATTATTTTCACTATTAAAATGTCATCAACGTGTTATTCTCACTACTCCTATGAACATCAGACACTGAAGCAATATTTTCCCCAACAGATGTCCTAGAAGCACTGTACACTTTAGCTGTTAGGTACAGCCCACTGCCACACAATAATACTCCATTATCTCTTGCTCACAGGGCAACTTAAGAACTGGTTTAAATACATAGTCCCCCAATATTTTCAGCTGTTCACACTGCATTTGAAATGATGTTAACTGTATTTTTTTGTGAAATTATATTGTATTTTTTCTTGATTGCTGAATTTAAAGCAATAAAGAAGGCAGAGATCCTGAGATTGTGAACCAACCTGGGCTGTAATGCTCTTCCAGTATTAACCACCCCTCTCCACAGCAACCCAAAAAGCCAAGTACAAATACAATAATCCAGGCTGGGTATGATCTTAACATACAACAAACTTGAGTGTCTGTACAAAAACATATGTGGAACGATGTTCAATGCTCATTTCTTCAAAACCCCTAACACAAGTTTTTCCTTCCAATTTGGCTTAATATTGAAACAGACAATCAAGCCTCTTCTGCCTTACCCTAAGCCACAGTAATATTTTAATCAAGATTTTAATAAGATTTTAATCAAAATAAAATGGGAGGTAAAGATGTTGCTTTTACAAAACAAGTGAAAAATGTCTGGATAGATTTTACTGAATGTAAGCGGTCATCCTTGACATGATGCCAATTATGGAATATTTACGGCAAAACAGCCTTATTTAGCAAGGAAGTGCTCTGGTTCATCTAGATCAGTTTGTGTCTATGTAGGTACTTCTCTGCCTTACTCCTACATTATTATTTGATCCTATCTTACATTAAATGACTCAGGTAGCACAGAGGCAGTTTGCCACTCACCCATGTACTTGCTGCAAGAGAAACTGCAGTGTTTGGGAACCCCTAGGTTTCTCTTCTTCGTGCAAACAGTAGGAATTTTGACACAAGTTTAGAAACCAACACTGACAAACCATCACCTTGGACACTTCTGAAATTTGGTTACACTTGAAACTGCAGACCTTCTGTACAGAGAGCCTGGCCCAAACACAGTGGTGGCACTTGGCCTTTTATAGTTGTTCTACAAATAAAATACCTACAAACACCTAGAAAGGAAGCAAGGGCAACTGGCCATGTATTATACATAGACTGTTGGTTAAAACTAGTATTTAATTACATTTAATTTCTCTGTCATGTGTTCACTGGTTTTCACTTACAGTTATGCAGAGATGCCAAGATATGGACCAAATGTTATAATTATTGGACTAGACACTGTGAAACCATTAAAACCCTTGGTTGTCTTCATGTGTGACCAAAATTTGAACAAAATTTTTGAGGACTTGTGCACTGTTCATATTTTTCTGAAATCACTGTACAAAATGAATTATGGATTATTCTGCAGAAGTTATGCAATGATACTCATTTACATCTTTACAGACTATTATACAGCTATTAGCTAATAAAGTACATGTTCAGATTGCTGATTGTGGAGATAATAAGAAGGGGAATGTAGTTAGATGAGAATGCCCTACACTGCCTTCAGGCACAGATGACGTGATTTCCTAAGTGGCAGGAAGACTGCAGGACAGCCAGACTCCTGTGCCAAAGTATAAACCCTTTAGGGGCTCCCCAGCCTGACCAAGCAGAAGAAGATCTGTTCAGGATTCCCTGCAAAATACTGCTTTTTACTAGTGAAATAATGAACCCTGGGCTAGAGGACTTCTGCAATAACCCAGAAGAGAAGGAACACCATGTAAAAGCAAACCACTGAAAATAAGCCATTGGGAATGAACCTATGACAGAGAAAATAATAGACTGGGAGAAATGATAGGAGAAGAGCTAGCAGATGTGTCAGAGAACAATGCAGCAGAGCAAACCCCAGGCAGCACTGGTATGGATTATTGAGCAAGGTGTTCTGCACGCCTAGAAATAAAACCAGTGCATCCTCAGGGAGCCTACACTGCAAATTAGGCAAGTTCAGGTCATTTCATACTGTAACTGAGATAGTCACTTTTACATTGGAAGTATCAAGTACATTCCTATAGGAATTACCATGGTAACAAAATATCTTTTCTATCAAAGCTAAATGAGGACAAAAAATGGTGAAACACACACACAAAGAAGTTGGTATAATAACATATGGAGAGGATGAAAAAAACCAGAATAAAGTAGAGCAGAAAAGGGGAACTAGATTACATAAAGGAAAAATCTGCCTCCAAAAAAAAGTCCACAAAGGCTGATTATAAATTGTACTTTTAAATTTTCTGAAACCTGGTAAAAAACACATCTCAAAGACAGGATAAGATATATTAGAAAGTTAGTAGATGACCTTTGGAGGTCATATACTCCCACCTCCCACTCAAGGCAGGGACATTTCCAAGTAAGGTCGGATTGCTCAGAACTATGTCAAGCTGAGCTCAGAATGTCTCTGGGGCTGTAGGTCCCACAGCCTATCAGCAACCTGTTACAATGCACCACAACTCACTGTGAAAATATGTATCTTAGCTCTGGATTAAATTTCTCTTGTTTGAACTTGTGTGTATTGCTTCTTCTCTTTATGCTGGGCCATTCTGTCAAGACTATGACTCTCTCTTCCACATCATCTCTCTGTTGCGTGGCAGAAGACAGCAAATGGATCATCTCTTCACCCACCATAAATCTTCTCCAAGCTGAACAAAACCAGCTTCCTCAGCATTTTGTCCTACATCACATATTCCAGTCCCATATGCATCCCAGTAATCCTTCACTGAACTCACTCCCGTTTGTCGGTTTAAAAAAAGTCATGAAGTACAGTATTGCTTTATATTACACATTAATATATACCTCATAATTTCCAAATATCAAAGCATTCTCAGAATCACAAAATAGTGTGGGTTGGAAAAGACCTTTAAAGGTCATCTAGTTCCAACTCCACTGCCATGAACAGGGACACCTTTCACTAGACCAAGTTGCTTGAAGCTCCATCCAACCTGGTGTTGAACACTTGGAGGGATGGCGTATGCACAGCTTCTCTGGGCAACCTGTTCCAGTGCCTCACCACCCTTATTGCAAAATACTTTTTGCTTATGTCCAAGCTGAATATACTCACAGTTTTAAACTATTCATTCAAACAATGACAAAAAAATCTCTACAACCCTGGAATGAAAGAAGGTAAATTATTATCTCCTTATCCATGAGCAAGAAAATGTGTCTCAAAGAAGTTGGGAAATTTTGTTCAGTATTACACAGCAAACACAATACAAGACTTCAAACCCCTTTTTCTCATTAAATGAAGTTTGTCTTTTCAGTTCAAATTTCAAATATTTCAATGCTGGTGAGGATGTAACTGGTGTCCAAAATTCTCACATACTATACTTCACAAAATACTATTATTTTTTTCATGACATTCAATAAAAGTATTTAATTAGCTCCTTTTTAAGAAAGAGGATTACTTACTGCCTTCCCATGTACAGTGTAAGAGGTTCAATGCCCCCTCTACTCTTTTCCAGTGTTGAAGATGAAAGAAAGCATATGCTATTGCTTCACTGTCCCCTCTCTTCAGAATATGTTCAGGGGGCAGAATTAGGCTTTTCATTTCTAGTAGATACTGAAATAAAAAAGCAGAGCACAATTACTGCAGAAGTAATATAAAACACAGAAAGCTGACTGCAATTCTATAATGTACACTGAAAGGTCTATTTCCCTAAAGTACTTTCTCTCGTAAGTGTTTCATCAAATGTGTAACATCACCAACTGCACTTGAAGACAACTATTGAATTATTCCCAGAGACTAAGACATGCTGTCAGATGGTTCTGCTCTTCAGCAGTAGTATGGGGACTACAGAGAAATTCAAAATGAAACATCTCTCTTATTGAAGGAGATGAAAAAAAGGGCTCAAATCAGAAAATGGAATTTAATTACAAGACTTTTTTAATTAAAAGTGTTTATAATAAAATAAAGAAGACTTTAAGCATTTTGATGCACAAAGTCTTCCTACAAGGAAAAACACAGCACTCATGGTTTGCACACAGGTTCCTGCATTTACTGCATTGCCTTTAACTGGTTGCGAGGTCTATGAACATGCAGGATTGGCAGCCACCTAAGTAGCTAATAACAAGTTACAAACTAAAAATGTTACTAAATGTAACAAATGCCTGCTTTTCCATGGTGGGGCGGGGGTAAAAGTATAGGAAATTTAAGCTTGCTACTTGAAATAGTTGTTGAATGTGTTACTATAATGAAAAGTACCACTGACTAAACCAAGTTTCACAGAAAATTTCCCCATAACTGGCTTTCGCCCCCAGCAGAAGCAGATGAAAACCAGAGAGGGTTCATGTCACAGGAGAAGACAGAGGTCTCAGACATTATTCAAGCAGGTGGTTTTTTCCTCCCTCTTCAATCCATGAACTAGACTACCAGTTAACTGGACAGACAACTCGCGCCAGTTCAGCAGACATCTCATCACTGCTGTTACTACATTCGTTAGTGGAGGGGAAAGAAACAGCAGAGGGCAAAGGTATACCCCTTGTTATATGCCCCTTGATGGCATCCTTTACAGCAAAAGGAGTAGCAGACAGAAAACAGGCTGCTGAATCAGCTCCTGTTTGTCAGTTCTCCTGAGGAGTGTAACACTTCCCAGCTGTGTGCTGACTGCTCTTCCACAGCACAGGGAAACTGTTGCTCTCTTCCAGGATGCCCAAGATCTCCCCACCAGACTGCTCAAGTTAACACAAAAGGCAGTAGGTGAGTCAGGCCCTAGCACAAGGCTGGGAAAGTTATGGCTAATCACTGGCAAAGAAGGAGGGAGTGTGCAGCCTCTCCATTTTACCTGGTGCTACAGCCTGGTCTGGAAGGAGGAGGACTGCAGGACCTAGGGACTGACAACTTCCTAGTGCAGGCACCCATGAGGAGACAACCTGGCACCAGAGGCGAAAGGGAGGCATGGGTGGTGTCAACCCTGCACAACTCCTGATAAATGCTGACTTCTGTGAACAGGGTGTGCTGGTGCAAAAAAGGAGGCAAAAGAAAGAAATGAGGATTGAAAGTCAGCCTTGTGGAAAGGAAGAGAAAAGGGCAGAGGAAAATGAGCACCAACAGCATAATGTCATGCAGGATGTCCTAGAGTTTGTCACCCCTTTGTCTAAAGGAGCTGTCAAGCAGGTTAAAGATTTGGAGAGCTCATGATCGAAACAGAGAATTGTCAACCCTGGCAAACAGATAAATACTTCAAAGAGGAGCGAGAAATCACATGTTTCTGATGCAGGTAACAGCATTAAAGGAGGAGAAACTGAATTAGCAGTGGGAGTAGATGAGTGTGATACCTGCCTTTTAGAAAAATCTGACAGAGCTACAGAGCAGGTGGATTAATGGAGGAAGCTGCAATTTAGTTGGCAGTCCAAGTGATTACGGGTGACAGAGAGAACAGAATGAAGAGCTGACAAGAGGGAGGGAGCTGCCAGGCTTACATGGATACAGCAAACATTCACTGCCCTAATGAATGCCTCACCCTTTTAAAAACGCATACTGTACCTGTTGAGCAGAATGGAATACAGCTGCAAGAGCTGCAGGTTTCTACCTGTTTTATTAATTTAGAACATAACTCTTACTTCCATATTTTCTGCAAAATTAAATGAGAAAGTAAGTTCTCAATACTCAAATATTTCAACCAAAGGGAAAAAAAATAAACCCAATGACATGTCACTATTTGTAGGGAAAGAAAAACCAGGAAGAATTGTCATATTTCTAGGAGCGTTAAGAAGAAAACATGTTATTTTGATTCTTATGTACTGCTTGTTATCAGCAATCAAAAAGAAATCAAGTGGATGTACCAGATGGAAGGATATATCTTGACACTTGCAAATCAAGCTTAGTCCTCACTCAGTTATGTCGTCTTTTCAGTCTGCATTTTTCTCAGTTTCAGAAAAAAACTATTTTTTAAAGTTCCTCAGATCAAAAATGTGAAACACTCCTCCCTCATTACTCTATCACAGCTACGTTCCCAAACAAACAATCCATAACCTGGCTTGGCGATATTCAAGGAGACCCACACACAGAGTTGATAGGTGGCTCAAGACTATTTGTGACTCATAATTGTTTTTATTCTATGCATAAATGTCAGCCACACCTTTTGGACATACAAACTGTCAATTAATTTATTCTGGAAGCATTTCCAGCAGGAACACTGACTGTACACAGCCCCAGAGAGACCCTGTCTGGAACACTTCGTACAGTTCTCATCAGGCACTTTCCAAAACAAAAAAGATAAAATTTCTTAAGTACACAAAGAAATGGCTTTGGGACACAGCACTTGAAGGCCTCCATCTACTTAACTTCTCTGAACATTAGTAAAGGGACCCAAAAAGCTACCTAGCTGTTAGCAGGGCTTGATTATTATGGAAGGAGAGATATGACTGTCCATGAAAATTAGGATGGCCTTGATGTCCTAGAATATCATATCCATTGGTGCACTGCTGTATTTTCAAGGAGAGTTGAAGAGCCCAGAGGGCATTCGGGTTCCTGGAGGTTTTGCTGGCAGGACTAAGGGTCTGTCTGGAGATAGCGTAGCCAAGGGCAGCCCCATTTTATGGTAGCTGCAGGCTACTGGTCCCAGACCTTTCAGAGGCAGGACTGAGTCCCAGCAATCTAGCAGGGTTTCTAGCAGGTTGTCTGTGAAACCAACACAGTCCCCCTGAAACGTTTCATATTGGACAAGCAGACAAATTCCAGTCAAATGAACTAAACAATAAAAAAATTTAAAATCTTTCTTTAAAAACCATCCAATGAGCTGCAGTCCTCATGCTGCCCATATAAGGTGTGAACTACAGTCCTGATGGACTACTGCATGCAACAAACATCTCCAGCGGCTGGAAAAAAATCAGCTAAAGACACCTGACTGTAGTTTCCAAGAGGCTGCTATTATGCTTCATCAAAGGTACTATACCAGGCAGGTGCAGTCTTCTCTTCAACCACCAAACTTGAGGGTGGGAATCTGACTATTCATATCCCAAAATCTCCAAAGGCCTTACTCCAGATCACAGCCCTTGTTGTCACAGGACTAACAGGGACACAAAATCCAATCACACCACTAAAATTCATACTTAGTAACCTACATCTCTTGACAGACTCCTTATTAACTCTAACTCCTGATACACTGGCATCTGTTGCTGGCATCCACTCAGATTGAACTACAACCTTCACAATTTAAGTAAAAAAACTTCAATAACTTAGCAATCCTTTGAACACAAAGGGAAGAGGGGAGCCCTCTGTCATCCTGACAGAGCTCTGAACCCAAGCATGGTTCCACTTTAGAGGGAGAATCAAACAACAGGCTAAATAAGAAACCTAGCTAAGAGCTAGGCATTCATGGAGGAAACCTAGATGGTAAGACCAAGACATCTCCAACTGCATTTGTTTTTCAGGAACAAATGAAGAAGGTTAACTAGAACAAGAAACAGAATGCTGTCACCATCTGGGCTTACCACATTCCTTTAAAAAATGAACCAGCTCAGAAACAAACAGCCTAGAAAATTTCAGCCAGAATGATCTCTTCATTCTTGTGGCCAGTGACAGGACTTGTGCTGAGCACTGGAACAGGCTCCCCACTGAAGTGGTCACAGTGCCAAGCCTCACAGAATAAGCTTTTGAACAGTGCTCTTGGCCACATGGTGCGACTCTTGGGGATGGTGCTGTGCAGGGCTGGGAGCTGGACTTGATGATCCTTGTGGGTCCTTTCCAATTCTGGCATTTTCTCTGATTTGATGATTCTATTACCCAGCCTCAATGAAGTTAGAAGCAAATACTGGAGTTGCACAATGATTTCTGCCATCATGAGATAGCTCAATTAGCCCTTGGCCACTGCATTGTTCTGGCTTGGAATCTTTTTCGGGTTCTCTTTTTTTTTTTTTTTCTGATCACTCTCTTCTCTCCCTCTAACCTAACCTTTTTTTGTCAAAGACCTGTATTTGGGAGTTACAACAAGTGTAGCAGTAGTTTTCATGTGCTTCTACAGAGGGCTTCTGGGCCAGTTACATGACATTGTGATAGGTACAGCTCAGCTACAGCCATTCTGTACACATACAGGAATGTCTTTTAGAGAGCATTTGGAGAACGACAATGGACCTTGTATACATGAAGTGCAACAGGGTGGAATTTATACTTCTCTTGCTTAAATCGATTGAGTATACATTGTTTATTTCATAATATTGACAGCTCTCTGGCTCCTAATTCTCTTCTGCTGGGAGTGCTTTTAGCATTCCACATTACTTCAGTGACCTTTTATAAAATAAATCAACCTAACTCAGGCAGGTTTCCTTCTTTTCCTCAACTGTGCAATTCAACTATGAAATTACAGCTCAGGTCGCAAATAGGCAACAGTCACTCCTGCACCTGTGACAGCATCCCTCCAGGCCAGAATATCAGAATTTAACATTGTTTGAACAGGAACTCTCCTCCTCCCAGTGGGATGAACAGCATAAAGCTTAAGGAAGTTCCAAAAGCATAAAGCTTAAGAAAGTTCCAAAATACTGGTTTCTACATGCCCAGTAAAGCCACTTTTAGGTCACCTTTCAAATTCTCATTACATTGATGGCAATTAAGAAGTTTGGCCTTTTTTGCTGGAAATACAGTAACAAATCATCTCACTGAAGAGTTAAAAACTCTCTCAAACATATCTCAAATAGTTTCTCTGTAATATCATGGGGTGTGTGGAACAGATTAATTTCCCATCTGGTCTATGAATTTGTTTGCATTATTTGTTTCTATTAGCAACTACAACTTACTAGAAACCACACAAGCATATGGACAGACACAGTTCTTACTAAAGAAAATCAAAATAAATAAGAAAAAAATGAGAAGGGATGCAACAGATAACAGATGACTCTTTAAAAGCATTTAATTCAATGGTTTGTTACATCCTTTTAAGAGACTGTTTATAGACAAAACTCACATTTGTTAAAGAAATATCAATATTTAAGTTGTCTGATTGAAATGCAGCATACTTCAGCAGAGACACTCTTCAAATCAACTTAGCTCCTGGCTTACATACCAAACCCATACAACTGTGCGTAGGACATACTTTTGACTCACTTTCAGCAATCAGATATACAGACCATCATCTGTTTTCTCTTTAATGAATACCTCTGGTCTCATACATCACAGAAAGGAGGGGGGTGCTTTTCATGAGGAGTTTGAATGAAGGGAAAGAGCTCTGCAAATCAGTTCAGGAAGGGTGTTCCACAACTGAGAGATGTCCCATAGACAGCTGTGGAAGCTTATCAGCATTAGCTTTTTATAGTGCTGTTACATACAAGTAGGGAAGCCCCAAACACATATAAATAAAATTGATGAAGTTGTGTGTCTGTGTATATATATACACCTTTTTTCCCAACCACTCCACAAATTGTGTACTCTTTGTGATATAGTATGTACCTATAAACCCCTCTGGGATTACAGCTTCAGTGGCAATACAACCCTCTCTGTTTAACTTCTAAATTTTTGTGCAGTACGTTAAATAATTTGTCACGTTTGTAGTTTATCTCTTCCTCACTCTGAACAAAAGACTCATTAACTTTTAAATCCTAGAGAAGCTCTGAACACACGTTAGTTTTGTGGCCCTGTTAGATTTCTTGTGATGCTGCTTGCTAAAACTCTTCCCATTTCATTAAAAACAAATGGGATACGACTTCAATTACAATTGAGTGGAAATTGAGGTGTAATATCCACACTGCGTAAAATTATAACCAAAAACGTAGTTTCACACCTTAATATCCCTTAGCTAATAGCAGAAGGAATGAGTGTGAAATCAGCACTGCTGTATATTAATCTGTATTAGGCTATTCTGTTTTAATGTTAAAATATGAACTAAATGAACCTCTGGAGTCTGCTCCTATTACTACCTTGTTATCCTGGTAATTTATGATTCACAAAGGTTTTCAATTTCAGAGTGTCAGACTTTGAAAAACAGAGGGAATCAATTAACAACATGAACTTAAGGAGGAAGAGGACTGGAATTTCTCTAAGTCAAAAGTAGACAAAATAATATAGAATCTGCATTTCACATATGGGCATACTTGTCAGAGAGGAAATTCAGCCTTTTATTGAACAGCCACCTAACCAGAAGCTGGCTAGTAAGAAGGAGGTCATAAAGGATGAATGAAAGTACTGATCTACAAGAAAAGCAGGATCTTGGCAGTCTGGAAGTGCAGTTATGGGACAAATGCCACAACTTACAGTAACGTGGATTTTGAGAAGGAGGTCAAACTAAAGAACATCAAGGTCTTAAGTATAAACAGAAATAGAAAAAGCAAAAAGGTAGTAAATTAAGACTTGGCCTCAGTTTAATGGCAGTGTAGAGCCTGG
This sequence comes from Corvus cornix cornix, assembly GCF_000738735.6. Lineage (NCBI taxonomy): Eukaryota > Metazoa > Chordata > Aves > Passeriformes > Corvidae > Corvus > Corvus cornix. The sequence goes on from NC_047057.1 coordinate 23,918,166, forward strand.
AGACAATAGCAGGATGGACATTAGGAGCATGCACAGAAGTGGAGGCCAGTGCACCAACTACCTCTGTCCCTGAACAGCGAATAAACCAGTCCCAGAAACAGCCACTAACAAAACTGACCTAAAGCAAAAAGATCCCCACTCAGAGTAACTGATGAGAGACATAAATGCAAAGCCATTCATTTAAAGAGGATGGAAACACTGTGTGTTAATATGGGAGTGTTAGTATGCAAACTGTTAAAAGAGATTTTGATGGAAACAGTTATCAAAAGAACGGAGATAAGTGAGGAAAATGGAACAGGCTCCAAGGACTGCTCATGACAGGCTAACCTGGTCTTTTTCCTTGGCAAGATCTCTAACTGGGCTTCAGTAGAACATTTAGAAAAGTTCACCCAGAACAGGACTGGGCTAGAGAATTAAACAAGCAACTGGGCAGAACAGAAATACAAATGGCTGTGTTGTTGCAAGAACAATTGGCACGGAAGAAAGTAAACAGAGAAGGCCTGGAATCAAGCTTTATTTAATATTTTCATTTTATAGTACGATACAAAAATAGAAGCTTAGCTAATAATACAAAAGGACTCATCTCACCTAAACTTTGTTATCTAAAAATCAGGCTTTCACAGGAAAAGTCAATACAGACACATTGAGGAGGAAAAGTCTGTCTAAAGAACTAAGACAGCTCATTCTTTCTACTGCCTGTAGAGGAAATCTAGATGATTTTACTAAGCAAATAGCCTAACTTTCAGACAGCTACACCATACTATTTAGTGGTTGGCACAACAGACAAAGCTCACAAAGAAAACATTTAATTCCTGCAATGCATGAGAATTAACTTTCTGCAACCCATGTGTACATAGGGAAGAGGGTTTGGGCTTATCTTGACCAGACTTGGTGTTCAGCTGTACCTAATGAATAGGCTCCCTACACTGACACATCCCAGTTTTCTGATGCTTACTTTCAAAGGGCAATAGCAGCCCAAAGGTTTGTGGGGTGAAGTTCAGAGGCCAAAAAGATCCAATGGCCAAAAAACATCCTCCTTTAGCCTTTAGCAACCTCTTGGCAACATTTTACTGCTGAGATACAAGTCCCAGAGAGCAGGTATGGAAATTAGAACATAAATCCATTTTTTTTACTTTGTAGTTCTCAGCAATTCTTCATCTCTGAGCTTTGCATTCTCAGAACTTAATGACAGGTTGCTGCATAAGGAATTACTAATGTAATTTATATGAAGCACACCATGAACTCCAAAGATAGGCTCTTTTGTACAGCATGCCAAAAACGTATTCTTACATATAATCATCAAAACAAATAAAATATGCTACTTTGAACTAAAAGATCTTTAATGACTGTTTTGCAAATAATAATCTATCTTTATCCATGATCTGCCTGCAGCACAGCATTTGGTGCATCCACTTCAGCTGAAGTTTCGAGTTGCACAGTCCTGAATGCGACATTGCAAATGAAAAAACTGTGCATATGATCAGCTTCTTTTCCTTTCCATTGTTTGCTCTCTTTTCCACAACATCACTCGTTATTCTAACACAAAAATCAGGAGTTATATCCTCAGCAGTATTTCAGCTACAACAATGTTTTCTCAATACTCACTTTTGGCACATGTGGATTAAATTCTACTGCTCTGTGAATAGCTTCTACTGCATTCATCTCTGCAGTACTCAGCCCTCGCCTTGAGGCAGCCTCTGGAGAAAATCTGCAAAAGCAAAGAAACAAACACATTAGGTCAGAAATGCCAGTAAGAAAAAGTCAGAAAAGGAATCTAGAACATGGGCCCATGTAACCAAACTGAGTAATTTTCCTATGCTCTCCAAACTTCCATAGCAAGTGGAAACTCTGAGTGATCTATTACATCAAGGCCAATGAAAATCCCAGCAGAAGCGGAAAGCATGTTTGTATCTAATCATGGCAGAAAGTCAGTCCAAACAGTCCCTTCTCTGTCACTAATCTAAATTTGCTCTAGGTACCTTGCTAGGGGCATATTCAAGGCTGAAGTTGTATTAAAAAAAATAAAAGAAAAGAAAAAAAAAACAAGACCAAAAAACCAATGCCAAATTATTGTTGGAGGGTTTCTATTAAAAACAGGTTTAGGGAAGTTTTAGGAAGGTTCCCAACCCAATGCCCCTGGGTCAGGTTGGGATGGAAGCACGATGCAGCAGCAGTAGCAGGTGGTCTACTGGCTGCAGCACCATTGAGGGTAGCATGCCCAAACTGTGGGCAAATCATCTGCCCCAGTGAATAAAAAACCAGACCATGCAATCTCTTTCTCACCTCACACCCCACGGCTAACTCCAGAGCTGTACTTGGCAGGCAGACACCACAGGGAAAGCTGTGACAACCTTAGCCCTGCCCTCCCAAGCTGGAGTCGCTGTGTAGGGAGGAAAGATGTTGCAGTAGGTACTGGCGATCTACAGGATAAAAAGAATGAAAGAAAATTACTTAGATCTTGATGTGTACATACACTTTAAAAGCAAAAACTGTCAGGATGTCAGTCAAGAAAATGGCTTTCCACTCCACTTGCTTTTCAACTTTAGGGGGCATTCGACCCTCAGGTGCACTGACACAACTCTGCTTGGGATTTGTGTGAAGGCATCTGAGAGCAGAATGGGGATTTTTGAGCTCCATCTCACAAGGAGCTGAGCACCCTTTCACAGTGGGCCAGTGCTCTCAAGTCCACAGGCATCAAATAGATGTGCTCAGCACCTTGGAAGGTTGAGACCCAAGAGAAAAACATAAAAGGAATGAACAGATATTTGTGTCTCTAAAAATATGAACGTTATCTACCTCTCAGAATCCCTGACATAATAATGCTAAATCCACCTGCCGCTATTTACTTAGATGAGCAGTCTTCTGACAGCACTTGTAAAATGACATTGTTACCAGTGCATCCACATTTAGTTATTACCTTTTTGTGGTCAGGTTTACACAAAGGTGAAGAGGTTCAGCCACACAACCCTTTTCAGTTGCACCTTCACTATACTATCTAGGAAGCCAAAGCTTACCCAGACAGTATGTATAAAACTGAAACAAGAACTGAATTTATGCTATTTCTCTTCTTTTCTTCTTCCTTAGTATCTGAAGTGCAATGTTTGATCACTACAAATTTTTTATATGTAAAGTAATTTTATCAATTTACCACAGGTCTTAATTTTCCTGCTAAACCAGCAGATTGTTAGGGTGTGGGCTCAGCTAAGAAAAACCTTACGTTAAATCAGGAATTTTGCTGGACAGTGGTTCTTAAGCACTTACTTGTCAGAGACAGCTCTGGCTTTGAGCAATGCAGCTGTGTAACATATTGTTGCTGATTTTGGTAAACTTATATCTGTAGAAAAAAAAGGAAAAAAGAAAACACTTGAAAACTTAAAAGTGAGCAGAAAGAAAAGTGTTTGATTGATACTTAAGAGTAAGCATGACATGCACAAAATTAGTATGCAAACTCAGAATACTTTCTCTTCTTGGGACTTAACACTGTCATATCACACTAATTTTTAAATTTTCACCTGATATACAGGCTTTAAAATGTGTGTTAATGACCACTGGAACTGGTGTTTAAACAGCAACTGGGCTCATTAGAGAACTAATTTAAAGAGTGACATGATAGAGACATAATGAAAGAATTCATTACCCCATACATAAATGTATAGAGAACTTGGCATACCTGAATTTTTCCATAGTTCACAAAGTATCTAGGTAATAGCTGAGGGCTATCTTACTCACTCTCAATGTTATCACTGAGAAGCAGTTGTCTAATATGAGTATGTGGCAGCTATACAAGTTAAGACAGCTATTCAAGTAATAATGGATTTGACTTGCAAGCAACCAACCAGTAGATTGATTGAAGTTAAAGATCAACAGTAAAATAAGGTATTTTGCCTCTTAAGAAAATATTGGACCAAAACACACATTCACCAGATACTCTCTGGCCATTTTATCCTGTTCCAGAGACACACAGGAACCATAAACCTGAATTAATCCATTAGTTACCTTAATTTATACTTGTTTTCTACCAGCAAATCGGCACAATGCATTCAAAAGGTAGAGAGAAATGCTGTTTAATAGACTGGAGTGATATATTTGTTCTCACTGTTACAGAGAATTGACTTTCATATTTTTAATCTCATGGTGTGACCCTTGGAGATGTCCTGTGCAGGGCTAAGAGCTGGACTGAACGATCCTTGTGCATCTCTTCCAAATCAGCTTATTCTGTGATTCCGTGATTCTGTAATCTACCCAGCAGTCACATATTGTCACTGAAATATTCCAGCATTAAAATTTAGAGATTACAGCTACATGGAAAAAAAAACCCTAACCACAACAAACCAAACCCACCAAATGTTGGATTCTGCAAACCCTTCTGCACACGCTGATAACTTCTTAGAGCAAGCAGCAAATACAGCACAGCAAACACAAGGCAGTGAAGTAAGTCCACTGTAAAAGTGAGGAGCGGCTAATCTGACTTTTGTTCTAAGAAACTATCCCTTGGTTTGTCATGAAACTTGATTAGAAAGACAAAATTACCATGATAACTTGGTTACTTTAGGATTAACAGACACTTGTTATTTACTGAACTCATGTGCCTTGCAAGATAGGGCTCCAAAAGGGAGTTAAAAGATGTGACAAGCAAGTCACATCTCAGCAGTCACCATCCTTCATTATTAATAACCAAGCAACCAGGCACAATGTTGTTCTGTTAGACAGAAAACACTGCCAGAATGACTGAGGCGCTTGGAAAAGGCTACCTGTTAAATCCTATTATCTTTTTATGCACTTTGAGTATGAGATGCACATCTCCTGTTGGAGGCTTCCCTATAATATATTGCAACTATAATTTCACTGGAGTATGTAATTGTGGCGACTAAAGTAATTAAAATCAACAGCATGCGAAGTAGTTTGGATGATAGATATGTTAATTACTCCACTAATAGAAGACAGCTACAGACACAGGCATGAGCATATGTTCAATGATAGGAAGAGCAAGTATTTCTAAACACATTCAATAGCCCTCTATATACCAAGTTTTCCTTAACATCAGGAGTTAAAAGTTATTTCCAGTGAACAGAAATGCCTTTTAAACATATTAAAACAAAACACAGTATCACAAACCACTATCTTTTAGTAGGTAGTAAGTGTTCCTGAGCTGGAAACATCTGTGCATATAGATTGCAAGATGATTCACAATGAACAGCTGGCATCTGTAAAGAAGGGAAATGTGGTGAGATGAGGTAAGGCTCAGACACACCACGTGAGTCCTTTCTGCAAAAGAAATGGGATTTCTCAAAGAATGTTGTCTTCAAATCTGATCACCCATGGGCAAGAACAACAAAAACAAACAGGACTGGACTGTTTTTGTATCAACCAAATGAAATCAAGACTGAGAGAAGATCCAACTGTTTCCTATGCAGACCCGCATGGAACACTAGGAGAGGAGAAGGGTTGCTTAGGTAAAGGACAACCTCAGCACAAGAATAAAGAGCTCAGAATTAAATTTAGGCTGGAGATTGAAAGAAAGTTTCTGTGAAGTAAACATTTGAGGCAGATTTTCAGGTAGAATAGTGGGGCAGACAAACCAACTAATTCTAAGATGGAGCTTGCTCAGCTCATGGAAGGGGCAGTATCATGCAGGGAATGCAACAGCAGGGGCCCTGATTCACCCAGGAGGCCTCTTCCAGTACAATGCTCCTAGAGAGCAAGCAGCACTTGTTTGAGGATAATACTTATAGATCCCTAGCAATGGAAGAAATATAGACAAATGTTCATGTTCATCACAGAATCACAGAGTAGTTGGAGTTGGAAGCGAGCTCTGGACATCATCTAGTCCAATTGAGACAGCTCTAATAGGTCCATGCCTGCTTGCTTTCACAAGACTTTTGCTTTTTGTTTGCTACATATTAGAAAATAAGTATTTGGTCCTGCTATACGCTGGTCTATTACTACAATACTTTAAAATCCTCATATAATTTAGGCTTCATCTCCAAAGCTGCACCCTCATAGTTTAGAGAGAGGCATAAAAACTATGTCTGGTAACAACTCCAATTTAGCAAGGGAATCATGTCCAAACTAGCCCTAGGAGATACGTACTCTGTCAGGAACCAAAGCAGAGTTTTAATAAATGACTGTGTTCAGCTCTGTGAGCCATCTGGCAAAATATCTTCACATACACTGTTTCCCACCCTCCTGTGATTACTTGTGGAGCTCCCACAATGTGCTGAAAGATGTGACTGCTATTCTGTTGTCAAATTCATCAGGACAATTTTGCCTAATAGCAACTGATGTGTCAATCTAAAAAAGGCTCTCCTTCTTTCTTATTGCTTGTATCTTTAAACAGAATACAAAAATTTAGACTTAATTTATGAGCCTTTTCTTTTAATAAGCCCCAGTCAAGTATGGGGAGGGTTGGAAAAGTGAATTCCTACTATTCATTTGTTTACTATTCAGTTGCTTATGAGACTGACCTGATGGAAAGATGTTATGGATATGCAGAGCATGCCACATATCATCTAAAATGGTCATGGGATCTATTGTTCTTATAAATCGTAACTAAAGCAAAAAATTATGAATCTGCATATGGAATGATGCAACATCCCCTACCAAGTCATCAGAAGGCTCTAAACATGAAGAGACAGGCATGTTGCAATTGCTTTAGTCATTAATAAACGCAAAAATATAAGTCACTAATCAGAAATTATTCCCTATTTTGCACGGGTGGTAGGAAGAATTGCTTATGGAAAAGACAAAGCACTCTAACAAATAAATATGTGCAGGCTGGATCACTGATGACAGAAGAGAGATGCAGTCATCTATAAAGACAAACATTAAGAAAGAAAGTGAATTAAGCTGATACAAATGGTTAAAAACAAGACTAATATGATGGAAATCATTAAAGAAAAGTATGAGCTGAACATCAGGGGAAAAACACTATCAAAAAAATCTGATATCCCATTAAAACACTGACTGCATTTTCCCACAAAATATAGTAGAAACCATGCTGAAGGGAACACAACAATGAACATGGTGCTTACAAAAACCATTTCTGATTCTCTGTACTTCTGGCATTCTTCCTCAGTGGTGGGAAACACCCGAATCCAACACACACAGTCACTATGTTAAGGGCTGGATTTTGGCCCTCGATAGAATGGGAAGACCATTCCAGCACATACCAGAAGTCTTTACTTTGCCGTGACCACAACTAAAACTTACACTGTTGAGTTATGGAAAGATTTACAACTGCTGATTTCAAACATTTCATATGCCACTCTTGCTGACATGTATATCAGTGACCAAGCAAGTGTCAGCCACTTTAACTTGACTGAATTCAATCCTAAATGCCTGTGGAGGGGAAGGAATAATTTCACCTAAAGAAAGTTAAAGAGAGCAAGACTACTATAATTACTTTAGTCTTTTTGTGCTTTTGCACAAATAGGAGAAACAAAAAACCCCACAGAATCATATGGCAAAAAAAAGAGACCAGATGGTATAAACAGACATAGAACTGATGCTGAGACCTAGCTGGAGTGACAAGTGATTTTGATATGGAGGAAAGAAATTAGTTCTTACAAGCAGAAGCTGGAAAAGATGTGATAGGAACAAAGATAAACTATTCTCTTGATATTACTGTTACACAAACTGGAGGTCTTGATTTGCATCTCTTGGAGAAGGTAGATTAGGTTTTGGTAGAACCTTAACGTAGAGGAACTCTCTTAAGATACCTCTTTCAAAGAAACAAAAGGATTATAAAAGACTGTGTATGAGGTAATGGCTGCTTCCATACTGCCACTTGCTACACCTTTAACTCTGAAGAAAACTCTTCCTTGCCCTTAGAACACCTACCCAGCTAGCTCCACCAGGTAGAATATCTCCAAACTGTCAAATATAAACATGACAAGTAATGAAACTATCTACAAAATCCCTGTCAGACCACAGCTAATGTAACTGAAGGCTGCATGCAATTGCTTCATCAATCAGCAACTCTCTACAAAAGGACTGCCTTCAATATAAATAGAATTTATATGCATAATCTGTAAGGACAAGAAGAAATTGGACAGAAGGGGGCAGAGACAAGAGTAGTCCTGAATAGGCCACATTTTAGAAAAGTAATTTCTCTGTGTTAACTGTTTGGATTTCACTAAGTTAAAAGTATTCCAAGAAAAAGAAGTCTGTTTCTAAAGTGTTTCTTTGAAGGCCCGCATTTTGATATAACACTAATTTAAAGTAGGATTCTGCTAAGTAAGCTGTTAACAAATAAAGAAGTGTCAAAGTATAGAGCAGAATGAGATCTTCTGTATTTAAACCCCATTTTCTTTCTATGTGTTCTTTGCTCTAAAATATCTTCTCAAGTGAACTCTGTATTTGGGACTCTGGCATGGTAACATGATCTTTTTCTTTCTCTGCAAAGGGGTATGTGAGAGAACAATCTGTATAAGGTGTTCATCCTGTAAACCAGAAGGCTTATAGTCTCACTGGAAAACTCTGTACTTTTAAAAAATGAAAGCAAGGACAGGTTTAGAGAGGAACCATTGCATTACTAAGATTAAATACACAGGCATCCATTCTTTCAAAATCTGACTTTAAAATGCCAGAAAAGTCTGAGTTTTCACACAGTGCCCAGGTCATCACTTAATATCTATCAAAGCAACTGGCTGCCCAGGGAAATTAATAAATCAATTGCTCTAAGCATCACTACAAGCAGACCAACTCCCTCAGCCATAACTATTGCTGCTGTAAATAACATGGATATGTGTTAAATCAGAGCCAAAAAATATTTTCAGAATTCAACAGTATTTAGGTCATCCTCACTCTATTGACAGACACTGAACTCTGAAACCATAATGATGTAGCTCAGCAACAGTGCATGCTGTTCCACTAATGAGACCCTTTTTCCATGAATAATGAGTATGGACATCAGCTCTGTTGCCAGGTACATAATATAAACACAGTTTAACACATGACTTTTGGTAAAGCACAGCATCTGCTTGCAGAGGCTGAGATTTCACATGATGTGGTCCAATATTTTAGCCCAGGGAGGGAGCAGACTGCTCAAGGAAATAATTTGTTCATATGTTATCAAAATACAATAAATCAGGTTTGGTCTTAGTCAAAAAAAAGCAGAGGAGTGGGACCAACAGAAACTGCAGATAGGAAAGTATAAATGAGTTCAGTGTTTTATATTCCAATAAATCTTACAACACATGAAGCTGATGAGTTCTAAAATGAGCTGAGACTCCCTGAGACAGGCCTTCTGAGACTCATGAACTGTAAGGGTTATACTGCTTAAGCCTGTGTTTGCTGAGTCCTTGTGCATACCTAGTGCATACGCACACCATACCAAAGTGTGAGTTGAAACTGCATGTGTTCAAACAGCTGAAATAAGAGCTTTATTTTTGAACGTCTCATTTGTTCTGACTCTGTAAGATGCTTTTGAGAAAACGAAACACACCTTCAAGTTTTATCAACTTCCATGACATAAAGTGCTACCATGGTATTGTTTAAAATCAGAGATCAGTGCTTTAGTATGCCAAAGTAGAGCTCACACTGGAGTTTAGTCTTGAGATTTGAGAAGGCATGGCTTAATACCCTGTTCTGTCACAGTTCTGCTATTTCCCAGGACTATTACCTCATAACTACATTGAAGACTAGAAGGTGCCAACAAACTGTGATGCCTGGGGAATAAAAACTGGCATTTCTACTTACATGCTTTTTAACATGGAAAAATAAAGAACATCGGGATCTCTACCAGTGTCACAGGAATTACTGAAATACAAGGAGCTACTAGAAAGACTCTAATGTTAGCACTTTAACTGCCAATTTCATCAATCAGACTAAGTACAACCAAGATCTCTCCCAGACTCATTACTGCTACTGAATGGCAGTACTCGAGGGCCTGGGTGACATTTTGATCTCTGCTTAGAATGATTTGACTCCAAAATGAGGTGAAAACATTCCAGACTGGACTGGCAGCAGTGATGAGCACTAGCGTTGCTTGTAATCAGCTGCATATTTCTCTTTTTTTAAATCTCTGCCACAGTCTACTGCAGGAGTCTGAAATCTGGCAGGATGATCATGTTAGTACAAGACAGTGGTCTATTATGAGCCTCATTTAAATTTACCTTAACTTCCTAAGTTATAAGGCATTAGAAGAAAGCAGTTAGCCCATAGCCAGTGGGAGCTTCTGCATTTTTCTTGCCTATACCCTCCAAAGATTCTTTGCTCAACAAGTATGGGTCCAAGCACATTAAGTAATCCAATGAACATGCATCCCCTTGCCATGGTTCTGAGGGATGATATGGGCCCAAGTACTGGGGCTGACAGCGAGAAGTCTCTGTCTGTGTGAGCTGCTGTTCTGCTTTTTGGTACCCAGGCAAGGCAACAGAGAATGACAAACGAAGAGGAGGCAGAAGCCACAGAGAAAAGGGAAGATGGAAAAGATGTTAAGACAGTAGCTGTAAAGTGGATGGAGATATATCTTGACCATCACTGCCCTGAAGAGAAGATTTGGATAGGTGATCAGGAAAAGCAGAAGAATGGAACTGAGAATGAGCAGTACTGGTACAAGGAGCCTCTGGTAGGAAGTGGGAGCAATTAAAAGCTAAAACTGAGCATGCAAAAGAGAAGACAATTCAGTAAGCAAATGTGACAGAAGACCAGCCAATTCCTTAAAAGAATCCATGAGAAAGAGTGTCCAAAGCATTGTGCATATAGGCTCCAGTGTCCATATTGGTAGGCATTTATACAACAGTAGCTCAAATAATGTCCATCCATCTTTTCCAAAACTGTAGATGTTGCAAACCTTAAAATCTTTGCTCAAAGAACACCAGAGATAGTAAGAGCTAGCAATTAAGAACATTTTAAAGGCTACAAGATCAACCTAGCAAAAGAGTTAATTAAGGCTACATAGGTTTCACTTAAGTCAGCTATTTGATACATGCAGGTTATGATCTCATTTTTAGTTATATCATTATATAATATTCCTTTCATAAGCTCTCATAACCCAGTGCACAGAATGACACTTTTCTGAGGATGAATGAGGACTGTGTAGTAACACAACAGGAAACTGACAGCTGTAGGTTCCCTGATTCACTCGATGCAGAACTTGGGATGTGGCTACTGAGTAAGCCAGGGACTGCAGTAAGAGGAGGACGAGTGGCACTGTGCGGGCTGATGAAGGCTGCTCTACAGATGGATTGTATTCCTGTTTTTATCACCAAGCTTTTACGCAATACAAGAAAAACCCAGTAAATTCGGACTAAACAACGTATGCCAGTTGGTGATTCTCACTCTGCATCTCTGAAATCCTGGTGTCTTGAATTCAAGTTCAAAGAGCTAGAGATGCAGCAGCTGTGATTTGGACATGAAAACAGTTGCAGTGCCGCAAAAACCAATGTCTACTGAAAAACAACAAAAAAATTAATACAAGTCCACCTACTCTTCTGAGCTTTCCAAGTTTTCCCTTTAAGACATGAAGTCTGCTACTCACTAGACTGCTATGAAGTTAAATCAATGCTTGTAAAGCACTTGTATGCTACTAAGTCAACATTCACAGGTAAGTCTACAGGGGCACTGATAATCTTTTCTTCAGAAAATGTTTGAATAGCACGCAATAAAAAGTCTGCAAAACCTAAACAGTCATTGTTTAAAAATCAACAGAAAGCAAAGAAAGCACAGAGGAGCTTCTAGTGAGTGCCATCACCCTGTACAATGATTTAAGGATGCGTTGGCAGAAAAAATGCACAGTATTTAATCTTTGGATAAAGGATTGTGTAAGGGCATGTATGAAGCTCATTCCAATCAATTTAATTACAGTGTTTCCTAAATTTTAAGAGTTTGACTTAAATATATTTCTTCTGTGTGTATCACCTATAGAAAATACAAATACATATTTGAACTTACCATCATATTTTGCTAAGACTGCCTGGACATCTGCATATGCTTGCAGTTCCAACAAAGCCTCTAGCAGATTTTCATGGATGTTGAACATGCTGAGCAGGGGAAACTCCTTCATCAACTACAATCAATAACATATGAAAGGGTTAGATTATTAAAATGGAGATGGATTTCTTGTTCAAAATGCACTGAAATAGCTGGCACCAAGTTAAAACTCCTCAGTTCCCCTTGCTCTTCTTTCCCAGAGTTCACTATTATTTCAGAAATTTCTGAGCTCATATGGATACTAGGTCAGGTTCTTGTCAAGACATGCTTGTATAGGATGAAATTAGTCAAAGCCAACAACCCAGCTATCTGAACACATAACTCTCCTTCAATGAACAGGCTTCTTCAAAGCGAGAAAGAGTTATTGTTCTGGGAGAGAATCTTCAACAGTGTAGCTCCAGTGTATCAGTAGTAAGTCATCCAGCATCTCTCTGGTGTATTAGTGGAAAAAACAGAAAACACATTGAAAAACCACAATGACATCAAATGAGAGAAGCTTACATATATGCAACCATATTATCAAGTATGTGATACCAGGATTTGTAACTGTAAATACTTTAGAACACAATTGCAATTGTGGCCAATATAAAAAATAAGAAAAAGAGAAAGAAAAGAAAAGGCTGCAACAATAGGAAAGGTAAAGCTTATGCAAATCGAACACCATAACTAAGGAATCCATCTTGATGACAAACTGAATGAAATACAGAGTTAAAATAATCTAATCTTTTCACATGTAAGTGCTTTTACTTCATGAACTAAGCCTTTGAGAGATACCAGGGATTTGTTTTTAGATATCCTGAGTTTCAATACCTGCATAGAATCAAAGGACTGAAGCTGATACTCTATTGCATCTCTTTTTCTAAGTCACACTTATAAGAAGCACCCATGTTTTTTACTGCAGAATTGATTAAACAATATTTTTTATTGTCAGAGTGATTCTCTAAAGAACTGTAGTGTTAAAAGATCCTTGCTTCCTTGTGTCCCCTTTAAGGTTGTTTAACTGCCTACATGATGCAGATTCAGCACAAAAAGGTCCCTGACAGTGAAGAACTGGGGTAGCTGGTATTACCACTGCTGACATTATTTTTCAGGAACTTGCAAGGAAACACTAAAATTTACAATCTCTCTGATAGGGTTTATGAGAAAAGAAATACTGCAACATGCCAAGTAAAGAATATGATCCAAGGTCAGCCTTGCTCTACTTGAAAATAATAAGCCAGATCTGAAAACTCTGACACTTGATAAACCTACCTTTCAAGATGTAAACAGCAGAACTATGAGAACCAGAAAATCTTAATCTCACAAACAGATAAGATAAACAAAAATAAAAAGGACTGAAACAAGAGGGATGAATATTCACCAAGAACTTCAGAAATGAGAAACAGATAATGCACTGGAGTGTCTTCACTCTGTTAAGAAAGAGACCTTAACAGAGAAGCAAAGCACAGAGAATTCCTGTCTTGTGAAATGGTCTGGCATAGGCTAATGGAAGAACTATTCTGACCTTAAGACTCTAAACTTGTCTGTCCGGAAAAGCATTGATTTTGCTGCAGTTTGAGGATTATTAGATGAAAGGAAAGGATGGAAGTGTTTTGTTTAACTGATTACATAAATTTCTGGTGAGAATCAGGATCACTGAGAGAGCAGCTGAAATAGGTCACTGAACTTTTCATGTTAATGGCATGGGGATGGCCATAAACTCCCAGTTTGGTAGGAGCTGAACCTGTGAAAAAGAACACAAACAAAACTGCATAGTTCTCAGGCTCTTCTCCCCCCTTAAAAAAAAAAAAACACAGATCTTGATGCTCATCTAGGTTAAGTCAAAGGATTTGAGAATAAAATAAAAAGTATTAACTCATTGTTCATGAAGAAAAGTAAGTGCAGGTGAAAATTCACATAGTTGGATTCATTAGTTAAAGATCCATCACTGAGTCTACTTCTCTTCATTCTTGTCCTTACTATTGGATTTTTAAGATAGGAAGCTACTATTTGGCAGGAAAGAGCATGACAGAATCTGGCACTACCTAAATGTGATTCAAAGTTCAGAATGAACATCTTGTGAAGAAACCCCTCTAAGGGATTAAGAAAGATTATCCCTGCTCATTGAGAATGAATAATGGCTGGCAAAATAACATTCCCTCCATCAGTGAAGAAAAGGGAAGAGCTGCAGCTAGTTACAGATGTACTCTGGCCAGTAAAAGCTCTTACTCCGATTCTCCGCCTCTCACTGACATCACTCACTGATTATTTTTTTTGCTATTTTAATTAGGTTCTGTCAGAGTGATAAACCCTGTCTCAGACAGCAGAGGAATAAAGGTCACTGTCTGGACTGCCAGGACTACAAACTGACAAGTGTTAATAAAGGTTTCATCTGGGAAAGGTCGAGTACTAAGAAGTCCAACCCAGTAACACTGAACTCAGTTAATACTGCAGCCTCAAAACACCTCTAAGAGGCCACTCAGCTATTTATGCACTGACTGTGCATAAATGACAGCATATTTGCTATTAAAAAAAGAAAAAGAAGACATGAACTCATTTCTCTGTCATATCTGGATGTAGAGTATCTAGTTTTTGCTGCAAATAATTTCCAGTCACAGTAAAAATTTGTTTATTTAGAAACTTGCCAGAAAGTAAAGCCACTTTGATGGAAGAATATTATGACAGGTCATCTTTCAGGTCTCATAGTGAAAGCAAACACTGGGGAAGAAAAAAACAGCCACACAGGTCTAGTGACTGGTCAGGGCAGGCCACATACTGGGTCATGCTGAGGAGCAATGGGGAGCAGACTGAGCTTGCTCCCCTCCCTAGCAGATGAAGGGGGAGCTGGCTCATACTCCACACAGAGATGTAAAGATGGGGACATTATCCCTGAACACAAGATGAAAAACACACCCTTGAGTTCCCCAGATCCATACATCACTGATCTCTAATCTGGCCTCCAGTTTAAGAGGCACAGACATCCCTTTGCACCCAAAGATTTATTTTCTGCAAAGTTACAGACTAATATTTGCCAAATCACTTGGCTTATAAATTTTAATTATTTTTACTTCTTTACTGTAACCTGAGAAATACTTTCATTTGCGTGGCAAGCATTGCACTTGAAGACAAGATGAAGGCTCTGCTATCATCTTTCTCCACACCTTCAGACCTCAAGAAACAGCCATCAAATTGAGCACTCAAGATTTCTTGAGCCACAGAGCCACTACAGCATTTTACATATACACTACTTAGGACTAAAAATGCCATTGTAAATTCCAGTTACTTGGTTTCTTGCCTGGCATTAAACAGAAGTGTTCCATTAAGCTAAACTCATTTTCACACCGCGTGAAAACAGACACCACATGGCTATAAATGCATTCCCTCTTTACAACATGAGGATATTCAGATGGCTGTTGAACATATTATGCAAAATCTATGTTCACAAGGATTTTACTTTGAACTTGTATTGGTCAAAATACCTTCTAGTGATCAAAGTCAGCCCTGGAGCTGGGTTAGTACATATCCTGTTCAAATTCTTCTGTGTGTTTGGGGGGAAATAGGTACAGGTGTAGAAAGTGGAGCTGCTTTTCTTTGAAAGATTCATTGGGTATAAAGGTAGTTTTTGCAGATATGTCAGTTTTAATTTTTTAGATAAATAGTATTTTGGGAGTATAAGTTTGCAGATAAATTTTGGAAGTAAGTCTGACACAGTCAGATATGTGAGCACTAGTCCCAGAAGCACCCTATTCCCAGATTCACTTCAATTCACATTGCAGGGTGTAGGTTCAATGATTTTGTGATATGAAAAAATGATGATCACAAAAAATGCCTTATGGTAAAAGGAAATCTCCCTCTGATTTTTTGGATGAGGAACAAGTTTTATCTCCCAAAGGATGTTTACTGAAGAAGATTCCCTTCCCTGAGAGTATTTCAGTTATCAGCATTTTCATTTAGATCTAATTTTTTTAAACATTTTAAAGGAATGTAGCTTTAATGTCTGCATCTATTATTCTCTCTGTGACAACATTATGAATCAATTAGCCAAGAAACATTATTTGTGTAGAAACACACTATAACCTGCAGCTATGCCTACAACTAGACCCCAGGACACAAGGGCATACAAAGGTGGACAATGAATGATGTTATATATAACCTGGTGTTGACACATTTATTCTCCATTTGCATTATGATTGTATGCATGGTCACAACTTCTATGGGCAGGGCATGCAATCATTCATTGCTTGTACTCCTATTTCTCCACAAACAATTTTTGATTTTCAGATCAATGTATTCAACTGAATGCATTCATAATTAATCTTAAAATAAACAACAAGCAAACAAGGGAAATTCAATGCAAACTGTGAAACTGTTACAACCTTAACTCCTAGTGCGTATGTTCCTGCAGTGGGTATCTGAAATGGAAAACTCTGTCTCCTAAAAGAGGAATGACTGAGGCTGCCATCTTTCAGGTGCAACTATCCACCAAAACTGAAGGACCAAGAACACAGTATGGACAGCACCAGCCTTTTCACAAGTGCTTTGCATAAACTGCTTTCTGGCATATGACCTGTAATCTGTTAACTGGACAAGGTAGGAAAGGTAGAACTCCAAGCCATTTCTGAGTAGAAAAACAGAAGCCTCCATTTCTGTGGGCTTCATTGTCTGCAGATGACCTTTCACACGTCTAAGCTCTGACTGAAGCTCACCCTGGGCTTTTGCAACATGTCACTCCATGTTGACCTTCTGATGTCTAATTAGATACACTAATCTTAAGTTGTTCTCCTGGCCAGCTCACCTGTCAAGGACAGAAGGGCAGAAACAGTGTCAGCAGACTGAAGTTAGCACACAAAAAGGCTCTGTTAGCAATGTAAAATGCTTAAAAATTAGTCTAACTCCTGGTCCTAAAAGTGCAAGTCATTCCACCACCGTCATATTGTGAGTGGGATTCCTGTGATGTAAACACTGTCACAGCTCTTGGAGTTGGAAAATTAATTAAATACACTGGACGTACCTGAATTAAAGTTCTGCTTAATTATAGCAAAAGTAGGATTCTGTCAATTCATTAATTTCGTTAAGTGCTGCATTCCTTTTGGTAAATAATCACTGTTTTGTTTGGAAGCAGCTCCACAGTTACTCTTTTACAGCTCAGAGGGGATAGGAGCTAAGAAACCAAATCTGTCAGATCCTGTTGTTTTGAAGCTTGGAAATGAGTACCAGTAGGATCCTCGTATTTTCCTTGTATGTGGAATTCAGGAAATTTGACAACTTCAGACTGTCAGAAAAGAGACCCAGATCCAGTTTACACTGTGGGATGGCACAGGCTTATAATTTGCCATCATTCAATTTTAAAATTGAATTTAGGCCTAATTCTGTGTAATATTCAAAGATAATACGACTTCTCTTCAATGCAGGATTAACAATGAGTAAATGAAGTGAAAAATATCTTACTAAATATGCAAACTCTAAGGAAATATGTTAGAACATGCAGCCTTTATGTTCTCTCTTAATTGGAGGATTGAAGTCTTTAGAGCATGACTTAAGTTCTTTAAAGAATATAATTACAAAATGCTGTTATTTGGACTATGCCATAAAAATGCACGTCTTTCAGGTATCAAGAGAATTTTAAAGGCAGATGTGGCATGAACGCAGAAGAGCACAAGCTGTTCTAGATTTTATACTTATTACTAAACAATTACATTATATAAAACTAGTAACAGTGCTAAATTATAATGTTTGTTACATCAAATATAAGTAACTCTATAAAGCATGAAAATAAAGTCATTACTCGTAGTCCTGCCCAAAAAAAAAAGCTTTATTTACATTACAGATTCACAGAATGGTTTGGGTTAGAAAGGACCTTACAGATCATCTAGTTTCAACTCCCCTGCTGAGGACAGGGACACCTTCTACTAGAAACAATCTGTTCATGAAAATTCATATTTAGTATATCTAATTCTCCCTGAAACTGGTTACTAAGAGGTGGCAAAAGCAGTAGATAGAATTAATCATTGAAAGAACGTCCCAAAGTACTTTTTTCAGAAACTAACATATTTTTAGAAATGGATTTTTAAGTGAAATTAAAGTGAGGAAATTATCTAGGACCTCAAAAATGAGCTAGGAGATTCCAGAGAGATGGAAGACCATAATAAAAGTACTATACAAAGTCTCTGAACATGGAGTGATGCAAGATGGTGAACAAAAAGCAGTCCAGGTTACCACGGCTCCTACCAAGACTGTGTGACTATATTCTATCCAATAGAATGACAATACTGGAAACCTGTAATTTATATGAGAAACATTATTGTAAGTTTAGGTAGTAGTCACCAAATTTCTAGCTTCTGAGGTTCTGGACAGAATCACAATCACGACTAAAAGTGAGGGGTCTGAGGATGTGAAGATAAAGGAAGGGATAAACATCATTAGGGGAATCATGGAAGTCTCCATTTTGTTTAAGAGCCCACTGAAATGAGGGATACTCCAACCCGCCCTACCCACTTACCATACCATGTGAATCTGTGACCAGATTACAGACATATGAAAATGTTAAAATCAGCATTTATCACTTGCCGCTATTGCAGTGCTTGTGTATCAGAACAAGAATTAACTGAAGATAATCACTCTGTGGTGGAGACTGGCAAATATCACCATTCACAAGAGTAGCACTCTTCTAAAATCTATGAGGTAACACTTGGTCTCATTGAACTAAGAACTCTCCCTTCAAATTTTAATAAATGGTACTTTAAACAACTGCTACAGATGTTAATAAAGCTAGAATCCCACTCAAGGCAGAGCAGCCTGCCTAACCTGACCTGTGTAACACAAGCCAAAGAGCTGACTCACTCACCCTTGCCTCAAGCACAGCAGCATTTGGGAGAGACAGACAGTAGCCGTCGATGCAAGCAGCTGCAGAGATTGTGTTGTTAAGTTTCTAGGGATCATAATATCTTTATTAGCAATAAGTACCCTCTTTGTTTCACACAACTTGATAATTTGAGGTGCAGAAAACTGTCCTGGCTATGTATTTGTCTTACTCAAGAAGAAATCAGCAATGCACACAAGAATACAGAATTCAATAGAATATTGAATAGAAATCCTTATTCAAAGCTCAGCAAAAGAAGCTGACAAGAAAGTATGCTAGATTTGCAGAACTATCATCCCAGAAAAAATCACTAATACCACTGACCACAAAAAGATAAAAACCAAACCTACCTGTATCATTAAAATTGATTTAGTGTGATTGAGTACCCTTCAAGTGACATAACCTCTTAAACCATTTTAGATTCTTAGGGCAGCCCACTTTTCATGCAGCCAATTGATAAGCATGCAGCAAGAGACAACACAAGCTGTTTAGGTGTCCTCTGTGGCATAAAAATACGCATTTAGAGACTGCAAGTGAGCACCAAGATGAACACATAAACATTCAACTGAAATATCCTCAGCAAAGTTCTCGGAGCTAAATATGTAAAAGCAGACTTCTAGGTCCTTTATCATGATCTGAAGAGTAATTTCTCAGCAGATACAACTGATACTAGAAATAAAATACACTTTCCTGACCCTTAAAAAGTGTTTTTCTTTCTATCCTTCTCCAGACCTAAGGAAGACCTGGAGACCTTCTTCTCTCCCTAAACCTTACTCATTTCTGAACAAAGTTGCTGAGCATAGAGCAAGTAGCAATTCCACTGTGTCTCAGAAATATATACTTATAAAGAACACAAAGCAATCTTTGAGGGAGTGCAGGCTCATGGGGCAGGAGATAAATACACTCTAGAATGAGTTTCTTTCATTTTCTCTCTGAAGGAGGAAGCAATTAAGAACTTCCACTTCCTTTGTCCACTGGCACACATTCTGCCTGCCACCCTTCTCCTTCATAAACATACATCACCCTTCAATTAAAACTTGTTCCACAGACCAAATGTTCTCCAGAACAATCCCAAGAAGCTCCAATTAATTTGAAAATTCATTTTCTTGCATGGTACATTTTCACATTTCCAGTGACCCAATTAAGAAAAGTGACTGTGTTGGCCTGCTCCTGAATTCAGTGGTGCAGTCACTGATCCAGTCGCCCACAAAGCAGAAAGTGAAGTGCCTTTGCATACCCTCCACATCCTCTCTGTTTTCAATCAATAAAAAACACAAAACGCAAACCTAGCACATTCCTGTTTTCTTCCATTGTAATGGTGAGGGAATCTGAAAAGAGCAGATGGAAAGCAGGTGGCACAAAAGGCAACCCTTGCTCATCACCACCACTGGCTTGCAATACTGCCCACAAGGACAGTTCAACGTGAAGATTACTCACAGCCACCATTATGGCCTTTCGCCTCTGCACATACTAAATTCTCCAAAATCATTTAGAACAAACTACTTTAAATCCTCCTAACGTAATCAGCACAACAAGTAAAACAACGAGCACTGTAGACTTTCTCCTCAGGGACAGTAAAAGCAATCTAGTTCCCTCACAGACCATATCATGCTCTGTATAAACAATAATAAAACTGGAATAATTCTGTTGACTACACTGGAGTTATTCCAACAATACACTAATCAAAATGAGATCACAAGTTAACTCAATATATACAAATAGTGACAGCTGCTGGTTTCTATAGCAAAATATAGTAAATAATTATCATCAGAAATACAAGCAAAAGCAACACCTATGTATGATTTCATTACATGTTTCCATGGAAACTACAGGTTCATAGTTCTCATTAATTCAACTCAACTGAACGAGTTACATCCAAGCAACAAAGCCAGCAAAAATATACTCTTTCAAAATCACTCACAGAAGCAATAGAAATTCCTACCCAATTTTTTCAAATTAAAGCACCCTTGATTTTTAAACAGTTTTTAAAATCAGTTCTAAAAAAAACCCCTGGTTTTAAATACCTTCAGTATAATACTAAGAAATATGATTTTTATATCAGCAGTGTATATAACCATAAAATCAAACTCTTATTTAAGTCACCAACAACTCATTTCCCTTTCATTAAGGTGCTTTAAGTAGGATCTCAGTCTTTTCTTACATAAAATTTAAGCAAGACAATCTAATCCATCAGTAATGTCCTCAAGATGGCCTCATATATGCAATGAATTAAACACTCTCAAATATTTTAGTTTTTCAAAGTGGCAAAGACTCACTACATCCCAATCATATTTCCCAGATGGTGTCATGAACCTCTTAACACTTCATTTCCATCATGTTCCACATCTTGAGAAACCTGTTTTCAATCTTTCAAACACAAACAGGGCCTCCGCCCTCTGATGTTAGATTCAGCAGTCCCTAGCCAACGTATTCTTCATACTCTTTTTAGGATGAATAAATTCATCTCCTTCCTCATCAATCATGAAGAAACCTTCAAAGACAGATTCATGTTCTTCAAACCTCTCCATAAGTGTACTATTTATGTCTTCTATGAAGAAATGGAGGATTTGCATTCATCAGAAATAAGTAGCTCCAAGCCAGTCTAAGAAAAGCATCTGCAAAGCTAACTTGACCCTCATCTTGCTCCCAGTGTACTGGAGCTGTGACCTAGAGTTACTGCTGCTTTTATATTTCCTCTAGAGACTTGCTAATTCTCAGCTCTGCTTGCTTAAAATGAAGAGCTCTAGAGGCATCTAAATTCAGTTCTGAGGATTTGGCTTAGTGTCTGTGTGTGGAAAAACACAGAATGCTTTGATCTGAGCTGAAACTCTCCAAGATGAAATTCTATCTTTATACCTTCTTTGTCTCGCATCCAGTCCTTCCATTTTAACAAAATATTCCTGTAGAAGAGTGTTTTCTGTCCTTCAGATGTTTAATAACTGAAGACTTTTGGTCTTCCTGTTATTGCTGCCTCTCAAGATCCATGTTGTACTTAATTTCAACAATTTTCTATTTTGCTAATAAATTTCAGACTATTTTATCTCTAGTGACAAAATAGGTCATTCGCTAATCAAAGCTCTGCTTCTCACTTTGCATAAAAAATCTAGGACTAGATAGACCACTCAAGTCCCCAAACCAAGTGTTCTGCATACACAACTATCCATACATATTGACAGGAGCAGAAGAAGGCTTCACACAGTATCTGTTCCCCATAGTCCTATCTACAAATCACAAAACACATTCAGCAGCCCATAGTAAGCTCCAGAAGTTGGCATAATTATGATGTGTGATATTTGAATGGGAGATTCAAAATTTTATCTTTTTTCTGTATTAATGCCAGAACTTAGAATTCCAATGTTTGTCCCAAAACATTTCAGTATTTGTCCCACAGTACTTGTGTAACAAAATTCATGAAGCATCAGCAGAGCTGGCTGGACTGAAAACAATGTTTTTGAAATCAACATTCTCCCAGCTGGCCAGAGGAGTGCTAAACCAGGTCTTTCTTCCTCATCCCTCTTTCTCACACTCCTAGCTGTACAATGGCTGTTTTTTTGACAAGCTCTTTTTCAACACCTCTGTCTGGGATTCTAGTGATTCTGGAGATTGAGAGTTGTGTGCCTGAAGGGTCCCAGCAAGAGTCAGGAAACTAAGTTACTCACCACTTGCCATCTGGCAGATATTTAGGATGAGAACCTGCATTATTATAGCGAACTCTGCTCAATGTTTTCAAAAAATACTCATGAGTGCTCCAGTTCCAGAATAAGATGTTGAGTACTGGATTCCAAGCTGGCAAACACACTTGCCCGACTGCCATTGACGCGAGTGCCTCAGCTCCAGAGAAAGTCGCTTTCCTTTTTGTATTAAAATTCACACTGACTTGCAACAAGAATTTCTCTTTTCACTAGGCAGATTTCTGAACCATTCATCTGAGCTGCCTAAAGCACACTTTACAGGTGCTTCATTCTAGTCTGGGATTTCATTTTGTGCATTTAAAATTTAACACCTGCATCTTAATTTGCGGAACTATGTATCTTGCTGGATTAATCTCTTCCTGGTTTTTTGTGGGAGCTGGAATATGAAGTGTAAGAAACACAGGAAACTGGGAGGTAGTTTTACCATCATTTGCCCAGAGCTGTAGGGCTCCACTCCTCCTTCTGTCACAGATTTACTACCTCAGGTGATGTAAGTCACCCCCTCAAAGAACTGTGTTCCTAATCTGCATCCTGGGAATATCAATGAAAGAAATGCTGGGCATTCACAGCTACATCTAAACTTGAGCCTTTTATATATTTGAAACATATACATTGCCTAATGTGAACAGCTGCCCCTTCTGCCATCTCCAAAACAGCTACTGTTCAGGGTTTCAAGTCTGCAGCTTTGTAGCTTACTGATTTATGACTACCATTGGTAGCTCCCCTGCCCACAAAGCCAGAATACAGTCAGCTCCCTTCTCAGAGGGGGTTCAGTTCATTACAGATTCATTACCTGGGGTTTGACTTTTCAGTGATAGGTTTTGCATGAATAAATAACACTGTCCTCATATCTGAATAGTGTGATGCAAACAATGCACAGAGCCAAACTGCAGTTTTGAAGGAGAAAACAGAATACTTAAGATCTGTTTATGAAGTTAGCAGCATTCACTACATGGTTCAGAAAAAAAATGTTACTAACTTTATGATCAAATAATTAAAGACTGAACTTCATTGCACATGTACCAGGATGGAAAATTCAGTCTGCAGGGGTAACTGTCCATTTGGTATTTGATGCTGCTTTTATAACCTTATAAATAAATGATCACTTAAGTTAGTCTTTATGCACATTATACATACAAAAGAACAGCAGTGCTGAATGAAGCAGGAATGGCTGCTAACTTGCAAGAAAATGTATAATTTCTATACTACTATTATGTAAATATCACATGTGAAAGAAATACAAACTCACATCTCTCATCATTTTTACTGCTTCCCTGGTCCTCCCCAGTTTCCTTGCACACATTGCCAGCCTTCTTTTAATATATACTAACACATTGGTGTCCCTTCCTGTACAAGAGGAAAAAGAAAGAGCATTAAGATAAAAAAGATAAAACAAAGGTTCATTTATAGTATTCCAATACAAAAGGAAACACATTTTTCTTTCAATTTTTTTCTTACTCGCTACCACCAATGCTTTCACAAGAATTTGATAAAAAGTTACCAAATTCTGAAGATTTAGATGTGGCATTACAGAAATCAGTGGAATTAATCCAGATTTACAGTGGTATAAATAAGTACTCTTGGGTTGGCCTTGCACTGGTGAAATATAAGCAGATCTGAAGGTACAGTTATTACGTACATGCTTGTCAACAGGAAGTATTAAAGCAAATCCTCATCCTCTAACAATCTTTTTCTTAATGATTAGAAGGTAAGTATACACTGAACTTTCTGTTTACAGCCTTTACTCATTACCCAACTGCCATCTTCAAATTCCTCACACCACAAATTATGGATGGCAAATTAACATGTTTCAGATATGACAGTCCTGTGTGCTAGAAGATTCCCTAACAGCAAAGACAACAGAAACTAAACAGCGGTGATAATTATTCTCTTGGAGAATTCTTACTCCTTTCAATCCTCATTCACTTCGAATGTGAACTCTTAAAATGCTTCTGGACTAACAGGAAATGAGCGGGCAGATAACCATCTACAAAATTACTGAATCATGAAAACGTAAGACACCTGCTACAAATTATCTTTGTGTATAGCATCTGGTCTGTAAAGATTTTAGCCTATTCCTAAAATTTTCAAGCCTTTCATAATAAGAACAACATGTGCTGAAAACATTCCAAGTACCTATGAACCGTTTTAAAGCTGTGATTAAAATTTTCGAATAGATTAAGCAGCAGGTTGAAAGGACTTACTTTAGACGAAAAAGATAAATAAGGGAGGGAAGAATTTCTTTAGCTGTATTCTGTATTACCTAATTCCTTATCTCTTTATTGATTCCTATATATTGAATACACAATTTATTAAGTTGCATCTGTTTCAACATGTTTATGTAGTGTGCTATGAGGTATACATTTCAGGTTAAGCTTCTTTTCAGGATTTTGAGCAGGAATTGTCAAAAGGCATTTACTTACTATGAAATCAAGATAATCTTTCAGGCCAAAATTCTCTGAGGTTACTAATGACTTGGGATGCCTAACATGAGCAACCTTAAAAATAAGATTGCCCTTACTTTCTATAAACTAGCACCTTTTGAAAGAGGGCAAGTTGGGTACTCAAAGTCATTATTTACTCTCAAAATTTATAGTCTAACAAAATATGCTATGAAGGAGGTGGAACACATGAATAAACAGAAACATAGAATAATATGTTACTGTTTAAGAGATTACAGTGTTTTTCACCTTTAAAAGATGAAACGCCCACTTTTCATCCCAGAATCCACTTTGAAGACCAGAAACGGACTCCAAGACTTCTCAGAACCATGGAACTGCAACACGTGTCCACAGTCCCTCCTCTCCACCTTTGTAAACCATGCAAAAGTCCAGCATATAATCAAAAGAATTCTACATGAAGCCCCTGTGTCCAAGGCAACATCTGAGGCTGGAGCTTCTCTAATTTCTGTGGGTGCACACTGACATTTTCAAGGGGACACCGGGTGGTACAGAGATGTGGGATGATCTAGCCCCTCCTGAAGATCCTCCTGAAGACACAGCCAGAGCTGGCAGTCACTTTTCAGCCTCCCTGCTCTGTGACAATGCACTCAGTTTTGTGATTCAATGGGTTACTTCCTCTGCTGAAGTACTGAAGGTTCAGGGTGTCAAACCTGATGATGACAGTAGCCATCTAGCACACACAGGTTACGGAAATACCATACTTGTATCTGCCTGCACAAACTTTCTCAGGTTACCTTGGACAAAAACATCATGGGAGTTCTTACTAACTACTTACTGTGTACTCTTCATAGAATTGCTGCACTCAGGATGGATTGAGTCCACAAATTAAGGTTTCATAGACAACCATAAACCTGCTACAGCACAAAAATTGCTTCAAGGGCTCAGCTACTCTATATTTTTACTTCCAGCAAAAATGAACAAATCATCCTAAATATAGTTTTACAACCAACAAATGCTTAAAATACTACCCCCAAGCTTTATGAAACCTCAGGTTTTCAGGTATAGACTTGCAGACACTTTTGAAATCAGGGATCACAGACAATTTTACTATGTGCAATTTTTATCAGTAATCTTCAAATTATGTAAGATAGCCAGAGGCTGTGAATTTAGGTCCTAAGAAACCTGAAGATGACCAAAAATATGCTAGTGATTGTATTTATGTAATTATTTGGTGTTATTTTTGCCTAAGGTAGCCACTGTAGTCTAGAAATAACCTTGACTGTTTGTTTTATTATCTTTTTGGTCATTTACTGTCAGTGATTGTACTTTCTTAGATTTTAGGAGTATTTAATAAATAAAACAGCAGATAGACATGCTTATTCAAAGTTTTTTTAAAAGTAATAAAAATCTAGACTTTCAATTAAAGTACTTTATTATTTCAGTTGTTAATTTTTGTTTCTGTGACCTTTCTTAACAAATGCAACTAACTTCAAATGTCCCACTGGCTAATTGGTCTCATTAACTTTTACACGGAACAACAGTGTAAGCATTTACCCTCAGAGCTGATGGAAAAAAGCAGGCAAAGCATCACTTCACTCCTGTTTCCACCATTCTTTACTGCCTTTTCACAACATGAACCCGGGTTTGAAAAATGGCTAAAGGTAACTTCCTTAAATGGTGTCCAGCTTTTTCTGAATATTATATCTCTTTGGCTCTGATACCTTTTCTTTTCTGTTAAGTACATGCTACAATATTTTCTGCCATTACAAAATAAAGGTATGTCTATAATCTGAGCATTGATAGCTCAGCAACAGAATCAAGCAAAAACACTAAAACAGAAGAGTCTGGCTCTAGGGCCATATTTTAGCCAATGTCAAACACTGAGTGATTAGTTCTTAGGGGGAAAACAAAAAAACCAAACCCCCAAATCCAAAGAACTCCTTGGAACTTCTCTCCGTCCTAAGAAACTTACTGTGTTGGGCTTCATATTGGGCACCGTGGTGCTGTAGCTGCTGACTGCGCCTGTAACAGCCCTCTCCAGCTTTCAGAGCCTGCTTGAACAGCTTCTCTGCTTCTACAATTGTTGTCGCTTCCTCTTCAGCTAAGAGAATATAAGCAGTAGCACACCTGCAAAAATATCAGATGAAAAACCATGAGAAAGGTCCATGACATAAAAACTCTATGAAGACATGCAGACTGGAAAGGATGTGCTAAATACAGAGGCAAGGAAATTTTGTCCATGTACCTTTCTGATGAATTATTCTGATGAATAAATGTTGCAGTGGCTGCCCCTGTGGCAGAGGCAGCCTGTGAGCTGGGGGGCCTGGGGATGGCGAGACAGCCCCAAAGTTTGAATCAACCCCCTTGGGTAAGCCTTAAGGCAGGGTGATCGAAAGCGCCTCTCCCAAGGTGCTGTCACTTTTTGTTAATGTACCCCAGTTCTGTTACCCTGATTGGTTTGCTAACTCTCCACCCCCTGGACGTCTTATAAGTTCATGTCCTGGAATGTTTTCCCTTCCCCGCTTTCCCTTTAGCTCTTGGTCCTTGGCTCCCCCCTCCAGGTTTCCCCCTTGGGTTGTGTACCCTGGCCGCGCCTAGGCTCCTCCCCTTGGCTCTTTCTCCATTGGTCCCTGGCCCTCTCTCCGCCCCGTGTCACCCTCATACTTATACCCTGGGCCCTCCTGTATTCTTGGCTCTTCACCCTCGGAACCCTTCCATGGCAGTAAGCTCCTGAGGAACTCTGTGTGAAGGACCCCTGCCGCCTCTTTATTCTTGGTGACGCACTCAGCAACTTTCCGGTGGTGTACGTGTGCGTGGCTTCTGTGGGCATAGCCCAGCGCTGTTGGGCAGAGGCTGAGTGCTGGTGTGGTGCATAGCCAAAGCAGCCTCATCTGGGATGCTTTCCAGGAGGACGCAGCGGCCTCCAACCACGATGGGCCGGAAGCATCAAATAAATATTCTGTCAACAACACCACAACTCTCATCTTTAGGTACTATATCACTCAGCCCGTGAGTACACCTACTGACAGCTGTCCCAGAAAGTAAAGCACTGTCTCACTAAGCCTACATCTCTACAACTCCTTCTGGAAATCAAGACTAGTTTTATGCACTATTGTTTTAATATAAACTGTTTCCTTTACTGTAATAGCATAAAGGAATCAACAGAACTGCATTTAATTGGAATATAAAAAGAATGGACTATAAATGTAGTTGTAGAGCTAAAACAACAACAAAGAAAACCCAACCCAGACCAAGCAAAAACCAAAACAGCAACGTGCCCCTGCAGCAGACCTGCACTAGAGGTATTTCCACTAGTGAGGGAGGTGATCCTTCCCCTCTAGCCAGCCCTGATGAGGCCACGTGTGGGTGTGCTGTGTCCAGTTCTGAGTTCCTCAGTACAAGAGGGACATGCACATACTGCAGAGAGTCCAATGAAGGGCCACAAAGGTGATTAGGGACTGGGGCATCTCACATATGAGAAAAGGCTCAGAGAGCTGCAACTGTTCATTCTGGAGAAGAAAAGGCTTTGGGGGGAATTGTCAAAGTTTGTAAATACCTGAAGTGAGGGGGCAAAGAGGACAGTGTCATGTTCTTTTTAGTGGTTCCCAGTGACAGGACCAGAGGCAATGGGCACAAAATGAGACACAGGAGGTTCCCCCTGAACCTCAGAAACACTTTTTTTACTGTAAAGGTGACTGAGCACTGCCATAAGCTGTCCAAGGAAGTTGTCAAGTCTCCCTCCTTGGAGGTATTCAAAAACCTGCTGGACATGGTCCTGTGCAAACAGGTGGCCCTGTTTGAAGGGAGGGGTTGGATACTGACCTCCAGAGACCCCTGCTAACCTCAACCATTCTGTAATTCTGTGAAGTGTGAGTGGGACAGTCTAATAGCTCATTTCACCCTTTTATGCTGCATGGTCTCTCAGTTAAATCACTATACAAGAAGAAACAATTCTTTCTCTTCTTCTGATGAAACACATGAAGGACAATCTGTAAAGCGCCAGTTTATGGAATTCTAAAATGCAGTAATCTCAGTTCAGTAACCTAAGGGATTCCCTTTATGCATGTCAGCAACATTTATACAGTTTGCCATGCCAGTAAATCATCACAGCACTGAGTTTATTGTGGGATCTCAAAATACTACGCTTCTCATTAAAAAAATAAGTAATGGACTCAAAGACCAAAGGTCACAGCAAATTACATCATATTCTCTTGTACTATGAAATGAATATTTTAGAATGTGTTTATGAGTCTCTTCTTTCTTGCTTCTGTTCTTGATGACTGAGAAATCCAAAAGGGAGCTCTCCATCCCATAAATGCATATTTCATATGCTCATCAGGAGGTAACTTAATTAACATTTTTCTATGCTGTTCCAAAGCCTGCTGACATCAATGAGAAGACTCCCATTGTCATCATTACCCTAAGGATCTTCTGGGTAGCTAGCACAACATGCAGCTGTGCTGTTTTCCTTCTGTTGTAGGCCTTCCTTTGACAGGCCTGTAATCATGGTTAGAAGTTACTATAGCAAACCCCCTGCCTTAAAATATCATCAAATGGATTTTTAAAAGACAGGAAATAAATGTTAATGTTGTTGTCACTCACTCATTTAATTCCAAAGCTTCATGTGCTGCAGAAATTCGGGCTTGAGGGTTTCTCTCTCTCCAGGCTTTTTGCATTACTATTCAATAAACAAAGGAGAAGAGAGGAATATCAGTTATTACAGGATTAACAAGGAGAATCTACTGCACCATAACAACAGAATTTATTGGTCTCAGCCTGACTCACTACAGAGTATTTCATATAGCTCAGTGATCATTCAAAAAATTACATAACAAACAGGAGCTTTTGTCCCAAGTACTCAGCGCTTTTTCTTCTTTCATTTAATTAAACCTTTTTCCAGGAGAAAGTCTGGCTGAGACATCAGGCTGTCTGTGCTGCCAAGTATAGAGGTGACAAGCAGCTACTTTCTCTTGGTGTAGTAGATTCCACAGGGAAAAAAACAATAAAGGGATAGTTGGGATTCTTATTTTAGCTCCTTATTGTGCTGTTGCTTTACGTGAATGTTAAATGGAAACAACTTCCAGGCTAATATTACCACCTCATAATTACACCACTGAGTTCAGAAAACAGGATTCATGTTTCTCATGTGTCAAAAAAAGCACAGTAATTATGCCTTCAGAATGAAGCATCCAACTGTTAGTATCTCTCCCTTCCTAAGAGACAAAGATTTATTTTTTCAGAGGCAAATTCTAATGATTGAAATCATTGTTGTACATTTTTAGTACAATCAAAGTCTGCATGTGGACTTCACAGTACAGGCTTAACACAACTAAAGCTGCTTATACAAAGTCAGTTGTAAATGTGCCATTCTCATTTTTTACAGAGCTTCATTTCAGGGAATGAAACACAGGCCTCAAATTTTACATCAGCTCTCTCTCCTGTCAGCGTAAACTAAACAGAACCTGGATAATGTAACTCAACCTACTACACTGCAGCTGGAGGCAAATTAAACTATATGTTTGAAGCCAATGCAAGAAAGAGAAGGAAAGGAAGAAGCCTTTACACTTTTAAATGGTACCTTGAATGACTTCAGCAACATAGCAGAACAACACAGCAACATAAATTAGATAGCTTACATATACAGACACTTGTTCAGATCTAGAATTCTATAAATTCAACAATAATGGCTTTCTCAGCATGATAAACTTCTGCCTTTTCTTATCTATGCGAAAGAACTGATGTCTCACTGCATTTTTCCTGCATCAGTTTAAATCAGCCATTAACCTATTAGCAAAAGCATTTGTTCACAAGGTCTCTTACTAGCATCTGCAGGCCGTAAATGATCTGTGTCACATGTAAAGAATGTCTGATGGTCCTGTGCCGAAAGATTCATATCGTAGTAAGTCAAAGGTTCTCTTCCTGTTACCCATGTATACCTGCAAACATGTCAACAAGAAGACATTTTGGTTAATGAGGTCACACATGCCAAAATGAATCCAGAAAAGAATCCTAGACCTTTGAGATGGGCATGGCCAAATAAGTTCACCTGGCCAATCTTCTAACCCATATACATTGCACTTCACTGTACTGTGATGGAGCAACAGTAGCTGAACCTAAGCTAATGAGGATGCTGAAAAATACACACTGCAACTTGGTAACACATATATTCAAACCTTAGGACTCCATGAAACCTATATGGAATTCATTAGGTTGTTTGCTATAATGGATTTGAACAGAATTGCTGCATTAACACCAGGTACAACACACTTAGGTTTCTCCATAGTTTTTAATAAGGTTGCCAAAAATTGGAGAAATAACAAGTGCATCAGCATGAATTTAAATTCCTTTTCATTTGGAAACATTTTATGAATTAGAGAAAAACTGACATGAGTGCATGTATACCCAGTGGATTTTGTTTTTTCATCTCTTAAGTTAGATTAATGGAAAAGTACAGTTAAGCTCCTTAAGCCAGTACTGTGCCTGAAAACTGTAATTTTGTAGCACCTACCGATTATATTCAGCTCCTCTGAACAGATTTAAAGGATTTCGCCAGACTTTGCATTCTGTAAGAAGCAGACACACACATAATGAATCTCTCCCAAATTACAATGGTACTTGAGGTTTATAAAAAACATCAGTTACCATACAATGAGCCTTATCAAATGACTTATTTTTTATAGGTGCAAATGGAAAAACCCATCAATAGCATTGAAGGTAGTTCTTCCTTTCTTAAATAATAATTTAATTATAAATTAGTGTCAACAAATGCAATCATTCCAGACAAATAACCACTAACAAAGCCCCAAATGCCACATGAAAAGATAATACTGATTTGTGCCAGGACTCACATTTACCATAATGCAGAACTGAAGAGGGATCACACTGGGTTATTGCACTGAAAAACAGCAATTAACTCGGTCTCTACAGACTTGTTATTTCCCTGGAAAAACACCACTGTCCAGATAATGCTGTAAATCACGGAGAATCTCAGCTACAGTTGCCAAATTTAATTCCTCCTTAGTTTGTGGAGTAAAAATCCATGGAAACATCTGCTGATCTTACTTAAGTTACAAGCAGATGCTGAAATTGATTGGCAGAGAAAAGTTGGTTGCATTGCAAAGGTTTCAGAATATTAAAAACATTTTATAAATTTCCCTCAGGGGGAAAAATGGTGAATTTTTCACACTGCAAGAAGTAAGAGATATGGAAATCAACAATGTAATTTAAGGCAAAAATTAAAAAAAAATATAATCAAATTGTATAGCCTTTGGAACAGTGAGGTCTTGAGTCTGGCTTTTCCTTTAATTTAACACCAGATTAATTTTCTTAATTTCAACAAAGACAATTCACTCCAGTGAAGGTGAGACCAGAATAAACCCCACTATTTGCATAAAGACTCACTGAGAGGCAGCATGTCATTCCATCACAAATCTGCTACTGGATGACCCCTCACATGGTGCTCTGCAAAAACTCATCAGTAGCACTGGCCCTCCAGCATTTCATCACCTGCTTTCCACTAAAAAAAGTTAACCAGCACATTCCTCCCTATGAAATTTTGTGACATCATTTCTAAAGAGATCAAACCAACAGTTTTCTGGTAGAATATTGAGTCAGAAGGGTATCTTTATGGTAACAATATGCCTGTTCCCTTTATGCCTGTTCCATTAAAAAAAGAAGTACTGAACAGCAAGTCAAGTCCTCCTCTTTTCTTATGGAATGGGGCATGGACAGAAAACATTTTACATAAATTATTCACAGTAACATAAGGACACCCTCAGCAACACAGAAACTAGTCAAGTGGCATAGGAGGTGGGCCCTCAGTTTACTGCCTGCCCAGCAAGTGCATGGAACAGACAGAGGAACAGGCAGACTTTAAGAGTGTATCTTTCAACCATCCATTTCAGCAGGCAGCTAATATTAGAAAGTTCCACTGGTTTACTCAGCAGAAGTGCCTGATCGACATTCAGCTGCTCTGTTGTGCAGCCAGAGGGTATGGCTGTTTGACAAGCTTCAATCCGACAGGTTTTACATAATATGACTTTCCAACCATTGCAAATATTAAATCAACATCAGACTTCTCAGTTCCAGAGGTGTAATTCAATGTCTTGACTTACTCTGCAGCCAATGAGATTAGGTAACAACTGTGTGATTGCAGTGACACTTTTTGTTCATCTTATTTGAATTCAGGTCGTTATGCTTTATCAAAGTATGTGGAATTTTGGCACAGTAGCAGGGAAAGGTTGAACTGGGGAACAAAAGGAGGAGGTAAAGAAGGCCTTTTATTACCACCTTCATGTCCTGGGGATGTTTTAGCATCTGTCTGCCTAGTTAAACATGGTGTTCTCTTGTTCCTTTTGTCTTGGTACCTGCTAACACCACGGTCTCAGTACAACATCATTCTTCTTACCTTTCTAAAGGCAAAAGTTTCTACTGCAACATTCTATCTTAGTCAAACATCTATATAGGAACACACGCTGAGCCAAGAGAAAAAGCCATCTCCACCTTGTTGGATAGTAAAAGAAATATCCCAGTGTAAATGCATAGTAAACCAAAAAGGTTGCCTTTTCTGTTGTATTACAAACCAATAATATAACTATGTCCTTATTTTAACCTTTCAGAGACTTTTTCAATGATCACATTTTGAGCACTGATACCTATCTGAAGGCACAAATAACAGGCTATCCATACAGACACACTGTGTAGTGACACCGAGAGTCCCAGCTCAGTGTCAATGCACTGAAAGCAAACACAGTCCTTGACTATTTCTTTGTACCAGAAAAGCCAAGATGCTTGTGTGAACCTCATTAGTCAAAATACCGTGCCTTCTTCTTTAAAATTACAGGAGCTGCTGAAGTGTGACTGAGCACACTGATGAGTGCACACAGGTGTTTCCAAGCCATCCCATGCTTTCTGCCAGTTCACCCAAATCTAATATCCTGAACCATGCAGTGCCGCTATTCACAGCCTCTCTTCAGATGAGAATGACAACAGCTGAATTTGCTGTGCTATATGAAGCCTTCCCTAATGACTCAGTAAAAAACAAGGTTTTGTGAGGCCACCTATTTTATTTAACATGTGAGTTCAAAGCTAATTTTTGTTTGTTTGTTTTCATGCACACTGAAGAGCAGAAATAAAATCTGCCAGGTACAGACATAGGCAGCTCAGCTGCTGAACAATATTTCCTCCATAAGTGAATTTTTTCTTTTCATTCACTTTTCTTCACTTGTAAATTCTGATATATTCTAAAAGTCTGCAGAGGAAATAAATTTAATAAAATTGTAATTGATTCTAGGGGCCCTAATTAATTTCCAATATTAAGATTATGGCCTGTAAGCCAAGTTAGGGCAGAGACACATAAACTTCATTTTACAGATGAGGAACTCAAACCCAGATGCTCCTGCCCTGACTTTAAACGGTGAGTAAGGCCCACTCAAGCCAGAAGCAATAGCATAGCAGCATTTTCATCACTCATGGGCTAATTTTTCAATTCCTTCTCCCCAGGCAGCTAAGTCACCCTAGTAGGGAGTCAAGTTCCCCTGGGGCTCCTTCAGTCCAAAGATTTCAGTGCTTGGGGGGCTGATTCATTTTAGGCAGGCTGGCCTGTCTCTCAGAGGAACCATCGCCCAGGCAACCAGGCACCTGATTCAAAGTGCCTCAGGCTTGAATGGCTTAGGGTCAGACACCTTCACTCCTTGCACTGAAACTTGTAGGGGCTGTGAATGCCTGGAAGCTTGTAAAAATCAGGTCACAAATGCCTGAAATCATGCCTCCTAAACTGGAGGCCTTTTAAAAACGCCTGTCTACGTTAGGACTTGCCCAAAGTTGCAAATCAAATCCGTAGCAGAGTTAGGAACATAACTAGCCCTTAAGCTGTTAAAAGTCACCATGCTTCCACTTACTGAAGTGAAATCCAAATGTTGTTTACATACTATTTACATTATCTAAAAAACAAAGTGATGCAAAACTAGATGGACATTTCTCACTTCTTTGTCTGATTTTTAACAACTTTGTTATTACTTAAAATCATTCCAGTAAAAATACTACCTGCCTTTAGAATCACAGAATCAGACAATTGGTTGAGTTGGAAGGGACCACAGTGGGTCACCTCGTCCAACCTTCCTGCTCAAGTGGGGTCATCTCAGAACACATGGCACAGGATTGCATCCAGATGTTTCTAGAATATCTCCAGTGAGGGAGACTCCACAACCTCTCTGGGCAATCTGTTCCAGTGCACAGTCACCTGCACAGTAAAGAAGTTCTTCCTAATACTCAGGTGGAACTTTCTGTGCATGAGTTTCTGCCTGCTGCGTTTTGTCCTATTGCTCAGCATCACCAAGCTCCGTCCCATTGACACCCTCTCTGCAGATAGACATTGATGAGGTCCCCTCTCAGTTGTCTATTCTCGAGGCTGAACAGGCCCAACTCCCTGAGCCTTTCCTCGTAAGGCCTCCAGCCCCTTGATCATCTTTGCAGCCCTTTCGCTGGACAAAGGATACTGCAGAAAGGGCACGCACTATTTCGCAGGGTTTTCAGAACAAGGAGAAAATAAATACATTAACCACGCAGCCTGCGCAAAACACACCGCATGAATTTGGAAGGATGCAATTAGCAATTAAAGAAGCAGCTCCGCCTTTTACTTGGCCGGAGCAGGAGCCCAAGGCCGCCGCCGGCGCTGTGCCGCTCACCTGAGACGCTCTGGCGGTTCGAGTCCGCGTCCCCGCCGGCGGCGCTGGCGGCGCTGGGCGCGCTGTTGTCCACCCCGCCCAGCAGGGGGCGCAGGTGGCTCACCGAGACCTGCTCGATGAAGGAGGTGCCGTACTTGCGGAAGTACCACCACTCGAAGATCTGCAACGCAGACACGCCGTCAGACCCGCCGTCAGACCCGCCGTCAGACCCGCCGTCAGACCCGCCGTCAGACCCGCCCTCAGACCCGCCCTCAGACCCGCCCTCAGACCCGCCGGCCTCCGCCCGCGCCTCGCCCCGATTCCGACCCGCCCCTCGCCCCGCTCCTCGCCCCGCAGCCCGAAAAGCGAGGAGGCAGCTCCGGCCGCCCCGCGGCCCCCTCCCCGCGCACCCCGGGGGAAGCACCTGCCCGCGTCATCCCGGCCCGAGCACACGGAGAAGTTAAATGTGACCCACGTTTAGGTGGAAAACCTCAAATCTTGTCAACGAAATTATTACTATTTTTTTAAACCCAAATAACCTTACGGCAAATTATTTCAGCTGTTAGGCCTCCTTCTTTAAATTGACTTCTAGAAACCCCCCACTCCATTCTGCCCGACATCAGCCACGCCGATAGAATGCTGCAGTCGGGAATGAATCCGCCTCGCCTTCCCTCAGCTCCCTCTGCAGTCCAGGGAATGTGAGGAAAAGCAGGTTTTCTTGCTTCGTCAGTAAATGCTTCCAAAGACATTCACTGAGTTTAATTTAAAAAAAAATGTTAAAAATGCCAAACAAACTCCAGGAAGCTGAATCCTGTTCCCTTTAGGATTTCTTTCCCCCTAGCTGAACTGTGTTTTATTTTGTTTGGCTGACTTGGGCTGACTCGAAGTTAATTTTATTTTCAGGCATTTGGTTGAGCTAGCAAATCAGAAAAAAAATATTATTTACAGAGCTCTACTTGGAAAATCATTTCACAGCCTAAGAGAACACCCTGTAATTGAAATTATACACATAAATATGTATCTGTGGTATTTTCACCAAAAAATACGTTAGTAAGAATACACATATTTCAGGAAACCACATAAACCTGGAAGTGAAGACTATTTTATATAAATATGGAAAAAGTTTAGATGGTAAAAATTGTAAAGAAACACATGCTTATAATGAATAGACAAGTTGCACTTGAATCGTCACCCAAACAACTACATACCATGTGAAACAAAAGCAAATCTAAGGAGTTTTGAGAAATTTGGCAGGACTAAATTGCACTAAAAACTGTGAATGAGCAGTCTCTGCCCTTTCCATTTTCCTCGGTATCTCCGTGTGTTACACCAGTACTGAAAGCTTTGATAAAATCTCTTCCTACTAGACACAATCAGCAATAAGGGAAATGATTGTTCCCATCTTTGACACCATGAGTGTGCTGTTGGGCAGGTTTTGCTGGGTCAGCCTATAGACAGCAGGCTCTGGGAGGCCTCTTAGGGGTCTACCTAAGGTAGGCCAGGCTTCACACACTCCCTCCTTCAATATTTTTTTGTTTTTAAGTTCTCTTGACCTCTTTATGTAGTTAAAATGACTTCTGTCTCCATGGGATTGGATTGTCTGTAGACAAGACAGACATACTTTTTACCCCACCCCCTTTAAAGGAGGGGAAAATAAATTTTCTGGCATAGAAGGAAAATGTTCCTCTCCAAAGGATGCTCCCAATGCATTCTGCACTGGGGCTTCCCCTAAATTCAAATGTGTTGTTAAAGCATCTAGAGGATTCATATGGAGGAAGGGGGCCCCAGCTGCACAGGAGTGAAAGGGAATGAAGCTGGTGGCTGCTTGAGACGAGTTCACACAAGATTGTGTGGCAGCGCTGGGGACCACTCCCCAAAACAATCTAATGGTGTTTCTGGGAGATACCACTAAGAGAGAATGGAGCAGTCTGATGAGGAGAAGACAGAAGGTCTATGCGAATGCAAAGCATTTGGGAAGATAAACATGGTCACAGAGAAACCAGAGCATTAACGTATTCAGATCTTTGTGAACTCTTTCCCACCCCAAATCACCAAAACCCCACATAACCTGGACAGTGGACAATTCCTCCTTACTCTGAGGTGCATTTGTCACTGTTCTTGTTCCACTGGCATATGCCTGCAACAGCACCTGGGTGGGAATGCCAAGTGCCAAGGACAGAATGCCGATGCAGTGTCACTGAACACTTGTTCCACACTGCTGATACGCCTCCTGTAGCATGCATCACTGCCTCTGAATGCTGGAGATGGTGGGCAGGGAGCTGGCACAGGTGAGTCAGCTTTGGTTTTAGCTGTTCTCATGCTCTTAGGCACACTGCACTTTTTAAAGGGGTTAAAGTTTAAATCTTATGATCTAAGAGAGCATCATAAGCATGTGGCTGACCATAAGAGAAAGGCTGTGCCATAAGACACAGTCATAGATCTGCTGTGAACATCTGTTTCTGTTCTGTCTTTGAAAACTTTGAAACAAATAAAGGCACAAAGGCCACAGTTCTACCTGTCCAAAGTCTCAGAGGAAGTGGGTGTTACGAATAAAAATTATAGTCTTGCACTGAGGCAAGGGACACTCAGTAAGACTTTCACTATAATCTAAGTCAGGGACTCAAGTACAGCTGCCAGACTGGCTGTGCAAAATTCAGACCGTATCTAACAAGCTTCGTACTTCTTCTAAGAGGGAAGAAATAAAGGTTTTCCAAAATGTGCTAATAAATTCCTGCTCATTATTTCAATCATGATCAGCTTTTAGATGAGGTCAGTAAAACCCAGAGAGGGAATGAGCAGCACAAAAGCACACTTGAGCCCACTTGTCCTGCACAAATGTATACCAGCTGGAAAGCCATCACACTGAATTTCAATGAAACTGAGGGACAATCACAAAGAATGTACATATATATAAATGTGGTCTCTGCTGCAGTTCAGCTGAGTGACAGAAACTTGCCCAAACGTGTGACACAGCTGTAAGTCTGTCTCCTTAGACTTACAAATGCATTAATTACTTTTAAAAAAGGCATTAAAGTTCATAAATTGTTTAAGGCAGCTTTGAAAAATATTTGCTATGTTGAGTGACTCCAATGCCAGGAAACATCAGCCAGATCTGAGTGCATAGTCTCCCAGAAATTAAAGCCATAAATCATCATCACCATCATAAGCCTTTGCTTGGAGTGATTTGTTCGGCGTGTATGAGGAGGTAATCTGTAATTTGGTACCTAAGTCAAAACAATAAATTCTCTTTAGAGAATTTTTGCACCCTTCTCAGACAGCGTCATCTGGTTTGAAACCTAATTTCTGTAAATCAGACTTCTAACTGCATCATCCAGTTTGAAAGCCATGTGAAGTCAACAATCTTTTGACAGTTCAGCAGATGAGAGATCATCTGACAGAATAAAATTACTGTAAGGATTAATTACCTATTGACAGAGATCTGAATTAGAGAGGAAATTAATCAGAAAGGTAATTTCTGCACCACTTCTGAAAGAAAAAGCCACCTAATTTCTGTTGTACACATACAGTGGGAGGGGAGCTCATCTTCAGACATCTCCCCTTCACAGCAGTGGCAAACTTTTTGGGGCTCTTTCTAGTTGATGCCAGTGCTTTCGAGCTGAAACAGGGTCAAACGTCTCCAAACCCTCAAGGGATTTTTGGGACCATAATTTTCAAAAAGGCCAAGTTAAAACCATTTCCAGCTTTGTGTGTTTAGAAATGCAAATTAGAATTTTTATATTTTAATCTGGTATAGGTATTGCTTAATGTAAGAGTATTTGATTTTGGAAATGTTGTCTTCTTAATGCACTTCTCTTCCCCTGTGCAATGAAAATGTTATAGTCATCCTCTTTCTTATCTCTGCTATCACATACAAACAATCCCAGATAATTATATTTATCTCTGTAGCAACAAATCTATTCTGCATCACTTGGCTATCAGATCTGATCTTTCTGCACAGTTTTTCAGCACAGATATTCCATTATGTATGCATCAATTCACAAGGGATGGTTTTGGTGGTGGCTCTCACTGAACCGAAGAGTGATGTCTATCAATGATTTGAATTGTGCTTTTCTGTTTATCACATCTGAGACAGGCATCCTCTCTTACAGCAAACACTGTCATTCTCTCCTAGTGTATGGAGTCTTCAACAGAAGCAGTACGATTTCACGTGCCCACAACTTCCACAGCTCAGATTTCTCTTTCAGCCTTGGAATGAGACTTTCAGGTCTCAAAGGTGTAGATTTTCTTCAACTCTTCTAATAGCAGTGGTGGTAACAACCAATCTAATGGATTTGAAGGAAGCTTACTCTCTGGAGGAGCAACATAGTGATAGCAAGACTTGATTCCATGGTTAAGCCTCTTTTATAAATAAAAGGGACCACGGCACAGGTTTGGCTCAAGCCATCCATGCTGTTTGTTTGCTAGCACACTTCCTGTGTCAACTCTCCCAGACAATGACTGCACATGTTCTAGGTGTACTACAGCCCAGGGGCTGTTTCCAGTAGACAGTATGGAAAAGGTCATCCATGTTTTGGGAGGCAAGAGTGTTTATCCATGTGAGTGTGACTTTGCAATGCTACTTGCCTTCCAACAAAGAAAGCTCCTGGTCTGTTTTATTTAGCTGTTAGGGGTAGCCAGTGACTCCAGCAGATCCTCCAGTCCTGCCCATCTTGGATCTAGGAAACAGCATGCCTCTGACCGTGCTCAGTGTCCTTAATGACAGCCTTGAAGGATAAGCACTCCCATTCCTTCTGGATTAAATACACCCATTCAGCATCCTCTTAGACTGCTCTTGGTTACTGAACCCCCATTTGTCATATCTCAAAGAGTCAGCAGGAGAAGATACATACAGTGCTAGTAGGCAGCATGTTACAGCGGGGATTACTGTAACACGCATATATCAAACCAGGAGTCCCGTGGAAAAGAAGTATATATGGACAGATTCGTGGTAGATGTTTCAGGGATGTTTATTTCTCCAGCCGCATGGCCGGGGCTCAGCTCAGGAACTCTGCAGTCACGGGACCCGAGGGTCCTTGGCCACACTGGGGAACACAAACCAACCAATGGGAAACAAAGGTGACCGGGGCAGGGAAACCCCGTGCCTCCCCCCCAGGGCCCATCTCCCAGGGCTCCATGGCAGGGGAGGAGACCCCAACATCTCACCCGTCTTATTTTAATAAAAGGAGAATGAAAACGACTGGATAACAAGAACAGTTTCAAGACAAAACAAGCCACCCTCCTGAATCTTTAAATGTCCAAACAGATTCTGTGGAACATCTTAGGGCTGACAGAAGGGAGACAGAACTCTCCAGGCATGCTTTGTGGGGAAACTGAGGCAGGAGAGGGTTTAACTTCTTCCCTCCCCCTTTTCATTCCCCCCTCAGGATCAGAGAGGAATTGTAGGGAAATGGAATTGTATAGGGAAGCCATGGGGTGAAAAACAGATTAGGAATAAACTGGGGATAGGGTAAACTTAAGAAGGGGTTCATATTGGGTATAGGGTAAAAGCGGGAAGTAGGCTGTGGGTAGGGAAATTGCTGGGATGGATATTGTTTATAATTTTGTGCATAACAGCTGCCTTTGACGGGAATACCTCCAGGCCCAGTAATATTTGCTGCTTGTAAACCCTTCTTTCCTTGCACTATATCAAATTGTACAACTTCCCCATCTCCTACATTTTGCAGGTAATTTTTAGGGTTATTCCTTTTAATGGCAGTTCTATGGATGAGTAGGTCTTCCCCTGTATTATCTCGTGTTATAAATCCATAGTTGTTTTTTACATTGTACCATTTCACAGTTCCTGTGACTTTCGTGGCTACAACTCCTCCTATCACGTGCTTGCATGTTTGTTGTGGCTGCTGGTCCCGCGTGGCCGCCGCCTCGCCGGCTCCGACGTCTCGGCCGGGCCCCCGCGTTGCGGCTGCTCCGCGCCCTCCGAGCGGCGCTGCTCCGGCGCGTGTCTGGGCTCTGCGCAGCCCCGCGTTGCCATCGCCGCTGGCTCCGTGCCCTGTGAGCGGTTCCGCTCCGCAAACTCCACGCTGCTTTGAGTGCGGCCCCGTTTCAGCTCGGTGCTGCGCAGCTTCTCGTGTCGCTGTGGAAACCGCCGCTTCTCCCTCCGCAGGGCTCTCCGAGCCGTGTGCTCAGAGCAGCCTGCCACGCCGATGCCCGGTTCCTGGCTGCTCGTGACCCACGGCACCCGCGGCACCTGCGGCATCGCTCCCTCACTCGCGGTCACATGGCCGGGGACCCCGAGACAGGGATGGGGTCCGCGATAAGGCGCGCGCTCCCGAGGGGGCAGGGCACATCCAGCACAGGCACCTCTGCTGGCACGGCTGCAGTCATGTGCTCCCAGGATGGCGGCCGCGCAGCCTCGGCCACGGGATAAGTAGGATCCTCTGCTTTAGGGGTAATGGGACCATACAAATGCTCCTCAAGAGCTTCCCTGATTATAAGGTATGCACGGAAAGCTTCTCTTTGATCCCACTTTATCCCAGATCTTGTCCCAGAAACACCCCTCACAAGATACAGGAGGTTCGATATCAAAACGTAAATCTCGAGAAATATAGGAGAACCTTTTGAAAAGCCAGATGAAAAAATGTTCTAGATCTCCCGGTTGCATTACTTTTTTGTTTTGTTGTTCAAGGATTCTTTTTACTTCTAGATACATTTTTCTCTGTGGCTCAGAGAGCCCCATTTCCCACGATTCTTCCATAGTCCAGAGAGAATATCCAAACCAAGATGAGAAGAGAGAGGTCTAGAGTGGTTATTTTACTCACGAATCTTCCTCAGGGATCGGTGTCTTGCCTGCATTCTTCCACCAGTTTGTTACAGCGGGGATTACTGTAACACGCATATATCAAACCAGGAGTCCCGTGGAAAGGAAGTATATATGGACAGATTTGTGGTAGATGTTTCAGGGATGTTTATTTCTCCAGCCGCATGGCCGGGGCTCAGCTCAGGAACTCTACAGTCACGGGACCCGAGGGTCCTTGGCCACCCCGGGAAACACAAACCAACCAATGGGAAATGAGACTGAGCAGGGGCAGGGAAACCCCGTGCCTCCCCCCCAGGGCCCATCTCCCAGGGCTCCATGGCAGGGGAGGAGACCCCAACAGCAGCATATTAAAAATAAATAGTTATTTACTTCATCCATCTCTGGAAATACAGAAACATGGAAGAAAATAATATATTGCCTGGATTAAGTGTATTACTTCTCTCAACACTGTGTAGACCCCAGGTAGTTACAATACTGTTTTCTTGTCTGTGGACGGGGTTATAGCCTGCCTTCCAATAGATCCTTCCTTTCTCATCTGCTCCTTGGCAAGGGTTTCCAATTTCTTGGGAACTCTCTACAATGATTCTGCCCTTCCTGACCTGTGAGCCTTCTCTGAGCAGAGCAGAAACTTTGAATGGTTACCATGTATAGCTTTTCAGCCCTCAAAGACTGTCCCTGCACAACTGTCAGACTTCCACAGAGTCTTTGGCAACGCCCAGAACTCAGTCACCTTTCTACCCCTCTGCAGCAGACTACACAAACGTAGTGAAACAAGCAGAAGATCAATTAGTATCTACAGCAAATATGTCCTTCTGTGTTACTCAGGTCCTCTGAGACTTCCTGTACTGGTACCATTGGCTACAAAAGGCTGTGACTGACAGACTATACACATACTTGGGTAGTAGCAAACAGCCTAGCTGCTCAGTGCTAGGCAGTGTGTAGACTCACGCTTCTGTAGGCTTTCTAATTCTTGCATCTGAAAGACCCGGTATTTGTTCATTGCAGAATATTTTTCATTGTGTAGCAGAAGACACTTAGTACTGTCCCAAGATTGGAAGTAGAATAACGAGGCATTCTTGGTGGAGATTTAAGTCTGAGGTTCACTTCTACCTGGGCTTTGTTAGAACTGAGACTCTATCAGTTTGCAGTGCAAGTGCCTCACGTGCTTGCTGACCAACTTTGACTCTTGTGATAACTGTATGTTAAATATGTGGCTTTATTTAGAAATCTCAGTGGCATTTACATAGTTCCAGTTCACAGCATTTACTGGACGTCAGGTGTGTTTCATGACAATTTTATTACCCTACCTGTGGAAAACCTCGGCCTCCCAGACATTGAATACAATGCAGCTCATTGTATTCTGTGAGGCAGCACACTGTATTTTACTGGATTAAAAGTAACTGTGGTGGAACCAAGTTTCCAATACAGTATTTCTAATGCAACTGTGGACCAAATCTTGTTCTTATTTTTGATGCCTACAACAGTGCAGGGATGAAGTGAGTATATGCTAAATTATTTATTTAAACTATGTGCTGTAGTCAAGTAATTGTTAAGGAAAATGCTTGAGATAGAAAACTTTTTCTTTACAGTTCTGACCTATAAGAAAAAAGGTCTGAAATCCTTGCTTCAATTAAATCTGCCTACAGCAAGGCCAGAATTTTACCTAAAGAAGTAAAACAAAGTGAGAGACAAAATAAGACAGGAGTGCAGTGTTTTGCAAAGGAGTAACGTAGTATTCAATTGTCAAAAGCTGAACTTTGCAGTCATTGTTTCATGACCCAAACATGAGTTAGGAAAAGCAATCACTTTCCCATCAGTTACTACACTTATGAAATGATGGAATTTTCCATCATTTCCATAACCTGCAGTGCTGTGATTTCTCCTTCTGATTAGGAACTGCAGCCAACTGATAATGGAAAGAAATCTGCCAGCCCATATGGTGGAAAATTCCAAGCAATAATAGTATATCTAGTCTAAAAAGTACCCCAGTGATGTAGACTTGACAAGACAATGTTTATTTTATAAAAGAATTTCACTTTATACCATTAACAGGGCAGTGAATCCTTTAGAACTGATGATGCTGTGTAGTCTGATTTAAGTGTGTGGCAATGCGGCAATTCTTCATGTTACAGGGCCACTTGTAAACAGCAAGATTAAGAAATAATTCATCTGAAGCACAATTGGGCTAAATACAAGCTAGTACTACCTCACTAGAACTTAATCAGCTGTCTTTTCTGATGTGTGGTCTGTTCAACTTGCAGTTT
Organism: Corvus cornix cornix; assembly: GCF_000738735.6. Taxonomy (NCBI): domain Eukaryota; kingdom Metazoa; phylum Chordata; class Aves; order Passeriformes; family Corvidae; genus Corvus; species Corvus cornix. The sequence continues at coordinate 23,962,735 of NC_047057.1, forward strand.
CTTCTTTCCATGACCATGTCTGCTTAGTTCTTTTTCAATTATCAAATGTACAGAAAACATGTTCCTCTCAGCACAGACACTGGTCCCTACAATCTAGGGTTCCTGGCTGTTACCTGTCTGGCTTATATATCTTTTTCACCTTTACGGTGGTGCCATATGAACAGCAAACAACAACTGATAGCAGTAGTGAAGACTAAAAGAAAAAAGGCTTTCAGTCTTATTTCTGTGTCTACACCTCTGTCACCTCACAGTTTCTTCAACTTGTTCATAATGGACTTTCTCATGCAACACACTAAGGGATTTCTTTTGATTAAGGCTCAATCTGATTTCTTCATGAAAGGTTTCTATTGGTGTCCTTTTGCCCCTTCTCCATATCATTGTCTTGAGTACTTCTTGCCACTTCCATCTTGTACTTCCATCAAAGTACAGTGCTTAGAAATTTCTTGCTGTTACGTTGCTTGCTGAGGTCATTCCTCAGAAATTGCCTTCATGAATACAGTATAAAACGTACCTACATTTGCAATGATGAATTTAGTTCCACATAAATTAGTCACTCTGCAAAGTTTTTATTCCTGTTTGATTCAGAAATGTAATTCAATAGGGCACGAAATAAACTGTCTTTGTCTTGCCACCTCCTCCTGCTGTCTTCGCCCTCTAGCAACAAATATGGAATTGTGTCTGTAAAACCCATGTTACTTCTCTCATTCCTTCTCATCCTGGTGGTGGGGCCCAGCATTTTCTTCTTTCTGAGTGACAGTGCTGAATGTAACATTATTTTCTTCTCCTGTGCATTTGAGTGAGTTGTGCTTAACTGAATCCAAGTCTTACAGGTCTGGCTCCTGCTCCTATTCTGAAAGTTCTGTTGATCTCTCTGGAGCTCTGTTGTGTGCTTTGGGGCTCAATCCATACAACACTGATGAATGCCCAAGGTGCAGACATTAGGTAATTGCCTTCTGCTATGAGGAAACTCAGAGCAAGGCACAGCAGCAGTGCACCTGCTGCTTTATACCTGAAATCATCTGAGTGATGAGAGTCTCACAGGCATTAAGTAGTCAAGGATGCCATTTGTTTATCTACATCAGCTAATGGCAGTGTGGAAGTGAGAGGTGTGGATTTCCCAAAACAAACTGATAGTATTTAGTAAGGATCCTTGTTGCTTTCAGGTTCCTCTGAGATTAGTAGATCCGAGGTGATGTGAACCAGCCTCTAGCCACGTTTCTCTCTCATTCCTCTTTCCACTTATCACTACAATAGCTTACACGTGGTCTCATTGGTCCCCCAATTACATGCCTGGTTTGGTGTGGTGAGGGAGTGCGGGTGCTCTGGGGGTGGGTTCGGTCTGGACCGGGCGTAGACGGTCGGAGACGGTGACAAGAGATCTCTACAGTCAGATCTTGGAACATGCGGTTTATTGCAAAGGGCGTGGGTATAGGGGCACTGCTTAGAGCTGCAGCTGGCAGCTCTGAGCAGGCCCAAGAGAGCAAGAGAGTAAGCGGGTAAGAGAGAGAGAGAGCAAGAGGAATGAGAGTGAAGAAGTGTGTGTGAAGAGAGAGTAAGAGTGTGTAAGAGTAAGAGAGAGAGTGAGAGTGTCTGAAGTTCTGGTTACAATACAATAAATCATCTTCTGTACTGAATATTCTAATTGTCACTAACCAATCTAATACAAGATACAAATCCTATAGCATTTACATACAGCCTATAAGAGTTCTTATATTACCATAGAGTGTTACATCTTAACTTCTAAAAACTACTCTTTGGACCCCTTCTGCTGAGCTAGTAGGGTCTGCTCTGACCCTTGGACCTGCCTGCAAGGAGAGGGTATTGTTCAATCAAGAGGGGATTACCTTCAGTCGGCCATACCATTGTTTTCCAGTTGTTCAGTAACTAAGACTTGGTATTTCAAAAGCGGCTTTCATTTCGATGTCGCTTATATTTTTCATATTCCCAAAATCTTTTGTCAGGCAATCATATTTATAAGGCTTTCCTGTTTCATCTTCCCCAACAAGGGAGGGTCTATAGCTTGTATCCAGCGGATTTTAAAAGTGTACAGCTTGAACGAACAAGACTAAAACAAAGGCAACCATTCCCTGAGGAGGGGAAGTGGAGAGGGAGGGGCTGATCTCTTACTCCTGAGTATCCAGAGACAGGTCACATGGGAATGGTTCAAAGCTGTGACAGGGGAGGATCAGACTGGACATTAGGAAGAATATCTTTACTGAGAAAGTGATCAAACACTGGAACAGGATTCCTTGAGAGTTGGTGGATGACCCAAGCATGTCAGTGCTTAAGAGGCTTATGTAGAATGCCCTCAATAACATGTTTTAACTTTTTTGTCATTAGGCAGGTAGACTAGATGATCATTCTGTTCTGTTCTGAGTTGTTATGCTATACTATTCATTTGTATAAGCAGTAAGCCAACTCTCAGCAGTGAGGAAACAAGAACAGACCACATATAATAATATAAATGGTACACCCTGTTAATTCTTATATTTTTATCTCCATTTGTTTCTATGAAGATATTGAAGAAAATTCAGAGCAAATGCTCTGCTTTGGACTCCTGCATTGTGATAGTATTATGATTCACTCCACTGCATCAATTTGCATAAAGAAGCCTTCAGGAATTACCTATGGGAGGAGGGTTTTTTAAACGATTTAAAAATACAGACATTTAAGCAAATAGGCAGATATGTACTGGGAAAGATTCTAGAAGTGAAGATCTGAAATAATTATCCCTTGGAATCTTGGCACCAGAACTGGTGTTTCTCTATTAAGTCCTGCTGTAACTTTCTGAAAGGACCACACTAAGCTGAGATAGCTGGTACCTCTCCTCATCTTCCTTTTTACTGGCCTTTTTCATTTCTGTAGTACTTGTCAGGGAAAGCACTTAATGTGCAAACATTTGTTATGAATTACTGTAGGGTTGTTAGTGAGTCATACTGTTCTTCAAGACTTTTTTCTTCAAAGATATGGCACTGAAACATCTTTTTTTTTCATTCCCACAGAAAGAGACATACAAATAAAGACAAATTTTATGTGTTGCAGAACTATAAGTGTATAGAAGAAAAAAAGACACCTATTAATTTGCATGAAGCCTGAAATACAATTCTGGATATCAAAATCAAGTTGTAAAGTGATATTAATAGATGTAGTACTTACCAAAATAAGTCCCGAGATTAATGAGGATGTGCCTGTCAGGGCAACATAGAACTTGGGGGTTAATGTGTTCAAAAACATGCTCACTGAAAAAGAAAAGAGAGGAAACCATGAGTACAAGAGCAGGACATGTTTTCCACGTGTCCCTTCCTCCTCTCAACTGCAGATAAGTTATTACCTTAACTTTGATAAAAAAGACAGTTCAAATAACATCCTGTCCCATCTGCCTAACATGCGATAGAGCATTAGACTGCCACATGCAGAATTTTGTTTTCACAACAAGGTCAATCACAAGGCATTGGAAAACAGTTGCACACAAGTCTGGGACTTTCCTATTTCAGTCAGTGCTCCACTGACATAGAGTTTAGGATTTCCCATCATATATGGAAAACATTTTACTATATGCCTTTGCTACTCCATTGCAGTTAGAAATCTTAGAAGTCTATCTCAATGTCCTGCATTCAAAATTGTCTCAACATCCTGTAGATCTTGATGAAGTTTTTTAAAGTTTTTTACTTCTCACTACCTTGGTTCATCACTTACAAAGTAGAGGATAATTGCATTTTCCTAACTCATTGTACTGCTCTAAAGTTGGTGAACCACTCAGCATGACAACAGTGAATAAATGATTAGAAAAAGACCTAACTAGCTTTCTGTTAAAAAGGGGTGAAAATCATGATAGCTGTCCAGATTATCTGAAATCTAGGGCAGAAGTGAAGTCAGATGAGCAATTCCACCTGTATGGGCTTCTGGAAATCCAAAGGGCTTTTCTAGTCATATCCCATCTTGAAAGCTGCTGGGAAAATCACCAGGTAGTCATGCTTATCCCTCATAGAAAATCCCTATGGCTGGCCTTAAGAGAATAAAATATTCTAGGTTTTTGACTCTACGGAAGCTACTAGAGAGAACTAGACTTCTACTAAATTCTAGATGTTTAAAGAAGACTCAACTTTCCATCACTTTAATCTTTTACAAATGAAAACATCCCCTATTAAACTACATGAAGGGTTAGAATAACCCTGAACAACCCTACTGGTCTCAACCAGTGCCAAAGAATTTCTCATACATCCACATTTATGTATATACACACATATATATTTGTATATGTACATGTATCCAGGACTGGGGAGGGAACTGACAATAGTTAGCAGGTAAATTTAAAAGGCTTGTAGCAGGCTATTAGTCATTAAAAAACATTGATGAAAGACCTGGATATGTAGGTGTGAGGCCCTTGGTTCATTCTGTTCTCTTTAGAAATAACACTTAACAGAAATTAAATAATATGAAGCCAAAAAATGAAGAGGAGACAACAACAGCAGAATATAAATCATCAAACATATGATTCACTCTCCACAACCAGTAAAAAAAAAAAGTTTTCCAGAAATGCATCACTAAAAGAGATTAAAGACCTGCAATTCAGCTGCTTTGTTTGGGTTTTGGCAGCTTATTTTCTGTGTTGTTTTTTTTTTTCTTGAAGAAGCCATAAAGTGTTAAAACAGAACTGTCCTTCCCTAGTCCACTGAAGTGACATTAAGCACCAAGCTGATATAGTAAAGAACAAGTCTGGTGGGTTTTAATGCCATTGTACATTTTCCCTTCCAAATGAGTTGGATGCCAGATTCTCAGCTAGTGTAAAGCAGCATCACATTCTCAACACTGCTGTGTGCAACACAGCTACATCCCTTCCTTTCCCTTCCCTTCCCTATAAAAGCAGACTTTGAAATAGTAGTCCCTGCTTTCTTCAGCCCCAGCACTCACTAAGTAGGAAGAGGAATGGAGAGACTGAAATAGCTTTGGCTTCGCCAGCTACCACGAGTCTTTTAGAAGAAACATTCCTCATTTTAGAATGCAAACGTTAAGCCAGAGACATACTCAAACTATGTCACTGGGGAAATTTCAGACTGCCAGTGAAACTACTTCCTTTGCTTAGGTCAGGATATTCCTGAGGGAGAATATGCTATGATGGGATATAGATGCCCATGTTCCACCTTGTAACACAGTGCTACTGCAGTGACAACAATAACATGAAAAGCCAGGCAGCAAAAGACTTTACAGAGGAGCTTTCTCTTCTACTCTTCCACCACAGCTTCAAAGCCTATGGAATGCTGGAATTTTTCCTATTAAAATTTCTCATTACCCTGGAGATAATTTGATTTTCAAAGCTGTGAGCCATCTAAGTCTACTGTGAAGATTCCACATAAGCATATCCATTTAATAAGGATATAGTCTATTTGCTTTAAATATTATTACTGACTTCCATCCATAAAAATTGCTTTGGGAAATGCATGCCCACTTGGAAGAGCCCTCTCAACAAATTAGCTCTGTGGAGCTCATGGATGGTATAGATTGAATAGGGCTCATAGGAAATGCTGTTAGCTTTCCTGTGTCACCACTCTTCTACAAGCAATGTATACTGGTTTAGAGAGAAACTCTCAGATGTGAATGGAGATTGGATTTTATTTATCTATAATTTTCACCTGTGTTACTGCTTGCTTCTTTGCCTGCACATATACTGGTGCTCCTTTACCCTCTTTACTATAGGCTGCTGCAATTCTTCACTTTTACAACTTAGTCACAGGAACTGGCAAGATGAACAGATATGATGCCAGATGCCTTTAGATTGTATGGGGCAGATTCCCAGATAACTGGAATAACTCAGTAGATTTGATACAGGTGCACTCAACGACCAGAGCTGTTTATCTGGACTGTATCTCTCTAATCCTTTGGCCATTCTTTTTCCCACTCATTAAATATAAGAATCTTCTATTTCATGATGAAAAATGTCACCTTTAGTCAATTATTAGCTACTCTCCCAATCCCTTTGTCTCCATAAATATTATTAACAAAAGGAAACACTTTTACTAAGGAAACACTTTTACTAAGGAAACACTTTTACTAAGGAAACATATCTCCAAAACAGTAAAACTAAGCATGTGTGATCTGACTATCTTTATTCTGAAGTCAGTGAGAATTCAATCATTGTTTCAGTGGAAACTACATCAAGGCCTAGTTCTCATAATAATTAATCTCAGGAGTAAAAATTAATCCACTTTTGCATTGTGATATTATCCAAACGGGAGCATTTCTTCATAGTCAGCATTCTGACACTGAAGAAATCACTATCATATCCAATGTCTCCACCCCGCTGTGGAATCAGGGTTCCTGAGTATGTGCAGTAAACTAGAGCCATTAGATAATGCTACCTGTCCATCTGCCTTAATTTGGATAGTAGTATTTTTCTTCTGTGTATTCCATTTGATGATGTAGCAGGATTGAGGAGCAGAGAGAGATTTCTGAGAAATGTGAGCTGAAGACAATACCAGATGACTGCAGAATAAAGAAGCCAGGTAGAATCACCAGCAAAAGGTAGTACTGTATGTAATTTCTTCTGAATTCCAGTGTATGCCTGTTTCTGTTCACAAATGGAAAATGGTGCAGCTATTCAGTTTGGAATATCATCTCTTGTCTGTAACTTGGTAGGACTTAAAAAGGGCATGTAATGAGTATCTATACAAAGGAACTTGCCTGGTGTTCCTACAGTGGCAACTCGTTTGAAATTACTGTCAAATCCCAATTGTTTGCACAGGCTTTTGACAGTGAATAATCTATTTTAGGTGTGTTAGTACAGCTTGTTTTGTATTTTTTTAAAGAAAACCAGCATGACCTATAAATTCTGTCTAAAAAAGACAAACATGTCTACTTATGAGAGACTCCTGGCCTTAAAAATTCCCCCCCTCTCTCTTCCCTTCTCTTTATTGCTTTCATTTTAATAATACTTGAGACATCCAGAATAAGGTGTATTTACATTTTCAGAAGTGCCTAAGTTACACTGGTAAATCATTCCATCCTTCTATGTACTATCTAGGAAAGGACTGTTATTTCATTGTTAACTGCGCATGTTCACAGAGATGAATTTACATCCTATTCAATTCACAGCAGACAAGTTACAAAAGTAATATCTAACATTCCCAGCTGAGACTAATCGAAAGAGGTGATTGAAATATTTTTGAAAGCAGATGCCATTTCCTTCCTGTTATTCACGTTATTCATTTCCAATATTTGTGATTAATCCTGAACCTGGGAATAAACACGAGAGGAAAATCCAGGTATTTTTCTAGTAATAAAATCCTTGAAACATGTAAAATGTATCACTCAAGATGATAAAAACCCACTGTTGCTTTATAAATTTCTTCAAGGTCTTGAGGGATTCAGATTTCAAGCATGTGAGGAACCACAGTAGAAGGGAAATACTGGGGTTAAACTCCTAGAAGTACCATATTAACTGCTGCGTCAGTTAATTACATTAGAAGGTCACTAGGGGAGGGAGCACTGCAAACTACCAACTATTCCCACATGCAGATCTTACACAATGACAGACCCATTACCTACTTCTGAGTGTGAGGTGATGTAAGTGTAGAGTAAGATGCAAATAAAAATTTAATTGCAATGTAACATAAATCATATACACAAACAGGTAAAGCAAAGATAGGAGTGCATAATTTATGGCATTTTTAAGAGGAAAAATAGCATCCTGAAACAGAATGTTATCTCAAAATGCACTTAAAATTATATATATTTCAATAACCTTGTTAAATAAAATTTATATTATGCATAAATAAATAATATAAAAATTAACTTACATAAATAAAAATATAACTGGGTACAATAGTTAATTTTATAAGAACAAATTGCCAGAAAATATATACAAGTTTATAGTCACAGAGCCTTTCTAGTGCATTACCAGTCCTTAAGCCATCATGGCTATAATATCTGAGTCACTAAGAAATTTTGCTGCACTTTCTGTCTCTGCCCTCCATAATATCTTCTTGGTATGCAGACTGATGCAAACTTTTTTAACACCAGTGCCAAGAGCTCCAAATCCCTTAGACAGGCGAGAAGCAAAGAAACCTATCATTGGAGACCTTTGACACAGCAATGCAATTTCTTTTCACTGCAACCATCCATTCAGGCTGCTGTTCCAATGTGGTACAGAAGACAGGGCAGTGACTGGCTTATTTCATAGGGGCCTCTGTTTGGATTAATGACGCTCCCCAATCCAAAGTTGTTGCAACAATGAAGAACTCTTCTACCAAAGTGTCAGTGAAGAGGGCAAAATTAAGTTCAATAAACTTCTTTTACTAAATATATAAACTTTCCCTCTCTGAGTATGAAACACTGCATACTCTTGACTTTAATTGAACTGTTTGTACGTAAACTTTTGAACTCTCAACTGCTCCCTTGTAAGAATGTTAACTATAATGTACTAGGGTCAGGCTGAATTATGCATTTCATAATGCCTAATTGATGGTCTCCAGCTAAATATAAATATAAACCCCAAATACAAATACAAACTCCATCAGATTTAAAGCTAGCAGAGAGTATTGTCTCAGAAAAACAAAACAACTTCTACCAATTACCAGGATTTTCCCTGGGAAGCTAACAAGATTTTTTTAACTTCTTCAGACTTCTTAAAGAAATTACCAAAGAAGAAGTAAGCATTCAAACATTTCAGAATGCTGCAGAGAGATTTTCCATTTACTTGTTGCAGATGCTATGCAGCTTCCTTCTGTAAGGCCTTTTGTCTAGATCTGTTTTCAAAACTTTAAAAAATTTCTCACCTGTAAACAAACATGTGGCCGTTCCAGTCAGAAACAGCTGGTGTCTTATCTGTGTACAAGGAAATCCAGACGCCCACTCACTTGTTCAAGCACCCAGTCCCGTCCTAAAGGCATGGGGCTGAATGAGAGTCGCATTCAGATGCCTGGAGCCTGCACTAATGGCCAGGAGTCTGTTGCTGCTCTCAGTTACCGCTGGATCAGAACCCAGGTGAGAGAAGATGGTGATGTACCAGAAGCCTCCTATTACTTCAACTCTGATTAACTACATAGTTGTGCATAATCAAAGTTCTGCCCATACAGATGTTTCAAATTAGGGAAATAGAACTTTCTGGATGGAAGACCACCACACTCTCTCTTCCATGTTTCCACATCTTAAATGCAGGTTTTCCCTTTCAACAGAAGAACACAGTAAAAAGGGAAAGTGAGTAGGGACAGTCTTCTGGAGAAAAATTTGGTGTGATGGGAGAGGCTTTTGGCCACAAAGCATAGCCCACAGAGAAGAAAGAGCAGATGGTAGTAAACACAGAACGAGTTACATGTCAAAAACTTTCAAGTTCATTTACTTATAACTGAAAAATAGAGTTTTGAAAATGGCAACTGTAACATTCTCTCCAGAATGTTTTGTGACCCAATTGCCTACTGAGCAAATTATATCCAGCACACATGTCCAGAAGTTACTGTATCAATCAAAACTCATCTCACTCCTAGCAGGAATTAGTCTGTGCTGGCTGTGGAACTTTTGGGACTTAGACAAATACACTGCATCCTTCAGAGTGCATTCAGCCTGTTACAGCAAGTTTGCTCATCCTCACTGTGAACAGTATACAGGGAAATGTAACTCTTAAGAGATAAGAACCAACGCAGGGCTGAGGGCAGAAGGGCATACAGGTGCATCAAGGAAACCAGATCTGTGAGACAAAAAAGCACTTAAGACCCTATTGGGAGTTGGGAAAGGAAAAAGAAAAGAAAACCAGGTTAGAGGTAGACTAGTAAAATACAGAGATGAGTTAAAAGAAAATTTAAAAATTGAACAGCAATAAAAATTATCATGCATAGAAAGAAGATGATAGAGACAAGAACAGCAAAAGTAAAAAAGACACAAGAAATGACACAGGCAACATGAATGTAAACAAAGGCTATTTTTACTTCAGCAAAAGATGCTTTGCATGTCAGAAGTACCTTTTCACTGGGAGAAATAAGACTGCCAACAATAACAGCTTTGGTCATTTAGGAAGAGATGCTGTCCACAAGTTATTCCTTGCTATCAAATGCACCCCAAAGCCACCTCTCACAAACTATTAAACCCTTAACAGAAGATGCTACTAAAGGGCCATTGTATTTCCCCCGAATGTCCTGCTATGGCCAACAGCTACACTATGCCTCAGGAACAGACAGGTTGGACATACAGGCAGAGGACACACTATAACTATACCCACCCCAAGGAAAGCATTCTGTCTTGGGAGTTTAAATACTAAAGCAGACTTAGTGTAACGAGACTCAAACACAGTATTTTGCTATTCCATTTGTCTGAGATCATGAACTCCCTACCTTGTGGATTTGGGGAGAGTAAAAGTATGAAGAAAAGATCAACTTTCCCCAATGCAAGCCGCTATTATAATGCAAATTTTCTGTCACATAGTTACCCCTGCCAAGGGACAGGGACATTTGCTCTTGCTTTCACAATGCAGTGGTGACATGAGTTAATTACACAGCTCCTGTTAACTGCAGAGCATGCTGCATGAACACCAAGATTTGCTAATAGTTGGCAGCAAAAACTCTTCTAAAAAACCCCTCCAGTCCCCTACCCCCAAACCAACAAAACCCCCACAGCATTTCCATTTAAAGAAAATGAGGGAGAAATCACTTCCTGGGCCCTTGCAGCCCTTAGCTATCAGGGATTGAACTACTGTGCATTTCTTTATGACCGTCATGGTGTCCTAACACTAAAAGCAGATTCGTGATATTAATAATGTACAAGTGGAAAGGAAAGACTGGGTCAAATAAGAATGAGACATTAAGGATGAGCAATGACATGTTGAGTAGAGATATTAATACTTGGATTTTTAGAGATGTGAATGTGCAAAATCATGTTGTTGCTTGGTCGTCAGTCAAATTCTCTTGCAACACTTTCAACTTCAATTCTTCTAAAATCAAGTTGCTTGTGAATTGATTTGAAACATTGTCATTATACACATCTCCCCTACAGATTTTAGTTTCAAGAATCATATGAATCCTTGTCTTAATTTTTACTTCAGCATTGCACTGCATGAGGAAGTGCTCTCTCAGATTTGTGATGGATGTCTTTGTAGGCAGAACCAGTCCTGATACTGGAGAGAGCACCTTCACAATTTGGTTGTGGTTTCCTTTTCTAATCACACACATACCAGCATGTGTATCACTGAATTCCCAAACACAAAAGCAAAAGAACTCCTGATATGATGCAACAGCCAAATGAGGATGGATTCCCCAGTGGTCTCTCAGGTGACTGCGGAGTATCACTACGCATAGACATCTTCTACCTTCTCTTGATACACACTTGTAAGAGAAAGCAGGAGTAGAGCAAGAGTATGGCTGTTGCACGGTTTATCAGGTAGATGTTTTAAAGTCTTTTAGGTCTTCAATTTAATGTGGACAGCAATTGGGCTCTACCGAAAATCAATAGTAATATATTTCACTGCAAAAATGTACCTAAACACTGCAACAAAATACCTTCTTTTCCACTCTGCACCTCAAAGTGTTCAAAGAAATCCCTATTTCAAAATTACTCTTAACATCAACCGTTCACGTAACTGAACTGACAGATCTTTATTCAGTTCGGACAGGCACTCCTTGCAAAGTTAAACGTACCTGTTACCTTAACTGCTGATTATTCTGAGGCATTACACAGATTTATATGGTTTAGCCTTTCAAAGCTGTATTAAAACAAAAGCCAATTACTAAACCTAATTATCTAGAGTCATTTAAGAAAATTAAAGGCTTTTGTTCCAAGAACCAGATCAGTACAGCTCTCTCAATGGAATGGGTATGTTCTGCCCTCTTCTTTCATGCAACACTCAGGGAGGTAACTGCACCATTAAATCTTTTTGATGTTGCTTCATTAGCTGTGTAAAGAATACCCTAAACTAAAGTTTGCCACAGTGATTAATTCCAATGCCACAGATAACAAAGTCTAATCTACTCTAGAGAGACAAATCATGCAAAGAGTTTTCACCAGCATTCCACAAAAGAGTAAACATCCCATGGGTTCCCATTATCGAGGAACCTCTCTCAGAGGAGCTAATTCCCATGCTAAAACAAAAGAGACACATGAACAAAGCACCCTCAGCTGCCCTGCAGCCTCCTTTTGTTCCAGGCAGGACTTGATAGGAGCACTAAACCAACAGATACGAGCAGTGCTACATTTTTCATCCTTGCTTGTGTGTTGCATTCCTAGGCATACAAAGATGAGGAGCACCATGATTTGTGCATCAAACGAAATTATCTCAGCAATGAAAGAAAAATCAGAAAGTTGGGCTGAAATTTGTATATTGACTAAACGTTTTTTTAAAAGCATTTTTTTTTCCTTTAAATTCTGGAGAAATATTCTATTCCAGACATTTCTGTCCTAACCTTGGAAGCCTGACTCTATACAGTAAATCTATTTTGAGAGTCTTTAAGATGTGATCTCTTTGCATACAAGACATTGCAAGGCGCTTCTTGGAACAGAGGTGACTAGAAAACACTTTCGTAATTAGAGCCAGCAGCATCATGAAAATTCCCTGGAGATCTACAATAGCTGATATCATTATCCTGTCACTGAAAACTTACAAAATCAATAAGATGTTCATGCTGGTTTTTTCCCATAAGAAATTTCAACCTATGATAAATTTCTATATGAGGCAGGGATTTTTTTTTTTTTTCCCAGGAATTGATGGACTGGGTAATGTGCCACAAAAAGGAGGGGAAAATTATTTTTCCATCAAGTGATTCATTTTTGCTATGTATCTAATAATCAACTTTTCCCTTCAAAATATTCTTAACACTGTGTCACTCACACAGTAATTGTAGCAAAAGAAAAAGAAGACAAGGCAAGTAGAAAACTTTTACCTCTTTGCCTCCATTTTGGGGTATTTCAAAGAAAGCACAGCAGCAAGTTTGACAAGTGCTGTATAATTTCCATTGTCTACCAGCCTTGGGATAGCCAACACTTATTAAAATGGAAAAGGCTCTGCAGTAATTCTGCAGACAGAACAGCAATCTGCATTCAGGACCTGACTGATAAGGAGACAAACTTCGGCGGGGGGGGGGGGGGGGGGGGTGGAATTTTGCATAATAAAGATTTTCAGTAGAATGAGCTCCAGAGAAAGAATTTCCAACCAAATGCACAGCAAATGACGCAGTGGAGTCTGAGGGAGCACCCCTCTCACACAGCCTTATGGACACATAGCATGAAGTTAGACTTTTAAAAAATTATCATCTTGTGGCTGGGGTGGTCCTCCTGTCCCCCACAGGCTGTGAGTCTCTCTCCAGTGCCATTTCCTCTAACGGTCCTGTGTGTCCACTAGACAAAACCAGACCGTCCATAGTTTTAAAGTTTGGTTTGTTTCATGAGAAGACAAATTAAATGCCACTTAGTCTACCTCATTAGCATGAACAATAATGATGTTATTTAGTTTAGCCTTTGATGAAATCCCATGAGGAAAGGCAGTGCAAGACAGCCTCTATTTTTCTTATTGAACATTTGATGGTTTTAATTCCAAACAAGACCGTGGCTGACTTGGCTTAAAATAACTGAAAGAGCATTCTGTCCCAAAGTGTCTTCTTTAATTTTCCTTTCTTCTGTTTAAAATTATTGAATCTTTTCAGAGGTGGTTCTCCTCATGCAGGTAGGAAGGACCACAGGAGGAGTGGGGCAGGACTTGCAGACAGGACTTGATTAACTGGTACTCTACCTGTGGCAGCAGTCAGGCTGTTCAGAAACACCACACAAATACATTAACCCCAGCACTGTGAGTTACCTGCCAGCTACTGTCAGGTTTCTTTTCCTCTAAAGCCAACCACCATGGAGGGACAAGTGAAAAATGCCTGACTAAATTAGCCAAATGTAGCACCCTTGGTAGATGTGAAACTCACATGAGAAGTAACACCTGCACAGAACTTAGTGTAACCTGTGTTCTCATCCCTGTTTTGCACCACTCTTATACTGTATCATCTCCAACTTGAAAATTCAAAGCTGCATTTGGAAGCTCCCACGTTTAGATCCAGCTGGGAATCTGTGAAAGTAAATGCTCATTTACCTGTCTGAATTCTCCAGGTGGACATCAAGGAGCTGAAGAGCACACCCCCACATTTTAGTAAATAACTCTAGGGAAATACTCTGCATGTCATACCGTATCAAACTGTAGCTGGATTCTAGAAATGATGATACAGAAAGCAACTTTAAAAACCCCCAAAAGTATTTATCTTTGTGATTATGTCTATGTCTTGGGTTTTGCACAGGTTTTTTGCACACTGGCTTGTGAGAAAGATGTTGAGCTAAAGGGAGGGCGTGCCAGAAGCACGGCTGGTCAGCAACTCTGCCCTTCCATTCCACTCATCATGCAGATGTGGGTCTGCAAACAGGCAGGTAATGGCTGAAGATCCTCTTTGCAAGTCCCCCCTTGACACTGACTTGAGTGAGTTCCTCAGAAATCAGGCCAATATGGCTCAAATTGAACATCTACAATTAGAAAGCGGTTTTCAAAGTCTGGTGAGGCAGGCAATGTCACAGAGGTGAGACAGATCTCAGGAGCTCAGCTTTCCATTCTCTAGGGCTGGTAAGAGCTGAGAACATGCGGTGGTTGTTGCTTCTACTGATCTCCAAACGTGACTGAGTGCTACTTCATCACTGCACCTGGTGACCAGAGAAGGCCACGCTGCAAAAACAGCCCATCAAAATGCTGTGGTTTTGTTGCATCTGCTTGTTCTTCTTCTGCTCATGCTAGTGTATCTAGGACTAGTAACTATGGCTATGTTAATCCTCAGATGCTGGTGGTTAATTATGATAATCACTGCACTGGAATATTTCTGCTGTCCATTAATTTGACCTATTTAGATCACCCTGGAAAAATTGTCTGTAAAGCTAAAACTTGCCATGTTTTCTCTTAATGAAGTACCAAAGGTTTCTAGGGGGTTTTTTTGGGTAGGGGAATGCCAGTGCAAAAGGATTCAACAGCTGGGGAACCTCCAATCCACTCCCAGTTGTCCCTACACCTGTGGTCAGGAGCTAGCTTTCTATTTGGCCTTTGAGGGAGAGTGATAGGAAAGTGACCTCCAAGTGTGTGGCACGTGGAGCCAATTCCCCTCTGAACACACATCTGAATGAGCAACTGCTTCAGCAGAAAAATCCAGAACAAAACTTTGAGAGTGGTGGAATACCAAAATCAATACAGCAATACATTCAAACTGGGCTCTGGTACAGAAAGCTCAAAGAGGGAATGCAAAATTATGAGTAGGAGGCTACTTAACGTAATGCTTTTCAAAATGCCACTTGGCTCAGAAACAGAGACATTCAGAACCTGCTAAGTGTGTTTAAGCACTTGGAACTGTAGCATTTAAATGACCAACGAAACCCCTATTGCTCATTATTCAAAGCACAAAATACCACCAAGAGGGCAGCTGACTTTCTGGCTGGAAGTTCCCATTAGAGGGATGTGCTTAGGGATATATAATACTGGAGCAACATCGAACTTGCAATAGATCTTGGCTTCTGCTCCCGGCTTCATGGCTGGCTTGCCTGCAGTCTTTCAGTGCAGTGCTTTGGGGCTTTAGATCCCTGACTGTGCTTTGGGAAGAGACCTAAGTAACCTTTTGTGTGCAAACACACCAGAGATCTTTGCACTAATTTCTGGCCCCCCTACTACGCTCTTCATTTACATGTAGCACCTTCCCAAACCCCAGCAAAGTGAACTGCTCTGGCCTTTTCCAAGGACTGATTCTGGTAGTGTCACCCTCCGAAATAGCTGACTGTATCCAAAGGAAGGCATTACATCCAGTAGTTTCCAGCAGACCTGATCTAGGTCCAGTCTGTCCCAGGACAGCATGGTAGTCTACACCATGGTGGTCTGTGAACAGTCTTGCTTGCTTTTCACTACATATAAAGGGGCTGGGAGATAAACTACAGCATGAGAGGGTATGTAAAGGTGATTAGAACAAAAAGCTAATACAGCTTTGCAGACTAAAAAGCTCACTTTTAGCAGAAAAAGACTACGTAGAACCTGCTGTGCTGTGTTTGGGTCTCCGTGTATTTGGCTATGAGCTCCCTCTTTTCTTTGTTACTTTATAAAAAGAAAAACAGCTCCCCAAAGGAGGTTTCACTGAGCTCCAGCAACACTGGCACTATTGGGTCCCTTGAAGAGCTTTTTCATATTATGCAATTAATCCTTCACATGGTGAAGAGCTGCCACTGAGCAAGAAGATCCCAAACTTTGAAAAAAGGAAACATCATTTAGAGGAATTAAGGAAAACCATCTGGGCTTGTTAAGGCTTTGCTGCCTGAAGGAAACAGGACACTGCAGCTTGCCAGCAAAGCCAAGCTCAGAGTTGATACTGGTAGCAGAAGCCAAAGGCGGGAAATACCACAGGTCTGTGAGCTTGAAATGGTATCAAGTAATGTTACCATCTTGTAGTTGTATTAAAAAATGTATTTGTCTGACATGCAGTGGAGCAAGATTTGTTTACTGTTGCATAAATACTTCAATAAAGAAATTAACCCTTTCCCAAAAACATCCACAATTTTCTCAGTGAAGCATAACACTAAAAAAAATACTTAACTGTTTTTCAAAACCTGTATTTTTTTTCCCATTGACAAGTACTTTGCCCCAAGGACAATTAATTTTTGGATTAAATAAATAAATCTAGTATTTTTTACCTTATGAGTTATAAACATGGCTTTGTGGGAAAAATGCACCTCTTGAAATGGAAATGTTATAATAGGCTTTTAGACTTCTCCAAAATGGTGGTTGCCTTTTTTTGAGAAGTAAAACTCCTAAGGAAACTACTCCAGGTTTGTTGCTCATGAAGTACACTCAGTTTTTTTGATAATTAACTAAATAGCACAGAATCATTATCTTTTCCCTAAAGCTGGGGTTTTTTTCCTGTAGGAGTTTCCACAATTTAATTTAATATTGCCGGTTTTCCCAAGTTAAATTAATACCACCAAATAGGTAAATCCCTCAGAGATTAGTTAGTCTCAAACCAGAGTTGGGCAGACAACTTGCAGTTGTTTTTGCTGCAGTTTTAAGTATGTTGCTCTTACTGGTTTTCAAAACCAAGGAAACATTTTTAATCCTATGCTTGATTGTTCCTACGAGGTAAAGCAAAAAAAAAAGGCAAGAGGACATTGTTTAGAAAACGAAAACTCTCTCTGCCCCATCTGCCAGTTGCACTGCCTTCAATGCTGCTTGGCTGTGAAAAAATGCTGACTACATGGATATGTATCAGGAGAACTGAAGTTCCTCAAAAGGCCACTGACATTTTGCCCATACTCAAGGTCTGGGAAATTCTGGCAAATTAGGCAAGCTGAGGATTACTGAGGCAAAATTACAAGTAAACACGTAGCACAGATATTCAAATGAGTAATTAAAGCAAATCGTCCTGAGTTACAGCCTGCTGCCTGGGTGTTTGAAAACAAGCTCCTGAGGAGTGGTTACAAAAGACCTCTTCACTGAGGTGGACAAGGATGTTCTCAGGGGCTGGAGAAACTCCCTGCATGCAGAGCACACTGGTACCAAGGAGCACAGCTTGCCTTGAGCTCAGCTGCAGAAGGAAAACAGAGTTTTTATCCTGCAGTTTCGCACTTATTTCATATGGAGCTAAGCAAGTTCTGCCAAATCCTCACTGATAAGATTAAATAAGCAGAAAAAAGGAAAGCAAAATTGACAAATAAAATGAAACACCTGAACTCTCTATTGACAGTCTTGAAATGTACTGTTTTGTTTCTGAGTAAACCACTACTGATTTTTCTGTTTTGCTGTGAGCAGACAGAAATTTTTTCACCACAGTTATACTCCCTTTCTTTAGAATTGTTTATCACTAGGAGCCCTGCACAGAGCTGACAGGGAAAGCAGAGCCTCTGCTAGCTGATGGGCCCATTAAGATCTTTTGCTTGAGGCCAGCGCGAGTGGAACCAAAGTGCTGTCCATACATCAGATTACCTGCAGTTGTCACACGGGTTGAAAGGACTGAATTATTTGTTCTTCCATCTCTTCAGGGCACACCTGCAGTTTGTAAGTTAATTTCCCCAGCATACCAGAGTCCAGTTCACAAGGCCATTTTTACTTTCTTCCATGCTGCAGTAGTTTTAAAGCCTCTTATTGCCTCCACTTTTGTGATGTGCATCCACTTCCTTGCCTCCACTGCATATCCTTTCTCCTTGACTTGTAAATTATTCATTCTGTCATTTAGCTCAATTTAGTTTCAATTTGCAATGTCATTCAAACATAGCACAGTAGATTTATCCTCTCCTCTCCCATCCCATCCACATGCATTGGAAATGGTCTCAAAAGGAGAAGGAGCCTGAGTACAAAACTTCTGTTTGTGTCTTTCCTGACAGCAATAGGTAACAGCACCCACTTCTGAAGAGTTCAGCAGCAGTTGCCACTTCTATAATCTAGTAGTATGGTAAACAATAATGGGCCAAATGCATAATGAATGCAGATGGGCAAAACTCTAGTCAAAGTTCCCACTGACACAGAACAATTGCTCAGTAAATTATTTTGCAAAGCTTTCCCTGAAATCAGATATCCCTGTAGTTCAGCTAAAAAGGCAGGGAAGAAACTAGAAGGAAGTGGTTGATGAACAAACAGAATTGAAGGGCAAAGGGATAGAATCAGGAAATGCAGATGTTTATTCTATTTAAAGGAAGAATAAAAAGTTCCTTTAACCTTGAAGGAAAATAACCCTGTTGAAGGAAAGGAAACCATCACTGCCAAGGCTCTATTGCAAGAATAAAGTCTGTAATCGATTTTTGTATCACATGGTGGGGTGAAGGCAGTGGGATTCCTGGAGGGGTGCTAATTCATGGGGATAACCTGGGGATGCAGCAGTAGCTGCCTTTTGTGATTCGAGGCAGAGCAGCCTCTGTA
The DNA here is from genome assembly GCF_000738735.6 of Corvus cornix cornix. Lineage (NCBI taxonomy): Eukaryota > Metazoa > Chordata > Aves > Passeriformes > Corvidae > Corvus > Corvus cornix. The sequence goes on from NC_047057.1 coordinate 23,981,609, forward strand.
CTACTGAACCTCGCTTTGAAAGGGAGCCCCAAGAAGCTGAAATCAGTAATTGAAGGAGTTGCCACACACTACCAGCCAAGTCCAGGTGAGGGACAATGCAGGCCTTCCTGGACAAGGTCCTTTAGCAAGAGTGATGTCAAGCGGCAGGAGGAGCAGTGTAGAGGGATCCAACTCATAGCAGTGGACTACTAAACCCCTGGCTCTGGCCCCTAAACCTGATGTATGGTGAAATCTAGGTTTGCCTTCTGTTTGCCCTCACTTCTGTCTATCAGAAAATCCACATGCCATTTTTGCCTACTCTTCCTAGATCTTGTGTTAAAATCCCCCAGGTACTGCCATTTCCTATACCATCCCAAGAGACTCAGCTACTCTGCTGCACTACCAGGGAATCAGAGAGCCACAGCACTCCTGCTTCCTTTAGAAAGAGCCTAGAAAGATGTTAAAACCAGTTCAGTGCCAAAGCGCTTGAGGTCTAACTCTGCTCCTTTATCACAGAGCACACAGTATCTTGTCTGGGCACAGCACCTTTTGTGGGAGGGCTGCCTGGGCCAGAGACGTAGCTGCAGGTGTGAGTATCCACCACTCTGCACAGCGAGAGTTCATATCATCACTAACATGTGCTGCACCTTACGTAACTTCATTTCTGACTCACAATTCAAAGAGTGACACAGTAGGGTTTATTATAACCCACCTTCTAATGCCAAAAGACTACTTGTTAAAATATATCTTAGAAAAGCCAAAATTCACTTCTTGTATTTTTTTTTCTTACTTCAGCTTTCCTTCCTCCTCCTCCACTTTCATGTGATGCTAAGCCACAGATTCTCCAGGCAGTTTCCCAAATAATTTATGCTTAAGATGGACTTCAAGGAGCAGACTTGCAGCCCAGGGTTTTAGCTTTCCATCTCTAACTAAGAGTACCAGCAGCTCAGCAGCTAAACCTTTGTGTGTAGCACCAAGCATTTGCTTGTACTATTATTTAAACTGAGGGGTTTAATGAGATTTTGGTTGTTTGATTTAATTCAAGAACTGCTCCAAAGCTGTTTGCTCCAGTAGCAAAAGCTTCAGGACAGCTCTGTACTGTGTAATACATACAAGTCATTGAGTGCAGCCACTCAGTGGTTTTTAGGTTCATGGCCTTGAGCAGTATTTTCACATCTCTTTTTCTGAACCACAAAAAATGGGATAATTTACTGTCTTGTTTCAAGGTTAAAGGACATTGTCAGCCTAAAATAAGGCCTCAAAAGGTACATTTTTCTTCAGAACAGAAAAAAACTGTGTTGAGAACTCCTCATATTAAATGGAAAAGATAACCTATCTTACTGATGGGATTATTTTCCCAATCTGTTTGTCTTATCTCTTCTGGAGGAAACTTTTCAGTAACATATTTGCTATATTTTGGCCTTTCATACAACAATAAATGAAAAAATCTTCCAACAAACTAGACTTGTATTGTCTATTTTGATACTGATATTACTTTCAATTTATAAGTTACAACATTGTGAAAGCCTGTAACAAATGAGGATAGTCAGAATTTTGATGAGGATTTTATAAAAGGTTAATAAACACCATCTTTTGCACTTCCATCTTTTGTCTCAATGCTCAGAGCACCTAACAAACAAAAATTAAAACTCTTCCTAATCCTGCACAAATAACCTAATATGATGTCAATTTTCATACTGACACAATCAGAGTTAAAGGGACAGAAGTGCACCCCAAAACTCTGGTTCTCCTTTTCGTTATGCTCATCTTGATGTTCTACTTTTATGTTTCTAGTCTGGTCTGAAGACACTTTCTAAAGCAGGATTAAGTGCAGCTGCTAGATTGCAGCACAATAATGGTGCTTTCTAATATAAAACTAATAGAAGAGTAACTTCTGGATATTTAATAAAGGGGGCTTTATTAATGAAGTCATATATGCACATTGCAAGGAAAACTGGGACTCCAGGGAATGGCCAGGGCATCCCAGTTGCTGATTTGTTGGTTTTGGGTTTTTTTAGTCACATTACCATAAAACATGAAATATTGATGAAAAAACAGCATATAGAGTATGTTGCCTATATCTGCAGTACATGGATTGGTGCTTGCCTATCATGAGACAGGACTAAAAGCAGGTATACAAAGAAATTAATAGAACTCAACAGCTCTTGCCAATTAAAATCTCCCAGTCTTTGCCTCAATACTCATTTTGCTCATTCTAAGCACATTTAAAACTCTTTGCATTTTGCCATCATACTTCAATATTTGATATGTTATTTTGCCCAAATAAAAAGGACAAATCCAGGAAAATCTAAACAAATCCCAGTATCTGAATGGATGGAATGACATCTGGTAAAGAATTAATGAAGTGACTGTAATCTCTTTCTCAATCTCATTTCTGTCTTCAGGCCATCACAATTATAAAAGCTCTGCAGCCACAACATGAAAGATACCAAAACTTGATGTCCAAAAGAAAGGCTCTATAATTCAGAGGAAACAGGAGCCAGTTACCTGACTTCTGTTTCAGAAAGGCTTGAAGGTTGGAAATATACTTGCTTTTTTCCAACTGTAACAAGTGGTCTGAGGAGAGTATCTCTTCTAATAAACTTTGCTTAACACTTCAGTGTCCTTTCCATTGTAGATCTCAAAATGCATTGCTAAACAGTGGGCAGTCAAATTCACATTTTTGAAGGGAAAACTTATCTAGAGAGGATCACTAATGAACATTGAGTCTGTGTTTGATCTCAGACAGGAATCACAGGCAAAACCCACCTGCTCATCTTGAAGCCAGGGAAGTTACGCAGCTGACGTTAGCAGGACTAGGATTTCACCATAGCAATGGGATGCCTCTGCCATTTCCCTGGCAGGGTTAACAATTCCAAAAAACTCCCACATCCATGTAAAGCTATTTCGCTAATTTTGCCTTCAGAACGCTGTCACCATAATAGCAGTAAGCTATGCAGGGGGGATCATTAAGTGGTTGCAGCAGAATGAACAGTTCTTGGATACCTTTTCCCTTGCATGTTGGCTATTGTTAACAGTCATATACATCAAACAGAAGAAAGCATCATCTAGGCCCTAATTCCAGGCAAAGAGAGGCCTGATAGACAAAACCTATCTGTTTCAGAGCCAATTTCTTTATTTTGTATATCTACTCAGTTCATTTCATTTGGTGTTAATACACTTTTCTTCACAAGAATCTTTACTAATGAAATAGTTGTTAAAGACTAAAAATTTGCTTGATTAACTATTGTTCTCTGTATTTCTGCCTTTCCTGGATCTCTCTCACAGTGCAGATGCTGGGAATAAGCCAGTCACTCTGATGCCTAAGGAATTTTAGCTTTTTATATATATCGTAGATTTTTAATACATAGCTGTAGAGTTTCTAACATTTTCTTACACTTTAGAGTAATATATTACCCTTTCTCACACATTATGCCACCTTCTTGAAATTCTGTTCTGTTAATTACTTTCAAGAAAAGAATTTCTAACAAGAACACCCTATTTTGCACCAGCACCCTGGAGACATAACAATATATAAGGCTAAGAACCTTCGGAGAGAAATAAATTTAAATTCATGTTATAAAAATATAATCTCATATGGAAATGGATGTATTTTCCTGACAGCAGCTAGTTCAATTTTTCCCCACCAAGGACCGACTTAGAATTACTATTTAGTCAATACAGGGTTGAGAAAGAAGAATTTTTTTCTGGTCCAAGGGAAATAAATGATGAAGGTATCTAGATGTATCATTATATTAATACATGGCAATCACTAATACATGAAAATCTACAGGGAAGGCACAGGCAGTTGCTTCACTCAGTGTCTCCCCTTCTCCCAGTGCCAAGTGTAATTACAGATAGCAGCAACATGTTGACAATAAGCTTAGAAGAAGAAAGGGAAGTGGTGGGAATAGAAATGCAGTGTCATACAGAAAAAAAAACCAACAGGAGAAGCACCTGAAAATGCAGTGAGCTTCTGTCTGCAAAGAAAGACCCGTGGCAGCAGTATGTTATCCCCACCGCAGTTAAACAGATGGCTGCAAAGGCTGTAACAGCACAAAGATCACAGAATATCCTGCAAAGCCATAGAAGGAAGGAAACCAGTAGCATTGCTTAATAGTCTGCTTATTTTACAGTCAAGTGGATTGCCAAGCAACTAAGCTGTAACAAGCTCCATATTTAGGGGAAGAAGTGTTTGTCTTCTGTCTGTCCCTGCTTGCAAATGGCAAGTGGAGCGCATTTCTAAGCCAGATAATTCAAGTACAGCATGTTCCACAAGCCCCGAGCCTGTGCTGCTGAGCGGCCGGTGTAAATCATGGCAACAGTTGACATGCACGCCTTGCCAGAGTCCAAGTTTGTCACCGTCACTGTGACTTTCACTCTCTGCTGTTCAAAACAGAACACAAACAGAAGACGCCCAAAAACCTGCAGTTACTCAGGAATCTGAGATTCCCACATTACTTAACATGACTGGATCTCTTCAGGATTCAAAAATGACAACCCCTGATGACAAAAAAGAGCTCTATTTGGTTGTCTAAGCAGGTGCATCCAAAGCTGTTTGAGATGCATAGGGTAGCTGATACGCTGTCACAAAGCACAGGCAGAATACCCCAGGGACCAACAGCTGGCACCCAGGTGAAATATGTTCCAGGGCATCTGAAATGGCTCTAGTTGCCTCATTTAGGCAACTGATCTGAGCCCCAAATGACCCTTTTATGTCTTGCATTCTTCATCCATGTCACCACCCACCCACACATAAGAATGAGTTAGCATTGCTGTTTAAAAGCGCCTATATAAGAGTACAAATGCATAAAGTATATACATTTGGGAGCACATCTGAACTCATTTGCGAAGACTAAGAACTTAGTACTCCTCCTAACATGCACATACTGAAGACACTCACCCAAGGGAATCATCTTGTAAACACAATGCTCAAGTCTGAAGAAAGATGTGATTAGGCCAAATGGCAGAAAGCTCAAAACGATAGAACTTCAAGACCAGTCCCTTTCCCAGGGCATCCTGCTGCTGGAAGAAGGACAGTGCAGTAACAGAACAAGCCTAGGTCATTCAGGTACATGGGACAGAATGACCCCAGCCTGGGTGATTGACACCCACAACAGTATTTCAAGGATAAATGTAGTTGGTTAAACTCAGCACTCCCAGCCCACAGAAGAAGGTGATTATCTGATTGGTGGCTTTTGAAGAAGCACCAGACTACCTTTATTCAGAAGACATCTTCTTCCCTGACTCAGCTCTCTGACATCCAGGATCCTGCCTAATGCTGACAGAATAACATTTAAGGTGTGATGAAAAACTATAAACTAAGTGTACAAATAGTACCTCAACCAAGGTATTTTACATGTAATTTTACCAAGGTATATTACATTAATGCCCAGTTAAAATATTAAGGAATGAAAAAAATTGCTAAAAACAATAATTTTAAAAAATCAGCTGATTTTGAAACTGATTCTTCTTGTAATTCGCTGTTTTACTTAAAAAAATTGGATCAAATTAATGACAAAATCACTGTTTTGCTGTAATCTGAAATTATATTAAGAATCAAAGTAGGTCTCAGCAATGAAAACATCCACTGGCTGATCAGAACTAAATTTGATTGGAATATGACTAAAATGTCTTTGCTTGGGAAATTACTGCATTTAAAGTCACTGTTTTCAGTTCCAACTTTATGTTTCACAGCCTTGACTCAGTTCCTCTCTTTATATACCAACAACGAAAACTGACAATAGAAACCCACAAACCCACAACTGAGAACAAGCCTTTTCCCTGAAAGAGGATGTAATGTAAAAGCTTCTTTATGACATACCAGCTATAAAAAAACCCCATTGAATGCATGTGTAAAATGTTTACAACATACAATATTAGCACATACATGTGCTCCTATTCTTTTAGCCAGTAACTGCCACAATAATAAGTAGAGAACACAAAACTAGGGGTATAAATAACTACAACATAAAATTCTGCCATTGCTTTAACCAAGTGCTGCTTAGTAGGCATGGCAGGTAGGCATTCCTCTTACCACAGGCACTTGCTGCTAACCAACTTTCAAATCTTGTTCGAAGCAGATGAAATTAGTGACTAGAATTGGAAGCAACTTTGTGTTGTGCAGAGATGTATTGCAGTCAAAGTGCTTCCAGCTGTGAAGCTGTAGCTGAAGAACCAAATTCTCTTCCTTACCCATTAACGATGATTGTTGCCAGTCCACTTGGAGATCAGAAAATCCCACTTAGCAGAAAACTTAACTACCTAACAGGACTTGATGAAAAGTCTCCTCTCAAAATGAGGTGCTTAACAAAATAACTCACCAAGAAAAATGAAGTACTAGAAAAATGTAATGAACTCTGAGTACACAAACCAAAGTGGCCATAGCATGGGGCTTGAAGACCAGTCAGATGTGTTTGTAGTAGACAAAATGAGTAACTCTGGTGTCTAAGATACACTTTGCATCAGATTGAGCCTGATCAGCCCAATCTCATGCACTGCTGGGAGTCAGTCATGAGCAACAAATAAATAAGTGACAGGTATGAGACAAAAATATGATAGACTGCCCCATGCCAAATAACTGAAGGCCATGTCACAGATAACAGTAACTATTTTCTCTACATGTCTGTTTGCTTCCCATTACCGAGACGATAGGCTTGTTTTGGTCTTAGTTATCTTTCTTACCATTTCAGGGATTGTATCAAAAAAGATTTAAGCCTTTTAACTTCACAAGAGATTTATATCTACTTTCAAAATACTCAATACCTATCTGTTAATCAAAAATATATACTATCTTCTGGCTACCTATACTTTGGACACTTTGACTCATTCATGCCAGACACCTAGCTAGGCCCTCTCTCTAGCATATTATGCTTTTTAAACCAGATCTGTCCACCAGAAACTGATAAAGGTATTTTTATAGATTTACTGACATAATTTAGTGCACCCTTTTATGCTCAGGCAACCTCTCTGGCATGCTATATGGGCTGTAATAGAAAGGAGAGCATTGTGTTTTGTACAGCTGAGGACTGTAAAGACTAAATGCCCAGGAAGAACCTGAAATGCCAACTGCTGGAAGTGATCATACAGCACATGAAACATGGCATGTTTGGTCATTTTCTCCACTGTCATCTTTAGAGTTCTGAAAAATAGGGAGGATAATTGAGGCAGCTCTTCAGCAAGTTTGTAATACACATTCTGAAAATAAGAGATTTTTCAGAATAAATTTTTTCTATGCAGTAGGAAAATCTCTGTGGGGCCATACTGGTGATGCTGAACGGGTGATCAAGCCTATGCTCAGAAATCCAAGTTCTGAATAAAAATCCCAGTGCTGCAGCTGGAAGCTGCAGGAGATCTTGTCATTAAGCAGAGACTTTCAGCTATTTTCCCTGAACTACAAGGTGCTAGATCTAAAGGAAGCAATGGACTGAAAGGGATCTTACACAGATGGAGCTAAAAGGAGGGGAGGCATCGCTATGTAGGGCATCAATGCATCTCATTTGTTCATTAGAGAAAGGAAAAAAATGGAAATACCTCATTTTCACAGGAGCTGAAAATAGCATGGCAGCCCATGGGAAGGCACAGCTGGTACTCAGGTTTATTGCTACCATCAAGGCTGAACAGTCAGTAGGATTAGGAGCAAGCCAGGCACAAAACAGCATCAGGCGGTTTCTCCTGTCCCTGGCTCCCACCTGGCCCCAGTTCTGCTCCTTCCTGCTCACTACGCTGTTAATGCACATCCCACTATTAACGCAGCTTCCAACGTCAGGCTGAGCGACATGGGAGCAAGATCACAGCTTGGGCTCCTGCCCATTTTCCTACAGCACAGACTGCTTCCCGTATTGAAGACGGAACCATCTGGGAAGAAGAGCAAATGCTCGGCCACTTAATTGGTACTTTCAGTAAAACAGACCACAGTCAGGATTGACAGACCCAGAGAAAAGAAGCCATCAGCCATCATTGGGGAAGGAAAACAGAGCCTGCTTTTACTCCAGACTCTGAAAGATTTGAAAATTAAGTAGAAACTGTGCCAACCCCTCCAATCCTGGATCATCTCAGTCACTGCAGATTCTAGCACATCTCAGTCCTAGAGACCCTGCCCCATCTTCCCACCCCAAGCAGGAGCAGGGCTCTATGATATGATGAATTCTTGTTCCTATGGCAGTCAAGAGGAGTGTGGTATCATTTAGTACGGCAAATCATCTGCCACCCACCTTCTCATCTAGATACTGGAATAAAGGGAGACTGATGTCTTGTTTTTAATTTCTAAAATGGCCTCATTTACTAGAATCACTTAAATAGCATTTCCAGCATTTTCAACCATTTCCATTTTACATTTTAAGGATGTCTCTTGGTTTCTTCAAGGGAATGGCAGCACTCTTTAAAGAAGGATGGGCAAGATTAAGAAATCCACTATCAAACCTGTTCATATCTGCCCCCCTCTCCCCCCCTTTCTCCCACCCTCCTCCCTCTCTTACACATACACAGTGCACATATCTATTTGGCATATGAGATTTTAGCTCTTACACTTGCCAAATCACCCACAATCCAAGAATTTACTATTCCAGGATCTTCCATGTTGCAGGCCTCCTTCTCTCTTCTAGATCATCACACCTCAGTTTTCTTGTTGTTCAAGAAGGAAGTCTCTCATGGCTCAAACCCACCTTGATATGCTGTCCCCAAAGAAAAGGTGACCAGCTGCAAGTGACCAACACGTAAAACTCAATTGCAGTGCAACAACTGCTCTTGATTTGTTTTGCACATTAGCATCCTACTATAGTTGGTGTGAAATCATTTGCAAAGATAAAACTTGAGTCCATGAAGGCTGTGTTTTACCTTGGACTCATTTATTAAGGCCCTGGAAAATGCAGCTTAATGAAGAACAAAGGAAGTTACCTCTACTTTTGCTCATAGCCAGCTCTCTATTCTCCTTGCAAAGTATGAAAGCAAATGAAATGTTGGAAAATAGAGTGACTTACAATGTTTAAAATTCTCCACAGAATTACAGAATCATTTAGGTTGGAAAAGACCTCCAAGATCATCGAGCCCAACCTTTGACCAATCTCCACCTTGGCAACTAAGCCATGGCACTGAGTGCCATGTCCAGTCATTTCTTGAACCCCTCCAGGCATGGTGACTCCACCATCTCCATGGGCAACCCATTCCAACGCTTTCCATGAAGAAATTCTTCTTGATGTAGAGTTTGAACCTCCCCTGGCCCAGCTTAAGTCCATTTCCTCTTACCCTGTCACTGGTTGCCTGGGAGAAGAGGCTGACCCCCACCTGGCTACAACTGCCTTTCAGGGAGGTGTATAGTGAAAGGGTCTCCCCTGAGCCTCCTTTTCTCCAGGCTAAACAACCCCAGCTCCCTCAGTTGTTCCTCATGTGACTTTTGCTCTCAACTTTCCAGAAGCTTCGTTGTCCTTCTCTGGACAAGCTCCAGCACCTCAATGTCTTTTTGGAGTGGACCAGAACTGGACACAGGACACATGGTGTTGAGTACAGAGGGAAAAAGAGTGCACCTGTCATGTTCTTGTCCTATCATGATTATCTCATTCACCAGTCTTTTATGGATTAATGCCTTAGATTACTGTTTAGAAGTTTATTTTGATTAGATTTCATTCTGGCTATAACCACTAATAACTTCAGCTATTATTTGACTGGCTGTCCTCACTTTCTTCTTCAATATTCTTTAATCAGATCAATTCTGTGAGTTTGGATGCTAGAAAGCAAAAGGACAGCCAGACAACTGTGATTCAGTTTTAGAATTTAATTGTTGAAATAGCTGTGCATCTCTTTCTTTGAGAGGTGTTTTCAGACTGAACTTCAGAAATAGACAGGACTAATGGCCAGATTTTTGCCAATTTAAAAAAAAACCCCAACCAACCAACCAACCAACCAACCAACCAACCAACCAACCAACAAAAAACCTCTAGAAAGCAAGTGGCTACATCCAGCAGATGATTTTCAGAGATGAAATTCTAGTTTCTGAAATCCAACTTGGCAGTATGATGTTCCCTGACCTGTACATAAGGCAGGAAGCACCTAAGTCAGCTGCAATGCAGGCTTCCCCATGGCACCTCTGACACATGTCCACCCCTGTTGTGTCAGTATGTCTGAAATGCTTCTGGACATGAAAAGATAGTCTACTTTTCATATTTATGTAAACTTTAGGCATACCTATCCACAAGAATAATAAGACTTACTGCCTGCCATGGTACTGAACTCTGTAGCAAGTAGCAGGAAGATCACAGCTTCTCATCTGCAATGAAATGCTGTACAGTGAGACAGCTTCAGGCTTTCCTTGACTGGGAAAAAAAGCTTTAATTTCACTCAACTAGTCTGTTAAAAACAAGGCAGTTGTAGTTTTAACTAACAACAACTGTCAGCATAAAATAAATAAATAAAGAGATAAATAAATATACACAGATAGTACATACATAAACAAAAACTGGCAGATTTTTTTTAACTCCTTTTTCCATAGTTAGGTTGTTCAATGACATAAAGACACTTCTTTCTTCCTTGTGTAAACCAAACCAAACCAGGAGTACATACAAAGCAGTGGCCTAGGGGAGAATAACTGAAAATGCAGACACCCATATTTGCTGCCAGCCTGCAGACAGCAGCTGCTGCCCGCAGCGCCTCATTCGACAGTGACAGCGGCTGCACTGACGTTCCACATTAGAGAGTCATATCGCTTTGTTCCCTCAGGGGAGCTTCTCTGTTTAAGGGGATACTATTAAGGATGGCAAGTCCAAACATGAACCCTTTTTTTTTGTCTTTTTGTATAATTCCGTGTAAGTATTTATCTGTATTTTATGGAAGAATTAATTGACTGTCACTATAGATGCACAAACAAGACATAACCTAACTAAATGCCAAGCACGTAGTTCACCAAACTGCTGCAGTACAGAGCACTGGTTTGAAATCTACAGCTTCATTAAATCTACAGCTTCATTCCTCTCTGACAGGCAGCCAAGCCCCACAGAGACTCCAAGTCATTAGCATACATGCAATGCCCCAGAGCAACCAAACGAATGTCTCTCTGCATCCAGACAGTCACTGTGATGCACAATACCCACAGCAGTGCTACCTCCAGGGCCTGGAGGTGTAGCCTAACCCAGAGAGACCCCCAGTTTTGAAAATATTCATACCTATAAAGGTAAGTTTAGAAAAGGTCCTGTGCAAAGGCCTTTGAATGCCCATTCTCTGTGGGACCCCCCTGCTGTGACAGACCACTAGTGCTTTATTCTGAGCAGGCAACTTAACCTCTTTGTTAGCTGTTGTATTCCTATGGGCTGGGGCAACACCCCCTAGTCCCACTGTGATGTGGTAACTACAAATGATACTAAAGATGATGTAGTATGTCTTATTTAGCACACTTGAGAAATCCTTCATCCCACTGCTATCTCCTTGTGCAGTCAGAACATTCCGAAGTCTCAGAAAGACATCTCTAGTGGGTCAGCAGTTGTAGAGGAATCTTCTCCCATTTGTACTGGCACAGAACTGCTCTTCTGTCGTGTTACCAAGGGCACTGTATTCTCCTGTGCGATAGTCATGCGTCAGGTCTCTCACACTGGGGTGGATTCCTGGAGGAACTTCCACTCTTGATTGTGACACTTACAGTTCAGATCTTGCTGCCTTTTATCTGGCTGCTCACTTCCATCATTTGGAGCTTTTCTCCATCCAATCACACAGGCAACCTGATTATCACCCTCTTCACTCTGTACAGCTTATCTGGAGTTATCACTGCAGACCATGCAAGCAGCAGACGATGCAGAGAATAGCCAAGCTGATACATGCTCCAGAGTCAGAGGAATGCTTTCCCCCCCAGCTCATTTAACCCTTAGCCGACCTTTGCCTCCACCCACTGCCTATAAAACAGCTGGACTGCTGGGGCTCATATCCTCAAGGATGACAAAACACATGGGATCTTCACACAAAATTTGCCATGTTTCTTTGCCAGCTAATTTGACGTTTCTCAGCTACTGTATTCTCTTTGATAACCTAAACAGTCTGAGAGAATTTTGTTAGCAGATGGTTTGAATGACTCATGATTACCTACCCCCATGAAAATACAGTGGCATAATTCATTGTTGCCACTGCAAAAGTCCTAGATACCTTACTAATGACAGTCATGAATGCAGCTGACAGGAAAAAAGGTTAGTGGTGCCAATATTTTCCACATTCAGCTCTTTTAGTAAATGTTAAATAGATAATTTTAGCATCTTTCAGTATTCCTAATCAGGATGCTTTTCTTTTCTTTTGTGACCAGCACTATTTTCATTGTGCTAAGTCAGTTCAGAATCAGTGTGACTCTTGCTAGGTATCTGTAAGCCAATGATTTATGCAGTTGAGGTTCTACCTGGGATGATATCTTCTTACAGCAGTTTTTCCTTTTCTTGTGGCAGAAGTCTTACAAGTGGAGTCCGCTGCCATTTTCTGACACCTCCCTGGAGTTGTAATAAATGCCCTTCCCCTCAGAATTTGCTTTCTACTGTGGTCCTCATCATACAATCCCTTATTTCATTGTAAAAAAATGCAGTTAACACATGAAGTAAAAAAAATCTGGTCTCCTTTTTCTACTTCCATCCAGGATCTTTCAAGATATGTAAATTAGTACATTTTCCTTTTGCTGCACTTGCACAGCTACAACTCATCAACATCAAGACTACATCCTCTTAAAACTTCTTCATGTACTATCATATGGGTACTTCCACACTCAGTAGAGTGCAGCAGGAAATCCAAATACATGACAGCTTTCCAAGACTAGTTCCTTGGGGTAAAATGAAAGCTGGCATTTGCTGGAGTGATGACATCTATGAAATAATATCATCACTGCAAATGGCAAAATCACTGGGCTAATCAGCAGCACAGTAAACAGGAGAGATTAAGGGAGATGGATAATCTTTCCACTGGCATCTTCAAAACCTCCTCATGGCTTTTTAGGCTACTGACCTTTTGAGCACAAGGCACTTTCTTCCAGAGCTCATTCCTACCCTCTCTCATCCTTCCCTGTTCAGTCAAACCTTTAAAAAAGCTACCTAACGGCTATACAAATGTGGAAAGTCCCCAGTATAGCTCTATATTTTCTCTGACAAGCTCACCAACTTTGTGTCATTTTCACCTTGGGCTCCTGCTCTAGGCTGAAACATGATCTAGCATGTTTTGAGGGTCTGCTCAGCCTCTCTCAAAGCATGAATGGAAGACCTTCCCAGCCACACTATTTCTCAAAGGAGGTCAAAAATATCATACTTTAATTCTGTATCACTGCCATGTAGTTTCACAAGAATTTCCTTTCTCCTGTACTGATCAAAACACCTCAAGATACCATTTCCAAATGAAATTTATAGAGAGCCCAAAGAAGTTCTACAATACTTTCCATCTTATTCTGGGAAGCAATGGCACATTTCTTGGTCTAGGCAGAATATGGATTCTCTTCACTCCCAGTTTCTAAGCATCTTAAGTTGATCTCTCACTGTAAGTTTCACCTTGATCAAGCACACCAAGGTCAGCCAATTTTTCACTGAGCTCCACTAGATTCTGGGTAGCAAGTGTTTCCGTAGCTGTCCAGCTTATTTGCTTAATATAGCATCTTATCTTTTTCAATAGGGAACATATTGTCATTTTTAAGATCCTTTAATTTCATATTATACACAGTAACCCTTTCATATGAAGCAGTGATGTCACATCAAAGTGATTTTCAGCAAAAGGAAAAGAAATCCATTAATCTGGAAAACCTGGAATACTGTCTCTCTGTATTCCACGTGCTTTTCTCATAGCACTTTACAGACCTTTTCCTGGTGCTTCAGGCAGGGTATTTTATCTCAGATGAAAAGAGATAACTTAGGTTCTTCTGTGAATAATTTTTTTTGTTAGGCATACCCATTAATTATCCCCAAATTACATGGAACACTAGCGCTTCTACCCCAGCTCAAATAATACGACAGAGTCCTCGCTGCATGTACTGCACTTCCTATCTGGGTCACACAGCCCAAAGGGACTCTAATAATCTTTCAGGCGTCCTTGGTCATAAAGATTTATCCCTATTTCTGGTTCTATAAATTAAACTGGTCAAAGCTGAAGCTTGTTTTGATCTCATACCATTTCGCAAACATGCAGATTGATTGAGCTCATATCTGTCACTGTGTCTAACTTGGAGATTGGTCCTGCTTTGAGGGAGGTGCTGGTCCCTTCAAATCTGAACTATTCTGTGATTTTTGTCTTAAATCTGAAAGACCTTTTGTCATCTTTTGATCAATCACAGACCCCTCCACTAATTATAGCTCTGGCATGGACCAAACAATTTGACAAGCTGAAGAAAAGGTTACCTATTCCCTTCATGTACCTTCAGATTTCTTCCCCGTTCCAGAAGCTGTGTGGACACAGCTACCTGGGAGACTGTCACTGTATTCAGTAACTTTACATCAGACCTTGCAACTTCTAAACCAATGAGATAGGAAAGGTGATCCAGTGCTGCAAGAGGCAAACCACCAAAGACTGTCAAATTTATGAGTCATATCCAGCCTGTGAGACGTCTCAGTTCACTTTTCGTCTTTGCAGGAAGAAAGGGCAAGTTGCACTTAAACTCTCCCTGCTCATGAACAGCTCAACACAGTGAGTTCAAATGGCCATTGGTGCTGCCTGAGTAGAAGGGCTGAGCTTCAAGCCCCCGTCCTCCTGAGCATGCAGTCAAGCCTTTAGAGACCATATCTCAGGCACATAACAAAGTGTTACAGCCTAAGGAGTTTAGAGAACACGCAGAACCCTCTCTTATCTCAGGTTTGTATTCTTTAAGAATACATTCATTTAGAAAGTATCAATACTAGCACTCAGTAAATCCTCAAAATCTACTGTAAGTGGGATGTGAGACTACATTTTCTCTCCAAATATCTTGAAGTTTCACTGATGAATTTGTCAAGTTATTACAGCTCCAGTAATCTCAACCCATTTCATAACGCAGGTTTATTCTGCCATTTGACACTGGTGTAGCTAAGCCTCTCTTTGACCTGGTTCTGCAATATTTTCAACAGCCCTGACTCTACAGGGAACAACAGGAACCTCAGCAGCTAAATATATTGGTTTAAAGTCACAACTTCTGGTACTTTCTGTAACCTCTCTTTGACATACTGTTGCCTGAGAAACCAGTGTAACATCATTGAGGAATTGTGGCTGTACTTACTGCTCTCGGCCTTTTAGGATGGCAATGGGCTATTTATGCTCAAAAAATGAGTGTTTTGGTCATCTGCTGGTTCTGTGGAGCCCAGTCTCACCAAGGCTGCTATCCCACCAATTTCAACAGTCATGTCCCACCCTTCCTTGTGCCGCTGCTCATCTAACTGCCCCATGAACCAGCCAACATGCTCAAAACCAACTACCTGCAGAAGTGGTCAGGTTTTGGTTGGTTCTTCCACAGATGGGATGAGTACCAGTGCTGGGAACAGAGGAGGCAGGCAGATCACCCAGGATGGCAACAACCATGCCAATCAGATTGTCCTTCATCTCCATATTTGACTCTAAGATCTCCCATTTCTCTACTGCTGGCCGCTGCTGTTTTGCAGAGGTTTATAAGACTACTTCTCTGATGCCATAAAATCAATTATCTTGGTGTAACCTTTCCCATTTGTTGCATTTTGGCTGGAAGAAAGTTTGGGAAAAAAGTGCCTAGGAACAAAAGCACCTCCTGAACAGACAGGGCAGAAGACAGTAGAGTGAGCCTGGGACAAGCACAGAAGCTTTTCCTGGCACACTTAGGTGGGCAAGATTTCCCATTCCCACAGCAGTCCTCAGCCTCCCCACAGAGAGCAGCCTTCCAGCATTAACCTTGCAGCAGAGGAAAGCTCCACTTGCCCTTTGGTTTTGTATTTCTCCGGCCCTTTGGTCAGCTCTCCTTTGTTTCAGAATCCTTCTGCTTTCCAGAGTGCAGCTGCTGATCTACCAGTCAGGGACCACCCATGAGCGTCTCCCAGACAGCCCAGGCTGGAAGAGCATTTCCCAGACAACCTCCCCTCACAGTTTAGTACTGCTGCTAGGTTAAAGTGCCCCAGCATGAAGAAATGCAGCAGTACTGAGAACATCACCTGGGGCTTTCACAGCACACATCTGGGTCCTTGTAATAGCACTGGGGCAAGTGCCATGGACATATGTTTGTGATTCCCTCCCTCGCAGCTTCCCACTGAACTTCTCTGGGTAGCAGAAGCACACATGGTGCATGTTCTCAGACATGCATGAAATGGCTGTCTGAGCCTCTTTAGTCGCTTTACAGGTTCTAAACTGCATCCTGTCCCATTCCTTACCACTACACAGTCAGATGTGATGGAGCTGCATTCTCCTGACCTCTCCCACCACTGGTAAGCCCACAACTGGCTACTCTCACAGTTCAGTTTAATTTGTGCCTCTGTTGTCTCTTCTATAGACCTCCAACTGCCAGTATTCCTAGTTAGATAAGGGACGCTTGCTGGTTATTTCTGCAAGGCTCTTCTCCCTGAGATGAGAGTGTTCTACTTGTGGGGACCACCTTGTCGCTTGTTCAGAGGTCCACCACTTCTCTGCTTTGGTGCAGCACTGCAACACCATTTCACCTTCAAAAATTCTCAATTTTTATCAAACCAGATTACCTCCTACAGAATGTAAAACTATTATGGAGAGCAGACAAATCTCTAAGGTCAGCAGTAGTGATGGTGGGGGATGGAAACCTGCCCCCCATGCACACAGCCCCCCAACACCGCCCCAGCAGTGTGTCTGACAGTGGATCAGCACAAAAGCACTGAAGATGAAGTGTCTCTGGCACCTATGTTTCCTGTGGGCATTAGAAAAACGACATGTGACCAATGGAAAATACTGACCATGACCCTATGGCAACTACCTTACCCTCCCACAGTGCCCTTGCACAGATACTTCTCAGGGTTTTTGCTTTGCACACTCTACCCTTGCTCATCATGCACTGGGAGTGTCAGCAGCTGTTTGTGCATCGCCTGCTGCCTTAACCCCCTTTATGAGCTATTGTCACTGGCTGTTTGTGTTTCCCTGCATCCAGGAGGTGATAAGCAGATGCCTGTTCCTACAAAGGCCCTCAGACCATCTTTTACTGCCCTTCTGACTGCTGCTAAAAGCAAAAAGAAAAACCAGGATTGCCGAATGAGAGTTGTTTTGACATTTAAAATATTTTGATACCGCGTGAGACTAAAGGTTCTGAACCAGTATTTGCTTCTGATCATTTTTCTTAGCTTTTTAATCAGAGAAAAGAGAAAGAAAATCCTAAATACTAAGTGTAAACAGCAGGATTAAAAAAACTGTAATCTGCTCATTTCATGCTTTTTGGACAGCAGCAGCAGCAATGGCTTCTGTCATATTTCCAACATCCAAATAATGCTGAATCTTTTTTTAAATTTATTTGGTCTTATTTGATGTTCTAGCCAGATAGAAATGTTAACAATTAGTAGCACTGTTATCATTTGACAGCCTGGAAATATTAAGAAGACAGGAGGGAAGGGAAAACCAAAAACTCTTAGCATTTTGATTGAAGTAATTTTGATACTATCCTCTTTCTTTGAAAGCAAAGCCAATGTTCCTCCAGCAGTGGTGTGGGCAGGGCTGGTTACGCAAGCACTGACCTGCACAGGCAGGTGAGTGGGGCAGCACCAGTGACCCCACTCTCCTCCTGCTTGCCAGCACCTGGCAGCAGCAGGCAGTGGGACAGCCTGTCCAACCTGAAGAGGAACTCTTGGGCGGGAGGTTCAGGCCTGAGCAGAGGCACAGGGGAGCTGGCCACCACACCGCCTTCCTCTTCATCTGGCCAGAGAGCTCAGGCAGAGACTGACCATAGCCTCTGCTTGAATCAGTGGCAATGAGCCATGTTCTGTTTAATCCCGTTTTTAAAAGCAAGAAGTGTTTCTAGACCCTTCTGGGAAACAGGTAGTGGCTGTTATGGAAGCTCCCATCACCCTTTTCTAAATTGTGGGAACTGTGGGAACCATGGAGACAAAAACAGCCACAGCTGCTGGTGCACAACCCCCGTGACTTTAGCCAATGCACCTCGTAAACCAAGAAAGGACCACGAAAATGAACAAGACTGAACAATCTGACTCTGAGTGTGCACTATGGCTTTCTGCATGAGGGCAGGTGGGGCACTGATTTTATCTCAGAGCCTGTTCAGTGCATTTTGCAGAAGCAGAGCCCATGGACACAGAAACTGGGGCTCACAGATCTGGCAGGGTGAAATAGGTGCAGCTACAATATTTGGCATCTCTCTTCATGCTCTGATGACCCAGAGCTGCAGACGTTTACAACTGTGCATGAAAAATGCGTCCCTAAGCAAAAGAAATCTTAAAGGCAAATTTTGTTTTTATGCTGCCTGACCTTGACTGTGTGTTGTGGCAGAGGAGGGGGGAGCTGCCAGAGCCAGGCGACAGGACCAATTAACCCTTTGGGAGCAAGGAGTTTGACAGCCAGGAAGGCATAACTATGAGGTATCCCAATGCTGTTATCACTTCCTAGGAAGAGACGAGCAGAACAGGTCCCAGCCTAGCAGTGCGGAGACATTACACTATGCTGGATGTGACAATGCTCTACAAAAGCCATTGCTCCATGTTCAAATGAGACACGTTTCCAATGCGCAGTATTGTTTTGTGCACAAAATACAACATGAACCAACTGTTTTCTATTTCTCGGTCACCTGATAATCACTGGATCAGACTAGTCTCCACACAGCCACACTGTCCCCAGCAACATTATTTATACAACAACCCCCAGCCTTCCTCAGTTGCCAGATTTGCCAGGTAGGTAATTGTTGTTCCCATTGAAGGAAAACTGGCTTGCTCTCAATGACATGCATCTGCACTGCTATTATACAGCAGACAGCCTCAGTTACGATTTTCCAGGACAAAGATCAGGAAGAAAAAAATAAATGATCCTTTTATTTTGCATTTTTCACCCATATTTAGAATTCCACCTAATTTAATTGCAGATTCTGCAGTCATAGGGGGGATTGCACAGAAGACTCCTTTTTCCCAGAAACAAAAATTAAGTAAATGAGATAGACATGAGATAGCAGTCTTTTCCTGCTGATTAAATCACTTTCCCCCAGCTCTCGCCCATCTAATACTGCAGCACCCTCAGTACCCAAATGTAATATCTGAGTGGTGCATTCATTAGAGTATTTGCAACTCCTGATCACTGACAGATGTGATCTTATCAACTGACACATTCAAGCAAAACTGCCTTTTTCCCCCTATCTTCCAGTGGCCTGAATTCAGCAGTGCTGACAGCCCTACGCTGCCTTGCTGCTTACATCGAGGATGCACCCACAGTTAGGAGGTAGATGCTTCCCCTCCAGCATCTTTCATCCCTTCATAAACAGGCAAGGACCACAGCTTTTAACCAACGACCTACAGCAAAGAGAATGCAAGTGTGGCGGGTACAGCAAGGACAAAACAAGCCCTGTTCTCAATAGAAAATGGGATGCATTTACTTACATGACGATTCAGTGCCAAACATGGCTCGCCCCAGATGCTGCTATTTTAAAAAGGAAAGAAGAAAAAAGAGTGGAAGACGGAGTGTATGTGAGAAGGGATGAGACTGCTACACAGCAGGGGTCATGAAGCCAGACAATGCAGTCCAGGCTATCCAAGCTGCCAGATTCTCCTCTCTCCTCCTCTCCTCTGCTCAACACCGCAGACAGCTTTTCCTTGCAACCGCAGTGAAGGTCCTTCTTCAGGAAGCAAAAAGCAGGAGCTTCTGTTTTAAATCCGAGTGATAAGGGCAGGCTGGCGTTCTTTCTGTGATACCAGCAGGCAGAAAGAGGTATCAGCCACCAGATACTGCAATCCCCAGCCCCTGCTCGCCGTAAGACAATAGCGGAGCTTATGCACACACGGGATGACGTCAGGACACTGCGAAGACTGACTGCTGCAAACCCAGAGGCTCGGAGGGGGCTTGGACAGAGCAGAGCGATTCAGATGGGAACTCCTTTGTCACAAAAGCAGAGGACAAAGAGCCAGACATATATTTCCCTCTGTGATGCTAAAGCTCCCACCCGGGTCTGTAATGCTAGAAGGAAAATATCTGCCTTGAATTCATGCTCCTTTGCTCAGCTGCACAAGATGCAAAGTGTCTCTGTTCAAACAGAATACATTTCAGGGACAAATATCCTAATAAATGCCACTTACAACATTTTCAGTAAAGAATAACCCCAAATTTCTATCACTAACTCTCTTTACTATTTTTCCTTCAAAGAAATACTAAATTCCTGGGCCAGTCTACACTCCAGACCTAATTTTCACATCAAAGTGTTAGCCAACTGTCTCATTTACTTAAATTTATTGTCAGAATATACTGTAACAATGCTCTAACCACAATAAATAAGTCACAGATCTAAATAAAAATAAAAACCCCAAAGCACACTGGATTCAATGATAAAAAGGCATCCTAGCAACCAAAGAAACATTTTCCTTACTTTTTCTTTATTCTTCAAAGCCATCTAGATCTAGTGTGTATCTGCAAGTGCATTTTTAGTGCACTGAGCTTATTTTTTTTCTGACCTTCAGTAATCGAAAGATGATCAAACATAGAAACAAAGCCCTAAGCTTGCTCCTTTGGTCCTCTCGCAGACAAAAGGAATTGCCCGTCTCGTGCTGGCGAGAGCAGCCAAGCAGGAAGCTGATGGCTGGAAGCTACCAGACATTGGGGGCCATCCATGGAATGGCTGTCTGGAGGGGGCAAAACCAAGAACGTTTCTGCAAAGGCTCACTGAACACGTACATGCACTTCCCAAGATGTCAGACACTGAAAAGTACTGCTGGTGGATGAGGAGAAAGGAGAAAGATGCAGGTCCGTTAAGCAAAGAAGCAACCACTCCTCCCATTTCTCAGCTTTTGTGGGTTAACCATTCCCAAACACTCCTGCTGCTCTGCAGGCCAAGGGGGTTTGAGCTGTTTGCAGAAGACACAATGCCACCATGAGCAGCAGGCTGGAAAAGCAAGTACTACTGAAGGCTGGCAGCACCTGCCACCTGAGAAGCTCAGTGTGCTGAAATCATTAGGGAACCGAGGAGTTGTTGGCTGAGACCACTGCTGCCTGAAGGACAGACTGGAAAGCAACAGATAGGGATCAGAGCTACAGCAGTTCACTGCAAGGCCAGTCCCTCTGGTCCTGGGGATGGGGAACATGGTCCCAAGCTCACAGAGTGTGTATGCCCACAAACATCCTTATGGACCCTCAGCAGCCCTGTGCTGTGAGTTGGGAAAGCACAGAAGAGCTTTATAGAGCCTGATCTTGTCCTTCCCACAGTGGTGGGGGGTACCTACAAGACACACCAAGCTACTCTTCTGGTAACATCTGTTGGCACAAAATGCTCTTCAGTTTTTCCTCTGCTTTCCATTCCACACATTGAACAGTCCCTTTGTGCTCTGCACACACCGTAAGAATACTTAGGGCCACCAAGCTCATGGGAACATTTATCTGTATTTCATTTCTGGAAGAAAGTCATGAGAGAGGCCATATCCTGTGGTGAGACATCTCATAACACACTTTCTAACAGGCAGCTTGTAGTCTCTGTCAGCAGACAGGACATCAGTGCTCATAATCATAGTGACTCAAATCAACCCACAGATGCCTTAAATTAACCAGATGACCACAAATCTGTACTTAAGCACCTGAATTAATAGCATGGCTGTTCAATTGTCATGATTATTTGCAATCGTGTGCACGGATGCTCAGCACCAAGAAGCCATGTCCAAATTGGTTTTGACCATGACAGTGGCATAAATCCTGACAAGGAATGTAGCTTTCCTGTTCCCAGAATTGAATTAGTTATTTTGACTACATGGAGCAGTTAACACCTCTTTCAGTCAAAACAGGTTGATAAGAAGCTTCGGTGCATCAAATAAACTAAGTGTTCTGGCTGGACTTTCCAGCAACTGCAGCAAGTTCACAAAAGAAATGTGTCTATTACGTATCAGTAAGCCTCCAAGCATCTTTAAACACAGGTCTCTGGAACAAAATCCCAAGTGCACTCGTGCAATGGCTGAAGAATGAGTTCTGCTCTGATGAGCAGATCTGACTTTCCCACAGCAATGTTTCCAAGGAGAGACAAAACCTCAGGGCTTTTCCAACGACATCCTTGAAGGTGTCACAGAGCCCAGGCCCTCTGCCAAGTTCTCATTACACTGATGCATATAGGTAGCTGAAAAGCCCAAACAACCCATGCAGTATCTCTGGAAGGATTTAATAATAATCTATTTCATTAGTCTTAGGCTTGGCAGGTCAGTATGTTGCCTTGTGGGAAAGGTGACCCCTTACAGGCCACTGAAGGACTTTCTCTGAAATTCTTTCAAATTTACCTAAAATGTTTTGTCAAATGACTTTGAGAGAGTGTTAAAATCTGTTTCTGACCTACTGCTCTTTTAAAACCATAACCTTTCAGTTTGCTAGCAGAATTACGGATTTCTGTTTCCTATGCTGAGTGTTGCTGTTGGTTTATTCTACAAAGAAGGGTCAACAAATGGTTTTTCTCTCTTGTACAGCAGTGAAGATAATGTAATTAAGTGTACAGAAAGCATAAAAGGAAATCTCCTGCCAGCATTTGTATTGCTGTGATTGCTTACAATGTGCACAAGACATTGTTCAAGTATTAGATTAATTTACAATGTACCTTCCATACATTCCTCCGCAAACCAGCATGAAATATTTAAATCAGAAACAATATATGCTATGCAAAGCTGTCTCCTGTATATTCACATTTTCCAGAGAAAGGGATGTGCTTCTCAACCACTGCCACTCTTGGAGCAGATCTTCTTTATTCCTCACTTAATCACTGCAGAAAAATAATACACATATTTTATTTGGTTTTGTAAGGACACGTGTCTAAGCCCTAAAGCATAGTTTGAGTTTTAATAATGAAGCTGGATAATGAAATGTTAAATTTTTTATACAGATATAAATTTCTGCTTTAGAGTAATTTCTTTCTATAAAAACAGTGCAAGCAGGAAATCTGAGCTACCAACAGAAGCAGATTTGTACATGTGCCTAATGCTGATCCACTAAAGCATAAATCTTTATTCTCTCTTGTCACTAGAAAAACATTTCATTTTGCATTTAACCTCCTTTTTCACAGGAGAAACTCTAGAAGCAGGAAATTAGTCCATCCCACCTGTGAGGTTCTCCTGTCCTACTGCCCTGAGCAGCTCACCTCGACAGGGGAATTCTCACCTGTGTCCTCCCCAGGGTAAGGCAACAGGTCCCACACCTTCAAGCCTCTAGAGAGGAAGTACAGGATAACCTCAATAAGCCTCAGAGGAGGGTGAGGAATTTTATTACATTAGTTAAACTTTTCTTTCCAAGTCCCCTTGTTCTGTAAGTTTTTTAATGCCTGAAAACTGATTTTTTTTAAGACATTGAAAAATTTAATCCATTTAATGTGCTATTGGAAACCTCTGAGTGACTCTGCAATGAGTCCGCACCATTCAGCAACCTCCAAAAGGAATTAATTTTGTCTGTAGTAATGTTAGTTAGTTCCCTCCTAAAAATGCAGTAAGACCCCCAGCCAACCCACACTGTGACAATCTCCTGCTTCTGTAGGTATTGTCAGTCCTGGCAACAGCTGCCACACCGATTATTGATTAACATAGTACCCACAAAATACAGCAAGGTGTTTTTCATGCTCCAGAAAAACACAAAACCAAACAGCAGCACGTATTACAGAACTACAGCTCTTTGGCTTTACACTTTGCTCAACTTTGCTGACCCCTAATCATCTTTAACAAACATCTTTGGTGAAAAAGTTGACATCATGATTACACCAATGTAATCCAGTGTGGTGCAACAACTTCAGCATCTCATCGCACAGGGACATGTATTTAAGGTACAAACAAACCCCCAAGCAACCAAAAACAATACCCTGCACTGATGCCATACTATCAAGTCCCCAGTGTAGAGGTGTTTTCCAATACCTCCATCATTGAATGAAGCCAGTGTCCCAGAAATGGCAGTTTTGGAGCTGTGGAAACAGGGAGGGGGAGCATGCCCAGCTGGGATGGAGGACAGCCCTGACAAGCCCTTCCCAGCAGGAAAGTTGGCAGTGGGGCACAGGTCCAGTGGGGTCTGCCAGCTTGGACTACAGAACATTCAGAGCCAAGTAGAGCCAAGAAAGGCATGTTCCACTGGAATGAAATGTCTCAAGTGCTTCATTTGTGCAAATGCCAGAAGTTCCCATGGGGAGCCGGGCTGGACAACCAGGAGCAGCTCAGGGAGTAAGGAAGGCTGACACAGGACCACACCAGGCAGCCGAGACAGGGAGACAAAGGGACTAGCTAGCCAGACAGTGGAAAATATCTTTGAACATCTGAGATGTCTGAAGTCCTCAGTGTTCTCCTCATAGCCTGGTCTTATCACTTTTTGTTTGAGGTTTTCCACCCACATTCCCTCTTTGCAACATACCGTTCCCTTGTTATTTTGGCATGGAAAGGAAGGAGACTGCTGGAAGAAAAAAAGTTAAGATCTCAGTCCTGTTCAACACAGATAAAGGATTTTATACCAGACTGATTTGCAGGGATGTTTTTCTCTTTTTGTTATTATTTGCTCTTGTGCTGATTTTTAAAATACTTTTGTACAGTCCATATTGCATTTATGCAACCCCATTTCATGTAAAAATTCTTTTTCTTCACCATTTTTAGGCAATTATTGCGTAGAAAAATTAAGCTTTTTGAGTAAACATATACATGCATACCCACACAAATAAGAAAGACTGAAGAACAAGTACTTTTTGACACAAATAAAATATTTTTGTCTGCCTTGGTCCTTACCTGAAAGATGAAGTTCAAGAGACAGATTGCTTTTCAAAAGAGAGATAAAAGGAACCATAATAATAAATTATTACATTACTGTAATGCCTTTCAAAATCTTTTTTTAGCAAAGATCTTAGCTTCACTACAGCTCTGTACATTATTACTGCAAGCCGTTCACCACAGGCAGCAAGACGCAGCTCTCAGCAGATGCTCAGCAATTAAAAGAGGAAGTTCTGTGTGTTTTGCCTCTCCCAGGCCACTAGCACATCTGAGGCACATCTAATGGACACGAAACTCCAGCAGTTATGAAACGGTAGAGTATTACACACAGAAAACTGTATGAAAAGAATACTGCATATAAGAAAGAAAAAAAGAAAATTTATTAGCCCAGTTTAACCACCTAATTCTAGGGTACAACTGAGACTGTGGATCATGGGCAGGTGTCTAGCTAGATTTCTTTAGGGGGCTGGGCATCTGCTCCTTGTTAGACTCAAGCTATTGAAGAGATCCCAAATCTTGGGCTTTCTCCTTCTCACAGGAACCAGGGACTCCTGCAGACCAGAGAGCCCTGAGATACGATGCAACATGGTATCTTTTTCTCCCCTGGTAGTACCCCTGGACTCTACTTGCATATCTGGCATCTAGTATCAGGGAGTAACAGACCAGAATGGTATTCCCATTCCCTGCAGCAGAGAATACAGAACAAATCGTCAAATTTCACCAACAAGTTCCCTTACATCATTCAGTGTGAGACTGGTAAAAAAGGCCAAACTATTTTGTAAGGGGCAGAGTACGGCTCACCTTTTATATAATACTGTCAAAAGATTAGGATGGTGATTCACCTCTTTTTTGTTTTGGTTTTGTTCGATTTTCCATTTGGTTGGTTTCCTTTTAAAGATAGAACTGTTCACCCACAAATATCTAAGACAGTTACCAACACAGTGTGACAATCTACTCCCAGTGTGTGAATGACATATCAAACCCAAATGAAATATGTTATTTTTTCAATAACATCAAGCCCCGTGGCTCATCAGAGCATGTGTAATGCCTTTGTTAAATTCTGAGAGCAGTTTTTTGTCCCAAATGCATGCAACTGTGTGATGAAATGGAACCACTACTATATCTGAAAAATGTTCCAGTAGAACACACTACCTTTCAATATGATCCAAAGAGAACTTAGAAACAAAGGAAGCAACCAAATCTTTAGTGTTATTTGTTAATTTAATTTAAATCACCAGCTATTTAGATAGCTTTCTAAAATAATAAAATATTAGAAGAAAAATAAGGTGTTTATTTTCTACACTGAGGGAAATACTTGAAATATTTTGGGGCTTTTTTTTGTATTCTAATTTCAGGTCATTTCCAAGGATCTATGCCACAGGCCTGTACATGAGGTAGACATGAACGTTTCTAATGTCAGAGTGAGCAGAGGTGGATAACAAATTTAAAAAAGGGATTATAAACAAACTGTCATGATTTTTTATGTGACTCTGAGGGATCAAAAATTAGGATTAAGGCCAACTTATAATAAACCACATGCAAACTGGCATCAGAGGGAACATGTGTGCCCCACATAAACACAAATATCCAATTTATATGCATAAAAATAAGTCAGAGAGACTTAGAGGAGTAGCTAGTATTGCAAACATTGCATTAAAATCTGCATTAATAATGTCCAATCTAATATCCAAACTTCATGATTAGCAGAAAGTTTGATTGTTGAGAGAGGAAGATCAAATTTAGATTACTCCTCAGCCCGAGTAAACACAGTATGAACATTCAATCTGACATTACAAACAGCCATGATTTCATCATAAATACAGGAAAAATGAAGGACTTCTAAGCCTACAAAGGAATACCCACAAAACAAGGTAATCATGTCCCTGCTGGATAGGTGAGTGCTGTATTAAGCATACTCCTTAGCAGATATAAAGGAATCCATAACATAACCATGAGAAAAAATCCAATTGTGAGTTTTATTTCTATTTTCCTATATGAATACTCCTGTGCATAACAGTGAATGAGCTGATACTGCAGCCATAAATATAACACAATTGCAGAGTCAGTGGGGAAACCAGGTCCACTGGAAGCTGTTTGGCTAGTTGCACTGCACATTTAAGGATTTCCGTTTTCTCAAGATGCAGCATTTTGGTGGTGTCCCAGCCCCTCCTTCCAGGGCTTCTATTCTACTTCCATTCAGTGCCAGCCCCAGACTGGAGATCTAAAATTGTTTTCTCAGAATAAATAAGATTAACCACAAAAACTACTAAATGCTTGGATAGCTTGATTATCATAGCTTTCCTTGACAAAGAATTGCTTCTATGAGTCAGTGAAACAACCAAAGCAAGAGGCCCTCCTGATCCTGCACTGTGATTGGTGTTAAGTTGCAGCAGCACTGACATCCATCCATCAGGTTCCGACTGCAGGCTCCAGGCACAAAGCCTGGACACAGCACCCTCATTGCTGAACACTCAACGCTAGAATAATAAAACCCCTCTGGGAAAAGCAACATTCTACAAGTTATAAAAAAGACTTTTGTGGATAAGGGCTAGCCTGAGGAACAAATATATGGTGAAGAGGAAGCCCCCAGCAATGCATTTAAGCATTTTACCACGGGTTATTAGGAGAAAAAGGCTCTTATACTTGACAGACACCCTGGAAAAGCTCTCCTGAACAAAGCACTAGAGAAAATGTTAGGCTTTGAGTCATGGTAATAAAAACTTTATGTAGACAATTAGAAGAAAATAGGATTGGAAAGGGTGGTGGCATCTGCCCTCCTCATTACAGTGAACTGTACCAGCCGCCTTCTCACCTGGCACCAAGCACAAAGGAAAAAAGCAGAGACTCCTGAGTCTAATTCTATATTGAAACTCATCTTAGGACATAGAACAGGTCTTTACTAGGAGCTCACAGCACTTACTGGTTCACAGGGTTCCTCTCACAGCAAATCACGGTGCTGCCAAACACAACAAAGCACCAGCAACCACAGCTTATGCCTTCTGCCTGGTGATGGTCAATGAACGAACATGCAGAATCATGACTCAAGGCAGGCAAGACAGTAAGTGGCATGTCCAACTTAATGACAACTAAATGATCACACATTATAGTATTCAAGTTTCTCAGAACTCTGATACTAATGGTGGGCCTCCCTCTGAGCAGACCACACTGCCAGGATGCTGGTATCACCCTTCCTGGCCTCTCCCTTGGAGTGGTGGTACCCTCAGAGCTGCTGTATTTCACAGCATAAGGGGAGAGAGGAGACATGGAGGTTACAGGTCCCAATCTCCACAACATGCATCCCAAGAAAGTGCTGGTCAGCACAATTAGAGAGCACTGATTTTCTAAATTAGTTTTGTTCTCAGTTCAGCAGTTGTCAACTTCAGCAGTGCCCATTTCTCTCACTGACTACAGGGAGAGCACACACAGACTAAGATTTGAGCAGCTCAGGAACAGATGTCTACATAGAAGAAGTGCCTCCTGTGCTTCTGAGAGTTTTAGGGGAACCACTGGAAAAGGAGATGGCTATGCTAATAATGTCAGGGACCCCATAATTCAAGGAAGAAAATGTAGATCCCTGCACTCCAAATCTACTTTAAACTGTGGCCTCTCCTATGGGTGTTCCCCCTGAACAGGTGCCAGTCTTCAGAAAGATCAGGTCATCTAAAGAGCAGCTGTTCAGCTGAGAGAGACATCCTGTTGCCCCCTGCAGCTGCAGAGATCTCCATTACACCAGTGATCTCCTGATACTTCAAAGCACTGTGACACTTCTCTTCCTTCAATGCCATGAAAGATTAAAGGGCTTGTGTCCAGTACCAGGTGGCACACTGAGTTTATCAACTGCATCAGCCCAGGCAGGAAGGTCATGCTGAGCAGAATTTGCAGATACAAGAAGTTTCTAAAATCAGCAGGCATCATTTCACCAGAATAAGTCTTCCCTGCCATTGGAGACATGCTACTTCCTAACAAATTTAAGCACAGACATGCATTCTTTTCTTCAAGTAGAAGTGTTTGTGGCCCTTCCCACATTCCTGATTTATTTACTTAACAACATCTACTCAGTTATCAAACCAGGCCGAGGAGCTTTACCTTGCAGCAAAGCAGGAGCATATGGCTCTGCTCAGCCCGCAGGGCAGGGAGATTGCCTCCAAACATCCATCCTTGATGCTTCCTGAAACCCATTAGCCTTTAGATGGCCACCAGCTCTGCTTAGTGCTGTTTGTTGTCAGTGTTATCTACCCACTTGAGCCTCTGGCTCTGTTTATACTATAGGCAAATACTGCTGGATACCACTTATCCTTCGCAGAAGATGGTTTGGTGATTGGCCAAAGCACAACCTCAAGCACAAGGATAGACTTCCCTCCTGTATTCAGCTGGTCAAGGCTGCCCCTGTGGGCACCCCGAGGGCAGAGACTTGTGGGTCCTTAAATTTCAGTCAAACAGCATGAGGATCGCATCTCATGAAAATCTTTTTAAACAAAAACACTCAAGAAAATGTATTCCAAAATATAACACAGATTATTGTGTATTTACCTCATACCAAACATCACTGGAAACTGCACTGGATGAATGCAGTCCAGTATGGCACCTTCTCTGACCTCAACCTTCACATCTCTTTGTAAACTGGTACAAACAAGACTTACAGGCTTCATTACTTTTGCTGCTAAAAATGTGTCTGACTGAAATTGGTACAACACACTACAGATAGGGAAAAGCAAAGGGTTAGTTACTTGAATAAGAAAAGGGTATTACCAAGTGTCCAACCAGAAACGTACAGACTCCCCCGGCATACAGTGTCAGGTCCCAGGGAAAAGACCTCACTGGGAAGTACCACTGTGTCTTAATCATGTGTTTGACATGCCCCTTATTCCAACTGTCTTCCTCATGTCTGTGCAGAGAGAATTAAGACTCTGCTGGAACACTGGGGTTTTTTGTATGAAATAATTGCTTCTTATTAGAGAAATTATTTTTATACAGTATAGTCTATAAAAAAAGTAGTTCACTTGGTTATACTTTACCCGTGCATTACAGATGGAACTGAAAGCAATACATATGTGAATTTGTATTTCACCAGGAAACTAATCTTTTGTGGACTTTTCATTGTCATTTACTATCTTGAATTAATATCAATTTAAATGCAGTTAGTTAGATAACCATCACTCAAAGAAATGCCAAAACTTTCCATTTTCCTGTGACATAACACTGAATATTTAAAAAACCTCCTTGTTGAAACATCCCTTACGTGTCTTTTGGCAAGGGCCTACCCTGGCACAGGCAGTGGGCAGACGCAGACGCTGCATGTTCACTGCAGAAGCCAGAAAGAAACTGGAATGTCTTACTGCAGTAGCCAGTCACAGTTCAGCTCGGCTGCAAAGTGCACCAGAATTACGTCTACTGTTACAGAGCCAGATGTCTCCAGAGCAGAAGCTTTCTAAAGGGGTAATTTCTGGCTAGCAAGCTGCAGGTAAAGCACTTTTTTTCTCAAAATCTTTTGAATTTTTCTTGGTTTGTATGGCTATTAAAATTTAAAACAGAGTGCTTCACCAGTTTATAACAGACAAGGACTACTATGTTTTCAGCAGTAAACACAAAGCAAAATGAGATGAAACAAAAGCCTACAAGGCCAGGTGACAGAAAATGTGGACAGCCCCCCTGCAAAAAGCCATGGTGAAGTGACCCTCTGAGGATGCTTCAAACAAAGCAATACAGTCATGTTCAACTTTATTCAAGCCAAAATCCAAGTTGGATGAAATGGGTATAGTAAGATGGCTACATGTTCCACCTACCTGGCCACAGACAAACTCAGATCCCAGCCCTCTACCCAGACCTACCCCTGACCTGCCCCATGCTTCCTAATCCAGAGTTCTGCGTCATGAGCATCCACCCCTCCCCTTGGAGAGCACCCAGCCTTTCCCAATGCAGCCAATTCCCTCCTCAAGCCCACAGAAACATCTCCCCTCTCATCTGCCTTGTTCCATATCCTGTGTGTTGAGCCTCTCCGAAATCGCCCTCCAGGAGCACAGATTGCAAGGGTGTCCAAGTCCCTGTCCCGTCAGGGCCAGCTGGGGTGCGTTACGCATGGTCGCATCCACCTGGGTTTTAAATGTCCGCAAGGATGGAGGCTCCACAGCCTCTCTGAGCAACCTGCTCTGGGGTCTGACCACCCCCAGTGTAAAGAAATGCTTTCTCATGTTTGGACAGAATTTCTTGTGTTTGAGCATCTGTCTGTTGCCTCTTTTTCTACCAGTGGGCCCCACTGAGAATCCAATCTGTGTATCCAAGTCCATCTCAAAGACTGCAGCCCCTCCTGGCCCAGAATACACCATTTCTTTCAATCTCTCCATCAAAATACCCTTCTGTCTCAACCAGAGGTCCCTTGGATGAAAACAAGGATACTACAATGTGCATAATTTATTTAAATAATGCTACTTAAAGCAGATGGATATGTAACTTGATTATTTTTGTCTTCCTTTTTCCTGAAATCTGAATATCAAGTTTTCTGCACGTCTTTGGGATTAACCTCAAACTGAAACTCAGCCTTAAGAGCTGAGTATTTTTCAGGCTTCTATAATTTGTCCAAGATTACTCATGTCAGAAAAGCATTCTGTCCATCACTGCATTTGAGACAAAAGGACATATAATAAAGTCAGCAAGTTTTATATATATATATATATATATATATATATGTATACTACTACATGAAATATATAATATATTTTTTTTTCATATATATATATATAATATATAATAAAAGAGCAGGAAGCCTCGATCTAAAAGCACAACATTGTGTCTTCTGCTGCAGAGCTACTGAAGCAAAAATACACATCTCTGTGAGGAACATTCTATAGTGAAAACTTTAACCAACAATTCTCAACTTTTGCCAAATTAAGACTTAAATAATGGTTAGACTGAACTAGTTTTAAGAGTGCATAATAAATACATTTTAATTCATTAATAAATACTAGCTGTAAGCCACAGGAAGTGTCTTTGCTTTTAGCATATTTAAAACAAATAGAAATTGCAATAGTAACAGGACACTTTTGTAGACCTAATAGTAAAGAAGTAACCCTTTCAACTGCAGTCTAAGGAAAAAAACCCATGCAGCGATGGCATGACTAAATATTTCCATGTCATCAAGCCCAATGAAACAGATTGTGTCAGGGAGTTCTGAAGTTTCTGAAGATAAAGGAAGATCATTAGAATCTTTGATTTTCCAAACCGAGGACTTTTCCATAATGTACTTTGGGGTATTGCACAGTAAATGCGATAGATAATAGTTCAGAACCAAATAATGGTTTATATATTTTTTTTAAATTACAGTACTTTTTATTGTTTCTTGAAAATAATCAGATGACTGTTTAAATTGGTTATTTACTTTTGCTGTGAAACAACTGAGAGTTTCTGAATTTCCTTGATTTAAGGCATCATTGACCTCAGAGAAAATATGATCTTAATCACACTCTTGTTTTTTTCTTCCCATTGACAGATGAATTAATATGCTGTTGGCAATGAACAAAACTTTTAATCCTCTTAAGATGCAGCATTTTATCTCAGGGTGAATATTAAAGCCTCACCTGTTTTAATTTTCTGTCACAATCAGACAGATACATACTTCTGACAGTACTGTGGCATCGTTTTGTTGCTTCTACAGCAACAAAATGTATTTTTGCATATCTCACCACCAAAATTTCACTAAACCATGCCTTTAGAAGCTCTACAGAGCTGTTTTAGGATCCCCTTCAGCTGCATGCACTGCTACCTAGCCTTCAGTTGCCATGTGCTCCCTGAACCCGGCCATGTGAGCCCGTGCTCCTCAAACCCACCTTTTGGCACTTGCTCTCCTGAGCAGCCTGTGGGGAATCAGGTCTGGGGATGGACTTGGCTGAGCAGAACATGGGGAAGAGTACATAGCAAGAGAGGCTGCCCCCACACAGCAAACTGCTCAAGTCACCACTGACCCACGGCCATCTCTGCCACCTTTACCTATCTGTGGGATCAGAGGGTTCCCATGACCTGGGATGCTATTACTGCAGCAAATGTTGTGGTCATGAGGAAATACAGCCTTGGGTCACCTCTGTACTCCTACATACCAGACCATCAGATCTAACACACTGTTCTCCAAACAGGCAGAATCCAGCCTTTGGATAAAATAGTCTTTAGATACCCACAGACTGTATGTATAAGCTATTCTTTCAAAGAGAGTACAGTTTTTATGGGAAATATAAACCATCCTTTTTTTATTTCAATGATGGTTGAAATAATTTCTGAATGAAGCTTGAAAAAAAAAATCTTGATTTAAAGGTGCTGCTTAAATGTAAACCTGAATGTTGAATCTTAAATGACAGCTAGTCTAGAGGCACAAAGGTAGTTCAGGGAAATGAAGCACAGTCCCATAAAGGTGGATCTGGTGCAGCCTCTGAATTCCAGTGCTGAGGGAGAGCTCAATAGGTATCTTTCACACATTCTATTTTGTCATTTTATTTGTTTGTTTATTTGTTGCATAGAGTTTACTGTCTTCAAGATGCCAGCAGGACCTTAGGAAGATTTCTGCCCTTTTGAACTCTCACTACTTCCTCCTACATTCAGAGAGAAAACATTTCTCTCTCCACTTCCATCCCACAACTCTTAAGCCCTCTTTCTACAACTTGCACAACTGATTAGGAAGTGCTGACAGCAGAATGCAGTGAGCCTCCCAGTGCATCCCCCGCCTCCAGACCTTTCCCCTAGGGAACAGCTTCCCAAGAGGTCCAGCACAGTTTCTGTTTAAAAGCTTCAGACTCTGCCAGAAGGAGCTGGGTTGTCAAATTTCAAATCTGTGCTCTCTACACAATACTCAGATGTGTTTCTGCAGTAGTAAATGTTAGGTCTCCCTTGTGGCATGCACTTGCCTCTTACACAGCCATGACTGAAGCCTTACACAAATCTTCCTCTCTGTGCTCCCATTCCTCACTTCTAGCCCAGACACAGTCTTCTTCTAAGACAAGGAAAGAGTGACCACTTGAGGAATGGGGGGACA
The DNA here is from genome assembly GCF_000738735.6 of Corvus cornix cornix. Lineage (NCBI taxonomy): Eukaryota > Metazoa > Chordata > Aves > Passeriformes > Corvidae > Corvus > Corvus cornix. The sequence continues at coordinate 24,015,380 of NC_047057.1, forward strand.
AGCGTCCACCCAGCTGGAGTCCAGAGATCCTCATCAGTCACCATCATTCAGTCTGCCCCCAAAAAATGCTCACATAATGAGCCTCCTTGCATGCCTTGGAGCCCACCTTCACCATCCCAGCATGGACCTGGCTATTGAGTTTTTTCAAATCCCTGATTTTGCTTTGACAGGGAGCTAAACCAACTCTCCACATGTTGGTCTTATCAAAACCCACAGGAGGTCTTCTCAGGACCCAATGGACAGCAAAGGTCTTGTCTGAGAAATAACAGGCTAATGAAAGTATTATGCAAGAGACTGTCTAGTGCCATTAACAGCAGTGCAATACAGAGCCCTTTCCATCAAATACTGAAAAACCCAAATTAAACACTGCTGTACTGCTGTGTGGCAGCAATCCACACAGTGGACTGGGCTCATTTCCCAGGTCAGCAAAGGTTTTCCCTGCTACAGGGAAGTACTCAAATTTGCAACACCATATTTATCTAAAATCTTCATGAAACTGCAGTGGAGAGCTTCAGGGCCCAGGCTCTGCTGAAAAGCCAGAGACCTGGCAATCAAAGTGCACTGCAGGGAAGAGACAGACAGAGTCAGGGCAGACTGAGGTGTGAGCACAAAAGAATGTCAAGAGATGGCAGAAGGTTAACGGAGTAATATGGCAGGGAGCATCAGCCACCCCTCTGTGTGCAGACACAGCTGCCTGAGCCACATCCTGTGACCGAGGAGAGCATCAACAACAAACCTCCTCTGAACCAGCACGGCTGTCAGAGGAATTTTCCCACAGTAAAGATCACACTCATCGCTCTGTGTCAGGAGCAATATTGCATCGTAACATCCCTGGGATTCCAGCAGATGGAAGAACAAACATTCAACCTCAGCCATGAACAAACTCTGAGAAGCAGCTAAAATGGTGAGGAGCAATGCTCCTTTGGCTGCACTACAGCATGGCAGATTTTATACGTGTTAACCACATGGCCAAGCACAGTGACATGAACTCAAATGAAGAATGGAGACCAGATCTTAATAAACCTGAAAAAGGACAGAAACACCCAAGCATCAGATAAAAACAAGTGTCTGAACCTTATGGCTATATATGACCCAAACAAAATTAAAAAAAAAAGAAAATAAATAAAGGAGTAATAAAAAGAAGAAAAAATAAACAGAAACACTGAATAAGAATTTGAAGTGCTTTCTTTAACTCTACAATCTCACAGATCTGTCTGTGTGAAGGGAACATGGTGATGGCCATGCAGACAATACTGTAAACTTCACTGCTTTTTAAAAAAAATAAAAAAACATTTTCAAATATTTTTTCAGGGTTCTTTCCTTTTTTTCTAAGTTTCCCTAGCATGTGGAAAAGCTTATGTCCTCTTAAGAACTAGACTTTTCTTCTTATGTATGTTAGTCACAGTTATTTTTCTTCCTACATATTTTTCAAGTCATCTTTCTCAGCATTCATATGAGTACAAGATTTCACAGCCACTCTTGTTTTTTTCAGTCCAGGACCACTCTGTCTTCTCACAATCTTTACAGCAGGAAAGCTGTAGCCTGCACAGAGAGGAAAGCATAAATTACACTATGACAGGTTTATAAGACTAATTCTAATAAATATCTCTCAGTAGCCTCCTATTCACTGTCTCCCTAGAAGAGCAAGGAGGGATTTTTCTGCTGGCAGCATTTTCAACGCCATCAACATATTTCATGAAAGTGCATGAACTTCGACAACACTTTGCCAAGGAAGCCCACACAGGCTTTCAAACCAGGAGGCATGAGGAGGACCCTGCAGAGCCCCTGGTAGGGCATTAGCCTGGACTAAGACAGACCAGAGACTGGACCCTACTTCATGACCAGGTGCATTCAATCTACCTTTTCTTAGCTCAAGTCACTGCAGGTCAGCCTTTGAGTGAAGCTTCTTCCCCTACAAGACTCTGCTCTGGCCAATTCAACTGACCAGGAGCCAGGCAAGGCAGAGATCACGGATGGGAAGCAGGCGTCCACATCCCAGGGTGCAGCCACCAGCACCCACAAACCAGCCGAGCCTGACTCACTTCCCAAAGGCACCCTGTGTTTTCTTGCACTGTTTCATGCTGTTTTGTTTAAGTAGTCAGAAAATCCAAAACACTGCTTGATGATCTTTTAATTTCAGTAGGACCTTTATACATATCTTTGTTTCATTCTATCTACTGCCACTAGATTTTTATTGACCAAAAAAATGTATTGCTTGCAGACAGACAAATTACAGCCTGGAAAGGAGCAATATCCAATGCTGTCAAAACCAGCTATGCCATGTGCTCTGCATGGGGTACATGTATTTTTCTTTCAGTCATCCTTTCATGGTTGTTAATTGCCCCATTCTTACTGTTTCAAAAAACATTTCATGCCTTATGTACATGTATTTATTTGAATACTGTTTCAGCTGTGTCACTGAAATGCTTAGAAACCCAAGCACATTTTTCAAAAGTTATTTAGGAACTTCTTTATTCAAGTACCATTGGCTTTTCTCAAAAGTCACATCACTTCTGAAAATAGGATTTAGATGCACAATGATATAGAAGGAAATTGAGAACATCTTCATTTTGGAGACATTAACCAGTCTAACACTGACCCATATGCACATCATTTGTTACCCATGTCTTTTATTGCTGATATTCAAGAGAATGCTGTGGAGACCAGAGAGGTCTTGTGTTCACTCCTGTTTAAATCACACAAGCCATGAAAGTCTGGGATTGAAACCAGAGGTTGAAGGATGATGTCCAAAGGCTAGAAGCATTAAGTATTAAAGCATCTTCTGCAACACTCACAAGAGTTTCTTCCTGTGTTACATTTGACATGGAACATACCAAACTATTGCCTTTTACCCTTAGAAAAACTCAATTCTCTGTATCACAACCTCAGTACACAAAATGAGTAAGATTCAAATGAGCAACATTAAAAAAAAAGTGAAAGGAAAATGCGAATTGATCTGGTTATGCAGTTCTTGCCATTCCATCTATTGACTCTCCTTCTCTGATTATATTGAGAGTTGCATCGACTTTCAGAAATACTGAGAAAGTCTTTTAAGCTTTTCCCGTATGCAAGATGTACAGCTGGACTTCTTTGGTCTCCATGAAATGACTGTACCCAATATCTCTGCTCTTTTCCTTTTCAGCACAAATACAGAGTATGTAACCCCACCCCCACTTTTTGTTGTGAAATTGGAACATGCCCAACATTTTTTCCTCAGTAGACAATTTATTTTTAAATCCATGGCTAAGAACGTAGTATAATATATTTTAAAACAAATGTTCTTAGTCATCATTTCCATAATATTTCAACCCCTTCACAGGAAATATTATTCACAACACCAACAGAATAAAAACCAATGGGTTTATATTAGCAAGTGTCCACAAGTCTTCATTTCAAATCTCAACAATAGTAAAAAACTGCTGTAATAAAAACTTAGATAAAGACTGACTCTTTGCACTAGCACTAGTCAACAGCTGGAGATCTGTCTGAAAGGTACACCCTATTTCAGTGTGACATAGTTGATCGACTACTGAAATGAATGATTAAATTATGTTGTCCATGTTAGGAGCATGACAGACCTAGGTTTTCAAATAAGTTTAATATTTATTAGGAGGTAATATAGGTCTAAAACTAAATTGCCTTCCTGAAACAACCTCTCATTCATGGCAACTGGCCTGTTATCGTAAAGAAGGTTTTTTTATCTCAGATGAGGAGTGATAAGGTCTCCTATACCACCATTTCCTATTCTTAAAAGCATATCTAACACACACAGGAAGTGAGGTTAAATGCCTGGTACTTCTAACAAACGAGTTTGTTCTCCTTCTTTTTTCACATAGCACTGATAAATAAAGATGTATTTTGTGTCAGTGGGAAGGGAGAATATATGTCAGGTCTGAAGTGTCAGGTTCAAATTTTAAGGTTTTGCACATTAAGTTTTTATAAATGCCAAGGCCATGGATCTGGGCAGGCAATTTCAGTCATCAACAGAAAATATTCCTTGGTTCCTTGACTACTGCATTATAAGTTGATACAAAAGTGCTCCTGCCATATAATATAAAAGCAGATGAAGCTCTTCATTGCACTTAGGGATTTTGTAGGAAATCAGATACTGTATTGACTAAATGTATCTTACTGTGCAACAGCTGGGGAAAAAATAAGTCGCAAATTACGGCAAATAAAGTTTCATTTAATTGCTGCATTTCTTCTTTCCTTTAGTTGAATTATTACTTTGACTTTGCTTACTGTCATGACTTTATTTTTAGGTTCTTTCTACTAAACCAATTAGGAATAGGCTGTATGTGAAGTGTTGCTATTTTTCCTACAAAATTACTCCAAAACACATACAATTTAGGCAGAAACCACGACTTCATGACCAAACACAAACACATATTTTTAATTCATGTTGCCATGGATTTTTAGCTATAGAAGCCAGTGAGAGATCACCTGTTGACATCACTGTGAGCAGGTCAGACCATTCAGACAAAATGGGTAAAAGAACAGGATAATGCCCTATGGAATTCAAAAACTAAGTGGCAGTCAAAACATAAAATGGCCTGACCTGTATTAAACGTTTTCTCTCAATTTCATTAAGAGGTTATAAGCATGCTGTTCTCTAAAAATTGCTTAACAGAGGCAACATGGGCAGAATCATGGAGCACGTCTGCATCATGGCTTAGAAATGTTATTCTCCAGTTCAGTACTCTTGCTAAAACCATGATGCCTCTCACTCCCCTTCCTCCAGCTGGAAGAACAAAAGGCAAAGATCATGGGTTGAGATAAAAAAAATTTTACTGGAAACAGCAATGAGATAAGTAAACAACAGTAACAGCAACAATATTGGTAACAAAAGGTATAAGACAAAGAAACAATTTACGCCTCCACACCTTTTCTCGACAGAAAGTAACCCCTTCTCTCCTAAAGAGCAACAGAGTCTCTTTTTCCTGCCCCCGGAAATCTCATGAGGTGGTGCTGAGTAACATTTGGGCCTGGCCATACCCCATGCCAACTACTGCAAAAAATTAATCCTGTTCCTGGCCAGAACCAGGACATTCTGATGTTCAAAAGCTACAGCTTTTGTTGTCCTGCTAACATTGTGGTTTGCTGAATGGACAGAACTGGATTAGAAAATACAGCCCACATGACAGTATTTGCAATAAACAGGATCTGTGCCTTTATGCAGATGTTACACATCCAGAGACCAGAGCCTGTTTGAGTACCCACTGAGAGAAGGACATTCATCTCCATGGCCACAGAGTTTACTTCCATGGCAGTATTAAAAAGACATTAAATAAGAAAAACAGTTCTACCTCCACAGTTACTTTTGCAATTAGATTCCCTCAGAAAACCTATTTGTAATCACTGACAAACAAGCTCTCATATTCCTGCCAGAGCCCAGTGGTTTCAGACCCAGAGCTAAAAAACGAGTCTCCTGCAGCCCTACGTATTTAAGGCAGATGTCCCCAAAGAAGGGATATGGACGTGCCACTGACTTACTTGCACTTACATGGGGCAATCTATCCAAAGGAACTGGCTAAACAAAACAATGTTTCTAGTCACAAATGCCTTACCTTGAAAAACAGCATAAGTCCAACACACCCTAGAAGTTGGACCTCATCCCATCCTAGAGCCTTGGGTTTACCCAAAACCCCAAATCCCAACAGTCCTCTTGCCTCTTATCATTTTTGTCTGTTAGGATGAAAGACCTAATTAATCTGGGATTTCCTATTTCTCTTACTGTTCATACAGTTCATAGAGCAGAAATCCATCCTGGCTCATAAGCATGGCTGGTTTCCACCTAACTGCACAAGGAGACGTTCTGAAGTCATGGGTCTTGCTGGCAGAGAACAACTGCTGGCTTGCTGTGCCAGAAAATCTCTGGCCCTGGCTGCCCATGAAGTATCACATCTGTGCTGAGACAGAAATGTTGTGAACTAGAACACCAGTTACAACTATCAATGGTTTTCATACAGCAGATGGAATTCATAACTTCATAAGGGGCTATATCACACATGGTTACAAATACACCTAAAAGCTCCTGAGATCCTCACTTATTTGCAAATAACATAAAAGTTACAGTGATTCCTCAGGTTTCTGCTTCTGTTTAATGCTGTAGATTAAAATCTTTAAGATTAAGCACAGAAAGAAGACAAATATCTGGTAAAAACCTGTTAACCTAAAATAAAGCCTTATGTACTAATTTGAGACAGAGAAGCAGGATTTTTCAAACACACCCACTGATTGAAAACTCTTCCAAGATTATGGACTCTTCTGAGTCCATGAAAGAAGTAGCAAGTATTGCAAACTTCTTTTATGGCTTTAGAGAAAATGAGTAATGGAAAAATTCATCAAATGTCTACATCATACAAATTAGTCAAAACACAACATACAGTCAAGATACTGTTATGGGTGGAACATTCCTGTGTATGACTACACAACATTAAACACCCACAATTATTTATAATTTCCCAAACTGTTAAACAATTAGGTACCTTGTTTGTGAAGATTTTTCAAGGAGTCCACCACCTTGCCATGGGCAGGGACCCCTTCCACTAGACCTTGTTGCTCAAAAGCCCATCCAACATGGCCTTGAACACTTACAGGGATGAGGAATCCACAGCTTCTCTGGGCTGTTCCAGTACCTCACCACATTCACAGTAAAAATGTCATCCTTATATTCAATCTAAACTTACCATATTTCAATTTAAAACCACTACTCCTTCTCCTGTCACTACAGGCCCTGTTAAAAGTCTGTCCCCATCTTTCTTATAAGCCCCTTCATAAGGTCACCCTGGAGACTTCTCTTCTCCAGGTTGAACAACCCCAGCCTTTTCAGCCTTTCTTCAAAGGACAGGTGTTCTGGCCCCAGAATGACATCAGAAGTGACACCCGAATACACCATGTTTATTGGAAGGAGTTTCGTTTCCATCTCACGGGTGTTAAAACTCATGTAACATGCATACAAAGAGAGATGACACATGGTACACAGAGGAAAGCAAACAGTCAGTCTCTTGGAAGGCAAAGATACACCCCAGAGCATCAAACCACTGGCTTGCTCATGTTCAGCTACATCAGTAACTTCAGCTCAGTGACCCTCCTGTCTGCCACACGCTATCTCCTAAATTCATAAATCTTGACAAAACTACATAAAAAGAAGCAAGATTCTCAAGCAGTTTAAGTAACCTGTACAGATAATTGAGTTTATGGAAGTAAATAGATTCTGACAGATACAGAAGCAATGACCAAATTCAGGTTTTTTGCCTGGAAATCTCTCCTTCTTAGTTCAAATAACCACCTAGCTACTCATCAAGCTTTGCAGCTTTGCCTAGGAGTTTGATCAAGGAAGACATTGAATTCCTCAGACTTTGCTTTCAATGACTTGAAATCATAGAATCATAGAATATCTTTGATTGGAAGCGATGCCCAAGGGTCATCGAAGTCCAGTTCTGGAACTCCTCAAATTGTCTTTGCAACAGCCCATGGTTATCCTCAAGCGTCTGCCAGCTTGGCCTTGGTCTTCCAGTGAAAGTGATGTTGGGTTACCTCTTTTGCTTGTCCCAGAGGACACCAACACCTACTGATATCCAGCTTTCAGTGTGCCTCAGGTTGCTGAAGGAGCTTCAGATGGAAGGGCTTGTCACCTTCCACTACCTGCAGACCTTCAACAGGACCTCCAAACCTCCGTGACAAACTAAATCTGACAGGATTTTTAGTATATAATGTTCTACATTAGCTAGAGGAGCTATAGAATTAAAGCTTCTGGTCAGTCAATGCCCTTCTGTTTCCATTTACGGTTAAGAATGCAAAAACTTGACGGTAATTTCTTTCCCAAACTCTCCTCAGCCTGTTCCAATTTTGGGACATAATTCAGTCTAGTCAAAAATATTTTAAACAATGTGGTTTATTTATAATCGGAAAAAGCATCTTAGTAATCATCAAAATCACTAGAAGTTACTAAATTTAAAACATAACGACTGCATTTTCTTCTCTCCCCATATGGAGCAACAGACTGAGCACAAAATCTAAGCACTGCTTTACACAGATCAACAGAATTCCCTCTCTCCATGAACAGCTGCAGCCAGAGCCAGCAAAAGAAACCTTTTTAGGCTCCCTAACCAACCAAAATGTGATATTAGGAATAAGAATGGCAAGGAATATGAAATAAGTAATCTGTTTTATGTATTGTAGTTCACTTATACCTTATGAGAACCATCACCTATCCAAAAACATGACTGTGGAGGGGGATGAAGCCATGTTAATACAAATGATAAGATTACAAAAATCAGGATTGCTTATGCCACATAAGAGTTAAAGGAGAAAGGATACTGCAAGTGTCTCAAATAAAGAAGCACAAAATTGCAAGAAAGTGGCCATTCAATAAAAAAGGGGCAAACTGAGAACTGTACAAGAAGACAGGCATTCACTAAACACCTCATTTACTTGCAGAAGTCAGTATGATAAGATGCTGCTGAAGTAAAAAACTATGAAAACTCAAAACTGGAATTACAGTAAGACATAAGAGTATAAAGAGTATAAAAAGGCAAGCCAAGTAGCAAACTCACATGAGAAAGTAAACTAGAAATGAAGGAGGGGCAGATCACAATTGTTGCCTGATCACTGGAAGTTATTTTCTGTTGCTTGCTGAATCTGCCTCTGGTATTACCTAGTCTCAAAAAAAAAAAAAAAAAATCTGTCTGCGCCTCACCCAGAGCAACACTAGAAATGCTGAGTGACTTCACCACAGAGTTTCTATGTTCTGTGTAGTTTCTGGAGCACAGTCTGGTTGCACACACAAAACTCTCTACACTGCTCAGAAATATCAAGAACACATAAACCCCCTTGGTTCACAGTGTGGTGGTTTGACCCTGGCTAGATGCCAGGCACCCACCAAGGCTGCTGTATCACTCCCCTCCACAGGAGAGAGAAAATAAAATGAAGGGTTCATGAGTTAAGGACTGGGAGAGATCACTCATCCAATACCATCATAGACAAAAAAGACTCAACTTGGGGATATTAACTGAATTTATTACTACCAAAATCAGAGCAAGATAATAAGAAGTAAAATGAATCTTAAAAACACCTTCCCCCCCTCCCTCCCTCCTTCCCAGCTCTACCTCCTCCCCAGAGTGGCACAGGCAGGCAAGGAATGGGGGTTATGGTCAGTTCATCACATTTTGTTTCTGCCACCACTCAGAGAGGAGTCCTTCCCCTGCTCCTGTGTGGGGGCCCTCCCAAGGGCAACAGTTCCCCACGAACTGCTGCACTGTGCTTCACTCTTCCACAGGGTGCAGTCCTTCAGGCACAGCCTACTCCAATGTGGGTCCCTCACAAGGTCACAAGCCCTACCAGGAAACCTGCAGTGTGGGTTCCTCTCCCCATGGGTCTGCAAGTCCCTGCTAGGAACCTGCTCCAGCACAGATTTCCCACAGGTTCACAGCCTCCTCTCAGGCATCCACCTACTCCAGTGTGGGTCTCCTCCACGGGCTGCAGGTGGATCTTTGCATCCCCATGGATCTCCAAGGGCTGCAGGGGGCACAGCTGCTTCACCATGGTCTGCACCATGGCCTGCACAGAAATCTTGGCTCCAGCACCCAGGGCGGCTCCTCCCCCTCCTTCTCCACTGACCTTGGTGTCTGCAGAGTTGTTCCTCTCACATTTTCTCACCCTGCTGTTCTCTGGTCACAATTATTGCTCTGCAGTAACTTGGTTTTTTTTTTTCTCTTCTTAAATCTTTTACCACAGAAGCGTTATCACCATTTCTGATTGTCTTGGCCTTAGCCAGTGGTGGATCACCCTGGAGTCAACTGGCATTGGCTCTATCAGACATTTAGGAATCTTCAGGCAGCTTCTCACAGAAGCCACCCCTGTAGCCCTCCTGCTACCAAAAGTTGGCCCTGCAAGCCTAATACATACATAGAAATACTTGAGAAATTCATCAATAAATCAGGTGTCTGCCTTTTTCTTTCATAAGAATTGTTTTTAATAAAAATACACAGTAAGCCCCACTCATATTTCATGTTCACTTACTTGTTCTCAGCTGCAGTTGTTACAATACAGTTGGGCAAATTCAGCTATTAAAAGTATTTCCACAGCAAACTCCTTCACATTCAAACTTCTTTTAATTCTTTTGACCTAGCCATTGTTGTTCAGCATTAGAAGATGTCATAAGCTAAGGAAGGGCCAAGGGCTTGTCTACCAAGGCAGCTATTCTTGAAAAGTCACTGCACTCCCATATTAAGTGCAAGAGGGGACAAAGCTGAAAGATGTGTTATGAAAAAAGACGTAGGAGATGACTTACCAGAACAGAATACCTATCCCTATGCCCTTGATATTCAATGTGGGTTGCTGGTAACCATACAGATTTGTTTTCTTGTATTTTGTCTCTGAAATCTCTCTGAAGTTAAGGTGCTGCCTTGATAGACACTAGCAAATATTTTTGTTCCATTTATGAATATCTGTCATAAAAGCACGTCACAGCTGAGACTACTCCCACTAGAAGACTTTACAGACAAAAATTTTAAGTACTTAAATTGCTTCTACCTAGTATGCCTCATGAGAAGTCTCTTCACCTTGTGGCTCATTTACAACAAGCCACACACACAAAAAATCAATCCAGTAAGCAGAGAACAGGTGGGGAGCTGGCATTACAAAACACTGAGACCTGTTCAGCACTTGGCAACCTACTCTAAACCATACCTGCAATGCTGTTTTTCATCTTTTTATCACTTAAAATTTATCTTTGGTCTGTCTGGATGGATGACATAAAGGTGGGAGCTAGCATTTAACACACAGCCATGTAAAGACCAGACACTTGAGCACCAACCTAGTTGAAACTTCCAAATAAGCTCATGGACAAAATCCCAATGAAGCCGACATGCACTGTTGCAGAGGCCCTTGATGTTGAGGAGTCTGTTTGAACTGTCTGATCAGTTTCAAACGCTTACATTTTTAAATGATGCTGTTGTGTACACACAAAATATCAATGGCAGTCCCGAGGAAGAATATAAAGCAACTTGAGAATAATCTGAATGAGCAGAACTAGAACGTGATTTATAAAAGAACTACCTGGTATATGATTTTTTTTAGCAAGGCAGACATAATCATCAAAGGAAGGCAGTGACTTCTTTCTTGAAAAATCCATGATAAAAGACACAAATGCTAAAATGAGCAATATACATATTCTTTTTATAAGATTTATACTGAAACAAAAGGGACATTTAAAAAAAATTTTCACTGTCTATGGTTACAGATGCCTGAATAGATCAGCTGTACTGGGGGGGCAAGGGATATGCAAAAAACCAACACCTTTAAATTGTTTCTACATATACAAAACTAACAACAAAGCCATGTCTGTATGTGTGCACAAATGCTCGGACAGATTAGATTTGAGATCTATCTAATAACAGCTGGGGAGGAGACAAACCTTCAGGAAATAAAGATAATTTTGCTATTTGTACAGAATAAGTCAGACAGAGTCAGACACACGTTAAACCACAACAATTAGCACAAATTTTCCAGAGCCTTAGAAACTACTTTATGTCTGTAAAAACACTGTGGCCTTAACAGCTGAGGCAGTAGGTGGAGTAAGGGCAGGCAGGCTGGTACTAGTCACCTCCTCAGCACCTGCGTGTAAACTGTCCTCACTGCCTTAAAGCCTGCAGTCTGCAGGAGCATGGGCACACAGATGCAGCACCTATCACTACAACTGGTTCTAACTCGTTGTGTAGCTTATTTTGTGGTAATCACTTCAGGAAAACAAATATGAGACACCTTCAGTCAACAATCAGTCCTGCATTTTCCATTTCTCATCCTACTCAAAATAATCTGGCTTTATGACATTTACCATAGTTCCTTCAGTTTCCTGTAGCCTGAGACCTGCATGTCATGAACCTCAACTTTCATCTGACCTTGTAAAAGCCATCTAAAGGACCCCCTCCCAAGCAGACTTCAGAAGCTCAGTGGTGGAATTTAACTTTGCCATACAACTACATCAGCTGTAGGATGGGCCCTATGACTTTATTTCTTACCTACCATGGGACTGTGTTCAACTTAATACCTCCCCTCTGTGGGTAACGTGATGCAATACCGTGACAGTTCAGGGTCCCCGCTGGCAGACAGAGGGGCTCCCCCACACTCAGCTTTGCTGCATGGGGCTGTGTGTGCATGTGCCTGCTTGTGGAAACTGGCGACCCTTCGCTAGGTCTGACACGCAGGCAGAGCGAGGTGTGTGTCAGACTTCATTTCCCACAGGCCGCAGCTGCCTCTCCTTGTCCCGGCATGACTCCCGTGCCTTTAAACGGATGCCCTCTAGCGCGAGAACTGCACAAGGCCTTTCCTACTTCTGCCACATTGCCGGGTATCGAATGCACAATCTACGAACAGCAGCTGAGGCAGCACACGGTGCAGGGCTGGCTCAGGGACTGAGGAAAGGACTGGAAGCCAACCACCAAGGACAAGGGGGAAGAAACTCCTACAAACCAACAGCACAGAATGAAAGTCTAATCTCACTGTTCCCATCTGAATAGCAACCACTAGGAAATGAAAATGACTCAAATGCCAGTGCACTGGCTTCTAGTTAGTTTCTGCATGATAAACATCTTGTGAATCAAAACTACAATTTCAAATTCAATGAATCCTTTCTATTAAACTTAAAACTGCAACATGCCAAACAGTAATGTTAACTCTGTAAGTAAATATGCCATTTGTTTTGTTCACTATAAATTAAGAACTCTATTCAAACCTCAGACATTTCCCCTCTCCTGCCACGCAGTGCTGGCACTCATCAGACCAGAGGGACCTGTATTTTAAAAACAATATTGAGGACCCAAGGCAGTTAATATTGTTCTTGCTGAACTACAGCATTCACAGAAAGCAAACACCATAACCAGATTTGTTTGAACTGGCGTGTATTTTAGGTTTATTATTATTTTATGGTATTCTCACATCTCTCATTAATATTAACTTTTATTCCAAACTGACAGCATAACTTCCTGCAAAGACAATGGCTGTGATGTACAGAATTACACTAGCATATGAGTAAAAGAATACTGTGCCATTACAGATGCACCTAATACATTCTGTATCAGATATTAAATGCTTTTCTTTCAGTTAGCAAAGCATTGTTTGATTTATTACTATGCTTATTATAAAGAGTATATGAATAAGTACATGTTAATAAGTAAACTAATGGCTGACTAAAGCATAGGTAATTAAATAACCCGGGTGCTTCTGAAAACATTGCCTTGCAGATATAATTCCAGTCTGTGTGTTTAAAATTCATATCCCAAACAAACTAATGTTGCAAACTGGAACAGAAAAGATACTTTTAATACGACTTTATCTTCAGCTTAAGGACGAAAGGCAGATAAAATCTGCCTTCTGTATACAAATAAAAACACATCCTGAGAACTGTGGAGCCCACCTGCACAAGACATGGCCCTACCTAACTGCATCAATGCCATGACTTTTTGGTGCTTACACAAGGAGCGAGTTTCTGAGGGACTAAGCCCAGGAGCCCACGACTGCGGCCTGCAGCGCAAGGCTTTGCAAGGGAACGTCGGCCACCGTGGATACCACCAAGCTCCCTCACTCCTCAAACAAGGGCATTTGTGAGAAAAGGCTTCATAAAATTTCATCCAGCATTCTTTTCCCTTAAATGCTTCTCTATCAGATTAGAAAAGGAAAAGAAACACGAAGGCAAACAAGAGATTTTGGTTGGCAGGCTTCTCGTTATTCATTTACTATTTATTATTGATTTTTGTGCCCGTGAAGAAGGATCACATGTGCACTGGAAAGAGGATGATGGTAATGTACAGAGGGCTCTGTATGCCAGGGACCTCGTGGCCAGATCAGCTGTCTGTGGGCTCTCTGTGGCTGGTTTATGGATTGTTGGTTGTTTATTCTAGACTAAGAAGGTCTCCAGTGTTCAGCCTGGACTAAACCACAAACTCCAGCTCCAAGGACCCACTGCCACGATGCAAAGGGTTCATAACCCAGACTGGAAGAGCTGAGATCTTGGGTGATCACCAGGGTGGGAGCTACCCTCCCAGTGAACCAAGCTGGGTCGGCATTCACAGCCACGGAGCCACCTTACAACAACCGAGGGGCAGCTGCTCACACCCACAGACAGCACGGGCCGCCACAGCCCTGCTGCAGAGCGAAGAGCACGGCAGCACCCAGACCCACACACTGCTGCCATCTGGCAACAGGAACTCCACTGCACCTAGGGAAGAACAGATTTGTAAGGAAGATATTGCAGGATATTTATTTCAAGTCTGTATTACTAGGTCACCTAAGGAAAGTAGCAAACAATGCCGATTAGTCCTGCACATCACTAACTCTGTACCCCAACTGATAGAGCTGTAGCCTCAAACACAAGGGGGACAGCACTGTATTTTATTACATATACAGTACTAACATAAATATTATATGTAATGTAATTTGTATCAATATCATATAACATATTTTATATATTACTTTATATATTACTCAGAAACAAAAATAAAAACAATCACTCAATGACAATATTGTTCCATAATCAGTCATTGCCAGTTTGAATGTGGCATGAAGAAAAATTGGGATTTTTAGATCTATCTGACTTACAGAAGAGAGCAGAATAGTACTTGAAGCACCCAAAGTTTTCAGCTGAGTGATTTATTAACTACTGGGTTTGGCTTATGTCGTGTAAAATTTGTCACACTATCAGAAAGCTTACGACACCTTGTAAAACTGAAAATTTATATTGCAACTTCAAGAGTTATAAAAATGTGTGGAAAGACAACTGATTAAAAAGTTTTAAACATAAAAGCAGCTGAGAAACTTTGCAGATTAGATTTAGACAGGTCAACTTCTTTTAATGCTAAATACCTTTATTTAACCTGCACTGCCATCAGTTCTCAGTGTCTTGATACCTGTCATGTTTCAAATCCAGGAAGGCAGTAAACGTTATTTACATTATTTAAAGCTTATTTCAGATTGCTGGGAGGTGTATGAGAGTCATTCACACTATATACCCTCTTCTATCAAGACTAATGTAAAAAAAACCTCCTGGGGCAACATTGTCATTTCCTTAACTCACGAGGAGATTTACCAACTGCTTCAAGTAGACCAGAATTGAGACACAGACTTTCTCAAAATAATAATGGAAAGTTAGTTTCCGTTTCTTCCTCACAACATCAATCTATCAGCTATGGCCTTCAAATAAAGCAATATCAGCCCTGTACAAGTAATACCCGCATGACCTGGGATGTTCAAAGATTTCCCTCTGCTTTGGTGAGGACAAAAGGCACAGAAATAAAATTATATCTGAAAAAGTCAGACTAAGTTATAACTTAAGATCTGTATAAAAACAGTTAATATATATCACAACAAATCCAACAAACCAAGACTATTTCAACAAAATAAATAAGGACACAGCAAGGTAAGAAGCAGGATATGGTTGTTTCCAAAGTGAATACATATTTCATTTTTGAATGGGAACAAAACTGCTGAATGTGGAGGAAAAAAATAATTAAAGGGCAAGAAAAGAGACACTGTGACAGGAGAAAGAGAGATATAATTCAAATGTCCAAGACATGGTTGAGTGTAAGATTAAGAGAGTGTAAAGAAAGCAACTTGCTGAAAGAAATTACATTTGTAACAGCAAGCCCCATATCAAGACAGTTTTAATAAACTGTTCAAACCCCCCAGATTATGCCAGAGTACTTAATATTTCTGTTTTTAATACGCACACCCAAGCTACTGCACTATGAGGCAGTAATATGTGAAACTTGAGAATTAAGCAATGGAGGTACACAAAAAAATAGGATAAAACACAAAATAAATAAATCATGTCAATGTGCCCCTTTAAAAAAATCAGATGTGGCCCTTTAAAAAAAATGTTCAGTTCTCTTACTGAGAAAAATGAGTAGCTCTAAACTGTCTGGATTTCAGTAAAGTACTGACAGTGCTGTAGAAAGCTAGTTAAAACAGGAGATGGAGAAACCTGCAGCTAGCCTGTGAGCACTGGACAGTGTGGAGAGCACATAGAGCTGCAAACTGAGCCTTATGGAGTATTTTCATTACCAAAACCAGGAGGTGCAGAAAGCACCTGGCATGAGCTGCCAGAGATGCCATATCAAAGTTAATGGGGCAAAAGGCAAGGAACCAGCAAGGAAGACTATTTCCAGCGGAAGGTGAGAAGGATTAATTGAACTATATAAGGCAGTTAATGAAGCCTTACCTTGGCATATGATATAGAGTGCACAAGCCCAATTTTGAAATGGCCAGAAAAACTGAAAGAATAAAGTACTACCAGCAGAATCAAGGACATCCAGCTGTTTTAGGAGAACACACGAGGACAGCCCAACTGACTCAATCTTATAAGGCAAGGACAGGCAGGAAAACCCCCACTAATGCATTGGGAACCAGTCTTCACGGTGGTGCTGCTGCTTCTGCAGGTAAAGGAGAGAGCTGTCACGAGCACAAACATGTGCGAGCCGGCCACAAATACATCTAGGCCAGAGTGAGAGCAAAGTTTCTATCCATGAGAATTTTCAAGTTCTGGAAAAAATCTTTCAGTGCAGCCCTTTATGGGAAGATAATGTAAAATATGACTGAAGGTTGGAGTCAGGGACCCAGAGAGGCCTGTACACCTCTCCCGTGCCACAGAGCACAGCCCCTACATACTCCTCACAGGAGGACATCGAGGGTGGAAACGCTGCCTTCTGCGGAGCCGCTGACAAAACACTCTCAGCCGTAACGCAGGCCAAACCCTCCTGGCCAGGTCTGAGGAAATCCTGCAGTTCAGACACTTTTCAGAAACCCTGGAACTAATCAGAGCTCCTTGGGACTTGTGTTCCCCACAAGACTATGTGGCTTTTGGGGTGACTGCTAACACAGCTGTCATCAGCACTCTTAAACCATAAACTCTTGACAAGAATTTCTGGGAATACGTAGGACAATATTGACTGCGAAAGCAATTCTCTTGTGCTTGTATCAATCCTCCTTTGTCCTGACCTAATGAGCTGGACAGTCAGACATAGGGACCAGAAGGCACTTTTATAGCAATGCAGCATAATACAGGAGCCTACTCTGAGCAGGCAGATAAATCCGTCAAGTCAAGCACTATAGAGAAGACACTTCTGGCTTCTAAGACCAGCAGTTGTGCATCAGTGCCACCCTGCACAAGACCTCCTCAGGTCCTTCTCTTCACAGGGAAGGCTCATCAGCTCAGCTGCAGCATCCTGCTGCTGCACAAAGTTGGCTTCTGCTCAAGAAGTATCTTGAGTTTCACCCGGGGACTCTCTGTCCCCTTGTCCCCTGCACAGGGTATGGAAGGCCAGCTGCAACCCTTCTCTGACAGGGTCTGGTTTAACCTTCTCTCTGAAAATTGAGGAAATGACTAGCCTGGGACTCTAAGCTGAGACTTGTGTAAAACATACGAGATGGGTACACTGCTATCAAGTTAACTTCATTATTAAAAATAGCAAAAGAAATTTCACATGGAAGATTAAGTGCATTAGTGGATCATATAACCTTGCTTCAGACCAAGCCATGGTGTAAACAATTTTCAGTCCTCAGCATAAACACACAGGACATGCCATGAAAACATTTAGTTATGTGAAGTTCAACATCTATGGCACTCCCAGGTTACAAGCATATTTTCTTCAGAAATAAATGGCTGCCTTACAAAATAAGATTACAACGATGATAACAACATTTCTTGTGCTTTAAATTTGATCTCTGAGTGTCTTGCCACTGAGCACAAGACCCTACATTTCAACCTAACAGCCCTGACATTTAATAAGCCAAGTTTATTTGTAGAAAGTGAGCTGGAAATAAAATCTCATGGTTGCAGTTGGCACACTATACAGAATAGGAATCTTAACGATGACTGCAGTTCATTTTTGCCCTATAGCTTTCATCCTTCTAATTGGTATATTTAAGTGCACTTAATCACTTAAGCAATGAGTCTACCACAGGGACAAATCTCCAGTTTAGACTCCACAATAATAAATCTTTGTCTTCTCTCAGCAGCTGGCGAGGTTTGATTTGGACTTTGAATTTAGGCCCTTTCCTCAGGCTTAACAGTTACAACTTGTTTGTTCTGTCTGCTGAAAGCGTGACATTAACTCTTGTCTTTAAATGCATTATTGTTGCTTAAGCTTACTGTTCTTGGTGTCAAAATTGGTTGCCCTTCTGCAGTGCCTGACTAAGACACACACAAAAAAAGTCCAATTAGCCTGTGCTGGGATTTCACAAAGCAACTTTAACTCATTAGTATTTACACAGCATCACTGGTCCACATGATGCTTCACAGACATGAGGACGAGCTAGAGTTTATAACACAATCTTTCAATAGATGTCTCCAGTGCCACAAAGAGCTAATTTAAAAACAGGTGGAAGGAGCCTTCACACACCCCCTTGAACAGCCAACAGAGGAGTAACATCCCCACAAGCACCTCATAGTCTGTCCACAGGACCAGGATAGGCGTTATCCTAAATTCTATGACAGATGTCCGAAGTATGTCCTGAAACAGCTCTGGTAAAAAAAGGCAAAACTTAGATGCGATCGTCAAATCACAAGATGAAAAACTACCTTTGGACTGAAGTGACTGGGGACTCTGTCCCCCATATTGCTACAGGCTCCCTGCAGTACCTTCATAAAATATTTAGGCCCAAGTCTTTGCGAATTCATGCATATTAATTACCTGTGCAGTAAAGCCCGGGGCCTATGCTTTCAGAACAAACCAAACCACTGAAGGTTTTCAGGATGAAGGTCTCATTTCCCTTTGCCTTAGTTCTTCCTGTACAGTTCAACAGAACACCCAGTTGTATTCAACATTCTGACAGGTATCTGGAGCAGGGCCTTATTTTGCTAAATATAAAAGACCTTCTTAAATAACTAATCTTGGATAAAAAAAGGTGAATCCTGACTTGTTGTGACAGCCACACAAAAGACAACATCAACTTCTGACAGTAATGTTCATTCCTTCAATCCAGAAGAAACTGCTTGGCCCTCCAACCTAAGTCACCACTTAAGTGGTTTTATTTGCTTTACCACTTTCCAGGATGACAAATAACTCTCCCTTAAGCATAGAGCTTGCCAACTGACTGAACAATGCACAGAAACCTTGGACTCGGTGGGGATTGCTCTCTGGCATGTGCACAGAAGTCCTGGCACATCTGGGACTATCGGAGCCTCTGTGCACAACATACCTGCACACCATCAGCAAGTGTTTTCAGCTGGGTGTGGGAGTTTTTAAACCCCAGCATGATAGGGTTTTAACTAGTCAGCTCTGCTGTTTATTATGGGCCATTAGATTTCACTCCCAGTTTCCCCACTGAAGAGCCTGGCAATCCTCATCACACTGAGGGTCTTAGTACTACGAGAGCCAAAGATGAAGAGGCATAATATCCTTTGCCATATCCACTGGGTCCAAAGACACATCTTCAAAAATCTCTTATAAAAAATACTTATCATGTGCATTTCTCTGAGTTCAGTTTGCAGCCACCCCTTTTTTAAGATTTCTCTTCCCTATTTTAAAGGCTACTTTAGTACCTGCTACTTTCTTCCCACCACAGTTCACAGCACAAGGAACCACCTCTCTGTTAATTTGAAGGCACTGCAATCAGCACGTCTCACAGCCAGGCTGTTTCTTCAGACCATTGATGATTTGGGCTCCAATTCTGACAAGTTAACATGCATTTTAACTCCAAATATTTAGGAAGCTCACTATACGTTTGTCAGCCAGATTAAAGCTCTTACACCTCCTTAGCTACTGTCAAGTAGCTTCTCTGTGATTAGATAAACAGCTTGAGCTTCCTTAGGCTAACATTGTGCTTTTACTAGACTCTCCATAACTCCTGTCAGAGAATCCATTTTAAAACACAGGCAGGTCATTCCCTCCAAAATCCCTGTTTTATCCAACATCATCTTCCTAATTCTGCCAGGTGCTGCTCTCAGGCAGGCATCATGACCTTCTATTTTTCACTTAATGTACAGCCTTGGCACAGAATTATGTACTTTTCTCTCTTTTCAGTCCCTGAGGCACTGACACCAGTTAGCACTTCTGTCTTTCACAAATGCAAATTCATGACCCGGATTTTTGCATTTGCTTTGCAAAACAACCACCAAAAATATATATATTTTAAGTTCTTTCTTTAATTTAGAATGGTGGTATTTTCACAGCCGCTCAGACAATTAGGGCCTATGACCCCTGTGAACAATCGGGGGCTTATGCTCTTTTGGGCTAAATTTGTCCAGGCACTCAGTGGATGCTTTGGGAAAATCCCACTACACATAGGCAGTTTTAGGAGCATTTCCATAGATTTTCATCAACACACAGAGGACATTAGACTTCAGTTAGAAGCTGGCAGTACAGCTCCATGGTCGCATATCAGTCAGTGTTACAGTAAGCTCACTCAAGATGTTATCAAATATTATTTTGAAGGCTCTGGCTTACGCATTTCCCCTGAAATAGTGACTGCAAATCTTCTAGAGCTTTTGCAGTAATAAAGTCAATTTCTTCAGACAGTATTTTCTGAAAACCTTGCATTTCCTACAAACTTCACTCCATTCCCAGCATCTGATGCTGACCGAAAAATTAAGCTCAATCAAAAAGTCAAAACAGTGAAGAAATGTCAAAAATTCATAGAAAACAAGTATCATTGTATACTGCATCTATGGGGCATTGATCCAGCAAGTTTTGATACAGCTTTTCCCCCAAGAATCCCCAGTTTCATCTACAAAGATTTGTCTGCTTTTTGTCAAAAGTAACATACTACTTTCATTCATGTAATAATCTCTTCCCTAAAATATTAAAGGGACAGTTTCCAAATGTACCATGATGAAAATATGCATGCTTGAAACAGTTAAAACCTGTTTTATAATAACCTCATGAATATTAGCCTAGAGCAGTAAAAACTAATTTTTGCAAAACCCAAAAAGGCAGACCACAGAAACCTCTAACATCCAAACCCTGTCTGGAGGCTCAGCAGCAACTATGAATGCTTTGTGGTGCTGTAAGTGATACAGCTGAAGAGAGGGGTTAACAGTTACGAAAACACTGTTTACTTTAATTCCACTGAGCAGAAAATAAGATCAGTATTTAGTAAATATTTAATTTACATTCTAAGAAATGCAAAAATTAATGCAAGTGATTTTGGGTCAGTGAGCAAACTATCTGTAACTGATTCTGTGAATTTCATAGGCGGGATTGATGCTGACCTTGACAGAAGTAGTCATGCATTTGAAACTTTACTTTCAACAGCCAAATTCTTAAGAATACCCCAAACAAATCTACACGGCACTTGCAGGGAGTTAAGAATTCTTCCGTCTCCTTTGGTGGCATGAGATCTTTGCTCCAGGTTTTCTTTCGACTCGTCCACCTCCACACTGACTTCTGTAGCTCACACAGCAGATGCTTACAAGGAAACCCATCACAATGACGGCAGATTGCTTTGAAGAAAGGCCAAGCAATTACCAGCAAGTCTGCAAAACTAAAACTAACTGTCCTTTGGTTCTTCTCAAAAGAAAGAATCTGTTCACTTGTTTTCAAACCATTTGAAACTCCCTGGCCTTTGTCAGGTTAATGTTTTCCAACCCTCATGATTAACTGCCCTAGCTTGAATTTATGAAGGGGAACAATACCTCCGGACCAGCTGTCAAGATGCTATCACAGCAAACACACCTCGACACGCACGGTGGCTTCAGGGGCCGAGCAGGTACCGGCAGCTCCAGCCCCAGCACCTGCAGCCGTGCACCCCCAGCCCAAGCAAGACAAACCCCCAAGCATTCAGTCCCCAAAAAATCCTTCTGTCCTACAGGTGGTTTATCACCGCAGCTTGTGCACATGCAGCTCCGCGTGGCCAAATTACCAGCAGCAGGAAAAAAGTGAAATTAGTTAAATTTTAGTAACAGGCCATGAGACCATGGGAATGAAAAGCTTCTTTTCTTCTCACATTGCAGCTTATTGGGGCACATTGCACCAATGTGCAGTATAGATCTGCAGGGTCAGGAAGCCCAGAAAGGGGAGATCAGAAAGATGAGATGAGCTTCACTGACAGCAGCCAGCACCCTAAGACAGCGTAGCCCAAATCTGAGAGGCAGGCTCCATCTCTTCATCTCCTGCAGTATTTCTGCTAATGAAATCACACTCAGCTTTCTTGCACGGTTTAACACAAGATAGTTTCATAAGATGGGACTTTTCCAAGTGCTTTGCTTCCTGAAGTCAGTGCAATGCACACACTGGTGAATATATCTAAGGTGGGCCAGGCTGACTAAAAAAACCTCTCAATTTTGTGTCTTCTGAGAGACTCCTGGACAAACAGAAAGCATCATCATCCTAATTTTACAGGACTTTGAACATGTCTACTTCACCCCCTGGCCACACAAACCACAGGGGTGAGTGGGGACCTGCTGATGGCCAGTGCTGCCAGCCCTGCTCCATGCCAGCCTCTTCCCTCTCCAAATGACCAGCACCATGCACAGTGTTTCCGGTAATGGGCTTTAAGAAAAGTCTATTACACGGTCACAAATCCCACATTAATTAATTAATTAAAATTTTAGCTGTTTATTTCAGTAGGAATGTCATAATAATAATTTTTTAAAAATCATAATGAAGAAATGTACCATGTTCCTCAGATAACAACTCTGTCCTAGCCACCACAAGGTGATGTAGTCTTCCTCTTCCAGCCGTGGTATCCTGGGCCTGCTGACCTCAGGGGCCTGGCAGCACAACTTTACTTGCTTTCTTTCATTCTACAGGCTTCTAACGTTGCAGCTCAGCTGGTAACACCACAGGGCTTTGCTCCAGAACAGCTGAATAATAATACTCCACAGACACCAATAGAGCCAGACTCAGCCCAGAGCTCATACCCGTATATTTATTTTCCACAGTTTTAGGAAATCAGTTTTTCTGATTTCTCCACCCTCGGCAAACCAGAGGTTTCCTCCTGTCTGCCTTGTCACAAGCTAGTCACACTTACTGTTCTCGTCATTAAATCCGTCTTTCTGTTGCACTTTGAAAGGATAAATAAAATCATCAGAAACTGTTTAACTTCAGTGCCTCTTTCCTTCTTAGGATTTGACTAGAAATCCAAACTCTTATGTCAGGAAAAACAAGCACATTTTTAGAAGAGGTGTGTCTTAGTTCAGATTAGTGTGGCATTCAGAAATCGTGCAAGTGCCAACATGGGAAGAAAATACAGCATGTTATGTAAAATAGGCAAGGCATGTTTAATTATTCTAGAATAAGATGATAGCATCCGCTTCCTCAACTGCTTATTCTGTACTTAATACTTAATATAGGACTTAATATGTCCTCTCTTGCTTCCTGGCTAATGGTATAGTACAATAGTTCAAACACTCCTATTCATATCTTATTATTTGATCTGGATATCAAGCTTCAAAAAAATGAAAAAAAACCCCAAAAATACACGAAACACCACAGTCAGATTTAACAGTAATATTTTTACAAGACAGATTAGATTTCCATTTGGTTATATCACAGTAAGGTACTCCACTGAGGACAGTGAAACTATGCTTGGCCAAACTGAGGAGACCTTCAAGCCTGGGAGCTCACTGAAACACATGGGGTGACCAACATGCACTAACGCTTGGGGTGTGCACATCTGTACAACATCGAAGGAGGGGAAAAAGACCCCACACTTCTTCTTAGTAAGACTTTCTGATGCAAGTGACCAAGCACTGGTCTATTTGGTGAAACCATCTGCAATGACTCTGACTGCCAGTGGTGCACAGCCTGCTGCCCTGTCCTTGCCAAAAAGCAATTTAAGGCTGCATGAACACTAGAGACTCCTGTTTCACCATCGGAGTTGAAGAATTTCAGACAGGCGAATCCCAAAGGTTCCTTTATTAGCTGATCCAAGTTTGCTAAGAACTAATGCCTGATTATGACAAAATTGAGTTCTGCCCTCTGCTTCTAGTCATCAATTGTTATAATTCTTTTCATGATTAAAAGGCCATTTCTTTCTCTCCATGACAATACCACTTTACTGTAATCTTACTCTGATGCATCTCTCCAGCCCTGGAATAATCTTTCCACTATCTTCTCCAGCTTTTCCATTTCCTTTTAAAAATACTGACACTAGGGATGGAAAAACAAAATCATACAGCAGTAGCAAGCACCAAGTCCCCGTGGCAGGTGCCCTCCCATACATGCCACACTAGTCCTTTTGTATCACACCACTGTGAACTCTGTCTAAGGTGTTTGATCTAAGTCTCTAAAACCTTTCTAAATCACTATTTCATGAAGTGCAAACCATACCTGTGGAACTGTGTTTTTTTAACTGGCTGCCTAAGCCTGCCTCTGGTGGTACTGAAAACCAGTTTGTTTGACCTCAACTCACCAACAGATCCAGCTTGTTCTGGTAAAATGCCCAGTCATTGTTTTTAATCACCCTACTATTTCTTTATGTCACACAGAAGTTTTAGTAGCAACATTTACAAACTCATTTTCACATCACTGAAATAAATTTGATTGGTATCACATGACCAGTTCCTGTGGTACTTTATGAGCAACCTTAAATTAATGACAGTAGAATCTGACTGTAATCAACTGGGGGGAGAACGACCCACAATAAATCAAATCCATTTTAATTCATTCACACAAGCTTTGAAAAACTAAACGAAACAAAAAATGATCATGCTATTACCAGTACTAACTTTTTAATAAATTCCATTTAGGAACAGATGATGCATAAAGACCATACTGTGCCTATTGTTCTCCCCTGGTAACTCATTTTCATCCTGCACTTTGGGACTTTCTTCAGCCTTTTTAAACTCCTCAGAGATTTCATACTGTCATTTTACTTGCATTTTGAGACATTTCAGTAAACCCCAAGATGACTCAGCTGGAGTAACATTTCAAATGAGAAAGTGCATCAAGAATTAGTTTGTTCAAACTCAGAAAGAAATCAGAGGGGGTTGATTAGGTCTCAGATGGATGCCTGTGATTTTTTCCAAAAGCGAAAATTATAATAGAAAGCATTCTGACATTTTTGCTTGACAGCCATGGCCTGCAATGCTTACCTGGGACGTACGCATTACATAAATTATTAAGAATCAAGCAACAAGAATTACATCCTGTTTTAATCAGTGTGCGGCAATGTCAAAAGAAACAGGATATTGTTCAAAGACATTTTATTTGAAAATTTGACCAAAATTGCATTTAAAGTTTATAAACGCAACTTGTAACTGCGTTTATGCCTAAAGTGAAAGCTGCCATATGCTGAATCTTTTTTTTTTTTTAATTCTTCTTTGATGCTGGAATTGCCAGAGGCTTATCAAATGAGAACAGGCCAGAGGGATGGGTGAAAAACGCTCAGATAACGTTCGACTTCCCAGCAGCACGGATGCCACATGGGTTACATCTCATATGCC
Organism: Corvus cornix cornix; assembly: GCF_000738735.6. NCBI lineage: Eukaryota > Metazoa > Chordata > Aves > Passeriformes > Corvidae > Corvus > Corvus cornix. Next base: position 24,040,761 of record NC_047057.1, read on the forward strand.
CCAAAACTAATTTGTCTTTTCCAGCATGGCGGTTGGGAGGGTGAGGGGGCCAGAAATTAAATTATCAAAGTAGATGGGTAGAAAAATAAGCAATTTCAAGATAAGGACATAACTGCCCAGTCCAGACCGGCTAACAGTACGTAAGTTACTGCTGATTCAGTATAGCAGCGGCACACTACCTTAGCGAGTTTGAACAGCCAAAGCAAAGTCCATCGCAACAGTGATAGTCTTCCAGCAAACTTGCACTCTTATTATTTATTATCATTCAGAAAAAAGTAGCTGAGATCTAGTTTTTATCAGGAACATAATTAAAGTTTTAATCCTAGTTTAAAAAAAAATGCTTGAGTGCAATGCGAATAGCACAAATAGCGTAAGACAGCACTCGCACAGCCGAGGGGGCGGCGGCGGGCGCGCCCCCGCGGGCACCCCCGGCCGAGCCGCCCCCGGGGCAGGGCAAGGGGGCCGATGATCACAGCCTACCTGTGGTTAAATTGTCATTGATCTTCAGCGGCACCCTTAAGATGTAGACGAGGAAGAGCATGATGAAGAACCACAGCGTCCAGAGATAAGTCCAGGACCAGACGATGCAAGACTTGAGCTGTTCCAAAAAGCCCGTCCCAGCTTCAGCCATGTTTTTTGGAGAGAAAAGAGGAAAAAGAAAAAAAAAAAAAAAAAAAAAAGGGGGGGAACGGAGTGTGTGTGGGGGAGAAATCAACCCAAACCCTGCTCTCTGCTGCCACGAGCTCTCAGCGTGTGTTTGTGGGATGGTTCACCCCCCTCTCGCTGGCCGGGCCGCCTCTCCCCCGCTCGCACCGCCCGCCGGGCACTGCGGGTGCCCCCGGGGCGCTGCCGGCTCTGCCCCCGGCCGCCGCCGTGCCCGCCGCCGAGCCTCGGCGAGGGCTGGCCCGCTAAAATGGACTCCTGCGAGCTCCCCTCCGGCCGAGCGGGTGGGGACGTGCTGCGGTGGCAGCGCCGGACCTGCCCCCAGCCGCGCTCGGCCGCGCCCCGCGGCTCGGCCCCTGCGCTCGGCGCCCCGGCCCTGCCCGCGCCCGCCCCGCCGCCCGAGCGCGGAGGCTGCGGGGCACGGCGGCGTGCGGCCAGAGCAGAACCGGGGCAGGAGGGGGCAGAAGGGCCACGCAACTTTCCCCCCACATCTTTACGATCTTGAACAATAACTTCTGGCGGCATTTTCACCGTGCAACAGGACTTCAAGCCTAAAAAGGGCTCACGTAGGATAGTTTTTTTGCAGCTGACCCGCGTGAGCTTCTTGTTGGGTAATGAAACAGGCATAGAAGTCCCTGCGTGCGTGTTGGTGTGTACAGTGCCCAGCAGAGTCCCGAACTGCACAACTCTCCTCCTTGGAAGATAACTGTATGGCGCAATAAATGGGAGGGAAGGGACGCATATCTAGTTCCGATCCCCCTGCCAAGGGCAGGGAAGGCACCCACTAGATATGCGTCTCATTAAAATAGTGTCAGTAAAGCATAAACTTCAAGTCATAGAATTGTACTTTTGAGAAATACATTTTGCTTCTTCCATGAATGAGGTATTTATTCATGAAACAACATTTGACAGCAAAATGGGATAAAAATTCAAGTCGGTAAACACGGCCGATCCCTGCTTTTTTTTTTTTTTTTTGATGTCCCACAGCTTACAAACATTTAAGTAAATACACACCACATATTCACAATTTGTTTGGATCTCTCTTCTGTGCTTCCACAGTCTATATCCAGTGGGATAACACTCTCCGGCATTGTAAGAAACAGGTACTATTCATAAAGTCTTACCAAAAGAACAAAAAATCCTGAAAATTTCTCCAACTGGTAGTAACCACTCTGACCTGAGATTTTTCAGTCTGCCAAAGAAACAGTCATCACAGAGAAAAACATTGTAGCCTTCCTAGAATGTTTACAATACCCAAAGGCATTAAACCAAAGTAAATCTGTAGCTCTACAAATTGATACCTTCTCATGGTAGCAAAGGTACAAAATTTGCTCTTCCAGACTACTGCAGGACTTGAAGCTGGATGGGGAGGGAACTGTGTCTTCTTCATTTGATGGTGACAGGATCCTCTGATTAAGAGACCACTGTCTCCATATAAGAATACTGGTGCAGGATTGACAGAAGTTTTTCCTGCTAATAAATCACAAAACTTTTAAAATGAGAATATACAGATTAACTACATAAAACGTCATTTATAGTTTAATTACATATCGAAGAAAACCACATTTCAAATTTTTCAGTTTCCCCTTCCAGTTTTAAAGGGAAGAAATACTTAACACATTAGGTCACACCTGAAAAACCTCAACCTTATTCAATCATGCAGTTATTTATAAATCAAAATATTCCTCTTACATTTTCAATTGCACTAGGCAATTTTTCACTTTTATAAATTTTCCTCTACATATTGTAATTTTCAGAGTATTCATGCTTATCTTAAAAAACTGACTATGACCCATTTCTTTTATGTATGAAAGATAAGAAGTGGGGCATGGGGCTTTCCCAAAGTTTTTTGTTATAAACAACTTTTCAATCTATTGTCTTTTATTGAAAGACAGGAGTGAATTGTGTTGGTTCCTCCAGCTCTGCTTTCTTTACACCTCTTGTATTACTAGAAGATCAAAACACTCTGAACTGTGCCCACTTAAAGCACAGTTATTAATTTTATGCCTTCCTTCCTCTAAGCACCACTGCTTCTTCTTCCCTTGAAATTACAAAAGTTTTAATACTTTGCAGTAATGTTATGCATTTCACTTCTAGATCTCCAATGTTTTTACAGTGAGCATGAAGTATTTAAAAAATAAGGATTCCTCATTGGATGCTGTACAAAGGAAAAAACAAAAAAACAAACAGGCAAACAAACACAACAACAAAAACAATGGCACAAACTAAACCAAGAAAACCAAACCAACCAAACAAAAACACCAACCCACAAAAAAACCCCCCACCCCCCCCCCAAAAAACCAACAAAAACCCCAAAAAAACCCCCCAAAAACTCAGGAAATACAAAGCATGTGTCCAAACCCAAATGTTTGTGTGAGGTGACAAGCAATTAAGTGCTGCATATCTTGACTTGTGACTAATTTTGTGCATTCATATGACAAATTACATTTCTGCTGTTCCTATTAAAGAAGCATCTAAGCTGACACTCAAGGCAAGTTCACTGTTCAGGTGCTATTTAACACAAATTATCTCGTCTCTCAGTTCTGTTTGAATGAAATTCCAAGCAAATACAAGGCCCTGAAACATGCATTTCATAAGTCAGAAGCAAACTGTTCAGTACTATGAAAAGACACTATTTTGAGTGTCACCTGGTTCTAGGCCCCCATTTGCTAAGTCAACATAGAATACAGCTGAAGTGAATCACTGGACAAAAAAAAAATCGAAAGTAGTGTTTTACCTCTCTGCTAAGATTTGCCACACAATTACATCATTGTTTAGAGTTTTCTCCCACAAGCCCTCAGTTCCTACCTCAAAATAATATCTGTGTGAACACTAATTTGTCTGCCATAACAGTTCAGAGTTCCTAATTTCTCATATGACTGTTGATGACTTTGCTAAATGAAATCAGGAAGCAGAAGCAATGACAGTTACTAAGCATGAGGTACAGTGAAGTTTTGTTTCTTGTCAGAAGAAAGACATTTTATTGAACTTGGGTCCTGGCAAATAAGAGAGAATAGATGGGACCACCGTGCAGCAGAAGTCCAGTTTGAAAATTTTGCCCACACAATCTTTGTATGGGTCCAAAGTAGTCCAAGATCCAAAGCAGTGGGGTTTTTAATGTTTGGGTGTTTTAGTAAACCTTAAAATATCTTCTGTCTGATAATTTCAGAGATCAGAATGAGAGACCTTTTCTAGGCCCGTAATGTATAACCTTCTTGGAACCTGGCTACAAATTTAGATTTCATTGGGGTCTTGGCAGCCAAAAGACAGCCAGGCACACTAGTCGAGGACATTCAGAAAGGGCAGAAATGAGACCCACATGAGCTCCATTTATATATGAGCACTGGGAAACATTGTCAGCTTGGTTCAAAGGAGCCAGACATCCCCTTGACCTTCAGCTGATTCCTTCACTAGCAACTGAATCCCGTTAAGCAGCGTTATGCCCAACACTTCTTAATCTAGATACCTGTTAAACAACAATGCACATAGGCATGCATGCCTCTGCCCAGATGTGTATTTACACACACACAAATAAATACATATGCACATAATGCACCTATCAAGCGTTATCAGCTGCATGTTAAACAACACCAGGGTTGAACTGCAGGTGGCAGTCTAAGCTGGAATCAGCAATGGTTGAGAAGCAGTTTGCCAATGGGAATGAAAGCACTGGAGGAGAGTTCACGGGATCTCGTACACAGCGCTTTTCAGACATACCAAAGTCTGCGTAAAATGCCTTAATCACATAGCAAAAATCTGTTTTCAGCTAAAGGACACACAGTCTTTAGTCACAATCCAGAAAATTGAAAATATGGTAAGAAACACTGAAATAAAAAATTGTGCTTAATTTACAATTTAATCGATGTATTTTTATTAAAGATATTGCAAAAGTATGCAACTACAGACTTCTGAACAGTGTGCCCAGGCTGAAGTTTCTGTTCCCCATTCTAAAAGTGGGATATTACAGTATTACAGGAATAATCTTCAGCTTAAAGACAGTAATATTTAAAAACATGCCACCAATACTAATGAGGAAAAGTGAAATATGCCTTGAGCACCACATGTCAAAAAGCTTAAAAAAATTGTTTCCATTATTAACAAAATGTTGTCCATGGCCACGAGTACTCTTCCAGAAAACATGCTGCTATGGAATGTGTCAGGGTAGTTGCATGGGAAGGAGGAAAGCCTACCTGAAAGTTGTTTTAAGATCTTTACTGACAAAAAATTCAACTAACAAGCTGCCCTGATTGCAAGACAAGTAACAAAACCCAGGTTAGAACTGGCTCAGTTAAGAATCAGATGTCAGTGCAAAGAGAGGGCAAAGGAAGGTGTTGCTAAATAGCTAGTGCAACTCAGAGCAGAGTTTCAGTACTTTTGGGTAGTGTTCAAAATAATGAAATAACCAGAAAGAAAACCCCAACCAAATTAAAAAAAAAAAAAATCAAATCTATTTTCTTCTGCTGCTTTTTTGCCCGGTTACTTTTTTTTCCCTAAAAATGAGATGGGAATTTCACCCTGACTGTCAGCACACTTAGGCATCAAGGTGGGGCAGTGCCCCATCCCAAACACAGATATTTGATAAAGCAAATTGTTTGGGGTTTTTTAAAATCCATGGAAATATCCTCCAGGAGCACTTACGTGTTTTTGTGAAGTAGACACACATTCGTTGAGGCATTTTATTAAGCTTCTTTATAAAAGGTGGTGGAGCAAGACATGCCAGTATTTGTACAGGATGGTATGTGCTTAGGATTCATAAAGGAACCACGCGAGCTGTTAGGTTGGCCCCTGGTCAAAAAAGAGCTCTCTACAAGTCAGAATCTGGCATCTGCATCCACACATGTTCTGTACGTCACGGGAGGCTGTGGGAGAAACAGGGAGGCAGAGACAGATGGCCAAAAGCCCGGAGGGAACCAGCACTGGTTTCTGCCTCCCCTATTGAGGTCGAGGAAAAGGACAAAAGCTCTGCTCCCCACTCTACTCATGCCTTGGACTGAAGCCAAACAGTAAATCTTCTTTTCCTTTTTTTGTTTTTTTTTTTAAGGAGATGCATTTGTAGGAGATGTAGAAGACATGGCCTTTTTTCACTGATTGGTATCTTGACCATTTTTTTTTAAGGAAAAATATGTTGAGCATGGTCTTCAATTTAGTGAGTGTTGGTATTATACTTAATGAAAACATTTTAAAGAGAGAAAAAGGTCTCAACTCTTCCCATGTGAAATCTGCAATTAGCAGAGTGAAGTTTATTTTTCCTCTAGGATTTGCAACATGGCATCTTTACCTGCTACGTATCGGTAGAAGCACAGAAATCCACTGGCAGTTACATTTTACTTCTTCTCCAGACTTTCAGAGGAAGGAAACAGAGCAGTCACTGTGCTGGATCATGTACAGGTAATTATTACTGCTTGAGGCTGGCAACAATTACAAAGGACAAGAACAGCTCTGCCTGTAGGCAGGAAGGGATTGAGCAAGCCGTGGAAGCAGGTAGCATCTAAATAGCATGTCATTTACCCATATCACAGCTAGATTTGGCTCCCAAGCCAAATCTTGTTAAATCTTTGCAAAATTAAGTGCCAAAATATCCTTTTGCATTGTCTGATGCAATTGTTTTCTCCTTTTCTTGCTTGTCTTGCCTCTCCACACCCATCCAGTATGTCATTGCTGAGAAAACCTCCCTCATAGAGCCTCTTCTTCTTACCCTCTCCACAGATGAAGGTCTCTGTGAGCTCATCTTTAAATTTGGGCTACAGAACAATAGTCTGTGTTACACACTGGCTTCATCATGTCCTACTTTCTTCCCTCCTTTGCTCCTCAGTTTTGCTTGATCTGTTCTTGCTGGGTCACAGCCTTCTGTCTTCTGCACCCAGCAGTCATTCTTCAGATCCAAACACCTTTCTCACAGCATCCTTTAATTCAGTCCATCCTGCCTCCCCTTTCAGTAGTGATGCTGCTGACTGAATCAGTTGCTCTGCATGGCAGCAGGGAAGAGGAACAAGATGAAAACCCTAGTGGGCAAGCAGGGAGCTTCACCCATACACTTCTGCTCCGCTCAGCATTTCCTAGCCTTGCTGGCAAGGCACAAATAGCCCTATTGAAGGGGCTTTTCCTTACATCAAAGAACTAGGAGGGATTCTGAGAAAAGGATATAGTAATGGTTGCTGCTCACCTTGTGTGGTGATTCCACCACAGGACTGCCACGTGATTGTAGCAAACCCATCAGCTGCATTGAAAACCCACTGTTTTAGATAACCTTGGAGCCTCTTTTACTGGGTATGTTACTTTGTTGGTAATTTTCATGATTCGTAGAACAGTAATCGTCGATTGTGAGATTGCCCAGGTTGCATCTGCTACTGCCCTGTTTCTCAATGTTGTCATCACCTGTGTTTTGACACCAGGCTCTGGGTTACCACTCTGTCAGCAGCTACCATCTGGGTAGCAACTTTACTATGTCTGAAAGGATCTTACCCAGAGATAAATCCAGGTAGTTGGATTTATTCATTGGGAAATTATATACTGGCACACTCCCCCCATTCTTCCTTTACATTCAGGTGGAGTAACTCTGGCCACATCAACTGCTGGTAGGACTACAAGGCACACTGTTTCCAGATGAAACAAGTTCTTATAGGGAAGATGATGGTTCACTAAGTTTAGTAACAAACTGGGAAAAGACCCCTACTAGTTACTGATTTTACCAAATTCTATTGCACCCAGAGAATCAGTCATGCAGAAACCTTTGCCTTGCAGCAAAGCCTTGGAACAGGAGCAGCACTTCAATTCTTAGTGAGCATATGGCATTTACTTTCTTAGCAGCATCTCTCAGGTCTAGCCTTCTGCAGTTGAGCTGGCTCCTGGCACCACGCACAGATAAAGAACCCTTCATACTCAGTATACGCCTACAGGAACTTTAAACAGGCTCTTGAATGACTCACACTTTTCTGATACTCTAGAAGTAATTCTGGCTAGCTTGGTGGAGACACACATTGAGACATATGGAAAGTGCTTGCATGGATGTTACAGCAGCTACCATACAGTTTTTCACCAGGTGAGATGCATCTCAGAGCTTGTCACCTCTGACTGATCACTGATTCCTTTTCCTTTCCATAGAAAAAAGGTAGGAAAGAAGCATACTGTGTGCTTCCTAGCACAAGACAGGGGGGTGCACTTCAACTCCTCAGTTTTAACTGATGTCAGTACCTACTGAAAAACAAATTACCTGTTGTTGGCACAATATCCCACATCACAAGGATTTAGTTCATCACCCTGGAAAAGTTCACAGCAGCCCGTCTTTTCATGCCGAGGTGCTCTCAGTTCAGAATCTGTGTGCTGGCTGGTCCACATCATTAGGATGCAGATGGTCTCATTTTTTGTACATTCCCAGTACCTGCTTTGTCATTAGAGAAGGATAACATCAGGCACACCTACCTAGTAGTGGCTGATTGGTTGGTTTTATCTCCTTAATTTAACATGGGGTTTAAAATTCCTAATAGCTGATGAAGATAATACTAGAGAATATTATTGCAAGACCAGATTCTAGCAAAAGGAAACACAAGTACCAGCTTAGTATCACAATAGCCTGCAGTATCATCAGGGCTGAAATGAACAATATGCAGAGAAAAACAAGCGTCTCAAAATGTGCAGAAACCAAAAAGGAGAATGTAAGGAAATTACTTAGAGTATTGGATTTCATGTAGTAATTGGAGTTGCAGTATTCAGTCTTTAATCTAAAAGCTACAGTCTGGAGATGCTCTTCAAATATATAAAATGTGGCAATGAGAATGGGAAAAAGCCCTTCTGTATGCCCGCAGCTAAGACAAAAAAGGTCAAGACCTAGCATGGTAGATGTCTTTTCCTACTATCTACCTTAATATTAATAATACCAAAACCTACAAGAACTTGGAGAGGAAGGATAATCTTTAATAATTTATTTCAGAGCAGACAAGTCTGTCCTACCACATAAAGTCGAGATGCAGGTGATGGTGCAACAACTCTGGAAAAAAACCCCCAACATAAGCTTTCACATTCCATTCAAGGATTTCTAACACCACTATTTTTTCAGAAATCTTCCAACTGAATATTGAATTTCAGAATCTGTAATCAAAACTGCTTTTTGGCTAATCGTTTTTGCTACTTATTGTTCCTGTTGTTACAGTGAAGTTAAAGACTTGCAAAACTTACCAGTTTTACAGCATCCAAAAGCTGGTTTGACAATCACGTGCCACTTGAAAGAATAGAGCAGATTTTTCTTCCTGCTACTTAGTTTAAAACTGCTAATGGCTCCTGAAAGCTCAGCGCTTACTCCAGTGCATATGCAGATATTAACCTTAAGTGTCACAGCAAAGTTAAAAATGTGTGCATTTAAAAAACTGTTTCTATTTTGAATATTGATTCATTTAGTAACTACCTTGCTCCTTTTCCAAGTCTGTTTCCCTAATTTCCAGATTATGTGTAAGTTATTACTGCATGGTTAGACCCAGGTCACTGTAAATAGCAGGTTATTCACAGAAGGGCCACCAGGACATTTGGGGCAGCAGCCCTAGTTGTGCCTGGTTAAGACAGGCTGTGCCAGGACAGGGAGAACAGCTCGATCAATGCTTGTAGCACACGTGCCCAGACAGACGGGCAGCAGAGGCTGCAGCTCACGGGCACTGTACAGCGCAGCCTTTGGCTGTGACTGCTGTGCCAGCCTCCATCCAACCCGTGCTCCTGGAGTGCAACTTCAATTGAACTGACCCTTTCCTCAGAGCTGCAGCATCAGGCTCCCTGTCACAGGCTGAACAGGAACTGTGGTTGAGTGGAAACACATGGCACCTTTCTTCCTTAAAGAAAATCATAATTGATCGCAGTCTTGTATTTTATCATCTTACTGACACATCTTGTATTACAACTGGATGTGCTGCCTCACCTGGGAAAAAGGCAGCATGACAGCAAATCCCAGGGCTAATCTTTGGGCCCCTTGCTGCACAGTGTGAGCTTCTGGCACCTTCACAGCACAGTAACAACTTGAATGCTTTTGCCTTTGGGCATCTAACTTTTAGTACGCAGCCACAGCAACAGATGCAACACTACCACCCACCACCCAAGAAAGCCGGCACACTGGGCAGGGAGGCTGCTTGAGCAGTCACAAAGAAACACTTTCCATCCACTGCAGCCCAAGAGAATGAAAGGCAAGGATTTTTCCTGCACTCAAGAGCTTGTGGCTGTAATTTTCAATTAGGTTCATAAACACTTCATCTGCAAAAGAGGAGATAGCCTCGCTTCCTTTCAGCCAGTTATAAGAACATTTGCTTCAGGGAAGCCGAATCCCTTCTTTACCTCAGGGGACTAAAACTCACTTCTCTGTGTTTGAAGAAAGTAGCTTAGGTTCCAGATACACCGCAAGCACACTGCTGCACTGTAATTGGCAAGGCCTCTGGGGCCATTTTTACTTCCTAAGAAAGAGATAGGGAGCATGTTTTTCTGAACTCCTCTTCACAACACTGCTTGTCTTGCATTCACAGTGGTGTGGCAAAGCTGCAGCTTAGCCTTCTATTATTAATATTTTTAAGTAAATTCTGAAATAACCTTGAAGGGTAACTCAAACTGAGTTGCATACTGGGAAGCTACTTATTAAAGGAAGTAATCTCAGTTCTTTCACTGATGCCTAAAACAGCTGCGCTCGGTAAACACTTGAAATTGAAAATGGTGAAGCACATTTAAAGGCAAAACTAAAATTACTACAAATCATTATGGGCATATGGTGGTGTCCTCCCAAACCATCCAACCAACTACTGTATACCTACTTTACTAGATATATTTACAACCCATAAACTGGAAGTTGTTTCTGATCTGACATTATTTCAAACTGCAGCTAGTCAGGCAGAAGTTCCTACATGCTCCTCTTGACTGAAGAGGAACAAACCTGACAGATTTGCCCCTGCACAAGTTTATTGATTTGCAAAGAAAAGATGCACAGAAAAGTCTAAATGTATTTAGAGCATGTATCCTTTAAGACAATGATTATCATTCTGACCCTTTTTTCCGATGAGCACATGGCTAACATCATGCTGAGCAATACCTGTTACAGGTAAGCAAGTCACAGTAGCAGAGGAAAATATTGCTAATAAGAGAACCTACCAAGTATTAAACATTCATTTTCACAGAAGGAATAAAGTGCATATTCACAGTTCCTTTTAGCTGTAAAAGAAAAAATTGACCTTTTTGGTTAAAATCTGATGCAAATTTTCCCCTTAAAAAAAAAAAAGTTCAGTTGACACTGTCACACAAAAATTGACACTTCAAGGTTATGAACAAACTAAGTTTAATCTAAACCTAGTTTACAATTGCATCAGATGAAGAACAGTTTCAGTCTTTCCAGTCAACAAATGTGGCAGAAGCTATGTCTGTGTCAGCAAGTAATTCAATACGATAGGAGTGAATCCACAGAATTGAACAGTTGATGCATACTACAGTATTTACAGTCTGGAAATGTGAAGGCCCAGTTTTGTCTGAAGCTCCAGACATCCTCAATACATAGGTAGGTGGTTTCAAGCTGCCTGAAAGAAACCACTGCTATGGACTCAGGTCACCATTCAGAGCTTGAGGGTACCTGGTGCACACTCAGAGCCCAGGTCCATGTTCTGAGTTCTCCAAAAGGAAGTGAATTCAAGAGCACCAAAACGGCTTTGAGAGCCAAACCAGTCTGTGGAAAGTGGGGATAAGAGAGGGATTTCCAAACTGCATAAACTACATTGCTGCCATAGATGCAGCTGGAGCCATCCCCAAAGAGAACGTATCTCTCGGGATGCTCAGCCTCACACAAGGCTTTTAACCCTGGCTGAGTGACCATTTACTAATGAACTGCATCGCAGTGTTCCCAGTGGGACCAGATGGCAGAATTGTTATCAGCATGTAGAGCAGTAAGCAACAGTAGCCAGATAATCAAAATTACAATGATTTTAAAGTTTCATTCTATCCACAGTATGCATTTTAAGACAGACATACAAAAAGGGGCTGCTCAGGAGAACCTGAAAGCAGAATTGCCACTCCTGTTGCAGATGTTCACAAAGAACAGCTGCTTACTTGCAGAAGTTAAAAATTCCTTCATATAAAGGGGCACTAAGATGCATAAGATGTAATACACTTCAAAACCACAAACATTTTACAAGTCCATTTTACAAGCCATAATGTCTATTACATCAAGATTGAACAATACAAAGCTTGTCTTTATATTTAAAAATAGAATATAAACAAATAGTAGTTCACATTAAGACAATTGCCACAGCAAAATTTCTCAGAGAAAGTGCTTTACCTACAGAAAATACCCTAAAGCCTACCAAGCAAGCTCTAAAATTCTCCAACTTAAAAGTGGCAGGGATAGAAACAAAAGTGCAAAGTGACATACAAAACTTTGCTAGAAATCAAGAACTCCAAATGTGCCATGTACCTCAGCTGACAGTCAGGTCAGCTTCATCTGGGGAGTCATTACCCCTAAATATGATACAGCACACCACTTTGAAAAAGTAACAGAATAGTTGATTTACTTACAAATGGCTTTATTGAAGCTATAACTTAATAAATTTGATGTTCAAGGTGTAAAGTTGTCTCACAGACTAAAAATTAACACAAGAAAAAACATAAGTAATACAGATCTACTTATGTCATCCAATTGGTAGAATTGAACCTGAAAGAAGCAATTATTTCAAGATAAGGAATTAAGACTATCACAGGACTGAATAAATGGAGAGGGAAATACAGTAATAGAGTACTTCACAGTAAAATACCTCTTTATTAGGAATATATTTAAAACTAGCTCTTTATTTCAGGTAAGAAAAATAGCATTCTGACTTTTAGTCAGTGCTGATTCTGGTCATATGCAACATTCTAAACAGCTAGAAAAGTTATTTGCACTGCTGTTGCCCATTAACAATTCTCCTAACTGTTCATTCACTGCCTTTTTATTTTTACCTTGTTCTTAAATACACTGGAAGAAATTCTTCAAATAGGGTTTGTATTTAGATCTTAGTTAAGACTGACAGACTGACTTGACAGTGACTCAGCATTTGTTACTAGCTCACATGCAGCTTTTATGAGCTAATTTGAAAAGAACAGGAGTTCAGGAGCTGAACTACAAAGACAATTGAGAGGGCAACTATCCAGGAAGACTGTGGTAGAACAAATCCCACTCTTCTACTATACAGTTTAGTACTGTAAAGTAGCAGCAGTTTCAAGAACTTCTATACCTCTGTGTAAGAGAGCACTGAAGAACAGAATATTGGGGTATTGCTATTGAAATTCAAACAGCAAACTACTTCATATGTACATTTTTATACCGAGTACAAGTCTAGACTCTTTCTCTTGCTAGGCTGTAATTTAACAGTTTAAGGTAATTCGTAAGATCATGCTGTAAACAGAGACATCAAACCTTTGTGTAAGCTTTACTGGTTTAGGAGTGTGTATAAACATCTGCCTTCTAAAAAATAAAGAGCTTTTTAATTTTCCATCATGAGCATATAAGTAGGTAGCATATTGTAAACCAAGTTTTTATCCAATTAAAAACAAAATCTATGCATGTTATGGAAGCGTTATACAGCATTTGTAACGAAGTCTGTGTTTTTAGATACCTGACATCCATTTTCAAAATGAGATATATCAGACAGGGAAAGTATTCTCCAGACAAATGTATTAGTTTTTGGTCTTGGAATTTCTTCTATCCTCTGTAGCCAATATGAAGCCAAAATACATCTGTTTTAAGCAGATTTCCATATGCAGATGTTTTTTAAATGCAGATGAAAACGATAATGATATTACAATCCCTAAATACACACGTTTGTGGCTGTTTTAAGCAGAATTTAAAAAATATTTAGAAACACCAAAAATAGGCTATATCAGGAAACAATCTGATACTCAAATAAATAGAAAATTTGCGTTTTAATGTCACATTGAATTTTAGTACATTTCAATCCAAGAAAAAAATAAACAGACATAGTAATGAGTACAGGATTATATATATTACAATATGCCTTGTTATAATACATTTGTAGCTTTATGATAAAAAAACCTGGAGGGCAGATGGAGTTTGAGCTCATTTGAGTAATTTTCAGAAAAGAGCATTAAATGCATTTCAGTACTTTTATTTAATTTCAAAACCTCAAAACAGCATTAGACCTTGGCCTTTTCTTTAAAAAAAAAAAAAAAATTAGCTACCATGGGGCTAGCTAAGCATGTCCTCTGGCAGGTTTAAATGATACAGAAAATGCTTTTCCCAATTTTACATACAATGAAAGGACAGATGATTTCAAAACCAGCACCTATGGCTAACTCCATGTTGACCTTGACCTAGAAATGCATATTATTGATCTCCACAAGGAATCCAGCAAATTTTTCAAGTTGTCCATTTCACATGAAAGCAAGAGGAAGGGTTATCATATGCAAAAATATTTTTTCCAACTGTTCTTAATGTGTAATTGAAAACTAAAGGCATGGTCTCTTCATTATAAAAAAATAAAGGTACAACGGAAACTCTAAAGGAAGATATTCAGCTATAGTGAAGTTGCAACCCTCTGAAAGGAAGGAAAAAGAAAAAAAAGTCAATTAGCTAAGCTTTGTGCTCTAACCAAACTACTTACAGTGATTTTCAATGGCAAAAGCCCATGCTGACTGGGTGATTTGACAGTTCCAAATATTTTTTGTAATAATTTTTATTTGTATACAAGGACACTAAAATGATCCAGTCATGCAATGTTCACTTTAAGCATTCTGCATCTCTTTTCCAATCTTATAGCTAAGGATCTTGTTCCAGTCAATCTTGGTGCGGGTAACTGGCAACTGTCGACGTAAGGCCTTGAAAGTAGTGTCCGACATAGTCTGATAGTTCTCACTGATAGCAGTCTGTCAAACACAAAGGCACACAGAACAGACATGTGAAGAACAGAACTAGGATGCCATATAAACATTCAGTGACTCAGGGGCTTGCTACCTCTTAAACAGGCTTAATAAAAACATGCTAAATTGAAATAATACTTAATGAAGGAAAGCTGCTAGATACAGATTGAGACTATATGAAGAAAATTAGTGAGACATGTAATAAACCTGGCCATAGTCAAGGTGTTTCAGCAAACCAAAGTGTGGTTAATCAGCAGCATGAATGAAATGCTGACCACAGTTAGCTCATACATCATTAATTCCACACAGGAAAAGTCTTCTACTGTCTTTCCTGTGGGGATGCTGAAGTCAGTCCACAACACATCATGTGAACTTGAATATAATGCATACAATAGATACTTCAAACATTTTAATTAAAGAGTATTTCTTTCAAACTGACAGAACACGATGTCTGAAATTTACCTTATGTTCAAGGCCTGAATGAATGTGTATCCAGTTCTGCAGAGAGTATCCAGAACAGTTACACTTTCCTAACTTTGAAATGACTAACTGAAACAGGTAATGCCTATAGTCATACTTAGCAAAGCTGTCTAACAGAGTAGCCTCTGAACAGAATCTGTACAAAAATTCCACCTAGGGAATGCACTAATGCTTTAAGACACCAGAATTGCTGAAACTTAATCATGCAAGGAACTTTTCCACTCTCAAAAAATTACTTCTGTTGTAATGTTAAGCACAATCACCAGAAGGTATGAAAAGGAAAGACAGAGGTCACAGCAGCACGTAATCTATTTAAATGGAACTGCATTATCTTGCTAGTTATAGAATACTAGCTTTGGTTAAGTATATGGTAATGCTATAAATATGAGTATGAATACAGTATTTGTTTCCAACATACCTGATATTCATTTTCTGCAGCCTCTACAATTTTTATAAATTCCTTTGCTGTCTGGGCTTCATTCTAGGAAAAAACCATTTGAATTAGGTCTGATATACAGCATAATTCTAGGACCAGCTGGATTATGTTCTTCCTATAGTTATGAGTGATGTCAGACTCAATGAGAACACTTGACTGTTCAGTGGCTAAATCAAAACTGAACACTCATCCAAAAGGCATATCCCATATGATGATGATGTTAGAAAAATAAAATCAAACTGTTACAAGCATAAAGATTGCCACGAAACTCATTAACATATTTTGATTAAGAATTCTATGGTACAATAAAAAGACAGATGGAACACATCAGCATTTGGAAATACGACAATGCCCACCAAAGTCTCTAAAAACATGCAAAGTACGGATAACAACATTATCAATGTTACATTTCCAGTACAAATTCAAGAAAACTTCAAGAACATCAGCTAACCCAGAAGTTATAGTAGAATATAACCATGAAACCAAAACAGATTTGCTCACCAGTAAACATTCTGAATCTGGAGACTAAGCTGAGGAAAACACTAGGCTTTATATACCTGGTATTCTAAAACTATCCCCAAATACCTCTTCCAAAAATGAAGGTGCAAATTTCATCATGACTGATAAGGGTGAGGTCAGAAAAAAAACTGTTTAAGGATGCAAGTGGGTGTTTTGTTTAAGAATAAAATATGCCCCATCAGTCAATCTGGAGGCAAATTAGCTGAAGTGCTTAAACGAAGTCCCCAGAAGGAAGTGAGGGTTCATGAATTTCCAAACTTCCAACTTAGCATTGGAGACATTCCTAAGTGTGCTTTTGAGGAAGCTGTTTAAAGTTAGGAGTGTTCTTGTCACATGTAATCCCTCATTCCTTCAAAGGCAAAGACATGGAGAAAACTCTGACAGCTTCAATCATAACTGGTACAAAGTTTCAGTGAAACTGCACCTAATAGCTGTGGAAGTGCTTCTGGACACTGCAAGAGACATGAAGGAGAAGGCAGAGACAAAGTAGATGAAAAAATGAAAAGGTTTTGACTTTTTAGTGAACTGAGGAAATACTTTCAAAGGCTCTGCCAATGAAAGGAAAAATTCAGAGGTATGTGGTCTTATTTGTCTCAGAGGAAAACAAGGGATAAGAGAATAACCTTCAGCAAGATTATTCACAACTCTAGCAACAAGAGAACTCTTCAGTCGTTTATTTCTGTTGTGCCTGTTAATAGTTTTAAAATGGGTTCTCTAATAAACAACAAAAAAGAGGAGTCATTGAGGCTCCTTTTAATCTACCTACCATTTCTTCTGTGTGAAGTAAGAACTTGTACAGCCTCTGCCCTCTATGAAGCTCAGAGCCAAGGTTAAAAACTGGTAACCAGAAGCATATTTGCTTTTGTTTCAGCTGAGTTATGTAAAAGATGTTTTCCGACTCATCAGTCTGCTACTGCTTTAGTGAATTGCAAAACAGGATTAAGTTTCTTCCCAATAGCAAGTGAAGCAAAAACTATTGAAAGCAAAACTGCATCCACATAACCTTCCCTGCAGCAACTCTTATCTGAATGAAAGACTAAATAGATCCCTCTGCTCTGGGGGGTCAGAAGTAATTTTATATCTACAGCTCAAGAAGTGTTATCAGTTGGCACCACATTCTCCCATTTTTTATGGTGCTATTGCAATTGAAAAACCAACAAGCCTTGCTTTATTCTAACAAACAATGTTCTTTACTGATGAATTGACCTATTGAGCCAAATTGGCCACTGCTAGTCATTACCATTAAAATACTCGTACTGTTAACTTTTACAATTTCTCTTTGCCAGTTTAACCTCACTATCTTAAATTCTATTAAAAAACACTCCAACAGAAAATCTTGTTGTTTTTAAACACAATTATAGACGTTGTTTCAGAAGTAGTAGCTGTTCATGGTGGAACATTATCAATCCTTAAAAGATATATCTGGTAATATTTCCAAACAACTTTTATTTCTATTGTTTGCTCCTCATTACTATAATAATCTATTTGGTAAGAAGTTGAAAAAAATGATGCTTTAAATATAAAGTGTGTTATGATTCTCAAGTTGAAGCATCTCTGAAAGGGCTTTGTGTACAGAACAGCAAGACACTGACAGCAGCAGTTACAAACGGAGAAAACGAAGGGAAAATACCCACTACTGCTTCTCAACTGGTACCATTTGTTTACTATTTTAGCATACTGGTCCTTCTTCCAGCGAGCAAAGGAGGCAGTGTCCTAGAGATTGTACAACTAAAGTCAGTTGCTTTAACTCAAACCTCCTTCATATTCAAAAAATAATTCTATAGGTCACTCTGCAGACCAAAGTTTAAATAAAGAAGTGCAGGAAGACTGACAACAAGCTAATTAATGCTTTAAAATCAAAGTTAATGTAGCTTATATAAGCCACATGCAAGCATACGTTAATATTTTTTTACTTTAAAAAAAAATACTAGCTACATATTGGGCAGAAGTAGTAAATATTACATTTAAAGTATTTGTAAATTTGAACATTAATTCCCATACATATAGAAGAACAGACTTCTCAAACCTCTGAGCTTTTTAAAGCTTGCTTCTATTTTTAAATCAAAAAGTCACTTTAATATACCCACTAAGTTTTTAAAGGTCACTTACAGACACTGTTAGAGAATCTTGTATGTCTTTATGGCTCACCAACTGAACATTACCATCTTCATAGTAGTGAACCTAGAGAAAATGAAACAAAGAACCTCATATGAAGTTTTACAAATCAACAACATACAGGAAAATCAAAGTGTTGTGTTATTTATCACAGTAAGAAACCTATATAAATCAAGCAAAACCACATACAGAACGTTACAGAACAAAAGCAAGTAGAAAAACCAAAATAAGGTAGAATTCACTATTTTAGAGGGGGAATACTGAAGAGGCTACTCTGGAAACATTTTTAAGCCTTAAGTACTATTAGCTTACTATTAGTACTTAAGTACTATAGCCTTAAGTACTATTCTAAGCAAAGAAGTTTAGGTTTTGACTAACATCATGAAAACAACACCTTATTTATGTGACCTTACTAGAAACCCTTGAAATGAATAGACTAGACTATTCTAAATGATGAAGATATACTTAAAATTAGAATAGTTTGGGGAAGGTTTCAGGATACTGTGAGGTTTTTCTGCTTCCCCAAACAGTTTTCTAGGATAGTGCGACATAAAGCTTCCCTTTCTAGCTCTCCTTGGATTTGACATTTTCCTCTATTAGATAGGGCTCATATCAAAAGCTGGTATTTATCTAGACAAAGCAGTTCCCAAGGTTAGATAGCAAAGCCGAATGAAATAATTTATTCTTGAAACGCTGTATCTACATAATAGCTTCCTTGATTATTTTGCAGGAGACCACTAAAACTCTACTCAAGCTAACTTTAGTACTTTTAAATTCAGTTGGGACAGGCAAGAAAACATATAGCTCCTAACACAACTGTTGGAAAACATAAAATAAGGAAGCACATATAAAACTACATGTGATCATTAACGATAATTGATATAGAAGTTGTGCAGGTCACTGACATTTAAATAAGCATCTTTGAAGATTTTTTTACAATTTTGATAAAGTCAAGATAGTCAACATAGTTGATGTTATGAGAAAATGAAACATTTGTGTGTCACCCTATTAGACAACATAACATTATATTCTGAGATTAATGCACAATAGTATAATTTCCTATGCATTATGATCATATGTGCAAAAGACCCTCAGCTTCATAAATAACAGAAAAAAAATGACACACAGTAAGACAGTTGTAATACCACACAAAGGAAAGGTTTCCTATATGAGTAAAACATTATTGCCTATGGTTCATCTTACACGATTATTTTGCTTATTGTCAAATACTTGTTTTGCAACAAAAGGTATCAACCTAACCACAGAAGTTTCTTTTCAAATCAAACATTGCTGGGTAAAACCTCTGCCAGTCTTTTTCAATCCATTTTCTGAAAGAGGAGAAGTGCTTACTCAGTGCACAATTTTAAGAATTCCCAATGAAGCAGCAGAACCCAAAGCAATATATGTATTTCCCCTTGTCCATCATGATTCACTGCAGAGAGCCCAAACCTCCCCTGTGCTCTGAGGCCAACACCAGCACAAACATCTTATCTGTGTCACTGGGTCACATTCTTGGCAAACACTCAGACCTAGAAGCTTAACAGAGATGGAGAGTCAAATCTAATTCTGGGATGTGTTATATCTTAAACAAAATATGAGAAGTAACTGTTCTGTACTATACCTCACTGCTGACATCCTTCATTCTAGAATGCTAGGTCTAGGTGCAGAAGACTACAAGAAAGAGGATGTTTATGAACAGAACCTCTTGGAAAGGTTAACTGAGGGATGAGAATAACGAATTATCTAAGAGATAAATTAGTAACCAGTACACTTCTCAGTTGTTTCCATCCAGTTGGAGCATGTTAAATACCGCAGGGACTTAGTTTTAGTAAAAGGCTCTGCTGTTGCTTTTCCCCTTAAATATACTTAAAGAAAATTACACAGAAGAGATTACAACAATTGAGAATCTCCTATATTAGAATTTATTCTTAGAATTAAGAAAAAAGGAAGAAATTGTGCAAATGATCTTAAAAATACTGAAGACACCTGAAGATAGCAGGTGATGCTCAATTTCCTCAACTTATTAATAAAAGGTTTTATCAGAAACAGGGCAACAGTGTATTGCTGTCAAAGATTTTGCAAACAACACTGAAATTTCAGTACTCGAAAATTTTACTAGTGCTGCAGAGACTTCCTTTTCTAGAAAAATACTGTGCTCCTTAAAAAAAAAAAATTAAAGTACTTTTTTTTGTTTGTTTCTTCTGAGAGGTGAAGACCGTGCACTCCCACATACACTGGAGAAATTGTACACCATTTCTAAAAATTTAAAACTGAGTTCAAAATTCTTTGATGAACAAGTAGTTTCTAAACAAGCAAAAAAGTAGAACTTTTCATCACTCTCCAGAACTTTAATGAATATAAATAATGACTTGATTAATTACGTGAAATAGTACTAAAAGACAAAATCATCTGGTGCCCAAATTTAAAAGCTGACTAGAACCTGAATAAATTCCTCATTCAGACTATTTTTTAGGCTGCTGCCCTAACCTTTCCAAGAATTAGGTGGACACCCGCTTCCTTGTTCTGGAAAACCTCTTAAGACATTTAACCAAAAATGCATGCTGTGGAGAAAATGCCTGCTTTGCTGCAAGTTGGATTTAAGTGACAAAGTCTTGAGAAGCCTAGAAGTTGCTTAAAGGGCTGCTTACCATGACTGTTGTGACCTGGCAACGTAATAACGGCTGCTCACATTTTGACCATCATTCCAAATGTTACAGAACTGGCACTAGCATGGGAAAGCAGATTCAGGGTCCCCTTGCCTGGGTGAATCTGAACACAGCCACCACATCCTAAAATAACATCCTAGCTTCAGACTAGAAAAACATTCCTTTGCACCTTCCTTCTGCAGTCATCACTGAGCAGTAAGAACAAACAAAACTCATGGGGGCATAAAAACAGCAAGAAAAAAAAACCTTGACTCTGTCTCGTTAAAAAAAATAAATGAAGTACTACACAGAAAGTCAGACTGCACTAAGTTTCCAGTCCTTGATCCCAGAACTGCTTCAATAAACTGCTGCAATGTATGTGTACACATTCCAGGGAACCAATCCAGGAAGTCAGGTTTCCCTGCCTACCACATGACAGTCAGACTTCCTTTGGTCTCAAGACTTCCGCCTGCTTGGAATTCTTCATTTCTGAATGCCCTAAAGCCAATAGGAAAGCCAAATTCTGAATGAAGAAAACAACAGATTCAAAAATTTCTATGGTGGAATTGCTGAAACCAAAGGTTTCTGAACAATAGGATAACATGAAAAAGCCCCGTTATCAGTTAAAATGAAAAAAAAAAAAAAATTTTGCTTCAGAAAGGGCCTACCCTAAGGAAAGGCTTGTCTCACTTCAAGAATTCAAGAAACAGGAAACCAAAGAGGAATATGCCTAGCTGAGGTGAATACACCTTCTCAAGTCCTCTGAATCATTACATTAAACACATATTTTATGTTTTTAAGGATTAGATAAATATGCAAATTAAGTCACTAACACTTAACTGAATGAGCATTGCTGCCTTTCGTATTGGGTCCCCATTTTCCCTTAACATATTTGATACGCTGGCCTGAGTCTCCCTTGATAATGACTGGAGACTTAACAGCTCAGGACACAGCTTGAGATAAGCATACCTGAATTTTCAAGATGCCAGCCACTTGAGTGGTTGATGGGGTGATTGTAAACTTCCATTCTGACCTCCAACGGCCATTCCTTAAAAAAAGCAATAAAACAGAAACTGAATGTCACCCCACTGGTTATGGAAAAATATCCCAACATACAACTGGTAGTCAAAGGAAACCAGAGAAAGAAATTTGCAGTGCAACTACACATGCAGAAAATCTTCCCCTAAAGATTCAGTCTCATAATCAATCAAGATCAGAACAGTTTCCCAAAACATTTAATCTCAGTTTTCGCTGTGGACCAAGGAGATTTCTTATTAAGGAACTTTTAACAGTAGGACTTCTGAAAGTACCTAAAGCCTCCAGTGTTCTTCCTCTATTGTAGTATTAGCTAGGCACACACAGTCAATATTTTGTTTCTAGGACCTGGGTGATGTCCTAGATCAGCCAAAGTCACACTTCACCTCAGGCTATCAAAAATTAGAATGGAAGGAACATTAAAGCAGCAAGACTTTCGGCAGTGTTTAACTGTAACTAGTTAACTTTAACTAGTAACTGTAACTGCAACTTTCAGCTCTTCTAGCATTTCCCTTCCAGGACAACCATTTCCCTCCAGTTTCCTTCCACAAATTCAGAATCCTTGCCAAAATGCTTAAAGGGTGTTCCAAACACTCAGAAAACAATATGGGAAGAGTATGGTGTAGTTTCACCTGATTTCTTTCCTGTAACCTAGACATTTTCTTATTTAGCTAGGAAGTTAGTGGATTAGGTTAGTACTATAGAGCTGTATTAAGAATGCAGTGCAGCTGTCCATCATTTGTCCTGTGTTTACACTTAAAGAAGGAAAAAAAGTTGACACTATGAGTTCCAATCCTGCTAATGTTAGGTGTAGATCCCAGTGCATTCAACAAGGGGAGAGAAAAGACACAAAATATTAAAATTAACTGCTACTAATGAATCTATATAATTACACATCTTAGATAGTAACAATGGTAACTCAACTATAAAGCCATTGGTTATTATTTCAGACAATTTCCAAATTATCACTGAACATATAGACTAAGACAATTCAGAAGTTGACATTGCTAAGAAAACGGAAAGGGTTGCCCAACTCAGTGACATTAATACTACTAGTAGCCTTATAGACTGACCACACTGATTTTGAGAAACTTACGTGCTGGATTATACCTTAGGTACAATTCTAGTTTTTGAATGCCTGGGATTCAATGGCTAGCTAAAAGATTTGTTTGCTTCTTAGCTGCTCTGTGGTCCCTTGAAGTTAAGATGACCACAGTGTTTCCACTCTGGGATATCTTTTTTGTCCTTAAGTTGCTATTAAATAAAAAAATCAAAAATTCAAGTTCAGAAGCATTTTTCTATAGGAAATGCTCTAAGGTGAAAACAATACCATTTCCTTATTTAGCTTGGCTGACTTAGAATGTTTGATCAGAGATTAACTTTCCTTTTCTTTCTTTAATAAGCCATCTATCCTACTACGTTGATAGTATTTCAAATAATCACAAAGTATTTTGCTTTAGCATATATTGGTTTGCTATTACCCAGCAAACTTACTCTCATAGTAGGCTGACAGACTTCTAAATGCCTAAAAAGCTGGAACACCTTGAGAATAAATATTGGCTGTGGCTTGGGCTGGATATCCAGCCATACAGCTGGATAACTGAGCAATCTGGTTAACTTGGAATCCATTCCTCCATCTCTAAATCTCCCAAACCAATATGCATTTATTACAACTCACTAAGAATGAGATTTAGAGTCTGACTACCCATGAAAAACACTTAAAAATATGGTCAATATTTACCCATAGATGCCCAACCATAACTTTAATAAAGAAAACTTTCAAGAAAGATTTTCTCCATCTATAAAAGGCTGCTGCATATCTGCTCCTCTTCTTTAAAGACTACAAAATAATTATTTGAAATATCAAAATTCATTCATACGTTCAAACTAAAAAGAAAACCAGTATTATTTCAAGTTACTTTTAACGTTTATGCAAAACATGCACACTTAACTAGTCAAGTTTAAGTCAATAGGAAAAAATATTTATTAGCTATGCAAATTCAATAAAAATCAGTGTACTGGGCAAATAATTCAACTGATCCATACACATGCTGAAATTACTATGGATATGTAATATCCACCTTCAGAATCAAAACCCAAAGATTTCTGTACTTCCATCCATTACCTGTGGGATTACTAATATAAATTGCAAGCAGGTACAAAACAGCAAACCAAATAATAATGAAACACCTTTCTTCTGACAACTGCATATATAAGCTATCTTTAGGATATAACCTCCTTAACCCATTCCTGATACTGTGATATTTTATGTCACCTCTGGCCAGTTTCCTGTACCGAGCTATCCAAAATTCACTTCAGACTATGGAAAAAATCATTCAACCAAGTCCAGAAAAAAGAAAGCTGCAGTGTCATGGGTTAGCAAAGCATAGTCTCGGAAGTGATGTTCTTGCAAAGGGGTGCTTACAGCTTCCTCTGTGACCTGACAGAACCTATCAGCTGGCCAGTTTGAATAGGAACAATTCTTTAAGCCACTTAAAATTGTGACCACCTCTGTGATCCACACTTAAGAATATACAAACCACCCCCACAGCTCTGTCTCGTTTCCAGTGCTGGCACAGGTGGCTGCGGGCCCCGTGTGCGGGCCAGCGGGCCCGGCCCAGGCCCTGCTCAGGCTAGGCCGGGCCAGCCCGGCTCCCCCTCTCCAGTGCAGCCAAGATTCAGCTGAAGCTGCCCTGCTGTCCAGCAGAGATCATGTGAGCAACAGCGATAAGCAACATTCCAGCTGCAAGGCCTGGGTGAGATTAACCCTTTTAGTGCTGTGAAGAGCTGAAAACCTGAGGGAGAAGAAAGAGGAGATGCTTAAAGCTGATATTCTGTTGTAAAGCTATGATATATCAGAGTACCTGCTGTAATTTCATGAAGACAGCGGGGGTGGAGCGTTCAACTTGTACTTGTGAGCAAAAGCACCTGCACTGAGATAGGCAGATGCTGAAACAGCTGTAATTTCATGAGAAGTTTGAACAGGGAGAGATGGAAGCGATGAGGACTTTTGCTCCAAATGGAAAAGGAGAAAACCTCTGTTCCTAGAGATGTTCCCAGAGATAGTCCTAGAGATGAAGATGAGGAGGACCCTTTGCCCCCAGGGAAGGAGAAGGGCCTCTGTTCTTAGAGATGAAGTGCTCCCAGAGATGGGTGAAGAGAACTTTTGCTTCTGAACGGCTCAACCTTAAAATTGTACCCCAGTAATTCAAGAGTGGACCCCTCGAAAGCAGTTGTGGGAAAAGCTGCAAGTCGTCGGAAGGGACTCACATGATGCGAGCAGAGAACCAACCTTGGCGGCTGGCTCGTTGTGATAATGTTTTCATAGCATGGGCAAGAGAGACTCCTCTTCCTAAATGGACTGAACAAAGGTTATTATGGAAGTAGTAAACAGACTGAACATCTCAAGGGTTGTCTTTTTACATTGTCAGTGGGAGAAGGGAGAAAGGTGGGGGGCAGGAGAAGTGTTCTGAAGGTGTGGTATGAATTTTTTTTTCTTCTTTTAGGTCTGTTAATAAACTTCTTTATATTCTTTCAAGTTTCGTGCCTGCTTTGCGTTTCTCCTAATTCTTATCTCACTGAAGGTAAACAGTAATGAGTATTTTGGACCAAACCACTACATGCAGTTTGTAAGAGTTTATTTCATCCAAAATCACCTTTATCTGTCTTATCCCAACATTAATCACTTAAGTCCCATTGTAAAGTGATTTTTGGTCACCTTCTTTCTCTGAGAAATTCAAACTAGAAGGAACGGGTTTTATTCTATCAGTCACAAAGGAAGCAAAACAAGCCAAAACAACCATTTTAGGGAATACAGCCATGAGTATTGGTGTCAGTGTGATAAACAGGAAAATTGATCACGTATGTCATATGTGTGATATGGAATTTTGCGAAGCTCTGCAAAGGAGATGCAGGCACACAGTCTGCCATTCTACTTACCACAAAGGAAGAGATTTCTGCAGTTTTGGCAGAAAAACTTGGGAGTAGGGTAGAGGGAGAAAAAAGGTCCCATACAAGAAATGCATCCACCTTCTTCTCTGAACTCAGGATTATCACTGTAATGGCACTTACTCAGTTAGCTGTATTTTACTGTCCGTGGATCCATACAAAAACTTACCAAAAATTCTTTGCTTGAAATTGATGGCTCTCTATGCATGCAATAATGGTTTGCTGTCCATCAATTGTTTTACCATACACCTTAATTAGGAAAAAAAAAAAAAGAAAGAAGCAAAAAAAAGAAGAGTCAAAGTTTCAGTAGATCTTGCTCAAACTGCTTAGATATCTGGTTCTACTGTTGTTATATAAACTGTAAAATTTCATTTTAGAACCATTATGGTTATACATAATATTCCTGTACATGAAACATTGAAGTATTTATTACAATGCAGAAAAATCTAAGACTAAAAAACTTGAAGGTCAATCATCTTAACTAAATTTTATATATTGTGAACTCATTTTTCTGCCACTACAGGAATTTTAAGCCTATAGCAGTGACTACTGAGACAATATATATATTACCAGCTGGGTTTCAAACACCAGTTATTCTACCAACTATATGACGATTTAAACCTGTACAGAATAGCAAAAAGGTGACTCAAAGGGTGGGTTTAGTCCTCTGTTCTGCTTTATGCCCCCAAATCAAATACTACTAAAAATTATCTCAGCAAACATCCAATCTGGTTTCCTTTACAGGAACTGGAACTCATCTGCCTGCCTGGGAATCCAATTCAACCTGTTAACTTGGCAACTGATTTACTTTTTTTCCCCTAGTTAATTTTTCTGTCACATCAACATAAAGCACAGAACAGCTATCAATAGATCAGTTTGCTGAGATTTAAATAGTCACAGGGCTCATAACAGCAAGCAAATGCTATTTTAGTCCAGACTAAGAGGTTTTATTTTAAGAAGCTATCAGAACCACCAATTCTGGTGGTAAGAATATGATACTTGGATATATAGGAGATATGATGGAGCAAAACCAGTTTGCTTTACTAAGACAGTTTTGTCAGTAAAACAAGCCAAGGCAGACATTTCTGTCTTACGGAATTTTTCTCCCCTTCTAAGCAACCAACCAGATAGCCAGGATCAGCAGGATCAACCTGCAGTAGTCCACAAAAGGTCTAAATGCTTTAAGAAATTTAAATAAAAATGTTTAAATACAGAAGTAAATCTTCACTATGACCTGCAGTAACCACCCACTAATAATCCAATAGCTGAAACATTAAATTTCTGAAGCTTTCCCTCATTTCTCATGAATACCTGACAGGAATAAATTCTTTACAGTCAAAACTGCTTATCTTTCTGGTTTACAAATAGCTCCCTTTTAAAATTTGTATCTATGTATAGTGGTACAGTGGTTATGTAATTTAGCACTTACTGTGCAGACACCATTTGGATAGTGTTCCTTCACATATGCTTTCATTGCTGTTTCAACTGAATTTCTCCAGGACTCTATGGCATTTTCAACTTCATGGGGTCTAGGATCAGTAGCCTCCTTTCTTAAGTGATCAAATTTAAAAGAAATCTTGTTCTTGGGATCCAGAAATTTCCCATTTCCCAAATCACCATGCTCTGTTATCAAAACCTGTATTGTAAAATTTAAGTTTAAAATTTATATTTCATTTTAATATATATTTATATTATATACAATTTATTTAATCATAAAATTAGTTAATAACATTTGCTATTCAATAAAAACAAAAAAAATGCCATGCCAAATCTAATTATATCCTGCATTTAATGGGAGCTTAATCACATACAAAGGCTTACATTTTAAACAAATATGCATATAGCAAGAGAGAAGAAGGTGAATATGACACACTGCCTCAGAAAAAAAAAAATCTTGAATCTTACCCTCTTACTGCAGCAAACAATGCAAGATAGAAATTCCTGTCTTCTACTACTGAAGGTGGAGCAAATTGTTTTTACAGCTACAAAACACTGAATTCAGCCAACATCGCAGACTAAAATTTCAAGCTCTTTAGGTACCCCTAAGTGATTAACTTATGGGACTGGTACTGGTACTACTGAAGGGGCACAATCTCTGTGTTTTGGTAAGGAAGACGCATTTCTTTTAATTTTCTTGCCAACAACTATTCCAATACCAGAACATCTTTAACAGTTTAAGGAAGACTGCAAGTATTTAATTATTATATTCATACCTGTTCGTCGTAACCGTCAATTTTTACAGGAGTAAACTGGTCCAAGTTGTACTGTGCAAATGCACTACAAGAGAAAAAAACCAACAAAAGCCTGCATCAGGCACAATCTTTTTACTTAGTAGCAGTTAAGAAATTGAAATAATAGCTAATAATCTGGGCAATGATGCATTAAAAAATTTTATCCATGCTTTACCCTAGCATGCCAAAAAACTTGGAATCACTTTGGTTCACTCGGTGCTTGTATTACAGGTTCCAACCAATCCTATACAAAAATTTACATTCAGAAGTACCCTGATCTAGACAAACACATAAGCTTTACAGTAACCCATAGAAACTGGAAGAACAGATAAAGTTTAAATTCCACAGGGATCCAACCTACTAAGCCAGACATCTCCACTCTTACAGATGAAACTAATTTTGGCATGAAAGTACAGTAGGCATAATGTTCTGATATAGAAGTAGGGCCTAAGGAAGCAGTATCTTACAGATGTTCAAGTAACATCTACCGTGAAACAGAAAATGAAGTTGCTCTAATCATTAGACAATACAGATCTCTCCTCTGCCAAGAATTTAACCTTGATTAAAGATGCCCAACACACACAATAGGGTTTTACTTGCCAAGCACCCATCTTTTCAATGAACCGCTTACTGATTATGCAAGTCCTACTGAAAAAACATTTGTTTTTATGCAACTGAGTATGTGACATCTGGTACTTACTGGGCTGCTCCTTCCCTGAGAAGATTGTCATTATTAAGCAGCAACCGAACATCTGAAAGGAGGTATTTACAACATATAAGTACAGTTTGCCCAGAAACTTGTTTCAGTCACATAACAAATGTCAACAGACTGTACAAAACAAAAAACCCAAACCACTCCATACCCACAGAGATTACTAGGTAGGAAATTTATTGCTTCATATTTTATAATTTTGACTGAACAAAATGAAAATAATAGTATAGAAATGGATCTCTTCCAAGACAATCTGGCGAACAGATATAAGCTGTATTCTACAGGCTGTAGGAATCTGTCAATCTAGTTTTTAGAGAAGCTCTGAATGAGAACAGCACAGAATTCTACCAAGTTTCCTTTAAAATGTATATTACCAACTCCCTCACACTGTATTATTGTTATTGTATTCTGGTAACACTGATACTTATTATTTTTTAAGCCTTACCCTTTTTAGTCTCATTCCTTAATGACACTTACTAGGCAGAGGATTTTACATCACAACAGCATTTCTTCTACCATGATACAAGAAACATATGAATATAGAAAAAAGTCAATAGTCTCCTCAGAATTACTTCATATTTACTGTGCAGCAAATTTCTTCTTTATGTATTTGACTTTACTAGGCACTGTTTTAATAACAATTTAATTCACTGCTCATTAACTAACCAATCATTAGTCTCGCTATACCATATTAAACCTCTTCTAAATATTCCTAAGTTATCATTAAAGTGGAAAAAAAAAATCTGGAATATATTTAAGGTTATTTTTTTCTTTAAAAAACAAACAAGCAAACCTTCCTGGAATAAACCAAACTCCCCCACCCACACCAAAACACAATAGCCCAAAGGAAAAAACACCCCACATACTCAAAAAACCCCACACAAAACCAACCAAACAGACCCACAATTTACAGACTTGGAATCCAAAGCTTTCTCTCTCTTTTTAAGAAGGCAGCCTGAATCTCACTGAACACTGGTCAGGCGTTTGTGAGCAAATGTTCGTTACGTGATTTCAATCTATTACTGTACTCTGTTATTGAGCAGGTAGTTGCAACTATGAATTAGCATAACAATAATGTTTATAAGCAGTACTACTCTAAGAAATATTAATAATCTTCAGAAAGCTGAGTTAATAACCTGCTCACTTCAAAAATGAAGTACTAATTAATTTTAAATATTAATCAGCTGGCCACAGTTTAAGAACAA
The DNA here is from genome assembly GCF_000738735.6 of Corvus cornix cornix. Lineage (NCBI taxonomy): Eukaryota > Metazoa > Chordata > Aves > Passeriformes > Corvidae > Corvus > Corvus cornix. Next base: position 24,070,607 of record NC_047057.1, read on the forward strand.
GGTACTCGTAAAAGCATTGCATTCTTTAATAACCTTAAGCTCTCTCTAGTCTGACACTGACTACAGGTTTAGTATACTAAATTTACTTCTTTACTTAAATAGCTTCAGAACCATTTGTAAGCCACAACTATAAAGCATGCCTTTTTATATGATATGTATGCCCAAATATCTTGATGACAGACGAACAACAATTTTTTAAAAAAATTAACATCTTAGGTAAAGTTCAGACAACAGTAGTTGAAAGAAGCTTATTTTAAGTTTCCTTTCAGTTTACCAATGCACTCAGTAAAATGGAATGTGCCCAGAATTTAAAGGTTAGAAATGTTTGGAGAAGATTAATATTCTTTCCACAACTGGCACTAGGCAGTAGTCTTTTGTGTATTCAAGGTTAAGTATTTGTAATGATATTCCTTCTTAAAAAAAAAGGACCATTTTAATTTTAGCCAGCTTAATTTTTGTTGAAAAATGTAATTGTCTGTCAAAGATAAAAAACAAGAGTACGTGTCTTCTAAACAGAAACCCTTGTAACTGTTAATTCATGACTCATTGAAAACAGTGACAAAGCTCATTCTCACATCACAAAGAAAAGTAGTACTTTCCTTGCTTTGTATTTAAACTTCAAGCTGTCTTGTGACTGCAAAGCTTATCATGCCAAGATACAAAACCATCCCTTACGGCAAGGGAGCTGCTATAATATAAGCTACATGAAATTCAGGAGAATAATCAGCAATGCAATTTTGGATATAGATGCCTTAAATGAAAGGACAGAGCAGACAGATACTCACCATTGAACACCTCATTGAATTCCCCAGGAGGAGCATGAATTATGAATTTTGCTGCTATACGCACCTTAAATACAAAAACAATCGTGGTTGTATATACTTGCATTCATTCCTATTCAAAGCAGTCATGCATTATGTAGTTTTAATAGCCAGACATGAAATTGTACAACTCCCACTGTTTCACTTATTTGTTCACATTATTTTAATTACTTGCTCTTTATTAAAAACACAGAATATAAAGTTCCACCTCTTCAAACAGAATAGAGTGTATATGTGATGGAAGCAGATGGAGAAATTGAGTCACTCATGTTTTCTATTACCGGCTAACACGAAAAGATGTATATAACAAGTAAGATCAATAATATGTTCACAATCTATTTCAACTTTCAGTCCATGGATGCCTGGGAATCAATACATAATCCAAGAGCCAAAATCCATGATGAAGATATATTTGATCTTCTAAGTTTCTCTTCTAATTTTACTACACATCATATGGTTCTGTACCTTCCAAAAGGTTCAGTTAGACATAATTGACAGATTAAAAACACCGCATAGACACTAAAGCATGTAATTTCACCACATCTACCTAAGATCTCTTAGTATCACAGTAGCAGCAGATAGAGCTTAAAAAGACCTTGAGATCTTAATTAGTAATTAATGGCCTTCAGCCACAACTTCTTGCAAAGAAAACACAGCATAAGCCAGTATTTCGCCCAGAAGTATGCAAACCTGCCCTGACTTCCTCTCTCTTTCTGCTTGCACGAGCCCTGGTACAACAGCACAGTGAGCAAAATCAGGAAAGTCATTGCTCTTTTTTTTTCAGACCAGGTCCCTGAGCCAGTTCACTGCACAGCTACAGACACACGTGCCTAACTAACTAAATATCGGTTCCCTAACTTAATCTTGCAGAAGTTCCTATCACCTATCCTATCCAAGTTCAGCAGACACTTACAGCTCTCTTGCATCCTCGATATGATGTTGCTATTCAAATACAGGATACTACCTGAACTGGAGTTCCCCTTTCCAACACCTTCCATCATGTTTCTACGGAATAAAGGGCTGGGAGATTCAGTGTCTGGAACCACTGTTTGAAATTAAGGTTTGTTTCAGAAGCACACATTCCATTAACAAATATCTAAAAATAACCAAAGAATGCTTTACATTTACACATTTCTTTGTATTGGACACTACAAAAGAACTGTCTGAGCATGCTACAGCTTTTGAACTGACAAGAAAACAGCTTTTACAACTGAGGGTAGCAATACAGCCAGTGTTTGGGCCCCTGGTTCTTGACAGGGCCCAAATTTCAGACCAGGGTCTCCAGGAGAGGTGGTTCAAGTTAAACGGTCCTGGGAGAGCTCTTAGCTGCCTCATTAACAGTGTTCAACCCTCATGACATCCCATGTGACCAGCCCAGGCAGCTTTCAGATCACTAACAGCACACAGCCATTCAGACCTGGATAACGGAAACGGAAAAGTTGTCAGTTTCCAACTTTCTAACCTAAATGTTGCATTCTGGATTGCAGACAGCCTTTGTCTGCTACCTCAAATACCTACCATCAGATCTCATCTTTCCGTGTAAACATGAATTTGCATTATACTGACATAAATGCCACAGAGTTCACTCTTCTCAAAAGAGGCACAGAGAAGCAAGAGCACCTTCTTCTATGGCTACTTATTAAAGCAACCTGGATTGTCCCCTTTGAATTAAAAGAATGTAAACTCATCTGCATTATCAACATTATCCAAACCACCAACCTGCACACTCCTCTACCTCTCCTGCTGAAGTCAAGGCACTGTACTCAGCTCAGTGCTCAAGCTAAAGTAATATAAACAATGTGAAATAAAGCTAACCTACGGTATTATTAATGTGCTCATGAAGAAAAGGGGCAAGACAGGCTCCAAGGTTCTATCACCAGCACATTTTATCAAATGACCAATTGTGCTGATTTTGGTTGGGGCAGAACTAATTTTCTTAACAGCGGCTGGTAGGAGACTATGTTTTGGATTTGTGCTGAACATAGTGTTGATAATAACTGTTTTTGTTGTTGCTGAGCAGGGCTTACACAGAGACAAGGCCTTTTCTACTTTTCATACTGACACACTGGCAAGGAAGTTGGGGGTGCATGGGAGGTTGGGAGGAGACACAGCTGGGACAGGTGATCCCAACTGACCAAGGGATATTCCAGACCATATCAAATCATGAGTGGGGGGAAGAAGGAGGAAGCAGGGCGGGGAGATTTTGGAGTGATGGCATTTGATCTCCCAAGTCACCACTACATGTGAAAGGGCTCTGCTCTCCTGGAGATGGCTGAACATGGGAAGCAGTAAATTAATTCTCTGTTCAGCTTTGCATGCATGCACACCTTTTACTTTCCCTATTAAACTGTCTTTATCTCAACCAATGAGTTTTCCCACTTTTACCCTTCTCCCCAACCCCACTAGTGGGGCAGTGACTGAGTGTCTGCATGGGGCTTGGTGGCTGCCTGGGGTTAAACCATGACACCAATTAATAGGGTCAGGGATCAGACCTGAAGAGCAAGTATTTAGTTGCGTGATTTCAGAATGACTATCACCAGGCTGACTCCAGCTCAAAATGAAGTAACACCTTTTCTTGGTTCCTTGACTTCAGGTGAACCGGACTGCTTAACCCTGCCAAGGCCAGGATAGCTCTGGACAAGCAGAGAAACAAGACTTGGAGACATTTGGAGTTGTGATATAACAGGTCCATCTGTTTTGGGCTGGCAGCAGCTGTAAAAGCAAAATTAAGCAAAACATGGGTACCCAAACTGCACTCTGAATGACCACATGCTTTAAACTGGTACATCTGTAAGGTGAGGCAGTAGGTCTATACTAAAACTGAACTACCTCATTTTCAGCTGTTTTGGTAATGTAAATCTGGTTTTGCTTGTTTTTTTCCACTATCAGTAAAAGCTATTCTTATCAGTCAGATTAGCCACACTATAAGTAATATCCATTCAAAAGCATTCAGTAGTAATAGATGTCCTCAGGACAGACCAACCTCGACATTACTTTTTACAAACATTTTACTAGTAAATTCAATTTCTCACTGATAGTTTTTTAGTGTGAAAATTCATCATAGATGACACTTTCTATAGAACAGATAAACACAATCCTGCAAATTTGCAATGAATATCTCATCAAGTATAAAGTATATTCGTGCTTACAAAAGCAAAAAACCTAACATGTTTTCAGAAGATGAGAGCATGTCAGCTAAGACACTCTGTATTTTGCTAACCTGCCTTTGTGAAGCCAATTTAAAAGGAATCCACTTTCCTTCAGCAGTTAAACTGAATTAACTTCTCTGTGATGAGTATCTGATAAAGCCGTTATTTCCCCAATTCATACATACAGGAAGCCCATATAAAAGAATTAAATTCAGTAGTCTTAACACATTAGAACTGAAAAGCACTTACAGATTTATTGCCACAGAATTTTTCCAGAAATAAATGCTCTAAAGGAGGCTTCTGTTTTTCAAACCCAGACTGATACTGAAGGATAAATGAATGCACTTCCATGAGCCTCTATGAGATGAAGATCTCCCCCTTTTGGCAGCAGAAAGCCTCTGGCTCAGCTATCACTTGGGGAAGCACAATTAAAACAAAAGGATAGTCCATATAAAATATTATGTTTATGAGCAACTACAAAAAAAATAAATTAAAAATGCACATAGCTTGTAATACAAAATGACAGGCAAAAAGCTAAACTGCACTTTAGTCAAACTGAGATAGAAAGTTATATCTGCTGAAAACAGTTTTAAGAAGACAAATCAAACAGGTGCATTACAGTTGCAACCAATGCTGATTATTCAATGCATTGAGACTTTAAAAAATTGATTTGAGCAAGCCAAAACAGAAACATCATAATATCTAAAGAATCTAGACAACAAAACCTTTTTCCATTCAAGAGAGCAGTACCTTTACACACAGTACAAGAAAATTATACATGTATCAGCAAGTAACAAAAAACTGTTACAGTTGTCTTCCTTTAGAAAACTCAAAGACCTAAAATACCTGAAGTTTCTCCACTTATTTCTGTAGTTACTCCCAAAACACTACCTAAAGTTTAAAACAGTGTTTTATTGATGTAGATTTGATTTACAGAGTTTTCAGCTTCAAGTCTTCAGAGTGGCAAGAAACTATAAACTTTAGACTTCACTAATCCAGAACATCTGATGACCAGTGGTTTACAAAAAACCAGCTTTTACCACAAGCCTATGTAAGTAACCATTCATTTACTATATTAAATTTCTTGACCCACAAAAACCCCATTTAAATATGTTTTTATGAACCACGTCTTTGTGCAGGTTTGAGCATTAATTTGGACAAATCCTACAGAAGCTGAGAGCAAGTTAAAAAAAAAATAAAAAAAGAATTCTGAAACACTGAGAAGGGAAGCATTCCCCACTGTAGCCACTTTCTTTATCCAGTTTTCACTTTTACACCACTCTCAGTCTTGCTTAAATGGAAGTCTGGTCTCAGCAGGTAAGAGCTAGCAAGATTTACTTTCACACTTCAAGTGAAGTGAAATGCTACCCAACACATCAGTTAAAAGTTTAACAAACCTACAAGTTTTTTGATTTTATAAAGTAAAGGTAAAAAATCCAGTAAGTAAGGTAAAAATCCAGACAGAGAAGCCTAGCAAAAGAGAAAAGGACAGGTTTGTTGTATGTGATGAACAAGGTTATTAGGCATTATGCCCAATTCTTCATTCTGCTAGAGATTAAAACAATTGGTCTATCAACAAATGCCTACACTCAGTCACAACAATATTTGCAGTTTTCAGAATACAAGCAAAGAGCAATGTAGTAACGTACAGAATGGTGACAGTTATGCTAAATCTATCTTTTTTCCATACTTCTGCCTTTATTTCACAATTTAATTTTTCTCAATGCATGATACCCATCAGGTACATAGAGAAATCCTACTTCTCTATCTTTTCCAGCCTAAGACATTCTGAAGTTTATTTTATTTTTAAGAAGTTATACATAGCGACTTCAAATACCCCCAGATCACTCTTCCTGTTCCTGGCACATGAGAAGTGACACTGGTTGGAGAAGCCTGACCTTGTGTGCTGTATGTGCCTATATATGGTCAGGAATACGTGCTCCCACTGCAGAGCTCCGCAGTGCCACTGTCAGCTCTGCAAAGGCAGCTCGCTCCTCCTCCTCTGCTAAGGTGCACCTAACAATTAACAGAGCCACTACTACTCTCCCTCTTTAATTTTTCTTTTCCCCCTTTTAACTGAACTGAAACACAGTAGCTAGGCACCCTGACAGCTCACTCCTTCAATCAACGTCCATGCTGCACAGAAAACCATGCTGATAAGCAAGATGCTGTGAAGCCACATACTCACCCTTACTCTTTTCTACACATCACTTATTTCAAATTCAGCTGTGAACTCTTTGCAGCAAGGAGACCCAGCCTTCCTCTACACTCATAACAGGTTAAAGTTCACTGCTTCACAGCAATAAAAATGAAATAGTGAAATAGATACTAAAAGCCCTTTTAACCTAACAAATTGCGTTAAAACTGGGGGGCTGGGGGGAGGGGGAAGAGGGAGTGCGTTCAAAAGATTCCCACAATAATTTCCACTGAAAGACAACTTTGTTGCTAATCACAGGGGAATAAAAAGAGCTTCCCGAAGTCACTTTTATCAGTGTTACAGCAGGCTCAAAGCATTGTATATCATGCATTTACATTCTGGATTCCTGAGGGTACCCTTGAAATCTTATAACACACAATAAATCTCCTACTCACAGAAACCTGTGCTTGGCAAACAAAGATGATGAGATATCACATCCAGAAGAGAGCTCCAGGAAAAGTAGAGTCTAGAGAGCTCTGTTCTCAGAGTCATGCCCTCTGATGTAGCTCTTTGCTACCTGTCTGCAGGCAACTATACAAATGGCTTTGTCTTGACCCCCTTAACTCTGTTTACAGGTAGCTACAGGGTTTTCTCACAATAAGTTAATAGTTACATAAATATTATCACAGACTGATTTAAATGAGGGAAGTTTCAATTCTTTCAAGATCTGTAATTCACACTTAAAAGGGATACTGCTTGTACTCACTGGAGTGACATTGGACATAAGACTTACCTAGTTTTGTTTAGTTCTGAGTTTGATTAAAACTTGTGGCCTGAGTTCACCTTGAGCTGTGCTATTATTTTTCAATATGCAGCTTTATTGCTCCTTACAAAGCAAAACTGCTCCAACATCCACTACTCAAATTTTGCATTGACATGCATAACATATCAAGGAGCACAGTCTAAGGTTCAAATATTTGCAAGATACAATGCCTGATGCTCTGTCCAAACATCAACATAGTTTTTGAGTTTTTAAACCCTTCAGTGTTTAAAGGAAATGTAACTGGCTTCTCCTTTGGATAGCTAGACATTTGGTAGGACTGGCTCCAATTGCTCATTAAATCTTTAGGTTAGATACTTCCCAGGATGTTACACCAGTGTTTTTACAAACTCATTTGAATCATCAGGGCTAATCTATTTCTGTGAGTATTCAAACAAGCAAATTGATCTAGCTAAAGAATAGCTTTAGAAGGTGGCAAGAAGATAGCAATCAATTTACCTTAAAAAGAGCTTTAAATAATTACATTGCTTCTTGCTGCTGACAGTTTAGTGAGGCAAAAAAGCCTTCAAACAGCTGGACAAGCATGGAGAACAAACATGTGAGAAAGGGATTACCCCATGTCAGCAGCAAACTGCCTTCACAGCATCTCATGAAACCTCACTATACCCACAGGTATAACTTCTAACAGTGAAGCAGCATCCCCAAACATGCGTCATCTCACACGAACATGGAACAGAGGCAGTGACTCTAGCAGAGAGGGAATGAATATAAAAGTAGTGTTGCAGCTGCTTTCCTACTAAGCTCAACTGAAAATGCACTGTAGTATCCAATCCACTTCTGCTTCTAGAAGAGCTAAGGAAGAAAACCCTGTAAAAATGTGGTTCTGTGGCACAGGAAAGGAGGGGCACATTCCATACCTATGGCTCTGACTGAACAGACATTTCCTTAATAGTAATGCCTAAAGCTGCATTACATCTGGAGAACATGTGTTTTCCTCAATTATTTTTAATACACAAATATTTAAGAGTATGTAACAGTACTAGCACTTAATAGTGGTGCAAAATCTTCCACGTGTGGTAATTTAGCTGCATTCTTTCTACCTGACAACCTGACTTGAATAACGAGATTTATTTTCACAAAAATAACTACTTTGAAAGGTGGTGGATGCTTCACTGTAGGGCCTTTCAGCAGAGTATCTAAATATCATAAAAGTCTCCATCTTAAAGTCATTTTACACACCACATCATATTAAGAAGGATTAAAGAAACCCAAACTCAAAACAGGACTCCTGAAAGTCATTGTATCAGGCACAGATAGCAAAAAGGAATATGAAAGCAATGGATGCTACCTGGGTAATACACAAGACTAACCTTAAAAAAAATTAGGGAAGATAAATCTCCCCCATGTAATTTTGCAGTTACTTTCATTACTCCTGACTATACACAACTGGATACCTTTTATTATAGATATTTATATACAGCTATTTATGTATATACTGTATAAAGAATATATTTATATACAACTATTTATAGTTACATATAAAATATATACAATAGCAGCCAAGCAACTGCATACTTAGCTTATGGATCAGATAGACAACAGATAAGCAGCATAAAAAATTTATTTCCTTGCAAAAGTCATTCACCAAAACCTGAAAAAGTAGTAAAAGTTTACATTTAATGAAAAAAAAACCCCATTAACTTTTATTTGGTAAGTAAATGGTATAAGAAACAGCTAACTAAGACTTCACAAAGAAAGAAACCAACAGTGTCATCTCCCACATAAAAGCCCATGACATCCTGTTACAGGGACATCAACACACATGATGCTCAGTTGCAGCAATGAGGCCTCCATTTCTCAGCAGTCTTTAAACAGTGGTATCCACCATAAGCTAAAAAGCACTTGGTTCACATTTGCAAAGTATTCTTCTATTACAAAGCCCAAGTTTTTAAAGTGATTCTTCCTCCTACCCCAAGATCGTTTGTTATAATGAGATACTTCAAGGACATCAAGTCCCCATTCAATAGCAGTGGGGAGAGAAAAGGAACATACCAGAGCTTGCTCCATGAAAAATGATGGAATAAGGTACCACCTTAACTGTTACGTCTCCCCCTCCCAATTCCAGTGTCTTACAATTCTCTCTCAAAGTTACCAATTCAAAGTTTTAATGCCTTCTGCCAAGTTAAGAAAGCATTTGAAGTATTTTACATTTCAGAAGCTTTTTTACTCATGGATTAAAAATGTAATTGCCATATGCTCAAAAACCTGCTTTCATTTCTCAAAGAGCACTTCAAACTCCTTTACATCCCACTTTCAGAACCTGCAAGTGAATAGTATACAGGGTTGCCTGTCAAAAATACACGGGTTTGCTAAATAATGCAGCTAAAACCCTCTTCCTATTCTTTTTTTTTACTGCCAAAATTGAAACCAACCAAAAATAGAATTTCACAGCAGAAGTGTAGGTTGAAGACTGTATTGGTAGGCAATAGAACCATATCTATTATATCACAAATTAATGTCTCCAGTTTCATCACTGTATTTGCCAATAACTTGTTCTATTACTCTATTTTTGCTTCAATTTGTTTCCCATATCTACTTAAACTATGAGGTTTCCTAGGTAGCAAGCTTCTGCAAGAAGTTTTGACAGTACAAAGGCAGCAAGAAGGGGGCTTTTGATGGTCCTGAGGTGCCTGCATTATAAATAGTCCCTAACACGGCAGAAGTCATAATCCCCAAAGGGTACCTGATTTCTTCAAACTAGTACTAAGGAAATAATAAATCACTGATCTTTTATTTATAATAACCGCTTTCATTTGTATTCACCTTCAAGCATCAAGTTAATTACTTTTAACTTGTCAGAAAGGCAAACAATTTGCTTTGCACAGTAACTTACTATGGAGGTACACAGTGAAAGACAAGCAGCATTGAACACAAGTTGCGACAATTATGTATTAGGAGAAGTTTCTGACTATGGGCTTAGACAAACATTGCAACACCTCACCCAGAGAGCCAGTACAGTCTCTGTCCTTGGAGATTCCCAAAACTCAAAGTGCAAGTCCCTAAGCAACCTTATCTAAGCTGGCCCATTTTGACTAAGCAGCATAGGTTACCTTCAGAAATTTCTTCCAGCCAGTATGACAGCAGAAATAAAGCAAGTTATTATTTGCAGTTACACATACAGTATATGATCGCTTCTTCAGACAGTGTTTAACACTTTCCCAAAAAAGTGATTCAAGTATCTATTCTGTCCTTCAATCTCAGTGGTATTTATGCATTTTTAATACTAATAATTAAAAAAAATACCTAACTCAAGACAACACACTATCTTCACAGACATTTTCATGTATATCCTGAGATGGACATGAAAATCTTAAATCTTGGAAGGCCTCCAATATTCAGAATTACATGCCAGTCTGAAAAGCACTCCTAACTTCCTCATTCTTATTAAAGAATTTCATCAAAATGTTGTCAAAGGACACTTACAAGACTTTAAGTTTACTTTATGGATTACAGTGCAATTATACCCAGAAAAGGTCATTCAAATGCAGCTCCTACTCATCCACAGTCTCCAAGTCTCACTTGACACAATTCTGAAAGTCAGAATTCTAAATCCTTTCAAAATGAACAATGTAGAGCGCAGGAATTATTTAACACATGTAAATTAGAAAAGTAACATTTTTTCTGTCAAAAATTCTGCTAATGCTTCCAAAGCAGTTTCAAGAAAAAGGTTTATATTTGCACTGATAAAAGTACCTGAGCCTCCCACATTGGTGGGCTTGTACATGCAAGTGCAATCTGCTGTCAACATATTATGTTTTAAAGACAATGTTACAGGTGAGAGATGCATTTTATTGGCATAGACTTTTCATTCCAAAGCACTGACTTAAGAAATGGCTTTTCCTTAACCTGACAAAACTATACTGCAGAGTTTAGTTTAACTTTATTAGGTAAATTAGGTGTCAACATCTACAAATCTAAGAAGTTACAAAGTTACCCAGTGTAGCAGGAAATACCTGGAAGCTATCCAGGCTCACTTTCACAAATGGGACTACTTCCTCATCATAAGAGAGGTTTCGTTCTAATCACACTTAAACCCCATCTTCCTGAAAAAGTGAAACTACTGAGACATAAGCTTACTGAAAGAGGTGTAGTTCCTTTTTTTAAAAAATATGTTTGACAATTACCACATTTATTTTGTTCAGTATTTTAAGGAATGCAAGAGATAACTTAGTATTTAAAAATTTCATGCGTTACCCTTTCCTCCCTGAAGGCATCCTGATTTTCTTAGGCTTTTTCTCAAGTCATACACAGCTATTTAACTCCTGTGCTTTGTAGATTCACATTAAAAACAAAGGAAAAAACCCCAACCAAACCTACAATAAACACATCCCTTCAAGTCACCAAAAATGGACTGGAGAACACTAGTCTTAAGATTTAAATAGTTTTAGTGCTGTTTTTCATTTGTGCCATTGTTTGTAAATTAGTATTTACATTAGCAAATGCCACTTTTATAGTAAAATCAGTACCTTTCATCAATCATGGCCTATATTCACATAGATAAATTGAACCTTTAATATTCCCACTAACACTCTTATTAAAATATTTTTATATATGTTTATGAGTTTGTTGCAGCTACAGGTAAGAAAACAATTTCTAGATAAACTGGAATAAAATTGAACCAGAAAAAATGGTTACTAGAGTTTAACAAAACTGCTTCAAATATCCTGGATACATAACAGGTTTTGCATTGAAAACTTGCTAAGTGATGATGTATTATCTGTAGGAAGGGTGCAGAAGTGATGACATTGTTGCTTGAGAGTTCAAGACTTCCACCTCTCACACCCCATTTTTGAATAAACAAACTGAATAAACAAACAAACAAACTTACGTTATTCGACATTCGTAAAAGCTCCTGGATTTTCAGTGACCTATGTGAATAACGCAACTACAAAACACTGTGGATCATAAAAGCAGTCTTTAGCACTGAAAAATCACTGTTCCTGGATGCTAAGACCAGTAACTTCCACTGGCAATGGTTCAACTTCAGATCTTTGGATCTACACAAATCTTACACACCTTATTCGCTACAAATAGTCCTCAGATTTTTTTTTAAAAGCTTGTTCAAATTTATTGTCACACTATCATCATTGAAAGAAAAACATGGCTTCAAGAATCTCTGCAAAAATGTGAATCTACAGAACAAGATTGAGTTCAAAACCATTTATGCAATCTTGAATATTGAAATAATGCTCTCTCTGGCTCTTCTCCTTCCTGGGTTTTAAAGATTCTTTACCTGAACTGTAGCAATTTGGTTTGCCATTATTCCAATTATACCCCTTTCTATATTCTCAATTATGCTAAATACTGCAAGTATTAAACTTGAATTATGCCACAGCTAAACACAGTCATCTTAAATCTAGTAATAGTAAGGTATATGAAACTGCTTACTGCTGTTGCAACACTTAAATCTTTTGATGAAACATGAAGTAAGATATGAATCAAAGACCTTTCTGAACTTGTCCTATCATTATATCACTCAATCTCCTACTTATTTGTGCTCATACATCGTTATTAGAAGTCTGAGACAAACAAGTTCTGTTATTTAGTTCACCTTCTTTCCTCCTTGAATTTTAGGAGTTTCAGGGTTCTAGTTATGTCTCTGCTGAAATGATCTACAAAACTACATCACCATCATCTGCATCAGCCTTCAATACTATCAGTTCTGTATGATGGGAGGAAAGTACATAAAGGAGCAATGTGATTTGTTTCTCATGAAAATCAATGTTTGCCTCTTTGCATCTACTCCTGCATTTATTTATAGCCCCAACTGGATGAGTGAGAAGGGTGTGTTTGACAAATGCTGTCCAGCTGATTTTTTTTTAAGCTCAGTAAAACTGAATACTCGAAATAACATTTTTATTGTACGACAGCACAACTTAATGCATCAGAAATAAAATCTTCAGGTATCACAAAATCTACATGCACATTGCCTGCTTTTCCATGAGTTTGCAGTGTTACTCATCTTTGCTTTCTTAGCCAATAAAATATACTCTGAGGCTTGGAAAATTCTACTCATACAGGACAATCAATTTTATATGGGACTAATAGAGAAATCAATTTAAATTTAAAATGGATGAGTGCTCATTCTATTCACTTATACCAAGGCAGGAAGAGTCTCTATGAGTCTCTGCACTCCTTTTTGGAGAAAAAAACCCTGAAATTAGTGGGTGGAAGAAAATTCAGAACTTAACTCCATCAGCCACAAAAGCACAGGCAGCGCTTCCAAGCTCATACAGAGACAAGATAAAATTGTCATTTTGTCTTTTATTATTTGACAGGACAAGAAGCAATGGGCATAAAATGAAACACAGGAGGTGTCATCTGGGCACAAGGAAACACTTTTTTACTGCAAGGGTGACCAAGCACTGCCACAGGTTGACCAGGAAGTTGTGGAGTCTGCATTCCTAGAGATTTCCAAAAGCCATCTGCACATAGTCCTGGGCAGCCTGCTCTAGATGACTCTACAAAATGATGCCCAAGGATCCCTTCCAATCTTAACCACGCAGTTAAGTATTTTCAGCATATGCTCCGGAACAACGTACTTGATTAGCGTTACTTGTATTTTCTATACAGGGCTAGAAAAAACACAATTACCACTTGCACTTCTGAATCACATTACTACTTGTACCAACAGAGAGGTGGCATTGAAATGTGAATTAAGTAGAGGAGGGCACAGTCTTCAAACCTCTTGGGAAGAAGATAGCAAGATCCTGGTGCTATGCACCCCTAGACATATCAGTGCATCTCTAGTTATAAAACATGGTCAAACAGAAAATCTGCCTTTCTGTAACTACTTAGATATTTTAGACATCCTTTTAACTTCAAATAAGTTTGAAACATCATGTATTGATGCCTTCCACATTTGAGTCATCTCACAACTTCCACAGACATGAAAATTAAAATTTTTAAATTGTAAAGTGAACAAGAGCATGCATTACATAAAGGCATGAGCAGTGCACCAGCACCATGTACACGGAACACCACACCCTAGCTTGGAAACAGGCAGCTGCCGTGAAGCTGGATCCCACAGAGGATGACAAGGAGCAGGGATAACTGAGTCTCAGAAAACATGCTGCTCCTTTTGAGACTTTTCTGGAAAAATCCGCCCTAAATTTGAGTTTCACACTGCCACAAAAAGAGTACATCTACATCTCGCTAACACAGTCCCTCTGCTCCTTGACCTCACACTTCCCCAATTACTGTCTCTTAGCAGGAAGCAAAACAGCCTTCCTCATCCCCACAGCTCCTTCCTCTCGTAAATCACATGTATCCCATCTCCTCCCGGAGCCTGCCGGGGTGCCTGGGGACGGCAGGCCTGGTGCTACGGAGCAGCCGGCTGGCACGGGCACGGCGCTTCGGGAACGGGAAGCGGAGGTGGGGGAAGGGAAAGCCCTTCCGCGTCTCTTCTGCCTCTCCCTGCCATCCCCGCGCCCGCACGCCGGGCGGGGGCGGCCACGGGGACCGGCAGAGCTGCTGCCGCCCTCGCCGGGCCCCGGGCGCCGCCCCCGCCGGGCCCGCACCGTACAAGGCGCGGCGGGAGATGCGGCCGGGCCGGGCCGGGCCTGCCCCGGCCTCCCCCCGACCTCCCGGCAGCCGGGCCCGGCTGCGGGGCCGCGCTGAAACCAGGAGCCTCGCCGGCTCGAAGGGCCGGGGACAAGAGAGCCGCGCGGCTCGGCGCAGCGTATCCACCCATCCCTACCTTCTCCTCGTCGGACAGCTGCTCCTCCAGGTCCGCCATCTTCCCGTCCGGCTGCGCCCGCCCCCTCCCGCTCCTCCTTCCCGGCAGGAAGGGCGGGGCCCGCGCGCCCTCGATGCGGCGGCGGTGCGTGCGCGCGCGCGGCGGGCGGGGATCCCGGAGCGGAGGGGCGTGGTGGGAATGGAAAAGGGGGGGATCCCGGAGCGGAGGGGCGTGGTGGGAATGGAAAAGGGGGGGATCCCGGAGCGGAGGGGCGTGGTGGGAATGGAAAAGGGGGGATCCCGAAGCGGAGGGGCGTGGTGGGAATGGAAAAGGGGGGATCCCCGAGCGGAGGGGCGTGGTGGAAATGGAAAAGGGGGCATCCCGGAGTGGAAGGGCATGTTGGGCATAGAAAAGGAGGGGTCCCGGAGTGGAAGATCATGTTGGGAATGGAAAAGGGGGGATCCCGGAGCGGAGGGGCGTGGTGGGAATGGAAAAGGGGGCATCCCGGAGTGGAACGGCATGTTGGGAATGGGAAAGGGGCATCCCGGAGTGGAGGGGCATGTGGGGAAGGGAAAAGGGGGGATCCTGGAACGGTTTTAGCAGCAACTGGAGGTGTGGGCAGCCAGAAGTAAAAATCACAAAATCAGTTATGTTGGAAGAGACCTCTGAGATCATTGAGTCCAACCTATGACGAACACCACCTTTTCAACTAGACCATGGCACTCAGTGCCACGTCCAGTTTCTTCTTAAACAGCTCCAGGGATGGTGACTCTCCCACCTCCCTGGGCAGCCCATTTCCATATGTAATCCCCCTCTCAGTGAAGAAATTCCTCCTAACATCCAAAATATACCTCCCCTGCCACAGCTTAGGGCTATGTCCTCTTGTCCTGTCTCTGTTTGCCTAGGAGAAGAGACCGACCCTCACCTGGCTACAGCCTCCTTTCAGACAGGAGGAGAATGTCCAGGTTTCAGCCCCCGCCGTGGCAGGTGCTCAGTGCAGGTCAGTGGATGCCGGTGATGGGGCCGAGGCACCGGGGGCAGGTGCTGGGGGAGGTTGTGGGAAGCTCAGTCTAGTACCAGCGACAGAGAAATGTGTGAAACTATTTGTACTGTAGAAGATGGGACATGGAATGGGGTCAGTGGGAGAAAAACAAATAGATTGGAAGTTTTTTACTGCCAGACTGAGAAATTGTGAAGAATGTCATCCAGAGGTGTGACACTGGAGTTACACAGGGGGATTTGGGATGATGACTTTCAAGGATTGCCTCTAGGCAGTGATAACTCTTTGGTAACATTTGAAAATACATTTTCTTAATGTCCAATACAGTGTACTTCACCTCAGTCATGATGAACAAGGAAAAGCTGATCATTGACAGGAAGATCACAGGTGTTGAGGTACACCTAAGTCAGTCATGGTTAGTGGTGTGAATGTAGCCAGCTTCAAGCCAAAAGATCTTGTTGTGCTATGGAGTTCATCCACATCTGTCTTTCTTGCATGAGTATTTCTATACAAATACTGCCAATGTGCAGTAGAGCAAAATATGCCAATATCTGTAGAATTTTTCTGGGCTGTCACTCTAGATGCTGTAAGAGGACTGTCACATGAAAATGAAGGAAAGTGAAATTGGACAAAAAGTTGTTTAAGCCAAATGTGGATATTATAATGGCACAAAAAAAGTCAGTATATGATGAAAACATGTAAATGAAAATAATTAAATTAATGTGTAGATTGGACAACATGGCTGGTTCAGGACTGTCGAAAAGAGATTTAAAATGTCTGAAGCCATGGAGGATAAAGATAATGGACAGTAGGGTATTTATGTCAGAAACAAAGGACAACCAAAGCTAATGTTTGATAAGACCATTGCTAGATTTAGGGTGAAGTATAGAACAGAAAATGTGCATCTAAGGGATATTTGGGTTTTGAACATTTTACATATATTATTTGGACTCAATAATAAAAGGTAAGGGTCTGTAGCAGGGAACAGCATTGTGCAACGCTCAGTCATGCAACAGGACTTTATAACTTCCACCCAGGAGTCTTAAGAGTAACAACCTGAGGTCTGTGAAATGCTCCTGTTAATTTTTAACACACCTTGGGATTTGCCAGCTGGGGGATATTGCCATGGGTGTTGCTTTATTTAATATGTATCAGGGAGATAGTTCAAAAAGGTAGATCTCCGATAAATGTGAACAGTTTTCTCATAAGTCAACATATCTATCTGTTGGATGTACCATGTTTGCACCAGATTTTTCTTGGAAGTTTGCTGAAACTAATATGATGAAGTGAATGATTCAGAGGACAGTGTAGTCATCCTAGAAATTGATGTGAATCTTCTTAATAGTACCCTCACAGGTACTTTACTGTGACCTTAGGACTTAATGGGAAATGAATAATCATGCAGAAATAAGTATTTGTCTTGCTTTGTGACTCAGTATTTTGGACTGTTTGTGTGTCTTCTCAGGAAGAATATGTAAATTTCAGAGGAATTTTAAAGGAGGACTAAAAATAATCCTGGAGATGCAGAAAAAATTTCAGGATGTGAGGCTTAAGGATGTCAAGATTGAGAAGGGATTTCAGGTATAGCAGTGATACACGAGTTAGTTTGGAATTTATATGCATCTTCTATGAAGTCACATATATCTACTTGCTGTTTTAAATTGAATACAGCCAATTTCTAACCCGTAAATCTCGTATTTAAAATTCATGGGTATTTGTGTGTCAGTGTCTCTACACATTGATCAAATGCTAATTTGCACTATAATCACATACAGAACAGCAAAATATCCTGTTGCTTACTAGCTAGCTCATGTCTTAGCAGAAGTCCAGTCACACTACATGAAGCTCACCATGGGCTAGCAAATCTGTCTGATGAGCAGCACATGGTTTACAGATGTAGTGAGAGAAAAATTACGAATTTAATTACGAAAAGAACCCAACCCCCCTCAAACAACAACTGTTGAGTTTTACTTCATCTGATCAGACATAGGTAGAGCTACCAATCAAGTACCTTGCTATTTTGCTGTACTGCTTCTGTCATTTTTTCTGTATTGACTCTGTAGAGCCAAACCCCTGGCCCCTGAGTAGCATTGGGAGAGAGAGCACAGCACTCTTTACTGCAAGGTGTCCCTCCAGGGCTACCAATATGGCTTAAGAGAAGTGTAGTTTCTCTGCTGAAGCTGTCCTGAAGACTGGCAAGGAGGTGATAGGGCATAGTGGTTAGCACAGCACACCTCTGTCCTTCTGCACTGGCCCTGACGATTGAGATAAAAAATGCAGAAAAAAAAAGTTACATTTTCATTCTTCTTATTCAAGGCAGGCGATTGACATTTTATCTATTGCATCTGCTCAAAGGACGAACTCATGAGGTGTATTGGGGCCTACTTGTTTAACCTGGAGGATGTAGTACATTCAGAGCCTACAGGTAGACTCTGGCCAAGCTCTGAGCCTGGCTCAGATGGTGTTCCTGGCAGTAGGAGAGGAGGAGTGCTCAGAAAGGCTTGGCAGGCTGCTCCTTTCCATGGTAAGCACCTTCTTGTATCCTGATAGCTGTTGAAATAAATCCTCACATTCCTGTGAGTTGGTAGGAGATGTACTCCGGTTCCTGAGATTCCCAAGTATGTATCAGATCTTAGGGCCTTGGGTGTTGTCTGCAAAATTGTGTTGGTATGTTTGGGGACTTAGTATTTGCAAACCTCTCCATTTGCTCTTTGTGCCTTAGAGATCCTTAGCAGTGAAAGCAAATAGGCTTGTTCTAGAAAAGTTGAATGATAAATCCTTACAATAGCGTTGGAAAGAAAGCTGTGACAGGAAGAAAAGTAATAATCAAATATAACTGTAGAGCAAGCCTGAGACTGAGCTTCCTTCTTCGATAGCACTTAGGATATTTTAGGCCCTAACGGATATTCAAGGCAATGACTCAGTAGCCCTTCGTCTGCTGTGGAGGTGCCTCTTAGAATCATGGAACAGCCCAACGTGGAAGGGACCTTGGAAGATCAACTGGTCCAACCTTTTGTGGGAAAGGGAGCGTAAGTGAGATTTGTCTAGTGCCCTTTCCAACTGGAATTTCCAATTGCCCCATCTTGGAGGTTGTTCAATTAATGCTTGTTCTCACATGTCTTTCCTATAGCAAGATTTTTGTTGATACCTTAGAATTTACTGTCATTTGTTTTTTTGCTCATCAATTCATGGTCCTGCTTACTGTGGCATTTTAAAAATTGTTTAACTATTCTTTATGATTTACTATTGTGGTGGTCAGCAGCTGGCCTGAAGGCCTCACAATAATAATTAATCCCATTTTATAACTCCCTGTTTTATAACTGAAATAATGAAGACATAACTGAAATTACATAAGTACCCTGACCAGTGGGTTATGTAATCCGACCAGTGTGGATGGTTGGAGAGCAGGCCCAGGCCATTGGGGATGCAGGCAACCATTGGCTGGTTGGCCGGGTGGCAACTGGCTCAGCCCGTAGGGATCGACCATGCGGAGCTTCAGATCTATAGAAGGGGAAGAAGAATCAATAAAAGTGGCTGTTGTGCATGAGCCCAGTGAGTCTTGTCACTTGTCTGTCTCCTGCGACAGTTTACAGCCATAATACTTTTATAAATTTTGGTAACTTTGCACTGTATTTTATGTTTTTCATGGCGACTGTGGATGTCATGACAAACTGGATAGTTAGAGTCTATTGCTTTTGTCAGTTAGAGGGGTCTTTATTAACACATTTACCTTAGAAGCTCTTTTTAAGTTCCTCACAGGATTGCATTCAGATCTTATCCATGGTTGCTTTGTGACTTCCTATTCTGTTTCTATTCTTGGGAATTTTCTCTGCTTCTTTGTCCACCTCATCCCCTGCATGAATAATCAGCTATATAGCTTGCTTTACATAATTCAAATTCAAAGTCTAGTATTTGCCTTTCTTTTGACATACACCCATGTTTTAGGAAGTAGATACCAATGTTGTTACTTAGATTTATCTTGAAATGCAGGCCAGTAGTTTAGTTTAGTGGTTACAAGAAGATTTAGTTCTCCCATAAACTGAGGTGTTTGAAGCAGAGAGGAGTTATTTATTTGTGATACAAAATTTTTATCCAAGGATTGGAACATGCAAAAGGAGGGTGAAAAAGAGCAAGTGTTGCACATTTTAGAAAAGGACAACCAGAGGAAGGAGATACACCTGGGTCTTGTTGGCTGCTGCTCCAGTTCCAACAGAGACAAGGAGATGTGAGGGCAATGGTCAATAGTGCAGCAACATCTGCAAAGAGCTGAAGACAACAAGAAGATAAGGATGAAGTGCCGCATACTGAACCATCTACTTTTGATTCTAGTCAGTCTCAAACTAGCTTTCTAAATGAGCAATACTTATAAATTATGCACAGATTTTCAGAGGTGCTAAAAATTTCATGTTCTACTTATTCTGTAGGCTGTATTCTTCAGACACAGGGGATCTGTTTGTAGGTTTCTCCTAATGTGTTAGTTATCTTTGCTATCTTACTATGTTAGCTTTTTAAAAGCTACAGTGTTAGCTATTAAAATGTTGTCTATAGCAGCCAACTTCCTTTCTTTACCTGTCCTTTGACTCCTTGAACGTATTTTTTGATGAAGTTATCAGACTTGCAAAAGTGCTTAATCCAAAATTTCGTGAAGAAAGAATACTGATTTCCTGCTGAAATGTAAAAAGAAGTACTGTCAAGCAAAGAAGATTTGTGGCTTCTTATGAAACATCTTTCATTACAGAAAATCTTCTCTCAGTTCTGATACAATGTGATGAACAACTGAATAATGAAACTGCATTCCAAAAGCGTTCTTGAAGTTAGCAGTGAATGATGGATTGCCCGAACTGAGCAATATTAGGGGTTTAAATAGCAATACCAGAGTTTGAAGGGAAAATAGGACAACTAGAGAAGTTTTCTGTAACATTGTTTACAGTGTCTATGGAGAAGTTGCTAACTTAAACAATCTGTACTAAAGTGCTAAACAATTTATTAATAAATTATATCATAGACGTGTGCTGTGATAGTGCTTTGGAAAGAAGAGTATTGGCATGTCTCTTTTACAGCCTGTTTTTAAAAGAAATAAATTTGTTATAGACAGGTACAGTAGAGGCTTTCAAGGGGAACATTTATACATTACAAAGAGTTCAAAGAATAATCAGAGACTGAAAAATTCAAGCAATCCAATCTCTGATTAGTTTTATTAGCAAAAAAACATCTTAAATGTTTGTAGGTACTTTCTGGGATATCAGAAAGTTGTTAATAGGATGTTTTGGTGTATTAGAATACAAGATTCATGGATAGTAGTTAAAAAAGGACAAATTCAGGCTAAAAATAAACAAGATTAATTGTCAGAGCAATTAACTACTGGAATGATTTCACCAAGGCAACACTGATACTAGCAATTTTAGAGTAAAGACTGACCATTTTTCTAGACAATACATTCTCCGATTCAGTGAGGACTTAAGGAGTCTTGTGGCCTGTGTTGCAGGAGAAGGTAGCAAGGAATATCCTGAAGCAATCCTTCCTGACACTGTATGGCATGATTCTCTGAGCCCTTTTCCTTTTCAGCATCTAATGGAGAGAAACTGAAGTAAGAATGGAAGCAGCTCCATGGAAGAGATGAAGAAGAGAGAGGAGAATTTGAGTGTAATGAACTGAATCCATAAAGAATGGAATACAAAAAGGACTGAAAAAATGTACCAGGGAAATTACTGAGGATAGAGTGGGTATTAATGAAATGGGGAATATCATGGTCAAATGAATCATCTGTGGAAAGGTTTAGTTGAGTATTTAAAACTGGATTATTGGGGAGTATTTTTGATACTTAACTGGTAAACACCTGAGTCTCAGCTCATGAGCCTCAGTTTCCATCAACAGGGAGAAATAAGCACTCCAAAGGTGAGATTCGTCTGACCTAGTTAAGACACCTGTCTTAGGACAAGATTATTGTCTGTATGAGTTCAGATGCAGCTGTCTAAATATTAGGCCCCAGTATTATGACAGCCGAATTCCCTTTTACTGTTAGGAGATCAAAAGGAAAGAAGGTGATGGACCAGTGAAGAGGCGCAAGAGCTAAGGGGCAGCTGAAGTTAAAAAGCTAAGGGAAAGGAGAGGACTGCACTTACAGTTCATCACTGCTCTGTAGTCCCTAGGGAATCTGTACTCAGAGAGGTAAATCACAGATTTATGCATAAAGGACTTTGTACCAGGAGGGCTGTATTTCTGTACTGCCTTTATTGCAGCTCCTACTCAGACATCAGGAATGCTGTATCAGTAGCTATTAATAGTATGGAGATAGAGCAGGATTAGGATTAGCAAAGGAAGGGGACAGGCTGGGGATTAGTAAATAGGCCAGAATCAAAGTGTAAGGGTTCTGTACCCCATAAAGGCTTCAGAGGGCCCTTAAGATAACAGTGTGCCGTACCGCAAGTCCAGAACTTCTCCAGCCTGAACCAGTCTTGCTCTCTTTTAGTGTATGTATTTTTTTGCCTTTGCTCTGTACCAGGATAGATTGAGAAAGCAGCAATGGTGCCAGGAGAAAGCAAAACTGAGGAAAGCAAAGGAGCTGGAGCACTGCTTGCCCCAGCTATCAAATTGGTGTAGGAATAGAACAGTAGCTCACAGGATTTGAGCAACCATGTGATTTTAGAAGGCTCCATGAGAAAACACAAAAATTCCTTTCCTTCCCTCTCACTGAGCCTGGTTCTTGCTTATACTTTTAGTTATTCCTTTCTCAAAAAAAAAAAAAAAAAAAAAAAAAAGAAAAAGGAAGTGTAGTCTTCTAGCTAGATTTATTTACTTTCGTTCTAAAGGAGACATTGGCAATTTTATTTTTCAACAGGAAATGGTAAATGTGCTGATTTGTTTAATGAGGTTGAGATTCCCTGTAGGAGTCCAAATTCCTTTTTTGTTTTACTCTCTGTAGAACTGAATGTCTTATGTAGATAAAATCTCAATAAAGATAAACCATTCAAGCAGATGTGAGTAAAGAGCTGAGAATTTCTGGGCTACTGTAGACAAAGATGCCTCACGGAGTCAGTGGTACTTCATGCTGCTTAACAGTGGTGTGGGACCTTAATTTTTGATCTTGTGCACATACTGGAAGAAACAGTAGGAAGAGAAGTTTGGATTTTGAAGTAAAACAAAGTAATTTTATTTTTGAATATTGGGCCTCTGAATGATACGCAGCATAAGCACTTGAGCACACTTTCTTCTGACCTCAATAAAAGTCCTGAATACTAAATATTTGTGAAAATTAGGACAGTGTCTAAATGTTCATGTAAGAACATTTCTTCTGTTATCTACTTTTGAAACAGTTGCCATGTTGTGTATTGATAAAATCACATTGATCTATTAAAAGAAATTTCTCTTGTTTGTGGGATTTTTGGTGGTTTTTTTTTGGTTGGCTTTTTGTTATTGTTGTTTTGTTTTTATTTATTTTTGTTGTTGTTCTGCAGTGTTCTGTTTAATCAAAGACTGGTTAAGACAGTTGAGGAATTTGTAGCAGTCAGAACTCACCTGTGGCCTTAGAGCCCAAGATTTGCTTCCTTGGAAGATCTGTCATTTCTTAACACTGCACTGGAACACAGTGAAACACCATCAGATGTGAAAGATCCTGGAGAATTTATCTTGCCATTCTACTTTAGAAAAAGTAGTCTTATATATGACTGTAGTAATTGCATTGTTCTCAAGTTTCTGTTGCTATAGAAATTTGAGATTGCCAGAGAGCCAAGATTTCACCCACATGGATTCTGAAGCTAATGATGACTGTGGATCAGGTCAGGTAAATTAAATGACCAGGAATCAAGGAAGGTTACAGATAAATGGGCAGTGTGTCTGTGTGAGGGAATGCTAAGTTTTATATGACTGTACACTTATCCCAAGATAGCTCTCAACTTGTTTGACTTAACCCCTCCTCCCCCTCCCCCCATTTTCTTATTCTGAGGCTTCAATTTTACACTTAATTTGGTTTATAATGGTACAGAGGTGTGTTGCAAAGAGCAAGATTAATATCAGAAGCATAACAAAGTTAGTGCAGGAATTATCCATTGTATTAATCAACAAATGCTTGTTTTGAACTCAGCTGTGACCAGCTTCATAGGCTTCATATTGACAAACCCTTATTCAATGGTTTAAAAGGAAGAATTCCCACCCCCTCCCCAAAGTATTTCCACTCTTGATTATCTCTGTGGGAATGAGGTTTTGTTTAGATTAACAGTTCTGTCTATTCCCAAGAAGTTTGTGAAAAGGGAAAATACTTTTTGTTGTTGCAGTAAATTGGGTTATAAGGATAGTTCTCCCTCAGCTGTCATGAAGACAATTGACAAATGTCTAATGCAAGCCCAGAGAAAATACATCACACCATAATATCCTCAACAACCCCCCAAAAAGTAATTTTTTGGTTAAGAAGAACAACTCAGAAAAAAAAAATAACACAAAGATTGAAGGTCTGATTTTACTAGTTTCATTTCTCTAAGCTCAAGAAATGCACAGAGAGTAAAACATTATGCTTACTCTGAAAAAATGCTGTCATTTTCCTCTTTGTGGCACTTTTGAAAGCATTTTGTCTGGACTAACTGGGAATGGAAAATCTTAGAACTGGAACTGTATTTTGGTAGTAATTAATAACTCACTAAATAATTTTAGTATCTAGATGAACTATTTTGAACCAAAGAATATGCTTTTGATCCTGAAAGAGAACAAAGTTTTATTCCACATGTGCTTTAACCAGTTTTCCAATTTTTAGAGAATTGCATTTGCTACAACACCTGTTGCTGTGTTATGATATTCCCAACTGATATGGATCCGTATTAGTCTGAGAGAAAGCCTCATGTACATTCTTTCCAAATGATAAGCTCAGGCATTTGCAATCTGTGGAAAGTTAGTGCAAATACTGTGCTCTACTTCCTTCGTCACAGTAAGATTTTGAAGTTCTGGTTTTAGTCCCTCATGTCAGATCAGGATATGCATCAAAAAAAGGAGTCACGTCTCTGTTGTGATGTGTAGGATGAAGTGTTGAAGAGATACGGAGAGAAGTGAGATATCTGGATATGTAAAGTAACACCATCTAGTGTGATGAAGAGGGTTCTCTAGTCTCCCTATTATTTGTTTGTTAAATTTTTGTGGGCCTCAAAAGTAGTTTTTAGGGAAAGGGGGAAAGAAGAGCAGCAAGGAGCCTTTATAGATGTTTCAGGTGCAACACAGGATAAGACAGAGTTTTCTTGGAAATTTAATGTAGCAGAAGATGAGAGTTTGATAATCTATGAAAGACCTAGAAGGAATGATGGTGGAGGTGATAAGACACAGTGGTAAGACCACTGCCTTCCTGTGCTGCTTGCTGACATGGTGACATGAACAGCTGTTTCTAAACCTGGTTGAGCTTACTTACAGGACTGCTGTAACTGAGTCCAGCTCCCTCATAAAACTTGTGTCATCACACCTTTTTTTCTGGCTGTTCCCTTGTGTAGCACATGATGGTTGGACCTGCATGTGTTAATTTCTGGTAGTTCTAGCTCTTCATTGCCACTTGTTTCTGGGTTTGGCTTTACATTCCCTTTAGTCACTGTCTTTGCTCTGAGCCACATCAGATTGCCGATTCCACAACTGCTCCCTGCTTTGTGTGCTGGGAGTTCTCCTGGAAGCCAGGGAAGAAAGAGAAGACCTAGGAAAGGAGTGGGGAAATGGGAAGGTGGGGAGAAAAGGGAAGCAGACCTCATGTCATTTTTTTCCTTACAGCACATTGCCCTTCACAGTTTCCATGCAATATAGACTGGCTCTTTTTGTGGACTGTATTCCAGAGAAGGATTTTTCAAATGATCTGTTAATAAACCCTTGATTGAGTCGTGAAAGTCTGTTGCAGCTCTCTAAACCTGGCAAAATTGGGGTTTTGTAGTGTGTGTGGTGGACAGCCTGGTAGGATCACATGCTGGTGATGGCCCTGCGCATGGCAGAGGCTGAGAAGGACAGTGATGAGGGCCTGATCCTGCCCATGGCACTAGTTGGAGAGGAGCGGACTAAAATGGGCCAGGTCTATATCATACCGAGGGTTCTATGTTTTAACATTTACAGGAATTTCTCTTGGCCAAGCAAAACAAAACAAAAGGGAAACCAAAACAAATGGAATGTTTTCAGTGGGTGTCAATGGACTAGTTCCCCTGATGTCAGGGGAGGAGCTGATGAATAAAGCCGCAAAATCTGAAGGATGTGTGCTTGACTTCTGTGCGTGCTGCACACATCTGTGTGCCCAGTGTCAACTGAGACGTGCCTGACACCATATTTTATGGATTAAAGATTAGTGATACCAGGCTATAGGTACAAAAAACTCCTAGTGAAATATGAGTCCTTAGGGTAGAAGGGAATTTGAGGCAATTGGCATAGAGATTGTAATCTTTCTTTTCCTGCTGCAGGATATGCAGCCTTAACTTTAGGGTCTCTTTTGTAGTTTAAGGCAGTCTATATTAAAAGCTGATAATAAATGTACATTAATCTAGTGTAGAGGGCCAAGTATGATGCTAGGTAGAGTGGGAGGGCTGTATAGGCTTTTGGGAAAAGGGAGACAAATCAATATTTAGCTTACCTGAAAGGGAACCCTGGATGTAGGTACAGACTGAGGAATGAAATGCTGGGAAGCAGCACCACAGAAAGGGACCTGGGGGTCCGGTGGATGGCAAGTTGAACATGAGTCAGCAGTGCCTTGGCAGCCAGGAGGGCCACGCCTGTCCTGGGGGCATCAGGCACAGCATTGCCAGTCAGGCAAGGCAGGGGATTGTCCTGCTCTGCTCTGCACTGGGGCAGCGTCACCTCGAGTCCTGGGGGCAGTTTTGGGTGCCATAATACAAGAAAGATATAAAGCTATGAGAGAGTGTCCAGAGCAGAGCCACAAAGATGGTGACAGATCTGGAGGGGAAGCCGTATGAGGAATGGCCGAGGGCACTTGGTCTGTTCAGCCTGGAGGAGACTGAGGGGAAACCTCGTTGCAGTCTTCAATATCATTACAAGGGAAAGTGGAGGGGCAGGTGCTGATCTCTTCTCTCTTGTGATCAGTGACAGGACTCGAGGAAACAGCATGGAAGCTGAGCCAGGGGAGGTTTAGGTTTAGGAAAAGATTTTTCACCCAGAAAGTGGTTGGGCAGTAGAACGGGCTCCCCAGGGAAGTGGCCACAGCACCAAGCCTGACAGAGTTCAAGAAGCATTTGGACAATGCCCTCGGGCACATGGTGTGACCCTTGGGGTTGTTCTGTGTAGTGCCAGGAGTTTGACTCTGATGATCCTTGTGGGTCCCTTCCAATTCAGCCTATTCTGTGATTCTAATAAAAAGCCTTGATAGATATGCAGAATTTTTTAATCTGTTTTAGTGCATATATAAAGATTGTAGTTTGGGTTGGAAAAGACCTTAAAGATTACCTAGTTTCACCCTCCCCCCTCTTCACCTACCCCTGAGATGGTCAGGGATACTTTCCACTAGAGCAGGTTGTTCAAAGCCCCAACCAGCCTGGCCTTCAGCACTTCCAGGGATGGGGCATTCACAGCTTCTCTAACCTGTTCTGTTGTCTCACCACCCTCGCAGTAAAGAATTTCTTCCTAATATCTAATCAAAACCTATCCTCTTTCAGTTTAAAGCCATTCTTCCTTTTCCTGTCACTCCATGCCCTTGTAAAAAGTCCCTCTCCAGCTTTCTTGTAGGCCCATTTAGTTACTGGAAGTATGCTGTAAGCTCTATTTGGAGTCTTCTGCAGGCTGAGCAACTCCTCTTTCAGCCTAGATAACATCTGAAAAAACCAGAGATGTTTAAGTATAGCTGTTTTGAAACAAAATGGTTTAGAACCTGAGAATTACTGTCAATGTAGAACTTGATTTATTTTGGTTAATTCAGTCAGTTAAATCTACTAAGTAGATTTTATGGTTTTATGAGGTTTTATGAATAATACAAATGTAAACATGATGTAACACTGTCTTTGCCTGAAAGTTATATTCGCCAGCGGTAAGCCTCGGGACTTCAGGCATATAGAGTGTGGCATTAATTTATCGGTCCTTTCCCGTTAGCACTAGGAAATAGTGAAATAAAGAATTATGTGATTCTGTGTGAGGCTCTGAGCACAGCGGTGCACTAGATGGCACTGTTGGTTTTAATTTTACTGCTACCTCTTCCCGGGAGCTTGTCTTAATTAGCTTCTTTTGAAAACAAACATGCTGTTTCAACAGAGGGTCAGTGTACATTGTTCTGGGCTGCTGCTTTTATATTTATAGTCATGTAATCAATATGTTGGAAGGGTAATTAATTTTTAACTTCAAGCCAATTGTAGATCAAATGCCACTAGAGTTACTGGGTGGAGACAGTTTAATTTCCTTTGAAGCAATGATACTGATTAGCTGTAAAGGGCTTGCAGTGGGTTGCTAGAGATCCAGAAGACATTTTGCTTTGAAATACTGGTGTTAACTTTAAAGTAACACCATTACTCTGATATAGATTAATGAGTTCTGGCATAATTCTGATAAAGTTCCACTCATGTACTTGCTATATTTTGTCCTGTCAATTCCTATTTCAAAGCAGCTTTATTTGCTTTAACTGTTCCGTTCCTATCAAAGGAACGGCACAAAGTAAGCATTAAGTTGATCAAACTGACTTTCTGCTTTTTATCTCTGTTGTCTCATTATCTGTCTTTGGGGACTCTAGAGGCCCATGGCTAAGGATGAGATGTGACCATCTGTACTACAGCATACAGGAAGGATGGCATGAGAAGCTGGGGTATTTTTTTAAATCTCTCCAACCCATGCTTGTTGGATATGCTGGTGTCCTGGCCTCCCATCCCTTTCTTCTATTGTCTAGGGCAGCTCTGTCTGTCTCTCAGGTTCCTTACTTGGAGATACTTGCTAGCTCAATACCTCCAGTGCTTTCAGCCCATCCCCCTGATGTGTCCTTGTACTCTGAGCTAACCTCCCTTGATCATATTTTCATCTGTTCTCTCTTTTTCATCTTCTTCTTTGTCTCTGTTCTTCAACATTCAAGCAAACTGGAATCTCCGTGCTTAGCTCTCTATCCCTGTCTTACAACTTTAACATCTTCCTCCTCCTTTTTGCAATCAATAAATGAGCCATTTTTGTGGATGGGCTACTGATCACTTCTCTGTCTGGATTCTTTCTGATCTTGTGTCTTTGCTTTCCATTACATAAAAATTTCTCTGCAGGCTCTAACTATCTACTCTTGGGCAAGTCTCAGAACCCCTCTGCTGTCCTCATCTTTGTTGATCTCTTGGCTGACTTTTGATACTTTGATCATTTAATTGGATTTCATGCTGAGTAAAACCATGGGCACTGGTTTAATCTGAAATTAAACTTTAGTTTAGTCTAACATTAAAAAAATAAGTTCAATTTCAAAACAAAAAATTTTTCCCTTTCTCTTAAAAAAACCATCCTGTTGTATTTTTATGTTTAGACTATTAAATGAATTCAGTCTGGCCAAAGCAAATATTTCTGTCCTTTCGAGTAATATTTTTGAGTAAATCTTATCAATTAATGGAACTATGTTACTAAGCTGTGCTACAAATGTCTCTAATTTCTGCTGGAACCAAGAACAGCCCTCAGTATAGGTGGACAAAGCCACCAGATATTGATACTTGTCAGAATTTTAACCTTTTCAGGAAGACAAAACATCATAATTAGGATAATAATCAGCAGAGGTTAGGGTCCATGCCATTATATTTTCTGTCAGAAATTAATATTGTGACTAATAAAGACAGGACTGCAGTTACTGCAGCAGACTGTTCTGTAGACTGTAGCCTACAGTTGTTTGTAAGATATTAGATTAAGATCATGAAATTTATTCCAGTTTTGAGACAAACTAGAGATGGATATATGC
Source organism: Corvus cornix cornix (assembly GCF_000738735.6). Lineage (NCBI taxonomy): Eukaryota > Metazoa > Chordata > Aves > Passeriformes > Corvidae > Corvus > Corvus cornix. The sequence continues at coordinate 24,100,085 of NC_047057.1, forward strand.
AGCATACAAGAAGACTGAAAACTCAATTATCATAACCACAAGAACTGAAAAGAAAAATCTGTGCTGTCTTCCTGTCTGCCGGTTCTACAGGATCCATTTTTCCAGTGGTCTTAGTCACAGTGCTTCAGAGTAGTACTTTTGTCAAATCTGACCATTCTGGGTAGTGGTGGGGTGGCAGAGTAACATATCCCAATGTATTTACAGTAGAGGGAGCTGGTGTTCAATGTGTGTGCCTGTGAGTTTTAACTCCTGTGCCAGTCTTTGTACAGAATATGCCATTACTAGTGTGTGTGTAAGCACTGCTGAAGAAACAACTTCTCTCAGGGGTTTGAGTGGGACACCTCTTCATCCCTTGCCCACTGGCTGCAGTCTGACAGAGCTCTCTGTCAGGGTCAGTGGCCTCAGAGCACTTGTCAGAAGGAGACACCTCCTGGGGCCCTTGGGCATTTTTTCCATGCATCAGGTTTGACATGAGGGAGAGACTGGCAGGAATGTTGGTGTAACATTGCAAACGTGGAGCCTCAGTGAGCCTCCTCCCTTACCTACCCAACTCTGATGTTTCCATCTTTCCAAATATCATAACTTCCTATTGCACTGTGAACAATGTCTGTATTGTGCCCTTAGCTTTGCTCTGCTTCCTGAATCTGGCCTGTTTTCTGCCTAACCCATCCATGAATAAGTGCTCAAGAAATTCCTTTTTGGCCAGCTCCCTTTTCGGAAGTCAGAGATCACTCATTCTTTGGTATTGCCTGGCTGGATTATGCAAGTTATTCAAAGTTAATGGATGAAAGTTAATTAAAATAGAGACAAAGGAAGTGTGAAACCACTGAATACATATATATTCAAAAATATGTGTTATGTAAAATGAATGTAATATTCTTTTAAGTGAATTTTATTAGTTAATGCAGGCTAAGGGATTGAAGGATTAGGGTTCCAACTAACTTGAGCTTGTGCTCCTGGCTTTGCTGTAGCTCTTTAGTTAAAAGTTTTCCTCTTGAGGCAGCTTTCCTGACTGCAGTGGTTCAACTAAGGTAATCACAAAAGAATGAGTTAGGGGAGGGACATCACCTGAAGACAAAAGTAGGATATAGACTTATAAAAAAGAGGACTCAGTGTATTGCAGCCCCATCTAACTTGTATGACCAGAAAGATCCTCAAGCAAGTTATTTATTTGCCTTGTTAGCACCTAGAGCCACATTTCTCAATCTGTTTGTGGAAAAAACCTCTAAGCACGTAATGTGCTCTAGTACGTTGTTTGTCCAGACAAACATTATTGGTGACTTAATTTAGCTATGAACAACACAACTGCTGACCTAATCACTCTATAAAGTGGTACATTTTGAGAGTACCAAGTTTATCCTTGGCACCACACTTTAGAAAGAAGGAAATAAAGATAGACTGGGAAGAACCAGCAAGAAGAAATGTAATATGTTAAGAAAATAAAGGCTACGACTAACAGTTGAAAAGAGCTTTTTATCTGAGAAAAGATGAGATTAAGATGAGACATCTTTGCTTAAATTTTTTCTATAAATAACCTGACAGTTTTTGTTGGCTATGTAGCCAGTGTTGGGGCGAAAGGAAGGATATGGGTCTCATATCAAGTGAGAAAGATTTAGAAAAGAAATCCAGGAGAACTTTTTGCGCTATACAAATATTGAAACCTTGAAATCCTTGTAGCTTGTACAAGTGGGTTTTTTAAAAGAACACCTTAGACAAATGTTTGCCAAGGCAGCTTAAGTGTGTTCTCCCTATCTTAGTGACCTGGGTTGGACTAAATATCTCCTGACATGTCTTCCAGCCCTGTATTGCTGTGCAAGTGGTTTGAAATGCATTTATGAAAAGCACTCTCTCCAAACTAGGTAGTAGAATTCATTAAAATAAAGGAAAACTCGTATCTCCAAAATTGGTTCTTTCTGCTAATTCTCTGGTCAGCTTTCCTCCTCAGGCCTTGGCACTAGGCTTTATCATAGCAGGCTGAAGTTTTCATTAGCTGTTTAAACAGAGGAATGTTTGATTAGAAGGAAAGAAGGAGGCTTTTTTGATGACATTTCTACAATTTTCAGTATTTCCTAATCACAAATAATTGTGCTATCAATTTCCTCAACCAGTCTTCCTCAGAGTGATTGATTTTTGAGCTGTATGCTGTAGACTGCATTACTGATTAATACGTTCATGTTGAACAATGTACTGATGTTAGCTGATCACAGAGGTAGGATGGATTTGATGCTTTTTCAACAGCCTTTTATCAGTTTTCCCTTGTCTTGAGTTAAAAATTATTGTAGACTGAGAAACATCTCTCAGATTCTCTAAGAGTAGCTTAGCTTTGTGGGAAGATGTGATATATATGCAATCTGTACCTAAAGAAAACCCACTGCACAACGTAAGTGCCTGCATTTGTGGATACCTTTCACGTACATGAAAAGCACGACACTGGCATTGCAAAACATAGATAAGCCAAAGCCCTCCTTGTTCAGATCCCCTGTATCTGACAGCTTACTGCTCAGTTCTGCTTTATTACTGAACAGAATTTCCCTTGCAACTGTGCAAATCTGTCACTTTATGCTTAGATATTTGGAACTTGCAGTACATCGGGAAGTGAAAAAATGCTGGGAAGCATTTCGGATCTTGCAGTTGAGCACTTCAAACAGATGGCTTTTTTCCAGAGAGAGCTCTTCCAGCTTTTAAAATTACTCCTCATAAAATTTGACCTAGCTATTTAGGGGTAGTAGTAAGAGTGGTGGGGAACAGTGGCATTAAACTTGTAGAAAATAGTGTTGGGTACCTTGAGCAGTAAAATCCTTTGATCTTCTTGCAGTCTCTAGTTTCTTGATTGTGGCTGAATGTAGGAATAATGGACAAAGTTTCTATATTCTCATTCAGGTGGTAAAGGAAGTTTGGTGGGTTGGGTTTTGTTGTGTTTTTTTTCCACTGTAATGAGATCTTGTTGATTTGAATTCAGGTTGAAAATACCAGAGTGTTGTTCCTGTATGTTGTACTTTATGAATGAGTCATGAGTCTGTTTTATACTCTCTGCTTGGCAGACTAGAGCAGAAGCACAGTGTGAAAAATATGATCTAAACCAAGCATTTCATTAAGCAAAGACATTTGTTATTGGCTTTTCAGTATGGGCCATTAACCTTTATGGACACTACTTTCCCTGCATCGAAGTTACTATTTTGACACTGTTCACCATTTTATGCAGTAAAATATACAACTACATAAATTTTAATGCAGTCATGGTAAGTACTATAAGGACTTTGGAGTGAGGGGACTTGGGAGAAGTGCTGTGTCAATAATGATTTGTTCAGCACAGTAGTAATGATATAAACATATTGTTCATCACCGTCCAGACCTTATTTTGCTATTTAGGATTGTCTACAGAGAATAATATTGTGTAGGTATTTGTACACAGAACCTCCATGTGATGATGCCTTCCTGGTAGTGTTTGAAGGTACTAGAGACAGGAACCAGGACACAGTATTTGGTAAATAAGTTTTGGCAGACAAAAGAACCCTCAAGTACTGCAGAGAAATGTAGTTTCTGCTAAATAACCCAAAATCAATTTCCCTTGACTCAAACTCAGCTTTCAGAAGAAACAAAACCTATCTCAAGGTGCTCAGAATGGCTAATAGAAAAGAATTCCCTTCATATATCCAAATGGATTGGCAGATGCATTTTGACTGTCCTAGACATATGACATAGATTTAAACACATTTTAAAATAACTTACTTTGTATTTTTGTGACGGTCTTAAGAAAACCCTGCTGATACAAATTAACAGTAAGATTCCTAGAAAACATATTTTATCATGGTTATTACAGATGTACAGGGTTTTTTTTTGAGTAAACTTAATATTCATAAAAAGAAGTAGAAATAGTTCTGACTTAGATGCCCTTTGTTTACCTGCACTTCATACAGCAGCCCAGGCTACACCTTTCAATGAGGTGAGTTTGTTTCCATCACTTCAGTGACATGATTCATGGGAACTGCATGGGCATGACAATTTTTTACCCTCTTCCCATCTGATTCAGAGCTACTGTTCGAAAGTTCTGACAATAGCTACAACAAGTTGGTGCTTAAAGGTATATGGAGGACACAGCAGTGCTGAAGCATTTTTACAATTATTGAGCTATTGACCCTTGAGGGAAATGTTTCAATGCTGTTGCAGTTCTTGTGGCCAGGTGGCAGATATATCATGTAGGCATGGCTAGTGATTTAATAGACCAGGTAATTTCAATAGATACATTTCCAGTAACTGAGGGTGAATGAAAAAGCTATCAATTTAATTACATTTCTCTACAAAATGAAAAAGTTACATGGTGAAAGTGTTTTTAACTTCTGATGATGGTTGTCGTTCCTGTAACAGTCTTCTAAGGTTTGCTTAAAGAAACTGATAACATGCAATTGGAGTTGGATGTGACTCACTCCTTTTTATGTTCCACTTGCTGACGAGAGTGTACGTGTTGTCACATCTTCCCATGTGTTTGCCATCAATTCTCTGCCATGAGCTCCAACAGGCTGCAGCTCCGCTCTCTTTCTTAAATTGCCTTTATTTTATATTGAGCCACACAAGATAGAGAATATTCCACTGTTGTCTGGAGGCCTTTTTTCCTTCCTAATTAAATTTCAAACTCTATTTTTAGCATTTGCGTTCGGTTTTGTCACACTTGTAAAGCATGCCAACTGCCCCAGTGAGCTGCAGCCTCCTGGCAGCTGAGGTGTCCATGTTTGGTCATGCACCCTAAAGTTTTTGGCAATAACGTTTTTCACATCCTAAAGGAGGATATTCAACTGTCATTTGTGCCAGAGAGGGTCTCAATGTGTGTAATTAGAACCTGGCAAGTGTTAATGCATGGTGTTTGTAGAAATGCACAGAGCCTCAGAGGCCCAAGCAAGGATGACTTCCCTGTTAAGTTGTCATAATGAATGTAAGAAAATGTTCGTCAGATACTAATGAACCTCCAAACAGAGCTGGGCTGCATCAAAGTACTGCTGAAACAGACAAGCACATGGACACCAGAGGCTCTCCCTGGGCTGAATATTGCAGGGTTGTACCTTCTGCTGAGGGTCTCTCCCCAGGCATTTTGTGTAGGGAGGAGGCTGCTGGCTCTTGAAAGGAAAGCACCAAAATTAATAGTAACAGCAGCCAGGGAAGCAGATTCTTACAAAACAGAAATCTTTTCTCTTCTGTCCCCCAGGAGGTCATGGAGTGGCTACAAGTGCTTAACCTTAATCAGGAAGACTCTTTTGGTATCCTCCCTGGAAGTGATTGCACCTGTAGTGTTAGCAGGTGGATGGGGATTGCAAAAGGCAAATTCAGGTTTAGTGTCAGAGCACAGTTTTGGGGTGAGAGGCTGATTTCCACTGGGCTGGTGTCTGTTGAGTTGATAAAGTTGTTCTGAGTTCTCCCTGCTGTCTGTGAGTTCAGAATTTCTTGTAAATGTTTTTACTAATCAGTTTGGCACAACCCTAGGATTTCCTGTGTCTTTCCTTCATGCTTGGAATACTCAGTTCATGACCTGTTTGTTAAAAAGAATGGAAATTGGAATTTTCAGGAATAGATGTTTTGCTTAGTGAGTAAAAAACCTATTAAATTTTCTATTTCATTTGTCTGCTATGACCTTTTCCTCTGATACAGTATTATGGTTGAATCCCAGAAATGAAATTTCTGAAGGGAGAGTTTCATGTTTAGGTATAAAATTATTTTGAGGCCCTTTTGCAGTTGCTCACCTGTACTGCTTTTGCCACTGTAATTCAAATTGCAACCTCATAATTTATTTACATAAAGCATGTAGGTCTCTTCTTCATGACTGATTTTAACACCAGAGACAGAAAATTGGCAATATGCAAAGCCTTAGCAACCCAATGGTACTGTGTACCATTTTCCTTTGTTTTGGAAACTTTTAATGTTGTTGGATGTATTAAAAATCTTCCTTAATAGAGGGAAATTACTCTCAATGGATTAAAAATCTTCCTAAATAAAGGCAAATGACTCTCAATGGTTGAGTTAATAGTGCACTCAAAAAAGTTGGTGTGAAACCAATAGGAAAATTTCTGTGGGGTGAGGATATCCCTCCCTATTTTTCAATCTCTTGGCTTTTATGTAGGGTATCTGTTATGCAATGTTTTGACATGGGCCCCATCCACTGTTAATATTCCTGCGGTGGGAAGCCTGCCAGTGTAGGTCAGCTGCAGATCTGCTGCAGTGTGTACCTGGTATAAACAAAATTACTAGGATGAAAAACTGAGCATGGGAAGCTTGTGATTCTGTTGACCCTTTCAAAAACACAATATATAGCATCCCTGAGAAATCATGAGAAGTAATCAGAGGAATGTGTTACAAATCTGGTATTTAAGTTCAGACCATCATTTGACTGCGTGTTACACTGGTTTAGACTGAAGACCCTGGTATTAATAGCAGACTGCACAAAAACCTTGGAGATTTTTTTACTGACTTTCCAGGGAAATCCTGAAAATTTATTGGAAAATAAATTAAATGTAAGTAACTAGAATAAAAAATGGATTGGTCTTGTGATATAGCAAAATGTTTTCATTCTTAGCTACTATTTTCAATGCCTTTTTCACAGAATAAAAGAATATTTAGGGTTAGAAGGGATTTCTGGAGATCATCTAGTCTGATCTTTTCCCTGAAATATACTTTGAGTTGAAACTGAGCATATATACTTTTGTTTAGAAGTAAATGTGTCTGGAGAAAATGTGTTTTGATGTTGCATTTTCCTGATATTTTGAAATGACAAGAGCATATAAATGCTGTTTTTAATCAGCTGATATCACAGAATTTACTAGGTTGGAGAAGACCTTTGAGATCATCAAGTCCAACCTATGACCTAACGTCACCTTTTCAACTGGACTGTGGCACTGAGTGCCACATCCAGTCTTTTTAAAAACACCTCCAGGGATGGTGATTCCACCACCTTCCTGGGCAGCCCAGTCCAGTGCCCAATCACTCTCTGTGAAGAACTTCTTCCTAATGTCCAGCCTAAACCTCCCCTGGTGCAGCTTAAGACTGTGTCCTCTTGTCCTGTCTCTGTTTGCCTGGGAGAAGAGGCCGACCCTCACCTGGCTACAGGCTCCTTTCAGGTGGTTGTAGAGAGCAATAAGGTCTCCCCTGAACCTCTTCTTCTCCAGGATACACAACCCCAGCTCCCTCAGCTGCTCCTCACAGGACTTGTGTTCCAGACCCTTCACCAGCTTTGTTGCCCTTCTCTGGACACCCTCCAGCATCTCAACATCCTTCCTAAACTGGGCAGCCCAGAACTGGACAGAGCACTCAAGGTGCGGCCTCACCAGTGCCAAGTGCAGGAAAGGAATCACTTCCCTGGTTCTGCTACACTATTGCTGATCCAACCCAGGATGCCATTGGCTTTCTTGGCCACTTGGGCACACACTGGCTCATGTTCAGTCTGCCATCAATCAGATGTTGTGCACTGAAATATTTTTGAGTGAGTTAAGTACAAAATGTTCCCCTGAGATTAGACACTGGAGAAATAAGCTTCTAGTGTTGTCTGACATAAGAGTGGCACAGGCCAGTGTGTGTTGCAGTGTTTGTGGGGTACCCAATTAAAAATACTCTTCGCCAAAGGAAACTTGTGAATCCAGTGGCAGACATGTCATGTAACTGGGAGGACATATGTGGGAGAAGGGTGGGGCTGGCTCCTCTTGCTCTGAAGAACCAAGAGCTCTGTGGACTGCAATGCTTCTCTCTTCAGGTGTCACAAATACAAAAAACCTTGCAGACATGAAACACGGGATGGATGACCCTGATGGACACAGATTCAGGTACTTGAAATTTCTTGTGGATCATGGCTGATTAGGGACTTGGATACCAAACACAAGTGCAGGCATCCTTGTTGGGCCATGCAGGTAGTCCTTATGATAGCTAAATTCCAAGCTTCAAATGCCACCCCAACTCCAAGTGCATCAAGAATTTTAAAGCTTTGTATGGGTATAGCCTGTGGTTAGGCAAGAGGCTTCCTATTCAAACAGACTATGCCACAGTTGTTGACAACAAATATTCAGCACCTTCCTCTAGTGTATTAATGGGTAGGAGGCTGATGAACTGTGTGTTTGATTTATTGGTGCACTCTGTATTTTTATGTTTCTGAGTTTTTTTCCCCCTCTCTCCCACAGTTCCACAGGTTGCTCTTCCCATGTTAGTCAGAAAAAGCATACAGACAGACTTGTCAGTTTAACAGTCAATGTGAACAGTAATTATAGCACTAGGAGCAGAAAGTATTACAATAATTCATTTTAATAACATGTTTATTAAGTCATAACAACAACTATAAACAAAAGTACCATTCAACTCTTTGCAGATATATGAACTTACTAACATCAAATCTTTACCAGAATCACATATTCTTACAGGTGTCCCAGACACAACATTAACTTTATTAAGCAAAAGTTCATAAATAGTAAAAATGTCCTCTGTTTCACATTGCAGCGTTCCTCAAGCATGTACGTACAAGTTTGGAGTAACTTTTCCAAATCTATGTGTCATAAACTTCCTTAGCTGTTTTAACAACCATAGAGATGATTTTTTTTTGCCTGCAGCAAAGCCTTTTGTCTTTGAGCAATCTACAATTAGTATCACTCTCAGCAGACATGAGAGTTCATTGCTGAAATGAAAGTGGTGATGAAACACAATACAATATTATCTGCTCATAGCTTGCCTACACACTCTGCCCTCATTATAAATCTTTCAGTTATAACACAGTCTCCCAAGAACAATATATCTCCCTTATATGAGTTCTTTATCTGCACTACCTCTCTTTGAAGATCTTAAAATGGTTGGCCTACAGCAATGGAGATATTAGACGTAGGGTGGAGTGTGTTTACAGTCAGTTCTTTTCCTTTTTAATATTTACACAGTATTTCTTAAGGTTGCTACAATTTATGAATCATGTACATTGACAAACGTTTTCTGAAATGTTCACAGTGCAGTATTTTGTGGCCTAACCAAACTTTGTAAATGTCATTAAAAATAAACTTTTTATTTTAATATAAAAATAGAATACTTTATGTGTTTACACCAACAAACCCAGTTCTATCCTATTCTAAACAAGCTATACAGTAGTATGCACAGAATTCCACAGGAACAGAAATGACATATGATGTTTGCCCTAAAGTTACAGTACCCTTCCCTAATGAATGGAAGTTTTATTTACTATCTCTTTTCAAAACTGTTTCTCTGGTTATAACTTAGCATTAAAAGTAGGTATCATAATTCACTGGGTTGTGTGATCTAAGAAGAGAGTAAAGAGGGCCTAAAGCCATTTCTTCTTTTGATCAGTCTTCTCTGCTCTTCAGGGCTGGTATGAAGAAGTTACTGATATGCTTGCTATGGTGGTGTCTTTTTAGGTCAGGGCTGCCTGCAACACTTCTGCTCTTTACTCACCTTTGTTGGCAGCTCCACCCAAGGGTAGCTGGCAGAGCTTCCACTGCTCACCAAGTGACTCACCAGACAGCAGCCTTCAAGTTTTCATTCTCAGAGTGATTCATTCTTTATTGAAAGAAATGGAGGCTTTGCATTTTTCAGCAAGAGATCTGTTGCTATAGGCTGTTTGACTCAAAGAAATGGTTGAATGTTGGAATAATGTTGATAATAGGAATGCTTTAAGCTAGATGATTTTTCCTTTGTTTTTGTACCATCTGACTATACCAGAGAACTGGTGAGACTGACATCGAATCGGAGAATCATAGAATGGCCTGGGTTGGAAGGGACCTTGAAGATCGTCCTAATTCCAGCCCCTCTGCTGTGGGTACATTGACGAATGTTGAACATTCCAGGGATGGGGCATTCACAACTTCCCTGGACAACCAGTTCCAGTGCATCACCACCCTCACAGTAAAGATTTTTTTTCCAATATCTAATTTAAACCTACTCTCCTTCAATTTAAACTCATTGCCCCTTGTTCTGTCACTACATGCCTTTGTAAACAGTCTTGTTCCATCTTTCCTGTAAGTTTCCTTCAGGCCACAATTGGGTCACCCCAAAGCCTTCTCACTACCAGGCTAAACAATCCCAATTCTCCCAGCCTTTCCCCACTGAAGAGGTACTCCAACTCTCTGGTCATCATGGTTGATGTCCTTCCTGTGATGGGGCCCCAGAGCTGGATGCAGCACTCCAGGTGGGGTCTCACCAGAGTGGAGCAGTGGGACAGAATCCCCTCCCTTGACCGGCTGGCCACGCTGCTTTTGATGCAGCCCAGGATACAATTGGCTTTCTGGGCTGGGAGGGCACTTTGCCTGCTCATGTCCAGCCTCTCATGAACCCCAAGTCCTTCTTGGCAGGGCCGCTCTGGATCTGTTCATCCCCCAGCCTGTATTGTTACAGGGGTTTGCCCTGACCCAGCTGCAGCACCTTGCACTTGCTCCTGTTAGAACCCATGACATTCCCACCATGCCACTTCTTGAGCTTGTCCAGGTCCCTCTGGATGGCATCCCATCCTTCAGGTGTGTCAGCTGCACCACTCAGCTTGGTGTCGCCTGCAAATCTGCTGAGGGTGCACTTGAGCCCTTTGTCTATGCCATTAATGAAGATACTAAATAACACTGGTCCCAGCGCAGACCCCTGAGGGACACCACTTCTCACTGATGGCCATTGGGACTCCGAGCCATTGACCACTACCCTCTGGATGTGATTGGATGTGACTGTCCAAACAATTTCTTATCCATTTAACAGTCCACCCATCAAATCCATCTCTCTCCAGTTTAGAGAGAAGGATGTTGTGGGGGACAATGTGAAAGGCTTTACAGAAGCCCAGATAAATGGTAGCTGGTAGCCCTTCCGTTGTCCACTGACGTAGCCACTCCATCCTAGAAGGCCACTAGGTTGGTCAGGCAGCACTTGCCCTTGGAGAAGCTGTGCTTCTTGAGTTCTGGTGAAGGACCGCCCTGTCATTCATGTACCTTCTAGGAGGACCTGTTCCATGACTTCCCAGGCACAGAGGTGGGGCTGACAGGTTGGTAGTTCCCAGGGTTGTTCTTTGTTTTCTTCTTAAAGATAGGTACACTGTTCCCCTTTTTCCAGTCACCTGGGACTTCCTCTGACTGCCATGACTTTTTGAATATCATGGAGAGTGGCTTGGCAACTGCATCAGCCAGTTCCTTCAGGACTCTGGGATACATTTCGTCCGGTCCCATAGACTTGTGCACATTCATGTTCCCTGGGCAGTCATGAACCTGATCTTTGCTTACAGTGGGAGGGGCTTTGCTCTCCCAGTCCTCATCCTGTCATACATCCACTCAAGAGGTGTGGGAAGAGAGGTTGCCATTGAAGACTGAGGAAAAAAAGTTAAGTACCTCAGTCTTCTTCTCGTCCACCAGCATTGCTTAACAGAGGGGGAACACCTTCTTTAACCTTACTTTTCCGATTAAAGTACGTGTAGAAGCCCTTTCTGTTATTCTTTGCATCCCTTGCCAGGTTCAGTTCCAGTTTTGCCTTGGCCTTCCTCACCCACTCCCTACACAATCGTACTTTTCTATACTTATTTTACTGCACATTTCTTGATTTTGATTTCTGTTAAGACACTGACCATGAGGCTGGCTATCTTGGCTGCCTAGGTTCTTAGAAACCTTGTTGATGTAGTTCAAAAATCCAGAGTTTGTCCCATGTGGGATGAAAGTACATTTTAAACTCTTGTAACTCTCATTGCTTTTCTTGGCCATTTGTGTGAAAACCATTTCTGCACTGCTCGTTATCCTAAAGTACATGCACAGTAACAGTCCTTCCAGCATATTGATTGATATTCTACTTTCATGGCATTAATGATGAATCTTTGTTCTTGGGTCTGAGCACACATTAATGACAGTTTGTGGGAACCAGCTCTGGGTGGTAGCACACCACATTTCCATTTGGTAAATTGATGCAGTTCTCCAAATACTTGGAAATTACTGTGATGGTTTATGGAATCCCGTATCCTTAAACAATATGATATCGTGTCCTTGTACTAGTGCAAGTTGGGCAACAACATAAACATGTGCAACAGTGTTCTCACAAAGACCGGGCAGTAAAAACTAGTGGACAAAATGTTTTGCTTTTTGTTCATACAACTAAGAATGGATTTTCCTCAATTTCAGACATACCCGTCATGTGTCAACATCCATGTCTGTGTTGTCTTGTGATGATAAAAGAGAAGGATAGGGAGCAATGCACTTCACATTGACATAAGTAGCATTGACATGAACATAGTGTTCCCCAATAAAAGTGGAGAAGATTGTTGATATTTTTGAAACAAGTTCAGAAAATGCTGGACGCATCTCAGGTTTCGGATGCCAGCACTTCAGCATGACTTCATACCTGCCATTCAAATAAAAGAAGTGTTCAATTATGAAATCACATAAAAAGAAAAAAACCCCAACCCTCTCTTTCAGTCTCAATTACTATAGTACCAGAATCATCAGCATTTGCACAAGCCTTTGCAAACTGTTTACTTACAGTGGATCAGGGCAGTATTCAGGTTGCAGCAGCCTTCTTCCTTGTAGTAAGTAAACAGTTATATCAAAAGAATTTACATCAGGATAAGGTGGTGCCCCTCGTGTCATAAGTTCCCATAACAATACACCAAAGGACCACTAAGAAAACAAAGAAAAAACCCAAAAAGTTAAAGGGTTGGAGGCATTTACATTTCTGTTTTAGAAGATGGTTTGACAGATTTAAGCATTCAACTGCATGGATTTTCCTTTGAAAAGTTGTTTTACTGCATTCAGCTTTCTTTTAAGTGGGCTAATAAATGCTGTAGGGACTTGAGGAGTCACTTAAATAAGAGCCAGAGAATCTCAACTAAGTAAATTAAAGAAAATAAAAGCCCATAGGCCTGCTACTTTGCTGGTATAAATTGGCAGACCTCTTTTGAGGTTAATGGAGCTCTGCCAGTTTACATGAGCTGATGATCTGACTAACTCAGTGCAAATATGTGCTGAAGACAGTATACACGGTGAAAATTCTATGCATCACAGGTTAATCTGAATCTGGATTGAAAGGAGAGCTAAAATACAAAGCAATCCAGCCAACTGACTTCATCTTAACAATATTTTCTTCATAAATGGCCAGGTAATACTTGAAATTGCTGTAGGCACCCAGTAAGTATTTATAAAGCAAATAAAGTATTTTGGAGAACTATTAACTTTTACAAGTCTCCATGTTAACCTGTTCTGTCAAGCTTTCCAGAGCCCCTCCTATAGCAGGGTTCAGCTCCAACCTAGCTTCTTGGAATGTCCTTACTTTCCCTTGGAACAGAGTTAAACCCCTAATTTTTCCCTGAGCAGTAAGATATAATCAGAACAACTTCTTGCTTTGTGATTGGGACAAATGCACTTTCTGCATGTAGAAAGAGTCTTTTATTCTTATGTGAACTAAAGTTAGATTCAAATATAAGTTTTGATTTGGAGTTGTTTCATTAATTAAATATTAGAAAGATGCCTCAGGCAATATAAAAGAAATAAATAGGTGATACAAATATGGTTGTACATTACCACATCTGACTTTGTTGTGAACTTCTGAGTTTGTAAACTTTCTAAAGCCATCCATTTCACTGGCAGTTTAGCTCCTGTTTTATTGTGCACACTGTAGTATTCTTTATCATAGACATCTCTAGCAAGACCAAAATCAGCAACCTTGACAGTAAATTTTTCATCCAACCTATGGAAATGACAAAAGGTATTATTTGCAACTGAGCAGGCCAAGATTTACTGTGATGGTGGATTATAATGACTGACTTACATTTTTGAGACTGTGACTTTGGATGGCAGTACTTTATTTTGGATCTATGAACTAATGTTACACTGAAACAAAAAGTGCAGCAAAGTATATTTGACACCCATTTAACACAGTGAATGAACTCAGGAAATGACCAATACTGTATTAATAATACAATTTGAATTATAGTTATTTTAGAACAATTGCTGTGTATAAAAAGATTTTTGCTAATAGCCTATACATCCTGATTGAATGCTACATCATTTCTTCCATAGCTGCTTTTTCTTCTGTATCCTTAAAACCTGCTCATCCAAGTCAGTGCATCACCTTTCCTACTTACTCTCAGTTTTCATAAAGAGGGATCCATCATTATCTCAGTGACTGCCTTTATGCAATAATGTAGTCCTGTAATTAAGGATGAGTTTGGTGTCTGTTCTGGGGGAAAATGATGGCATAACAAAAGTTCTGTTGGGATGACATCTCAGCCATACCAGAAGACCTCCCTAGCTTTGCTTCTTAGGCCTAAGCTTGGTATTTGTCCTGGTAAGTGGCACCGTTGTCACAAACAGATAGAGTGTGGGTATTGGCATGTTCAAGCCTATCTTTCATTGTATGTGCAGACCTCGTCACAGCAAGCACTTCCTTTTGGGCTTCTTTACAGGATCACACAGTCACAGAATGGGTGTGGTTGGAAGGGACCCCTGAAGATCATTTGGTTCACCACTACCTCCCCTGCTCAAAGCAGGGTCAGCTACTGCAGGTTGCTCAGAACCATGACCAGGTGGGTTTTGAATATCTGTGAGGATAAGGACTCCATTACCTCTCTGGCAACCTGGGCCAGTGTTCAGTCATCCTTACAATAAAATTTCTCCCCATGCTTAAATGCAATTTTCTCTATTTCAATTTGTGCCCACTGCCTCGTGGCCTGTCCTTGAGCACCACTTAGAAGAATCTGGCTTCATCTTCTTTAATCCACCATATCAGGTGTTTATACATATGGATAAGATCCCCCTGAACCTTCTCTGGGCTAAATGATCCTGTCTCTCTCAGTGTCTACACATGGCATTTTGCTGTCTTGAATTGATGAAGTTTCTGTCTGGACAACTCTGGTCCGTTGAAGTCCCACTGCATGGGACACAATCACCTGCTGTATTTACTGATGTTATAACTTAATCTGATGAAGGAAGTAGGAGGGAACTTTGTTGGGTCTTATGCCATAGCAGGTTTCTGCACCTCTTCCAGGATAGTGGAATAGAGTTAAGAGTCCCTGAGGACTATATTTGCATGCTGGCTTCCTTTCTGATAGACATCACCACTGTGGCAGGGCCTGTGCTTTCTGAGTGTTGCATTGCACAATGGCCACTGGGGAAAGCGGGTCTTGTGGCAGAAGCTCTCCAGGCTCTGAAGTGCTGAACCCTACAGAAGTCAAAAGCAGTCATTCAGTGGTCATGTGAGACACCCTGAGAGTTCTTTCCTCACCCAAGGAAGAGACAGTAGGCCAAGGGGAATGTCCTGTTGCCACTATTTGGACTTTGATTAGATTAACTAGGTCTTTTGTTAAGTAACCCAATGGATTTCTTCTTAGGAAATCTGAAAATCATGTTGCTTGTGGCTTTTTTCATCCCTTACAAAACCAACACCTGTAAGAAAATGTTCTTTTTCAGAGGCTCTTCAGCTGCACAGGTGTGCACCTTTGAAAAAAGAGTAAGATATCTGATGTCACAGATGATGACCTTTTTGCAGCCAGAGCTCCAGTTTACGATGTGCTAAAAATAAACTCCAATGTTTAAGGCTGTGCCTCATTAATTCACAACATTGGTGATAAATCAGCATAATCATATTGGCAACTCCTGTATCAGTTTGTCTTTGTGGGAACTGAACTGTCTGGCTTCCCAGACACTAGTAAGATTCTTTGAATGTTAATTTGTGTGCATAGTTGAGCCAAAGTAAGCTCATACTTATGTAATGAAAGACTACTGTCAAGAGGTCTCACTGGTGTTTCTTTGTGCTCCCGTTTTTCTCACAAAGTTCCCCTGTGTTCCTCTCCCTCCTGGTTAGGTGTGGCAGCAGAGACATTCTGCTTCTGAAGAGGCTGGGTGGAAGCACAGCAAGTTGAGGCAACAGCAGTTTAACTTCCCTTAGGAGATGCCTTTTAAACTCTAACCAAAGATTTTGAGAGGCTACACGTTCACCTCAGCTTTCTTATTTCTCACACTCAAAAAAAGCTTATGTGTAAGAAATGAGCCCTTAGCAAGATGAGTAGCTCATCAGTATGCAAGACAAACATCAGTATAATTGCAGAGCAATGAAAAAACTACCATCTTTTGACTAAAAAAAAGCAGAATCCTGGAAGCTTTAATTTATTTCATCTCAGTGTTTTACACAGCAGAGTGTGTGATAATGTGGCTGAAAGTAGATGTTTGTACTTACATACAGTTTCTTGCTGCCAAATCTCTATGGACAAACTTTTTACTTGCAAGGTATTTCATTCCTTTTGCGACCTGAAGGCCAAATCCAATTAAATCTTTTACTGTTGGATTCTGTAAAATACAAACATTTATGATAAAATGAATGCAGAAGCTCGAGGATCAGACTGCTTTATGCTGTGACTCTTTAGGTTTTACACACCTCTCCTGACACCAGAATGATCAAGACAGGTTGGTGCTTGTAGTGAAACTGGTTTAAGTTTAGGTCAACTTCTTACCTCCAGTGAGAAAACACACTATAAGAAAACAAAAGAGCTGACAGTTTCCAGAAGAGTAGAGTTTGCAGCATAAGTAGCATAACCTGGCCTGGGAAGTGGAACAGTATGCTGAAACCTCAGCATCACAGATGATACACAAAATTCACATATGTGAACTTCAGAGTGATAGCATGTAACTCAGTAGAAGGTACTAACTATGAACTTGGAGCTCATCAGCTGGGGATGACCAAGAAAAGAGAAAGTGCTATTTGGGACAAATAAGTGCATCGGTATGATGTAATAAAAAAGGCAAATGAGACCTTAGCAGTTACCAGAGGAAGATTTTTGGCAATGATTGTTAACCCCTTCTGCTGGTCAACATGGTGAGATGATACTGAAAATGTTAAATATCAAAATAAGTATAAGCATAAGCCTGTAAATCTTTTATCCAATCATATGACTTGTTATGTAGTAGTAAGGATACCACAGATTTTTTCTTGTTGACATTGCTCTTTATAATTTTATTCTGTGGAACAGTCTGAATCAACTGTGGTCATTATTCTGTTTATTTCAGGAAGGACCATGGCACTATTTACAGACAAGTGGCCTGGTGCTTGTAGAATGAAAAAAGCTCAAATGGGAAGAGGTCCCTACCTCAGAAAGCTTAACTCCTCCAAAAATTTGTCGAAATGCATTTAGTTTTGAATGTACTGGCTATTGTTGCTTGCCATAAAAGCAAGGACAAAATCCTATCGGCTCAGGAGTCACTTTATATTGTCCTAGCGCTGTGAAATAGGTGAAATACTACAGTGTAAAGTGGGCTTACACTGCCTGAGGTAAGACCTGTGATCTCATACTTGAAAGAGAGCAAGTGAGACACATCTGAGGAATCTACAGTCTTTCAATGGAAATGGGGAAGACTGCTGCTAAGAGAGTACTCATAGTTTGTGTAACAGTTCCTGGTTTTCTTTCTTAAGATAAGAAGAAAAAATATTGATAACAAAGGGACTGCGACACTAGCTGGACATGGATGTCCCTTACCTAGCAGTTGGAAGAGCAGATGTTGACAACTGGCACAGCTGTGCTAAAGTCAACAGAGATGTGCCAGTTTAAACCAGCAGATGATTGGGCCCCTTGACTTAGATCTCATAAACACATTTGTTTATAAAGAGGCTTATGGATGGGAAATGAGAAATACTTATTGCTGATAATTTCTGGGAAACATTCTAGAGAGGAATTTGAGGGGGAGGGGAGGGAGTGGCAGTGCTGTGGCTGGGCTTGATGCCAGACTAAGCAAGTGCTAAAGGTTAAGGTGCAGTAACAGCAGCAAGTTGCAGACATAATGTAATTATGAGAGCTTATAACGTGTGGTGTTGGAGCAGGGTGTGGCCAGACTTGCATTGCCATTTGTACCTCACCATGTACTTACGTGAGTCTCATTCCTAATGAAGTTTCGAAGATCTCCATGTTTCATGTATGGAAGAACAACTAATGGGGATCCTTCATTGGGCAAACAGATTCCCAGGAGTGATAGAACATTGGGATGAGTGAAATCTTTCATGATTATTCCTTCTTTCAGAAACTGAGCTACTTCTTCCAGGTCTGTAATCCCTGAGAAATCCAGTAATAAAAGGAATTAATTAAAAGAGACAGAAACAAACTAGGTTTCATTTCTCTACAGCATATCATTGCACAAAAAAGTGATAATGAGAGACTACAGACATGCTCCCCACCTCCCACATTACAACCAGGTCATGTGCATTGGTTTTCCTACAATGACCAAATACAGGCTGTTGGTGATTTTAATTCTGTTTCTCCATTTCTTATTTTGAACGATTTAAAATTGAATAACAACACTTGAGTGAAGTCCTTAATAAATGTTACAGCATCTTCCTGTTTTTCCAGCAGCTTTGCCCACTCTTCAGCAATTTAACTTCCAAACCCAAATCTTCAGTACCCAGTAGAATAAAAAAATGACACTACCTTTCCCTTATTTTCCAGTTTTCTTTTCTTTGTAGAGGAAATATATGGACATTTCATTTGATGTAAAAGTATATGCCAATGTGTTGTGGTAGTCTGAAGTAACTGGAATTGCTCCAAAGATAAATCTGATTCAGCTGCAGCTAAGAATCTTTGTTTGTGAATGTATACTTCGCTGTAGTGTATTGGTTCACCCCAGTTATCTTTAGAATTAGTAGTAATGTCTCACTATTAAACATGTAACTCACTATTCAGTGACTTCACAGCACAATGAATTTTCCTGCTATCGTTATCCAGCAATGTCCCATGGTACACACAGCCAAAATGTCCTGTGTAAAAAAATGAGCAATATTAGTTTTAAGAAGTAAAATTAGCTTTCTGGTATTTTCCACTGGGTAGCAATTACAGTGTAAGAAAGTGATCACACTCCATTTCTGTCCAATTCCCAACACTTGTAATGTATATTTCCTAAGTAACACATAAAACCATTACATAAAACCACCATTGCATAAAATCACCATTACATAAAACCACCATTACATAAAATGAAAACTCTATTTGCAGCATAATTGGTATTTCTTGTCCTAAATGGAGAGTATAAATAATGACAAGGCTGGCGCCACAAATATTTCATGTTCTTGTAATCACTATGCACACAAAACCCATGTCAGCCCATTCCCACCATCTTCTCCTGTGACGTAGATGTCAAAGGAGAGCACCTGGAAGGCACAGGCAGCAGTTAGGAGCCGACATGACCACTGGATTGGTGGTTCCCAGTGATCTGCAAGACCATGCTAAGTGGTACACTGGACTGTACAGACTCGATGCATCTGATGTGTCTGATGGAAAGGACAGCCACTCCGGGCTAACAGTCTCTTAAGGTCTTGCTATTCCATGGAAAATGTTGAATGTTAAAAATGATGTGTTGGCCGTGGATGGTTTGGGAGTTGCTCTACAGGTCACAGACTGATGACACCACTTGGCAGTTTTTTCTACGGCCTAGTTCCAAGTGTAAAATATCACTAAAAGATCATGAGCAAAAATTGCCTTCTTTCTCATGGTCTAAGCAGTGAAATGAACTGCCAGGGACACAGAAATCCTGTGCTTTCCTGCCAAGCAAATGATGTAGTCTACCAAAACCTACTATGAGAAGTCAGGTTAACCAGTTTGGGAAACTGTGAAGTGTGAGCTCCAGGCTCATGCATTAATTTCTCCAAATCAAATTATGTACATGTAGTTGTGGCTTTCTTTCACAGACACTTTTAAAATACTAATATTTGCAGTTAGAAAGTAAAATATTTTTTTTCTTAAGTGTGAGTTCTACAGAGAACAAGACTATCTGATATATTCTACTATGTTCCAGTCCTAAGCTCTGGTCAGAGCTCAGTTGGCTTTGCTTTTGGCTTGAGGTAAAATTAATCCAAAGTTTGTTTTATAAAAGCAACTAAAATCCCATCAGACCACAGATTGCTTGGAGCCTGGGCACAAATCCTAAAGCTTGGATTGGGTGTGTCTAAAATATTTTGGGGTTTGGCCCATTTCTAGTTAGAAAGGAGAAAATTTAAAACGGTTAATTATCTTGGTGTCATTCCAGATATTTTTCAACATTTAAAAAATGGGAAATTACTTGGAGTTTTCCAAAACAAAAAAGAAAAGAAAAAGGCCCACCCTTGCTTTGGGGATGATGAAGTATAATACATAGAATTGAAACACACTGACTGTTTGTTTGATTTGTGACTTTTCCTGCAGAAGAGGCATTAAGAATATAATTTATAGCAAATTTTTTATCAGTATCTTGATACTCAACAAGAGACCTCTCATGCGTGATCTGTAGAAATACTAAAAATCCAGTTTGTACTTTGGTTACTAATATGTACTCAATCATAGAGAGTTTGATAAATGTCTGTAACAGAAATACTGCCTTGGACTATGAAAGGTGAAGGGAACTTGCTTACAAAGATGTAGAGGAATAGGAGCGATGAGAGAAATTTAGAAAAATAGGAGACCTGCTAAATCAGGGACAAAACTAAGGGAAAGTGAATCAGGAGCTACATATTTCTGCAACTGGCATGAGGGAGGAATGAGGAGGAATGAAGAGCATTTGCTGTGAGGAAACAAGCAGAAAATTCCTCAGAGCTGGTGGAAACTTGTGGAGGGAAAAGGGGTGTGGGCATTTCACGTGGGCCACGGGGACTTTCACTGTATACACTAATGACTGCAGGAGTCTCCTGTGTCATGTAGCAATCCCGACAGATAATGGGCTCCATTAAGGTCACTTGTGTTCCTGCCTCAGCATCCCCTGCCATTTAGGTATGTGCCTTAGGTTTCACGTAATATCCTGCGGCAGATTCACTCCTGTACCACAACCTCATGGATCAGAAGCCTGGCTGAGCTTTCTGTAGCCTGGAAAAGGATGAGATTGAGGCAGCTGGTGGGGGACCATCAAGTCCATGAGTTCAAAAGAGCTTCATTAGTTGGTAGACTCCTTTCTCCTGATGGTGTCTTCTCCAACTGATCAAATGCACTGACTTCAAAGGAAAGCCCCTTCATTACCGCTTGATTCAGTGCATGAGATGCAATGCTATAAGAGGTAAAAATCTTGAAAAATCTTTGTAGACAGCTTATTCAGAATGGTTTATAATAAATGGGTGTGCAAAAAGAAGAGCAGTTTGCAAGGTAAGAGTTGCAGTACCCACCTCTTCCTATTACTTCGCTGAAGTGCACAATCAGACTGTCGGCACCAATAACCACATGCTGCACTTCTTTGACCAGGTCAGGATTTAAGGCACTGATGTCAATGTGGACATTAGTTTGGAGAAGTGGACTGGCTAAATCTGAGTCTCCGCTAGACAGAATCGGGGAGAGGTCAGAGTGAGGATACTGGGCAGGTCTGCATGATCCATTCTGAGACATGCTTGGAAACTGATCTGCAAGATGAACAGAAACTATTATAATCCTTTCAAACTTCTCCTTGAAAAATGAAGAGTTTTATTGCATTGGTAAGCAAGGCTTGATTTTATCAGTTTGGAAGTGGCTTGGCTTTACGGAAGTTTTGGTCACAAAGGGAAAATGAAAATACGCGTTGGTAATCTGCCAACCTCCAGGATAACCATGTCACTAGAAACTTATGCTTGTCTCAGCTCTACTTTTAAGAAAGTAAATGGCAAAACTTCCACTTTTCTGAGGGGATAGAATGAAGCCTTGTCACTTCTTGCCAAATAGAGGTTATAGCATTTCTAGTAAATGGAAGTAACAAGAGTAAAACAGAAAAATGACAGCAATATGGGAGGAGGAGGTAGTGAACAATTAAAAACATGAAACCTTCTATTATTGTCATGTTCTGATTTGGTAGGGAACTTAACACTTCATGAAGGTTTCCAAAGTGCTGGTGACTAGCTATATTTATCCAATGGTAAATATTCAACCAGGGAAATGCCTAGAGGTGATTCATTTCCTGTAACTGCTGAAGATAATACAGTTGGTGCTACTCATGAAAATAACATGAGCCATCTGATATAGCAGAAACTAAAATATTTCAGTAAGTCCAGGAGTATCTATTTGAGATTTTTTTTTTAATCAACAGCATGTTGTTCAGGTATTTCAAATTGGTTTTGTTTAAAATCTTTTCCCTAGTATTTTGTGTGATTTCAGTCTGGAATTATTTCAGTGGCGTCAATGAGCTGAACTTAGTCCAGGGCCAAAAACAAAAAAAAGGAAAGTAAATTTACCAACAAAAATGATTATGTATTTTATTACAATAAGTAAAAGACATTGTATAGACATTCTTTATTTATTTCTGCATAAAACCTGTGGAATTTTTATAAAGTGCTTTTATCACTCTGGGTCCTGAGAAATATTCTGTTATTTTATCTAGGAGTAAAAATACCAACTCCTACACTAACAAATGAATTTATTTGTAACTAAGGGCAAATACCTATTTAATAAACACAGTAAAATAATCTAGCCATGGCTGCAAAATAATTTTTGAAGCTGCTAAATGTAAACCTGCACATTTTCTAATGTTTCTTTTATTTTATTCTTTGATAATATTGACATAAACATTTCTATGGGAACATTAGGTGAACATCCCCTTCTTGAATGCACTCTCAACTGTGCTTTGCCAGTACACAGTGACCTCAGGACCACTGTGGATTTGCCTTCCACCAAGGATCTTTGCAAAGTTTTGTCTCATATACTGCTTTCGCTTCTAACCAGTGTCACAGGCTTTCCTTTCCCTTTGGAAATATTTCAATCAAGAAACTTCCTGTATGGGCTGGTGGCAGCAATTAAAGAACGATATGGGAAGCTGGGAACAGGCCTGTCTCTCAAATATCTCTGTGACTGGGGCTTGCAAAAGTGGAATAAATATTTGGAGTTATTTCTATTGCATAGTATACAGCAGCACTAGAAATAGTGCAAGACTATGTCTATACCAAGACTAACAAATATCTGTGAGACCTCACACACCATAATGTGGTAACTCCTAATAGATAAAGGCTCTTTAATGGTAATCACAGAACATGGTCTCCACATGTGTTAAAGGAGGTGTTCAGCCTAGCATGGTATTATAAGTGTAGCAGACTGCTCTTCTAAAGAATTCCCACTTTAAAATCATATTATACGGCACAAAAATATATTCAGCAGAGGATTATTCTTCCTCGAGACTGGCATAATGGTGCACATGGACCTCCATTCAATTTGTCACAGTCTTCATATCCTTTTAGCTTAATTTCTGCATTATACAGTGTCCCATTTTACAGGAGGGGCATTAACAGACAAAAGAATATCAGTTTACAAAACTACATGGCTGTTGTTGGGCCAACAGAACTGCTTTATTATAACTGTAGGAAGTCACTGAGACACACTAAACCTACAGCCACTTGATGTTATCCTTAAAATCAGTCTTTTCAGAGTGGATTTGTGCATGGTATGATGGATCTTATGACAGAAACACTATATACACTAGCTCCTAATAACTTGTGGAGCATATTTATAGAGAGTATTGTATTGTATTTTATTTATTCCTTCAACGTGAATAAAAGTAAAAATCCTTTGCACCTTAATCTTGGGAAGCACCTGAGAAGCTCAGGTAAAATAGCAAGCCTGCGAACACATGAGACTCCCAAAAATGCAGACACAAACAAATCAGATGAGAAACTGAAATTAGGATACTGATCAAAATAGCTATCATCTGAAGACACATGAAAATCAAGATGTATAAAATATCCTACATACAGATTCCTAATAGAGGCGTACCTTCTAGAAAAGTTGATCTGTAGTCTACAGATTCGCTTGAAACCATTTCTGTTGTTGGACTTACACTCCTTGCACTCACCAGCCTGTCCAGATGAGGAGTGTGCACTCTGCCATCATAACGAACTAGGTCGCTTCCCAGATCTGAAAGGGGAGGAGAAAGAAATATTAGAAAACCCTCATGTTTTTGGTATGCCAATATTGATTTATCTATCTATTTATTTAAATTTAGATGTTCTGCTCTGCTGGGAAGAGGATCAGGTTGTTACTGTGGCAGATGTGTAGGACTTGAGCTGTTTTTACAGTGCAAGATTTTTTGCAAAAAAATCTTGTGTTGAAGACCCACTCTTAGCCATACTGGAAGATCAAAGACAGATTTGAAGACCCCAAGGCCAGCTTCATGGGCTGTGATACTGCATCAGGACAAGAGTTGGTTATACACCAGCTCCCCTTCTCCTCCCACCTTACATAGTGTGGCAGCTCCCACTGGAAGGAAACCCAGACACAGGGGCCAGAGAAGAACCAGAGTCTGAGCAAGTTCCTGATTTGGGGTGAAGAGAGACCTGGAGACTGCAGTGCTCTGTGTCTTGCACAACTCAGGCACAGCCTGGAGGAATGAAAGGCAACTGGATGAAGCTGAAGTACTCGTGATTCCATGCATGTCATTGACTCTTCCATGTCATCCCCTCTTCCAAAGCTGATTAGGGAAGAGAAGTTACTAAGTTTTCCTAATAGCTCAGAGTTCCTCCGAAATCCTTCTGCTTAAGGCATAATATGGCCCTTCACCCAGCTCAGGCTCTTGCCAAGCACTGAAATGCAAATAAACATTGGGACTGGATTGTGAAACCTCTGCTGACAGGTTACAACAGGGTAGTGCATGACAGTTAAGCAAAGCATAGAATTATATCAATTTTTAAAATCTAAGATATAATAATGGAATTATTTTATGGGATTGACTATGATGGACCTTTAATTTGTTTCTTCTTCCTTCTCCAGAAGAAAACCACCAAAAAGATAAAGATTAAGACTAATGTTGAAAGAATTCCAGCAATTAGTCCCGTGAAATTCTGATCTTGCCGGATCAGCACTTTTCCGATAACTGTTGACAAAACTTCTTGCTTCCACTGAAATAACAAAGAAAAAAAATAGTGTAATGATTTCCAAAGACAAGCAAGAACTAGATTATTAGTACTAAAGTATGAGCTGATATGTCCCGTATGTATTAAATCTTGATTTTGTGATGCTGTACTGTGATAAGACACTGGGAGTGGAGAAATTGTCATATTGGTGAACATGAAAACAAATCTACATGTTTAATATTCATTTCTCACCTTCAAGAGCTCTGGTAGTGACACAGCTCTATATTTGATACACGACACACACAGCATGTAGTCACATGCACTCTGGATAACAGGGTTCCACTGTTACCAGATGCTAATTCAAAATGTTAAATTCATACTTTTACCCATATGGTGCACAGAATGGGCCTATGGATACACAGGCTGAGATGTACATTGAAAAAAATAGCCCAGCTAGTCTTTAATGTGTGTCCTTCTGGCATATATGTGCTGTAGCATCAAACTCACTCTCTTGTTGACAGCATGCTTGCATTTTAGTTCCCAAGGTCACGTGAGCCTGTCCCTTGCCAGCTTCTAGCTTGCTGACAGTTTAAAGAAACAAAACAAAACAAAAAAAAACAACCGCAAAAATCAGCAACCGAACAAACACCAAGCAGCTAACAGGGAAAAACTGTTTTAGGTCACACAGCACTAGCTCAGTCAGTTGGAATGCATTTGGCCATCTTTTCTCTTCCTCCTGTGGAATTTATCCCTCTGGGTACTGTAATGATGGATTTGCCCGTCAAAAGAGCAAATTTTCTTCTTCGCTGGGCAGACTACAATTTCTGAGTCTCCTTGCCAGTAAACAAGCAGAAACCTTATTTAACCCCTTTATGTTTTGTTCTTTTCTATGCATGAAACATGTCACACATATCTATCTGTTTCTTGGTGGTTAAGAAAATATCACATCGAATGCAGTGTTAGTCCTGGTTGCATATGTAAAAATACAACATATTAACTGAATGCAACCTGTGCACAAGTATTATATGAAACTAGGCACTTAGAAGTCTGGGAGACATACACCAAAAGGAGAGCTGCATCTAATTTTATAGTTTGCCTGATGTATCCAAGAAAATTCATACTTACTTAAGAAAAGAAATTAATATTAAAATAAATTACTAGTTACCATATTAATAAATTAAATTAGTTATTACTATTTATTTAGATTGCAGTAGCACATAGGAATATCATTCACAGTCCAGGGTCCTGTTGAGATGAATGCCATAAAGACAAAGAAAAATAGATGTCCCTGCTTCAAAGAGTTTACATAGACTTTGATCCTAACCACAATTACATGACTAGCAAAGTCTCCACTGTTTTCAGTGAATCAGTGTGCAGTTTCATAGTTTAAAGGTAATCTCATTCCAATTTCCTTTTTTTATATATTTAAAAAAATACAAGTGTATTGAATGATTTATGTCTTATTCTATAAATCAGTATGTCTACAATTTAAATTTGCAGTAGCACACTGAGTGACTCTAATGAGACCACCTTTAAAGCAATGACTGAAACATTTCCTAAGTGTCTTCTTGTTACAAAAAGAATTGAAATGAAATTATAAAATGCAGACAAAAAAGAAAATCTTTCAGGAAAGATTTGATCCTCTTGACTGCAGCAGAATTTTTTGTTGAAAAAACGGCTTGTGAGTTCCAAACAAAAACTACTCCATTATAGCTTCTCATTCTTCCCCACATTTCCTCCTGTGTTTGGATTAATAACTATAATTTTATTTCTGTGCTTAGTTCAGGTCCTACTTTGTGCCTAAGGCTCCAGAAAGTCTCTCTACAAACAGGTAATAACAACAATGATGATCACATTTATTTTAAAATAGCTGATATTATTTGAATTTCCATCCCAAACAAACAGGGATAGAGATATCCCTGTAAGCACAGGCTTAGGCTTAAATTTTATTTAGGCTTAAAGTTTATTGGTTCAATAGTTACACTGTGAATGATAATAAAAATGGCATTAATGTCTCGTGTGTGGTGTAGTTGCCTCACCTCTATATTTAGCTCACTGTTGGATTTCAGGAGATCACTGGGAACCGTACAAAGAATTGATTCTGACTGCAGGAGAAGGTTTTCGCAGCTTTTATTTCCAACTTTTAGCACCTCGCCTTTAACAGCTTCTGAATCAATATAATTTCCCTTGGAAAAAAAAAAAATCGATTTCATATTACATAACCATCTCATGAAAGTTAAGTAGTTACAAGATTGGAAAATGTTTTTAATAGAAAAAAAATTGTGAAATAAAAGACTAATGAGAATTTACACTGTCCTGTCAATATGCATGTATAGGGTTATTTCATGTAAATGGGACTTTGACAGACAGGCCAGTGTAGCATGGTAAAGTTTGTAGATAAAATCTGCTGTCACTACCACTCACACAGCTCATACACACTTCTAAAAATGTAAATGTCTGAGGGATTAATCCTGTTGGTCCTGTTTAGATTTTTGCATAATTTGTGCAAGAAAGGACACATTATGTAACGCTGTTGTTTACACAAAACTGGCATTATATTATCCACAAGCTAAAGGCATCTCAAACATTTGGTTTTGCAAGTGGTTATGGTAGCAGAAGTGAAGCTTTCAAAATGAAGTAATTAATTATAATCATACATAAGTCTGTTAAAATCATGTTCCACAGACCAAAAAGGAAAAATCTTGGTAAAGATGAGAGCATGAAAAGTACACTTCTTACTTAGAAAACCTGCTCTCACATCCCAGACTTGGATGAAAAATTATTCCTTCTGATATTGTGACAGTAGACTCCAAAGGCCAAGTTTAGGATCTTTTGTGCTCAGGAGTGCATCTCTATTTAAGAAGCTGCCCCAGCCCATGTACAGCCCAGCTAAAGATGAAAGAAGAGGCATATTAAGTGGGATTAGAAGGGGAGAAGGGAGTATGGGACTAATACAGGCTATTTACATGGGCTGGATCTGGGAGTTTTCCATGAGAAGGGAGGAAGGCACCACAGCTGACACCACTGTGAAGCCTTGTATATGAGAAAAAACCCAAGAATCCCATTCTGAGGGGCAAAAAATAATCTTACTTTGGCATATGTTTTAGATCTGCTGCAGAATGAGACTGAATCCTGGGAAAATTGTAATAAATATATAGGAGGGCCAGTTTAATGTCCTATTTTGATGGCAAAGCCACACCCCAGGTAAATGCTTTTTAATTGCTGGCCATAAAAATCCATTTGCACTCTATCTTCTGTCTAGTTGAAGCCATTCTGTTTTGTATTAAGTAAGAAAATATTCCTGGGCCAGGGACCATGTGAATGCTTATTGCTTATTGGTATGGAGACTTGTGGCAGATTGTGAGCCATTCATGTGCAAATCTTTCCTCTGAATTATCCACCTCAAAAGATTTGAATTTAATTCTTCCATCTTCAGGATAAATATATCATCCTAGAGAGTGTGGTTGAGAGGTCTGGTTGAGTGGTCTTTTCTTCTACACCAAAGCTGATGTTTTCTCCACCAAAACTGATGGAAAAATGGAAAAAAAAATCATACTTATGTTTCCTAAGGTGGTCCTTAGGCAGTTATAAAGATGGTAGCTTTTACTTACTACTATGACTATTAGGTTACCATTAATACATTATAGTTTCAAATATATTCACTATGATAATCTAAATATATTAAGAGTTTCAAAACTCTTTCAACAGTGGTTTTGCTTTTCTCAGGACAACAGAATTTGACTACAATTTTAAGAAAAGGAGGAAACTGGCTCCTGTGAGAACTGGAAAAAAAGATTTCCTCTTTTCAAATGTGTATTACCCCCTTCTTGGTGAGCAATGCCCTTGAACGCAAGCAGGAGAAGTTAATTACTGTACTGGGTAGCTGTTGCAACCCAATCTGATAGCACAACCACCTCACAACTTTAGAGAGATGGGAATAACTTGGGTAGAAGTCTAAAAGCAGCAGAAGAACTTCAAACTAAGGTGTGGAAATTTTGAGATTGGTGTCAGAAGCATTTTTGAGGCTTCTAAGCAGAGTGAGAAGGTTGACTTGGGAAAAATGAGGAATTACTGCAGAGGCTCCTCTTCAGCTTGCTCGAAAATACCAGTTTCCATATTGGTCTCTTTTGGACCAGGTATTGAGAGTAACAATTTCCTATGTGATGTGAAAGAAGATTGACAATAGAGTGGCCTATAAATAGGCAAGAAGATTTCCTTAAGATTGTCTCATAAAGAACATGTTGTGCTGGCTTAAGAATAGAGTAGACAATTTAGTAAGTCTTGTCCTACTCTGAGTTTTAAGACAGAAGTGCCAGAGCACAGCCAGGATCTCATGTGCTGTGTAGCATGTCAGTTGTTACACATTGAATCACAAATGTGCTATGTATTTCTCTAGTGGAAGATTAATATTTATAAATACACTTTAGTTACTGCTGGCCCATGCCTAGGTCTCCTCTGGAATAATGCACAGAGTCCCTGCACCAGCTCAGAAAACAGTCACAACTCCAGAACAGGCCAAGCCTCTGTGCTAACTGAAAAAAGATGCTTTTCTTATTTATTTGTTGCTTAGTTTGTTGGTTTTTTTTTTTGTTTCACAGCTAGGATGCTCTGGGCTGTCAGCAGCCCAGCTTGCAGGTCTGGATCAGTGGCTTCTGGGGGAGGCAGCAAGTGGACTCTGTCCTTTTCAGCAGACTCAGCAGTGAAACACCAGAATTTCTCCTGCCCTGATGTCTTTCCATGTTGGCAGGAGATGGGAGCACTTCTGAAGTGGTGTCTTCATGGTGTTGAAGCAGAGAGTTTTCTCAAGCCACTCTATCATGACTCCTCTGACTGGGGCATGGTGGGCACTAAGAGACTTGAAAGAGCCACGTACTTGGCAGAGGAAGACAGTGATAATGTGGGACGTTGAGAGGCTGGCACTGAAGACAAGGACGACTGGCATTTGTGGCACACAGTGCCCTGACTGTGTTTTAAATAGAAAACCTAACGTTTTCTTGTGTATAACATTTTCTTACAAAAACATCTTGTGGTCATCAGGGGAAACCAAACAGAACATTTCAGTCAGTACCCACTGTCATTTGATGAAAGCCAAATATGTCACACTAGATTAGTTAGATTGAAAAACTTGTGATAAAAGCTCCCTCCGCCCCTCTGAAACTAATTAAGAAAGAGATAAAAGAGCTTTGGTTTGGTAGAACAGACTGTTCACTGAAGCAAGCTGCCATTTAATTTCATGCTGAGCTTGCTTAATTACTGCACAAAATATGATCATGAGGCATGTAAACTTGTGTGTGTGTATTTTTGAATGTGGGTATGGGGCGAGGGAAAAGTGTTGCCAATATGGCTTGTAATGCTCTTTTGGCTTCTGACTATAATTTATGAAAGTTGTCTCACTGTTTCGATAGAAGCACCCCACTATAACTAATTCTATTTAGAGGAAGATGTTAAATTGGTGCCTGTTCCTGCTTCATTCTAGGAGACCAGCTTTCACTAATACTATTCTCCAGCTGGTTGTCAGGAAATAACCAGGACATTAGGCTTAGGAGACATCTGCCTTGGGTGCTATCAGTATGGGTCAATACTATAAAATTGTGACTTTGGTCAGTTGTCACTATGACAGCCCTCAGCCAGCCTTTCTTATCTAAATGTTTTTTTCCCAGCAATAAACAGCACCAGAGATTTCTTCAGGGAGAATAAAAGACTTAAAGTAGAGAGTTAAAAAAACCAACTAATTTTTGACACTCAGTGTCTCTGAAGATTATGGAGCAAGTCCTCCATTTGAAGCATTTCCAGGCAGAGGAAGGACAAGAACACAATTGGGAACAGCCAGCACAGGTTTCCCAAGAGTGTATTTTGCCTGACCTTCTATGCAGACAGGACTGGCTCTCTGGACGAAAGGAGAGCATTGGACAAGGAGACCTTGGTTTTAGCAAGTTTTGCAACACAATCTCTCTTAGCAATGAAAAAAACTTAGGATGTTATGGACTGGATGGGTGGCCTATAACATGAGTAAAAAACTGATTGGAAAGAGATCAAATCTTCATTTGTCAATGGCTGACACTTGCACCAATACTACTTAAAATCTTTATTGACAACTTGGACAAAAGGATAGGATGCACTGTCTCTGAGCTTTCAGATGGTATCAAACTTTGGAAAATAACTGATATACAGGACCATAATGTGAAATTAGACTGCAGTATGCCACTTCAGTAATGAAGGCTCAGCACACATTTTAGCAGCAGCAGCAAAGCCAGTGGATTGAAGGTGATTGTTCTGCTCTGGTCAGGACTTGTGAAGCCATACCTTGAGAATCATGTCAATTTTTGAACCCCACAGAAAAAGAGAGATACTGACAAACTGGAAGAAGTACAGAAGAGGGTCACGGAAGAGGGGGGGAGCTCAAGCATAAGACGCAAAATGCAAGACTAGTGGAGCTGAGTGTCTTAAAGCTGTAGAATCTCCATTCTTGGAGATTTTCAAACTCATTTACACAAAGCCATAGGCATGCTGACCTAATTTTTAATTTTGCCCTGTTTTGAGCAATGGGGTTAGGCCATGAAGACCTCCAGAGGTTCCTTCCAATCTACATTATTCTGAGATTTTTCTCAAATTAGTCCTCTTTCCAACTGGTTGATATGCATGACCTGGAAAATACTGGAAAACACTGCTGTCATTGCACAGAGGCACTGAGCCATGCAGCAGCTGTATATTCCCAGATCTCTGTTGACCCGCACACCAGAAGTCTTTCTAGCGTTTCTCCATAACTGAACAAGAGAATTGCTCTGCATTGAGGAAGGAGTGATTGTATGGCCAAGAGCTCCAAGTAGAAAAAGCAATGTAAAAAGTAAAAATCAGACCAATTATTCTTTGGTATTTGCCCAAAACACTTTGCAGAGATGGATTAATATTCAGAGCTTGACTGGAACTCAGCATGGCTGACAGGAACTCTGAAGTAATCCTGATGTCTTGCAGCCCAGAAGTTGGCCCACTGGATCATCTTGGAGTCAAAGACCTTAAAGCCCCTTAAAGCCCCTTAAGGGGCTTCAAGATTTCTCCATTGTGATGGGGGAGAAGTTTTGGCTTACAGAGCTATGCAGGAGTGACACAAAGAGATGACCCAAGCATTAAGACTGATTGTCTTCCATAAAACATTTTTATCAATTATATTTTATATAAATTATAGATATGTATGTAAATAACATATAAATACCAATAAATTTTCAGAAGCATTCATTTTAAACTAGAAATACCCATATTTATAGCTTTTCTATTTAATACTCTAACTCAAAAAAAACTAGATTTCAAGAAATTGGACTCTCACAGAAGGGATTTAACTTTCTCAGCAGCACTGTAGTAGAGAGCAACCTGTGCTTTGAGGGCCCCGAATTCCTAAGAGATGCTTCTCAGTGCTGTGTAGGCTATTCTCATTGCTCTTTGAAGAGGCATTCAGCATCAACTTCGCATTTTTCATGGATCCATAAATATTTAGGCTACAGCAGTGACTGATCCTCATGAGCAACTTCGTGCACAGGCCAGAGTTTCCCTCAGCTTAAGAGAACCAAAGAAGCCAGACCACATCTTTTGTGAGGAAGGATACAAAACCATGTGCCAGTAAGAGCCAGGGCTCACACGCAGACCACATACTCCAGGTTCTGGGCTGCTGGCCGTGTTTAATCCTGAACTGGTGGTGCAGCTTATTGCAATCAGAAGCTGATGCAGCGTGGTCGTCCCATGAGGAAAAGGAAAGCCCCTCTCCCACTTGACCTGATGACACCAACCACCCTGGTACATGTGTCTTTGTTTTCAGCTCTGCATCTGTTAAATTGTGACAACTGGGCTTGGGTGAATGCAGTACTGAACACAGTGCTCTCTCTGCCCTCGCTTCCTTGGGGCTTCCTTTATTTCATCAAAACGTCTGTTCCACGCTGTGTTGCTGATGTGCACTTAAGAATAATTGAAAAACTTATTTCAGCATTTCTTACCTTAATTTCCAGAACATTTTGGTTGCCTCTTGAGATGAGCACTGTCTTTTCAAAATGCTTAAATACAGGATTATTTACGTAATCAAAATCAAAGTACAGGGAGCTGACACCATCAAAAATAAAGAACACTTTGGTTACAAAGGGTGGTTGGAGATTGAAAGCTTTCAGTGAAGGTGTTGTACAGCAGATTATCTCTGAGCTAGAGCGATGGCTACATGCCTATAAGAAAAAAAAAGAGGTAATTGCAGTATGTACATGCACAGGAAGTCACTGATTAATGCAACTTTCTTTAACAATACACATATATTGAAAAAACAAACACCAAGGGTCTTGTTCTTCTTTAACCAAAGCAAAATCCCGATCAGTGCTACACAGCATTTATGCAGAGCTGGGAGAAAAGTATGAAAACTTCATGTCAATGGTGTTTGCACTCTTGTTGAGGAAATGTTCAAGTAAACAAGCTTCCTGGCCTGATTGTTCACAGCACTTTTAAAGTAAATATTTTGCAGATAATTAATGGAAAATGATTTCCAAAGCCAAGGACCATCAAGAGGCTAGCCTGGTGTACTGAGCAGCCATAGTTCAGCTTACCTAACCTGTCACAATGACTGCAACATGGATTTCTCCTTCTTCACTACCAAAGCAATAGTGAGGGAGCAGAGGACAAGGTAAAAGCCAACAACACTAACTGGAACAGTGGAAAACATAAGTAAAGCACTGTTTACCCACAGTGCAGCTAAGTTGCTATGTTTCCAGAAAGGTACTGTGGACTCTGAGAAAGGGCTTTAGAGCCAAAGCTTCTGTGGATTCTGGGCCGAAGAAGCTCAGCAAAGTGTAGCTTCTTTCTAAAAATGTATATGTAAGGCCTCAGATGTGTGGCACTTGCTGCCTTGGTACAGAGTCATGCAAGTTCCTGCTGAGAGTGTTGACTGTGGGACATGCCTTGCACTGTATCTTGAACCAGCGGGGGTGAGATGTTTGCCCCTCACTGCAGTGCAGGAGCTGCCTGACAACAGGCATGATGCCACACTTGCCCTTCACTCTGCCTCTATTCCTCATGACAGCCTACACGGAGTGTACCCCACAATCAGAACACCTTCCAGAGGATAATTTGTGCTATGGGGACATGATCCAGTACAAAATCCAGGACTCATCTAAACTGCCTTTGCACTTGACAGAGGGACAACAGCTCATCTAGAGTGGGTTTCATCCGATCCACTTTAGACAACAGCTTTAATTAGATTAACGGTGCTCTAGAAGAGTCAACTTTGGACTGTGAAGGTTTCTACAGGACTACTTTGCTTATGTCAACAGGACATCTACAAACACCTGTGGGAGGCACAGTGAGTGTTGGGCTGCACCATGCAAACTGCAGAGGGGCTTCTTTGTGATTGTATCACATACTTCTTTCTCTGTGCCTGCCTTTTATGCTGCCTACCAAGGATGTGGTTGAAGGACTTCCGGCACAAACAGAGTTGCTTCAGCTCTACAGAAGTACTGTACAAATCTGCTGTAAGTAGTCCCCTGTGCACTGTGCCCTGAGAGCAGATTAAACTTTTTCTTTCTTTAAAAACTATAAAATAGCCTGTCTGACGTGTCCCAGTAAGAATGGGGCTAAGCTCCTCGTAATCATAAATCTTACATTTGTTCTACAAGAGATTTCCTTGGAAGGTCAACAATGCTGTTTATTATCTTTGTGCATCCAGAGAAGGCCAAAATATATATATTTCTGTTTTGTTCTTCAAATTAAATTTGTTCTCGTTATAAATGCTGCCTGAAGGAGTTGTGAAATTAGTTTAAATTAATGCAATGTAATTTTGCTGTTTCAAATCAGTGACATAACCACTCAGGCTGTATCAGCTATATACCCACATTAGCTTGAAAAGTGGGATTAAATTAGCTATCTACAAATCAGGGCTCTTTGTTATCACCACAGCAATTCATGTTTCTGTGAATAATATTGTGAAAACTTGAATCTGCCAAGGGAAATATTTTCAACATTCTGAGCATTACAGTTTTAGGGCTCTTACATGTCTGTGAGCTATGAGTTTGGCACTCAGTTAAATAACTTGGTGGAGCTCTCTGTGATGCTAATGGGACTTGCATCTGTGTGTCTAACAGCCCATTGAGATTCCTAGCAGAAATTCAGAAATATTTTTGTAACCCCCATGTCAACAAGGTAAGCTGTGGGGCACAAGACAAGGCAGATTTTTGCTCCATTTGCTTACAGTATCAGACTGTTCTTTTGAATACCTTGTTATACACCACTGACCATATCTCAGGCATTGTTCTATCACACAGAGCTAGAAATTAATTTGAATTAGTATGGAAATAATAAGATGCATCATTAGTATAATGGATGATCAAGCCATTCTTTTCCATGATATATGAATATTCATTAAGATATCTATCATATTGTGTCGATTCTTAAAAAGGATTACTAAAATATATATAATTATAAAGTCAAATATGTCCCAAGTAATCATTATATTTATTTGATTAATGTAAATTCATTAGACTCTTTATCTACTGTAGAGTAGTGATGTCGCTTAAATGAATAGCAGTGGTATTCATAACTTTGTTTGTGGCTATTTATTAGAATCAGATACTTTACTTTATCAGGCTGGTCTCTGAAGCAGAAGCTTTCAGAAAATGATAAAAATCTAATAATACTCTTTGGAGGGGATGCAATGTGACTGATTGGTAAGGTCAAGAAAAATCTTATTTGCAATGCCCTTATTGGTACATGATTTGACATGACATTTTTACCTTGAAATTGGTTTTAGCAATTGAAGAATATGATGGTTTAGTTTTCAAGAAATATTGGATTGCGGATCTCTAAGAAAACCCCCCTAATTCAATCTATTGCCTTCTCAATTAAGATACTGCCTATCACCCAGCACCTTTAACTTTTATTTAATTAGGCTTTAAAGTATATTCACCTTAAAAGCTAAGCCTACATATTTCTTGTGACTATAATCTACATCGGAAGACAATGAGGAAGAAAAAATATAAAAATTATGGAGCATTTCACAAGCATAAGTAAATGCTATACCCCAAAGGGAATAATAATCCACTGCACAATGCATATGACTCATCACTTAAGGTATGTATTCTTGTTTCAATTGTAAAATATGACCCCTGAGGCAATTAATTCAAACCTGACCTACAGAACCTGAACTTCAGTGCACAATTCAATTTTTTTTCATCTGATAGAACAACAGGAAAAGTATGAGGGAGGATCTCTGAGTTCCAGAGGTCTCCCAGCAGCTGACCCAGATTAGAGAGGGGCAGTTGGATGTGTATTACAGGATCTGCAGCTGTCAGAAAGAAGAAAATGGCCAATTTTTTCTTTCATAAAGAGTAAACTTTTGGAGTTCCAGTGAAGAATGAAAGATGAATGAAGTTAAAGGCAGACCTGGAGACTCTCCAACCATCTTTGCCAAAGGATGATTTCTCAATAGAAAGACAAGAAAATACAGGTCCAACATGAGGAGAAGCCCATTCAGAAGACTTTTCTGTGTAAAGCAGTGACACTCAAGCAGTGTATCCTGAGGGTTTTTCAGAGAATTCATGGCTTTTGCTGCCATTTCAGGTAGTACAATGAATGATCCAGATGTATTGGTAGCATTTTTATTTTAGTTGTCTTCTTGGATGAAGGCATGGGAGATGATACTTCTAGTCTATCAAATTATTGGACCAGAAGGTAGAGTAAAACCTCTCTTGCTCTTGAGTCTGAGAGCCAGCCCTTGCACAACATAACCAATACTGACTGGGAGTCCAAATTCCTCCCTGGTCTTGGGATGGTCAATGTACCTTGTAGCACTACATCCCTGGCACCCTGGTGATTTCACACAGTAGTTTTTCCCTGCCATCCCCTGCTGTACTCTTTCCTTGGCAGGAGATGTGCATGAGATACAGATTTGGCACAGAAAGAAAGACAAATAGTTCCCCTTTGTGGGGGAAACTCTTTGATGGGCTTCTGTGGCAGCTTTGTGCCATGGAATCAAGACAGATAGAGGATCCAAGCCTAGGTGTCTCCAGATAGGGAGTCGTGAATATTTTTAATAATCACATACTCGCTACCCACACTTTACAGGGAATTTGTTTTATCATTATTTAATGCAGCTAAGGTAGACACTCACTGCTGAATTCTAGGCATCTTCATGAATATAAGTATTGATTGCTTACAGACTTGTAAACATTGAATGAACTTTAGAGTGTTTTAAAATTCTCCTGTAAAACAGCAGGAAATGGCACCTAGCAGGGAGAAATTACAAAATGCTGAAGATCATTCAAAAGGCTACTTACTGAAGAGATAATTAAAAGTCTGTGGAAAGAGAAGATCTTGCATAGCTACAGGGTCAGTTATTGAAGGTCATGTATTAAAAAATGCTTCTCCTTAGTTTTGCAGCCTTGCATATCTTGGGACATTCATTGTTAGAAAAGATTAGGCAGTGGGAATATATATCCAAATTAGTTAATAGATAGGATATAAAAAATGCTACGACAAGGCATCCCCAAATGACCACTTGTTCATTATGGGGGAGTCAGTGCAAAGTACAGGCTTTCAAAGAGAAAACGTTATTCCCAAGTGCTTCAGACGCAGCAGAATCATCTAGCATGACTTAGCATATGTTCCTGATCAAACACTATTCCAAACTGTGCATTGTGGTTTTTTTACAGGCACAATGAAAGGGGGGAACAAGCTGCTTCCCTGCTTGTGTACCTCACAGAGGAACTGGATATGTGAGCAGAAGTGAGAAGGTTTCTGTATTCTTATGCATTCTCTAGAGCTCTGAGGAATTTATGTAGCACTGCCTGAATTCCTACTTTTTTCTCCCTAATCAGAACAAATGACAAAAAGAACTCATGAAATAGAAATTAAAAGGAAACACATTGCAATTATTGAAACATATGGTTCAGTACATTTTTATCACTCATTGAAATGAATTCAAAGAAGGCAAAATGTATTGACAGTGTTAACATAGAATGTAATATAAACACAATTAGTGTGAACACAGTACTGAACAATTTTAAGGAAATTTAAATAAATATAAAGAAATACTGTAAAATGGAAACAAGACATTTTTGCAC
The DNA here is from genome assembly GCF_000738735.6 of Corvus cornix cornix. Taxonomy (NCBI): domain Eukaryota; kingdom Metazoa; phylum Chordata; class Aves; order Passeriformes; family Corvidae; genus Corvus; species Corvus cornix. Next base: position 24,137,878 of record NC_047057.1, read on the forward strand.
TATAGAAGAAAAATTTTCAGAAATACTAAACTACAAACAATGAAACCTGAAAAGATCAACTCAAACGTTTCTTCTATAGGGTGCTGGCATACTGCCCCCAAAACTTTTCAGTCTCAGTGAAACTGCACTTCTTATAGGAAGCTCTTCCAGAAAACCTTTTTTATCAGCTGTACCACTCACCTCTTCCACCGGGATGGAAAGAGGCAGAGAAAAGCAAATGCCCCAGCCGGTGTCTACTGGCCCTGCTCCCTGAGACTGTGGGATGCAGAGCATCCCCAACAGCTCCTGCTGTTTACAGAAATGACCCTCCACTTACACTGTGACTCCATCAGGACTCTAGGCTACAATAAAACCTGAGGATAGAGAGCTGACAGGAAAAGATGAGACCTGTTTTAAATTGGGCACCACCAGTCTTAGGCAAATGGAAAAGGGTCTGGGAGGTAGGGGAAAGAATGAGAAGAGCTCTAGGAAACAACATTTATCAGGAGAATTTGGAGTGGTTTAGTTGTTTTAACTGGAAAAGAGAAAGGTTGAATCATAATGTAGTGCAAATATATAAAATTATCAGGAGTGACTGATAATCTCTTGCTTGTATCCACAGAGGGTTAAACAAGAAGATAGGTAATTAGCCATAGGATTTGGGTTAATTATTAGAAAGAAGTCTTTCCAAACCACTAGGTAAGCAGGTAGAGCAGCTCTCTCTAAAGCTTGTTTAAGCAAGATTGTGAAAGTTCTTTCACAAGGAGCTTTAATAACAGCCTAAACAAGTTAGGCAGTGGTCTGTGTACGTTTGCTCCTGACGCAGGGAAGTGGGCCATGCTAGGCCTTTGTGGTCCCTCCCAGCTGTACTTTCCTTTGATGCTTTGGGATGTGTTTCAGTGCTGGCTTTGGTTTTCCCAAGAGCCAGAGTTTCTGAATGCTGACAAAAGCAGCTTCTTGGAGGAGGCTAGTGAGAGAAAACCGAAAAGAAAAAGGGCTTAAATAATAATTAAAAAAAAAAAAAGACTCGTTCAGCTATCCTTTCCCAAAGTAAGGAAGCAAAAAGACATACAACCTCAGCTATAGCACTTCTTGAGCATTTTGGGTTTGGTCTGTTCAGGACAACAAACTGTTTTCTCCTTTATAAAAGGGATAGTTGGTCTGGATCCCTGCTGGAAATAGTTCCTCATTGTTGTTTATTTTTGTAATGACTGGGTAAAATGTTGGGGTTTTTTGGTATATCCCTCATGCAGAGAGCCCAGAATTTCCAGTGCAGGATGGGTAAGACTACAACCATAGGCATCCTCCACCAGGAATTTCCTCAGTTACACAGTGCAGTCTTGTTTTGCCACTTACAAATCTTCCCTTTCTATCTGAGAATTAATGTTCGTCCTTGAGAAATATGCTTAAGGTAGAGAATAGTGGCAGAACAAATGGCTGCCACAAAGGCAGGGAAGGCGACTGTGGGCCAGAAGCCTTTAATTTCAATAGAGCAAAAATATATTGCTTGGGCAGTGTCAAAGTATAAAATACTCTGGATTATAATCCATTTGAGGTTATATTCCACCTTTTGTGCAGGGAGAATGAACTTGTATACACCTGCTCATACACTGGGGCAATTTCTTAGAGGAGAGCAGTGGCAGGAGATTTGTTTGTTGGCCAATGTCAAACGCACTGCAAGGTTTGAAAAGAAAAGCAATAAAGGAGATAATTCTGACTAAGTCCATGTCTTTTTGCAACAGCAGGTTAAAAGGCAGGATGAAAGCAACACACTGTTCAAAGGTAAGGTTGCTCCCCAATATTCGGGGGGGAGAGATTAAATTCTGTGGTGTTTATTGCCTGGAGTTGCCAGTCACTTTGGGCAGTGGATTTGATTCTTTAAAAATTCAGATCTTTCAAATCTGTTCAGATTCTCAGAAGTCTCAAATATTTGACAAGGTATGCAGTATTGGGTCCTGAAGAGAAGCAGTATCTCATTTTCCCACAGGGGAACAGAGAAAGCAAATGAATGATCTTTAAAAAAAAAAAAAAAGAGACTGCTCAAACCCACACAAAGCAAATCTCAAGACCTGATTTACCCGATTTCAGCAATGATCTTTTTCTTCAAAATCCTTTGTGCTTAGAAATAATTATGCTCTCATCACTCAAAATCTAATAAATTTTGAGTTTGGTAGATTTCATTGAAAGGTTTTCTTTTCTGACTGATGGGTAAAGTGACTTTTTGATAACAATTAACACTGTGTTTCATTGCAAAGGAAGTGATTTTTAGATTAAAATCTGAACCCACTAAATTACAAGCCACGACTACATGCTGTGGAAATTCAGGTCCTGACACTCATCATATTATACAAATTAGGATCATGAAGAATATGATGACCTTGAAGCTATAAAAGACTGCAAATTTGCAGACATACCATTTAAAATGCATTGAGCAAACCTAGGTCTAATACTTAGAATTCAATTCAGGAAACAGTGTATGATGATCATTAGAAATAAGATGAGAATATGAACAGTAAGTAGCATGTCATAAAGAGTGTAGGTCAATTTAGCTTCAGTTAGACTAAACAAACCTTACAGGATAAGAAAATGATGGAGGTACAACACAAATGTGTAGACAAAATCTTACAGAAAGCGGTTTCAGTAACACTAGGCAACAAATGCCATCTTTGCCTTATAAGAATTAAAGCAGATCACATGGTCATATCTGTATTTAGATTTAGACACTGTGTAGTGTCAACTCAGGAACAAAAAAGTAAAGGCTTAGATCTCTGACTGACCCACTGTTTAAGCAGAGGTACCCAACTGCAGGAGCCCAAACCCATCTTAAAACTTAGTTGCTGAACTTATCAAAGTTAGGACAGATTTCCCCAACAGGGATTTTGGCAATCAGAAATTCTTAAAAATAATACTTACTTTTGATTTTACATATTTACTCTTCCTCTTTCCTTGATATATATCCACAGTCACCACTTGAATATCACAGTAGTACTTGAACTTGTCATGTAATCTGATGTATCTATATTGCATTGTTCTGTGTTTAGTCACTGAATTTGTATTGCTAAATTGAAATATAAAAATCTTATTATCAGATACTGTACTAGCCTTCTTTCTTTGGAAAAGGTTCCTTGGAAACTGTTGTTTTATCCTCAGCTTAATTTCAAATTAGTTTTGAATTTTGCTTATAGAGTCTGTGCAGAAAACCCCAAAATATCAGTGGAAGCCCCAAAGTTTCAAGGAAAAAGTCAAAGTGTTTTGACTGAAAATTTGCAACCATTCACCACATCAAGATGAAAAGATAACAGATTGTCTTCTCTAAGACTGACTCACCACAGAGAAGTTCATTCCCAGTTTAGGTACAGTAATCACCATCTGAGGAAAGCACACTGAGTTCAAGTTGATTCCCTGAGCTGTGATTGTACTTCCACCGCTAGGAAAAGAAAAAGAGGAGTAGGATAAATAACTGCTGTGATAATGTAATGTTAATTACAAATTATATTTTAGAGTAAATTATAACATAAAACCAGAATTAGGTATATATTGGGTAAATGCAAATACCTAACTTTGAGCAGTGAGATCATGTTTCTGGGAAACAAATTTTACATTTACTATAACAACTAATCAAAAAAGAAAACAAAAGAAAACCTGAGGTAAGCCAGGGTATAAAACAAATGCGTACATTTTAAAAGAGGTTGCATATTTGTACTTAGCATTTGCTAACTAACTTGTTTCACCTATCGCTTTCATTGGTGCGGAAATTTGTGTCTGCTTTACTGCTGACGTTTTTTTGGCAAAGGCAGGTGGCTCAGATTAGAGCTACTGAGACCATAAATATGTCACTTGAAAACACACACACACTAACATACATATATATTCATAATATTTACATAGCACTGGATTTAGACTATTTTAAAATCCATTTGCTCTGCTGACTCTGCTGACTTGTCACATTAAATACTTTTCCTCAGCAATCAGTGCAATGTCCAGACACAGTATAGGAGACACACTTAGCTGTGCAGTGGGTATCTCAGCAGGACATCACAGGTAGGCTCAGCAGCAGCTAGGAGTGAAATCACAAAGAGAAAAAAGACACCCTTCCCCCTTCTCCTTCACCTCTGAAAGGAAATGATCTGCCCTCTGCAACTGCACCATAATAGAAACAATTGGCATGGCAGATAGAGATAAAAATGCAATTTCTTTTGATAGATTGCTGAGCAGCATAGCCATTCTTTGTTCATTTGTTGCTTTTCTTACAAGAAAATTTCACTCACCTAAGAAAAGATTTGGCTGGATGAATTTTTAAAACAACAGGATCTTCTCTGTATGTGAAATGGCTGCTTGTGCCTCGAATAGCCTCATCGATTTCCATTCTCACACGATATTCCTGGGGAATTTGCTGTGCTGGAGTGTAGCACTCCACAGTGCTTGTCGATATGCTGGGAGGACTGAAAACGGATTGCTTGTCACGATCATAAAACACATACTTGGTTTAAAACACTGTCCTTTACTGAGCCCCAACATTGCCTAAGCATCCGTTTGTAAAAAAAAAAGTCATTGATTTTTCTGCTGGATAATCAAATTGCAACAAGTAAGCATGACAGGAGGTAGAAATTGCAACAGCATGGCTTAGGCTCAAGATTCATCTTAATTCATTTGACTTGCACCTTGCCTGATGGAAGGTGTTGCCCTGGTACAGGTGACAACCCCATGAGCCCCTGAGCCCCGCAAAGGCAGGTTCCAGCCTGGAAAACAAGAGCACACTCCAGGATTAAGGAGAATGACTTCACCTGCTATAACCAAAGGATAATGCCTCTTTCAAATCCATACTCTCTGTTAAAAGCCTCAAGTAAAGGTTCTGGTGTGGGATGTACCAGATGCTGAGTGGAAGGCAGACGGCAAGGAGAAAGAAGGTGAAAATTCAGGAAGAGCTGGCTAAATTCAGCACATCAGCAGAGTCTCTGGGATATTCACCTTTCCCTTGCTATCATGCTGGCTGTGGAAGTCCTCCTCCTCCTACACTGAGATCAGTGGGTGAGTGGGCAGCAGGAGGATCCTGAAGTTTGAAGCACATGAAATGTGGCCACAGGGAGCAGGGCACATCAGAGACAAGGGTGGCAACTGACTGGAGAAGCAAATGTAACTCTACCACCTGGTTTCAGTGATTTGGGCTCAAGCACATCCATGGGCCATCCAAATGAGGTCGTTCTCTTAGAGTGTAAGAGATGGTCTCCAAATTAGACAAAAGGGACATTTTCCACAAATTTTGAAGCTTTCCAGGAAGGTGGGATTTGCTGTAAGGGATAGTGATTCATTCACTTGTATCTGGAAGCTTTTTAACATCTCTTAAAGGAAAAAAAGTAAACCTTGCTCTAGCTGCCCTCAGAACTGGGGAAAGCTAAACTGCTGTTTACCTAGAGAAACACCTGCCCTGAGAAATTGGTTAAGACCTGCATAGAAGTTTCCGGGCAACTTGACTAGTGAGAAAGAGGGGTGCTGGAGATGCTTACTGGGTAAGTCTCAGCTATTGTTCAATACCTACAGGTCTGCCTGATGAACATCTGTATCTGAGCTGGCTGCCATCCCACCCCCGTAGTAGATGTCTCAAACAAATCATTCCCAAAAGGTTTATGTATTTGTCCATTAGCTGACCAGCTGAGATGAAGACACCAATAAATTCAACCCTAAACTATTATGGAACAGAAGTGATGAAGATCTTTTTAGTGATCAGACTTGAATATCTAAATGCTTTCCTTGATTTATTCAGACTTGGCTGATTTGATCAAGAGCACACAATAAATCATTTAGCAGTAAAGAATAAATTCCATCTTTCCTGACTCTGAGTCTGACATTAACTAATAGGCTACTGCTTCCCCATGTTCTCCACAAGTGTGAAGTTCTACCACTATGACTTTCCATAAGATGATGCTCAAATTTCAGAGGAATTGCTGGATATCCTGTTTCTGGAACATTGGGCCAGATTCTGCCCTCGTCCACAGAGGTGACAATTCTGGAATCACCCTGCTGTACCTGAGCACAGAACCAAGTAGGATTTGTGCCATGGTAGAATGGCTACCAAATTCAGAACTCTTGTCTGCCCTTAGCGGAGAATCTATGCTTGGTATTTAACATTTATATACAGACGTGGTTGAAGGCATTTCCACACAGAACACATCAAAGATTCATGGCTGAGCTCCTACTGGACCCAGCAGAGAGCCACAAGAAATTCTGGCTTAAACCTCAAAACAATTTTCTAAATACCAGGAAAAGTCTTGAACTGATGCTGCCTCTGTTTTGCAGGCTGTTCACTGATAGCTGTGCAGAAGTAGTGCTCCTCTGCATGGGATAGACATTATCACACTGGTCAGGTTTCCACCAACAAGGCAGTAGGAAATGGTGACTTGTACCCACTGGCTGCTCACTGGCAGCTGCTGCATGAACAGCAGCTCTTGCTGAGAGAGGGATGCATGTGTGGGAATCAGGGTGACAAAAATGATGGGAAATAAGCAGTTTCTTGTCCATTAGAAGTGGATTTGATACTTCTCTATGCAACCTTTTAATGAGCTTAATGAAGACATTATAGAATAAATAAGACTTCCAGGGAACTATAGTCCCTTCTAGAAATCTTTCAGATATCCTAAACTCAGGATATAATCTAGAACTGAATGCTTATTGCAGTATAAATTCCCCAACAAGTGACACAAGGAGAGGAAAGCAAATGTTCGAATTTGGTTTTTTAACTCCAAGGCTTTTAATCTAGACATTTCAGTATTAAAGGCATTGTGCTTTAGTTAGTAGATTACCTTTTCAAAGTGCATGGTTGCTCACCAACAAAAATCCTCATGGATTTCCCACTGTTTAGGTATTTTCCAGCTACAGTCAGCAATGTTCCTCCAGATTTGGGGCCATAGGTGGGAGATATACTTGTTATTACAGGATTCTGAGGGGAGGTAAAAATAAAACCAGTGGATTATAAAATTCTTTTCAAAATGTAAAGAGGAGGAATTAAAATATTTATTAACATTTCCGTGAAGTAACAATAAAGCCAACAGAAATACAGAATTTACCATGCTGTATTGGACTCATGATGAATCCCTTCCAGTTAATATTGAAGCCAATTTTGACTATAAAGGTTTAATCATAGTGCTTACCACGTATGAAAATGTACCGAACAGTGTTTTGCCACGTCCAACAGAAACACTACTGGATATATTAAAACCTGGACGTTTTGCAGCAGGAACTGTGCATTCCAGCCTTTAAAAAACAAGGGAAAAAATGGGATTACATTTTTTTCTGATTTTCTGATTTTTCTATTTAAAATAGAACCACTTCAACGTCATAATAATGGAGGATCCATACTAAACAGATCATCAATCTATGTGTATCATGGATATTTCAGAAATAACAGCTAAAAGAACTGTGTCCCTCTTCTTCAACACTAAATACAAACACTGTGGTCTTTATAATACTTGGCCACAGAATATAATTTTAGTATATCAAATACATTTCAGAAAAAAGAAGCATGATGGAAAAAACAAATATCTTCTATTCAAATGCTGATGATTTTTTTGAATTTTCCTTTAGTATCAAATTTTGGCAGACAATAGGATTAGAAAAAAATGCATCATATACACAAATTTATTGTAAAAAATTAAATATTACCAAAAATTAAACTTGAACTTCTGCAGTAGCATGTGTCAATGTATTGTATTACATTCACATAGTCTCGTATATAATCTAGTCTCCTTAAATCATCTTGTTTCCCTTAAAACTGTTCAGAACAGCAGTTAGGAGAGTGCTCAACATTTCTGGAGCACTTGCTGGAGTATGCACTGCTATGTATGTGAATAGGAAAGCTGTGCTGTGATTTGCACATTGCTTTGGTGGTAGAGAGAGGATATTCACTAACTTATATTTCTTCAAGATAACAACCAGAGTAACCTCTGTCTTAAACTTAAGCCAGTGTCTCAAATGCTTATTTCTGAGGAGGAGGAGGAGAGGTGCAGTCGAGGGGCATAAGCCTCTGGATGATGAAATACCTGCATCTTCTCACACTTCTCTCCAGCAGCTTCACAGATCAGGAAGACAGAGGTGACATAACCTAGCCCAGCAGGATCCTGGCCAAAGGAACCTGCCCCCTTTTCAAACCTTTGAATAGATTCATTCTTGCCAGCTTCCACAGACGTTGAACAGCATTTCACAGACAAATCAGAAAAACTGCTGCAGGAGCTCTTGGCATAAACTAGAACTATCTGATCTCCATTTTGAGCATTGTTTTTCTTGGGGAGTTTATTAAACCATGGGGTTTTTTTCAATTTGAAATTTCAGAATCAGAGATGATATTTATAGGCTGAATGTTTGTATTTGCAAAAAAATCCATACTACATAAAGAACATCTGTATAAAAGGAAATTAATATTTTAGGTTTCTTACCTATTTTTGTTGCTAGACTTTACTTCCAGAGGACAAATTTGTCCTCCAATATGGACTACTGTATTTTTTAATTCAAATCTATTATTTTTGCTGAATCCGAAGTCCCATCCACACAGTGTCAATTTTGTCCCACCTTCTATGGGAGCGCTGCTTGGGAGAATCTGTTAAAAAATATTGTGTTAGTTGAATCAGGTTTTCTTGAACTTCATGTGGAGCTAAAGAATGGGTGAAGGAATAATTTTAGGAAAGCATTTCTTTTGGTAGATTATGTCCTAGCATTCATCTTAATTGTTCTTCACCTTTCATTTGTCACATTATGAGCTTTCTATGACAGTGGCAATAAATAACAAAACCTATACTAGAAAGCTTTGAAAGACAGTGTTTAGGGGCACTGAGCAAGCTGTGCATTGTAATAGTCTTTTAAATCCTGCCGTTCTTGTCTTTCACATCTTATTTCTGGAGTGTTAAACATACAATGTACTTATTTTGTTAGAAGCTGAATGCTGAACACAAAAGGACCCCCAAATGACCGTTTTTTGTCAGCTTGATGAAAGTTGGATTCAGAGTGAAGTAGCTTCAAAGACACCATAATCCAATATCACATTGACTGTGATAAAGTTAACACGACTTCAGCTATTCTTTCCTTAAATGTTTTACATTTGGTCACCTCTAATTCCAAGCTAAAAATAAACTGCCCCTCAGAAACATAGAGACAATCTACAAAGGAAATACTTTTTTTTTTTGTGTGTGTGTGTGTATTGTAAATTGTCCTGTAAAATATAACAATGGTGGGAAAAACGTAGAACACTATAGAAGTCTTACAAAACTCCGTAAAATACTGGTCAGTACTGTCAGTAAAAAAACCCTCCAAACCCACCAAAAAACCAACCAAAAAAAAGACATTAGTCCAGGAATTATGAGGACTTTCAACAATACTGCATAATTTTGCAAACATACCAGTACCCCTAGACAAACAAAAAAGAATGAAAGGAATGACAGACTGAATTTATACTTGTGATCATAATGCCTTAAGTATCTTAAACTTAATGCTTTAGTGATAATAATTTTGCCCCTAAAATGCAATACAGCTGTGTCCTTCAAAGGACCCGGCTTAATTTTCAAGCTGAAAGGAAAGTGTTTGAGTGATACTTGGCTATTATTTCATCTGGAAATCCAGTAAGACAGCACATTTCTTTTCAACTCTCTTGTAGCCATACTTCAAGACTCTCACAAATGAACTATTGTAGATAGGCAGCTGAAGAATACTTCAAAAGAATTATACCATATACTATATATGGGGAAATTTACTGCCCTCATTAGAAACCAGACAAAGAGTCTGATCTAACGTGCACTGAAGCCAGGAGGAATCTTTCCTGTTTTTAAAAGAGCTTTGAAGCGGCTCTCAATCAGCAAAGAAGAGGGAACCTATGCAGGAGCAGTACTTTTGCACAAATCCGTAAAAAAGGAGTGATACTCACACAGCCCCCAGACACACAACTGCAGCTAAGAGCATGGAGCTGTACTGTGCCCATGGAGTCTGTGCTATTCCCAGTTTTAACTTTTCCTTATTTCTTTGGGGTTTTTCTTCAAAATCTGGATTTGACTTCAGATCCTAGTTTTCCACTCTGTTCAATATCTCAGCACATTACCTATTTCTGAAATAACGAAACCCTAGCAGAGACTGAAATTGCTCTGTAGGGGTACAGGGTGTCCTGATGTTTTGTACAATAATACATTGACATGTGGCATTTGAAGAGTTCGAAATGTAATCCACAAGTTAGCAAAATAAGGGCTTCACAAAGCCATACAGAATAAAAATGGAAGGTACCCAACTGGTTTTTAGCGATCTTACACGCCAAAAGAGACTTGTGATAACAAACCTGTGTGCCTTAATTGAGGGATAGTAGGTATTTACTATATTCTGTCAACAAATTTAGGAGGCAAGACCTCTAAGTAGATAGCAAAAACTAAACAAACAAAATCTTAAAGTTTTGTTTTCAAGTTCTGCAGATATTCCCCCTGAGTGTTGTTATTCAAGATTTATTTTTGTTCCATTTGTTCTGTATGATGAAATGTCTGAAAGTCAAACATGGTTTTCCAGACTTTTTGTTGGGAGAGTTGACAGGAATGGATAGTGAACCTCCTGATCTTTGAACTGAGGTATATGTAGGCCTCTTCTGTGTACTTACATTGCACTGGTAGTAACAGAAAACAATCAAAATGCAAACCAGTTATAAATGCTATGAAATGCAGGATTCAAAAAAATATTGTGTTATCTCTACTGATAACATGGAGCAAGTCCTGCTGCAAGGCCTGTCATTCTGCTGCTCTCTGGACTTTTGTTTACGGCAGAAAGTTAAGTTTTTGTTTTTGGAAAAATTTAAAGCATTGTGTTTTCCTTTTATTTATGTTGACAGCTAATATCCACTATATACTTAATAAATTCTTTTAAAAAATACCTAATTATTAAAGTTTCTTTAGCCCATTCATTTTAATTCAGAGACAAGAACATGTACAACCACATATGAAATTTCCAGCAAAGCCTCCAACCTAAACAGGCAGCAGAAGGCCTGATGTTCTTGATACGTCTGATACAAAAGGCAGCTAAAATGACTCACTTTAAAAACAACAACAAACCATGTCAGATTTTTAACCACAACAAAGAATCAGAAGGGAGACCAATTTGTTTCTTCTTTTACACCCTTCACCTTTTAGCGTGACCTGAACGCCACGCGCAGATGCCTGCAATTTGTTCCAGCACCAAGTGATCTCCAAGGAGACTCCCTTGAGTCCCCTGGCTTCCCTCTAGAACTGCTTGTCCAGGCTGATGAAACTCCTCATTGTTGGCAGAGGCAGTGGATGGGAACAGACTGGGAGTCGGGCTGTGGAGGGGATGTGTCCCAGTGCCTGCCCTACTATACTGTCTATGTCTGGGCAGAGCTGACTGCTCCTCTCCAACCCACAGCTCCAAGGGAAAGTGCTTAAAGCAGGGAAAAGAGACAAGGATCTGCAGGACTCCATGGGAAAACACTGGGCTTCTTCTCTGCCATCCCTCCTAAGAGGAAAACGTGTATTTTTTTTTCTTTTCCCATTGTACACCACTCTGTGTAATAACCTGGGAAAAGAAGACTTAGTTAGCTAACAGCCACTGGACCAGACCCTCAGAGAGCAATCTGTTCCCCTCAGGTTAAAGCGATCATATGACATATCTCAAGCAATCTGTCCCTCTGAAAGCTGCAAAATATTAGGGAGAGGTTCGGACTGAATTTCAGATACAATGCAAAGCAGGTCATCCTCTGTTTGTTAGGAACAAAACTAGCTTGTTTCTTACATTTTATGCATATGAATTTAAAGACAGATCAGAAGATGATGAATAATCTGTTTTATATTTTTTTCAGTAATCATGTTAAATGTCATGGTCCAGTAGAGCATGAAATTTATCTTAACAGCTAGCAATCCAAAGAGATTTAAGTACCCAGCTGCGTTTTTCTCCTTACAAACCTTCTAGAAGCAACATCTACCAACATCGGCATGCAGTAATTCGAGATTCATTTTAATATCCATCAGTGTCACAGATCCATATTCATTACAGCAGTAGACTGGGCTTGTGCTGAGCAGGCAGGGCTGAGCCACATGGGGAAAGGGAGCACCTAGCCAGCCTCACACCTGTTCCCACTGCCTCACGTCCAAGGGGGCTCCCCTCCCAGCAACTTCACAGGGACTGCAGAGGTGGCTGTGGGGGGTACACCTCTTGGTCTAAGTGCCTGTGCATGGGCTCCAGGCTCTTGGTTCTTAAAACTGCTGAGTGCACGCATTCAAAATTAAAATAAAAGGGGGCTACATGAGCTCAGCCCCTCTGAAAATCAGAAACTAAGCAGTTCAGAGCCTGAGAAATTTTTTTTGAGCCATGGAAATACACAACCACTGTTGGAAAGTTTGCAAATTTAAAAACATTAAGGGATGCTACTTGTGCTTGAGGTCTAGAAAAGATGAAACAAACTGTGCAGGGTAGGTGAGCCCCTTGGGCCTGCAGAAGTACAGAAAAATGTATAAGAGCTAATTCTCAGTGTATACCTTTGAATTGGTGATTCAGTCTCATCCAAACTAAGGTGGAAAGGATTATTTCATTATCTAATACAACCTTTCTGAAATAAAGGTACTGCTGCATAAAGGAAAAGTAAACTATTCACATTCTGCATAAGCAATTTTTGTGCATCTCCTTTGAAAAGTAAATGGCAGTAGAAGGTGAGGCAAATTGCCCCTTCCCCTTCCATTTTCCATCCATTTTAGCTTTGATTCCTACAACTCTTCATTTTTTTTTTACTGAATTTTGCCTGTGTTAATCCTAAATTTTGTGTCTGAAAGGTCAACATGGAAAAAACCAACCCCATAAACACATGTTTCTATATTTATTTCTAGATTAATAGCAGTTTTGCCTAAAACTTTAAAACTTAAAAAAATTGTTGTACATGAGATCATATGCCTGGCAGAAAGAAATACATTATTTATTTAAAACCCCTTTTTTTATTCTCTCAAAGAGTTTGGCATATCAAATTTTCATCTCTGTTTATAAGTTGCATTCCAATGAAGGAAAATGAATTTTTAACTACATGATGTAGTTTAAATGTACTAACACAAGTGAATGGGTATAAATGCTACCAGAAAGTTTTACACTTGTCCTTCCCTTAGATCTCTAGTCCATCAACTGCCCTACAAACCTCTGCCTTCACAGTTATGTGACACTCCACATGAGAAGATTTGGTCCCAGGTACAGTACAAATCCTGCATTAACCATAGCTAAATTAAGACTGGACTGCACCAGCACAGCTCTCTGCTCATCTGTGCCTTTTTGTTCTCGCACACCCTTGATGAGCTTTGGCTGGCTGGCAGCAGCCTCTGGCTGCCCCTGTCCCAGGAGTGCAGCTACACGCTTGCTCCTCACTGGTGCCAACTGGACCCATGGGAACAAGGAGCCAGGGAGGGACATTATGTAAAAAGAACTTCTCCAGGTGCTTGATAGCAGAAAGAGGGAATTTTTCTCACAGAGAAACACCAGATTTTCCTCCAACACTGGACCCAGCACAGGGATGGATGAACAGCGGGAGCCAGAGACCTTCTGTGTTGGGTCAGGCTGTGGCAGCTGTGGGCAGGAAATGCTTTCCTCCACTTTTGCCTCTGAGAGGGGTCTGAGAGGAGGAGTGCTCCTATCTTTGACTGGCCTTTCCTGTCAGACCCCTGCCAGGCTGGCTCAGACCCATCTTGTTTCCCTACCAGAAGTGCTTTGTAGGGCCAGGGATCTCCCAAGGCTGGTCAGGATGATCAGACAAACCTGTCCACCCATGAGCATCTTAGCCCACAATACTCAGGGAGACAACGTGCATCCAGTCAGAGGATTTATGGACATCAAGGCTGAGGGGAAGTTGGGGACAGCTGAAAATTTATCATGATTACATAAACAGAAGATGTCTACAGAGTGCAGACTCTTCTTCCCTCAAGAAATAAATGTGAGAAATCCACCATTTTACCTCATAAACTGTAGGCAAGCAGGTGTCCTGGGTCCAGGTGTTGCTGGGGCACTCAGAAGACCTGAGGCACTGCTGGCTGCACCAGCCACACTGCATGAAGGCCGGTGCCAGCAGGCACTGGCTGCAGGACCTGAAGTGACGGCAGCCTGGCCCCTTCAGCGGGATCTTTGTTATCTGTTGATGGAGAGACATGATGCACACATCCTTTTAATACGTACACTAAGTGGCAAGGAGAATCTCTATTTATGCATAGTGTGCTGGTGCTACTCAGATTTCAGATGTGCAAGCCACAGTTCGACTTCTCTTTAGCTCGGTAATTATAGGATCTTATAAGTAATTTAACTGACATGATTTTAAATTCTCTTGGGAGAAACCCTAAAGGCATCTTAATGTTATATACAGTTACTACCAGCATCTGGTGTTTACAGCAAGATAGCATTTTTTGCTGATGGAGAAAGAAAACAGCAGTGAGCTCCTCCCAATTCTGCACCACTTCTTGGAAGAAAAACAGTGTAGCTCAGTATGCTTTAGTTTATACGTCTGTTAAAATAGGCATGATGGCTATTTCAGCTTTGGTGAGCTGTATTAATATCTGTGGCACACTTACAGCATGTGACTACCCATGTACTTGTTAACACCTATCATCAAAAAACCTATACTGTACCTAAAGTATAAGTTAAAATTTATATTGCTTAAAATATCAGGGTAGTTATGAAATAGTCACTAAACATGTAAGAATTATTTTTGGTCAAAATACTGAAATGAATATATAATTACATTACTATATAAGTGCCTTATATTTCTTTATACTTCAGTACCTTCCTTAAATTAATTTTGGACATTTTCTGAAGATCACTCATAAATATCTCATACATTTCTAGTAAATGATTAATAACAGCCTTTACTAATGGCTGATGTATTTCTGCAAGTTCTTATAGAACTCAAGGAGTCAAGTTATTGCTTACGATTATGGTTTAGGATTATCTGTAATATTATCTGCTGATGTTTAAAACCTATTCTTCAATGCATATCTACTTATGACAATAGCATATTTATGACAGCTCTTCATTTTTATTAACTCTTTGTAGGCTACATGCTAAAGTAATTTCCAAGCTTTACTGCCTTCCAGTTTTAAAAACACCCATGAAACACTTGCACACACAACCCTCCTTAAAAAGTTACAGTGTTGTGACACAAACCAACAAAAGCCAGGAAACTGAGCACCATTCTTTTCTTAAGCCATTGTGTGTTTTGTCTTTGCAAGCACTCGAATTAGGGACAGGGTTTCAGCCTTAAAATTTGCATTTCCTGGCTTTTGTTGGTTTATATCACAAGCTCTTACATTATTTAAACATTTCTCAATATTAGGCTGTCAGTTTGTTTAGTAGGGGAAAAATATATCTTGGAGGAAACTTGCAGCCCCAGTGTTCCCTAGGGAATGGCAAGGCTATGAGGATGCAGTGCATAAAGCAGCAGTGTGAACAGCTGCTCTTACCGAAAGTTGCTGCTCTGAAGGCAGGTTTACACAGTGCACAGAAGGATTAGATTATGAACCACTCACCTTTTTTCCAGTCACTACCAGGGTATAGCCATCATCTGTCAATGAATTCTTGACAACAACTTGGGGAGAGATGGGGTGGGAATCTAGCTGAAAGCTGACATGTGGAGCTGTGGGTTCTGAACGGGAAACCACTATCTAAGAAAGAAAGAAATTTTTAAAATCAGCAGGCAGTATGTAACAAAAATGCATGCTGCTCAGCTGTCTCATGTTCTCCGCTTGCATTAATTACTTTGCATTACATTGCATAATATTTTGCATAATGTTCCATCATAATCTGATTAAAGTGCTATAAAATCTACTTTATTTAACACAGCCAAATCATGGCTGTTGGAGGATCCTCAAAATACACCATATTTATTAAAATATGCAGGAGTCACTGCATGTTTCCTAGTCCTTTAATTTCAGGTATTTATAAATCACCATAAAAAATGAAGATAGGTCATTTAGTCAGTCCTATACATTTAAGAATGAAGAATTTTATCTACAATGTCTATTTAAAAGAATCTTAAAACTCCAGGTCTTCAGAAGTCAAAAACATTTCCTTTTATTTTCCCTTTGGTCCTTCAGTTTGAAAAGTAAACTTCACCCTGTGTCAACAGTCTCTGGTCTTGCTGCACGTGGGGCAATTAGATTACAAAGCTATGTCAGGCACTGCAGGTTGCCACTGTGGGCAGCCCCTCAGAGCCACAAGTATGCAGACCTCAATACCCAGAGCTGCCGAGATGGCTGCTGCACTGACAAGCTCCTTGCAAGATTTGGCTGGGCACCTTGAGCTCTGGCTCCTGCTGATTTCTGTGTGAGCCGGGTGTCCGGGACTGAGTATTCAAAGCACTTCTTAAATTACAGAGAATGGTGGAGGATCCTTTAGGAGATGCTCCAAAACAGAAGCCTAATTTAGTTGTCCTGAAGCCCCTTCGCAAAAAGCCTTCCCTCTCTTCCTCTGTCTTTAGATTTTAGGAGATCTTGGGGAGATTAGTCACACCAGTATGAAATTCCCCCACTACTCATCTCTCTGCATCTTGAGTTACCTAAATACTTCTGAGAATCTGGGCCTATTCCTGCAAACACACGCCTAACTTTACTACTGTAACTTTGTTGACTTTAACGGGATGAGTCATGGCTGTTAAGCAGAGGCATAAAGCATCTGCAGATCAGGGTGGATATTTGATAGCAAGATTTTATAGGCTTGGGCCTGCAATCCAGAAGGATGTGCACCCAAATGTGATAGCATCAGGCAACAAAGGCAGAGGATTGTTTACATGAGGGAATATCATGTTCATGTTTCAAAAGCTGTATCACGTGTAGTTTACTTAAGGAATTTAGATAATCAACATTTGCTGAGAAGTTAGGATTCAATGGGGTTCATTATTTAAAAAGATTGAAGCCACTCTGGAAATAACTCATATGTCAAATGTTTCATTTTTTACTATAATGAAGCTTTTCTTCTGTCTCCGAAGGCAGAATCAGAACAGCCAGGACATTGACTTACACGATTTCACTGGCTTTTTGCACTGCCAAGGTCTTTCAACAAGATGGCTGACTCCAAAACTAGACTTAGAGATGCTGTAATTATAGCTGATGTTTTGATGTAATTCAAGACTTAAATAAAATATATGAGCAGTTAATTCATGCCGATAACTGCTTCACATCCCAGAGGTATTTATAGTTAGGGGTTGCAAGAGGCTTTTTTCTTTAAAATGAAACTGGCTTTGTTATAGACTTTGCTATGGATTTATTTCACCACACAGAAAGTGCAGCTTTTAGAAATCAATAAGGTATGATCATTTTTGGTGACACAGAAGTATGGTCTCTGACTCAGTGTAATAGGGCATGAGCTCTGTTTTTCTATTCAGGACAATGAAAAATAGAATGTACTGGAAAGCTGCATGAAAAAGCTTGATTAATGTTGGCATTATGGGAGAGGTAGCACCACAGCTGCAAATACCTTTTTAGTTGATCATTAGCCGTGTCTCATCTCGAATACCCACTGCTATAAAATGCTAAGAATTCTTTTCCATCATTAATCCAGGCTTCCTCTTATTGCCAAGCATTCTTTCTGATTGAGCCACAGTTTTAACCCTTTAAACACATCTGCATTCCAACCTCACAGCAATACATGAAAATTTGGATTCCATCTCTACAATCTTGGAAAAATTACTCGGTGCTTTAAACACTGACTGACCTTTATTTTACTGAGGTTGATAGTCAAATCACCTGCTCAAAGCCCAAGTGACTAGACCTTGACCTCATGACATACAGGGAGCTCAGATTACACTTACTAACTCATGGAATAAAAGTTTGGATTTCGCTTAGAACTAATCTACCAGCCTACAGTGCTGCTATAACAGAGATGCAAAAATGTTCTTTTTGGTCTATACAACTGTGTGATTTTCTCACACATCAGCCCAGTCCTTGAAATTCTATCTTACCCTTATCCAACATAATCCTGAAAAAAAAAGCAATTTGAAGACAGCTTCTACAGCAGGAAGAAGAGGCTACTTAGGACTCCAGTGTCGTTCTTATAAAGCTCTGGTTTTTATGGCTTGGGACTGAGCTGGTATGTGTGCAGCATAAATTTAATCTGCCATGGACACACCAACATACAGGGACTACTACCATGAAAATGGTTCAGTACTACAGAAGGATTTCCCTCTGCAAAAACTATAAAATCCTGAGGGGGTTGGGGGATGTCTTTTTTTGGAGGGAGGGGGAAGAGTGGATGTTGGATTTTTTAATTTACATTTTAATAATTAATTTATTAACCAAGCATTTCTCCAGAGCATAAGAGAAATGAAAGCTTATTTACATGCCTGCACTCAAGCAATTAGGAGTGAGGGAAGGTCTTGCACAGATAATTAACCAAAGGAGAACAAACAGGCATTAGCAGTAAATGGTCAGTGACTGCAATAGTAAGAAGTCACCAGAGGTGTTCTATAAGGTGTGTGTGCTGGGGTCCATTCTGTTCAATATACCCATAAATGAGTTAGAGAAGTGGTTGAGCAGTCCAGTGATAAAGTTTTCTGATGATATGAAGGTATTCAAGGTGGTTAGGATGAGGAAAGACTATGAAGGAAGGCAGAAGGACTTTACAAGACAGCATGCCAAGGCAATAAAATGGCAGGTGAAATACAACAAAGAAAATTAATTTAAAGCGGCATATGATAGTTATTAGCAGCAGCCAAAACCAACCTAATAAATACTTAGAAATTATTAGAAAATGATTAGGGAACAAATCAGAAAACACCACAATAACATATAAATTCATGGCTTGCCTGAAACTTAAAAACTCTGTGCAGTTCTAGTTGCCTCTTGGCAAAAAAATGTGTTAAAAAGGGAAAAAGCTCAGAGAAGGGAAACAAAGATGATCAAAAGTCTGTAATGAACAATGACTGAGTATGGTATATGTGGAATCTCTATGAAAAATGAATAGAGAATCATGAGTGGGTAGAGACTAACCATATACTCTCTTCTCCATCTACCTGAAAGGGGGTTGTAGCCAGCTGGAGTTGGTCTCTTCTCCCAAGTAACAAGCAATAGGACAAGAAGAAATGGCTTCAAATTGCACCAGGGGAGGTTTAGATTATGTGTTAGGGAACATTTCTTCACCAAAAAGGCTGTCAAGCATAGGAGCAAGCTGCCCAAGGAAGTGGTGGAGTCACCAACCCTTGACGTATCTAAAAGACATGTAGAAGCAGCACTTAAGGACATTGTTTAGTCGTGGACTTGGCAGTGTTAGGTTAATGGTTGGACTCGATACTAGAGGTCTTTTCAATCCTAAATGACTCTATTATTCCATGATTTTATTCTAATAAAAATTCTAAACACCACCAAAAGACAAAACAAAGACTTGGGTTCAAGGCAAACAAAAGAATATGACATCCTAGCAATATGTGATGACCTACAAGACTCCCTGCCAAAGGATGTGAATGCAAGAGAAATGCACATTCAAAGGCAAACTCCACAGGTACATGGAAAGAGCTAAACAGACAAAAATCAATAGCTCAGGAAATCCCCAGAAAGGAAAAGTTGGAGACTTGAAGCAGAGGTAGTAGCCATGTATGTCTGGGTCCCTAGGCATCCACTTGTCAATACTGCTGGAGACAGGGCACTGAACTAGATGAACCCTTCATTTAAATACATGTGGCTCTTCTGATGTCTTTGAGAATCACATTCAATATCAGTAACTATGACACCAGACATCCTTCTCAAAGCAAACACAGTATTTGTTTCTCTATTTAGAGAAAAACAAACAATTTTCTTCCAGCATAGCTCAGACTACTTCCACTAAGATAACAGCCAACAGTTAATTAATTAATGAATATATTAACATATTCTATATACTGGAAGTCAGTGATCACTTAGTTCCATGAACACTAAAACTATTAATTTAAATATTCTTTCATTGCCATCAGCTAGTACTAATGTTAAATATGAAGACTTGGGTCTAGGTTTGTCTGTGCATAATATGGCAAATTAAGACTGTAATAACTTGAGTTGAAAACCAGCATGCAACAGCTTCTTTTAAAAATCATTCTGATGCTCAGTTCTGCTAGTCAGCAGGATTGAATTACAAATGTTACTGTCTACATGTTGAAATATCTTCTGCAAAAATGAGAGGCCTTCTAAAAGGAATCCAATCTAAGTATCATATTGTTATTTTTTCCCTGGATGTCTGGCAGGTGTATGCCATTACCAAGCAGAGATAGGCTCAGGGTTAACTTTATTGTGCAATGCCTCAAATGCCCTGGGATATGCAGCATAGCCTTGCAAAGGGCACATATGTAGCCATCTAAATGCTGTATATCATTCTAATCCTTGCAGAATATAATGGATATCTTCTGAAGAGTGTAAGCTTTTCTACTCAAACTGAATATTAAAACATATGTGCTCTCGAAACAGTTTTTCAGCACCAGGTGTTAATTTTTATTTGGCTACATGGATTTTGCATTTTGCAGTGTTTGATACCTTTTTTCCCTGCAAGAATCAAGATACATTCTTTACCACAGAAAAAACTGCTGTCATAAATGTTAAAAGTTGAGCTATAGATATGGAAATGCTACTTATCAAGAGTTTGCCACAGTTTTCTGTTGGCTTAAAAATGAAAGATGGAAGGACTGCAGCTATTCACATTCCTACAAATGCTCATGTGCACAGTTTGCATTTAGCCTTAAATAGGTCAGACTGCCAGTATTGAGAAGCCAGATGAATTGCTGGGGCATTGAAACAGGACAGCAGTGGGCACTGAGGACAACATTTGCAATGACTCCATGGGCATCCCATCACTCTTTCCTCCTCCAGGCTCCGTAGGGTTTAAAGTCCATGCTCATATGTTTCTTGACCTTCTTGCACTTGCTTCAAATATAGCTTGCCACTTGCACGGGTGGGTTTTATTACAACTAAATTTGTCTAGAGGGACAGGAACTGGATCAAAAGGAGTTTGATAAATTCAAATGTGCATATGGCTTCTAGTACACTACGGTATAAACTGGATTTGACTGAGCACAGTGAAAGATGCAAAGCTCTGTATTTCTTTGCTCTGTGTCGACTCATTTTGCTGACAGGCACCATGGCTCTGAGTCTTGGTTCCTGGAGTGGTGAGGTCTTGGTGCTTTGCTGCTTGCAAGAGAGCAATGTTGAAGACTTGGCTCTCTTGCTGAATTCTGGGACAAGTTTTCCCAATCCTTGAATGCAGTTACAAATAAAAAGCAGATGTGACTTTTTTTCACTGATTTCTGTAGCATGCATTATATTCCCTGGCATGTAGTCTATGAAAGCAGCTACAACACATGCTAAGTTCTCTCTTTTTGGGGAAATGAGATGTGTGTTAAAGTTTGGTCGTGGTGTTTGTTTTTAATCATAAGTATTCCTGGGAAATGAGTGTGATTATCAAGTGTCTGTCTACTTGGATGTGAAAGACAACAGATTCGTGCTCAGTGTGTGAGAATTTCCCAAACCACTGATTTGTGAGTGCCCCATTCCCATACCTCATCAGGCAGAATCAAAGGCAACAAAATAAATGATAAGGCAGCAGGTTAAGGAAACCCCAAAAAGCTCTTTATCATTCAAAGCAGAATGAAATGATGAAATTCAATGTCACAGCATACCACTGGGACAAAACAAAAATAAATTTAAAAAACAATACGCAAAACTGAGGATAAATAACTATTAAGGATAAGGATAAATAACTATTAAGGGCCAAATATGGGTGCAATTTCCAGCTCAGGGTATCTCTGGGTCACCAAGTACCCGAAGCTGGAGGGTACTGAGAAAGGTATGACTGTGTGCTTTTACTTGCCTCATTCCCCTCCCTTACCTATCTTAGCCCCTGCCAGAACTCTGCTCCTTGAACCTTTATTATAACTCCATACAACCTTTCTTAGCAAAATGTCTGGTTAAAAATACCAGGATATAATGGTTATTTAGAATAAGGCTTACTATTAATCTGTACTGTTTCATGTCTAACTAGTGCAGGGAGCCCCCAGGGAGGGCGAGTGGCCTGTTGTGTGATGTGCAGTACTCCAGCAAGGCCTATCTGTGCCATCATGCTTTGGTTTTTGTGCCCGAAGCCATTTTCTGTCCAGAATCTGCTCAGATATGGCAATGCATTACTATGTTTTGCTAATGCTTGGTTTTCAGCTAGCACTGGCTCATGTCCAGCCAGATGGGACAGGACTGCAGCCAGCATGTGGCTGATGGCACCTCAGAGTCTATGTATGCCCATGGGAAGACCCTTTCCTCACCTCCAGAAGCAACACGATGGATGTCCTACTGAACCATGAAGATGAGAGGGCCCATGGTGGGGTCTCTCATTCCACACTACAGCTGCCCCACTGTGCACTGAGTTTCACTGGCATAGTCAGAAGGATGAGGTGGCGCTGCTGCCAAAATTGCATCTGTAGAGAGTGGTTGCCCATTGCAGCTGTAAAATGTGTAGTGAAAATTTCTCTAGCCCCCTCTTCCTCAAGAAGGTCACCAACAAGCAGTGCATCTGCTGGGGTGCTATGTTGCTGAGGCCAGCTTCAAGTGTAGGGGGCACATGCACTATCCTGCTTCCAAACATAATCTCAGGCTGAGATCCAGCCTCTGCTACATCAAGGGCATTGATCTCTTGTTCATTGTTACGGCCAGACCAAATGCAAGCTTTTAAGAATAAATCTTGTTAGACATTCCCATATCCCACACTTCCCAGGGCTACCACAAAGATTTCCTCTTCCTGAAGAACTCATTTCATCATCACTCATAAAACACTCTCTGAAGTAATAAAAACTTCAGGCAGAAAAGACCCAAAACACCTTGAAACCAAGCAAAAATAAAAGATATTTTATCTCAATGTATCATGGGGTGGAATTTTTTTTGACAAACTATAATTTCCCAAAATACTGGCTGGTAATGTAAGTGTCTTTTCCAGTTGTGAGTTGTATTCTCAGCGTAGTTTGGTTTGAACAGAATAAGGCTGTTTTACACCAGCTGAAAATCTGATTCCTCAGCTATAGCAGTGTGACTGGGTGCTGTTTTCTAATCAAATAACCACTGTGAAATACCTGATTCACTATGCACCCAACAGCTGTAGTTACAGTCTGTGTTCCCAGTCACAGTCTGAAAACAAGCACAATAAGAAAGGCCGAAACAGCTGCAACTTCTCAGCAGAAAAAAAAAAAAAAGAGAAGGGGAAAAAAAAAAGTTTGTTGTCAGGCTCCAGCTTAGGAAGGAAGTAAAGCCATTTTTCTTTTCTGTCTCATGCATGTCAGCTGTCTTAGAAAAATTATTACTGGTCTGTTTTGTAACAGAAACTCCACAATATTTAGTAAACTACACACTCCAATCTATTCATGGCCAAATACAGATTTGACATTTCTGAAGCAGCCAAAACATGCTCAGTATGTTAATGGGCTGCAGTACTTTTCAGGAGAGATCTGGAATTCACCTCATGGCCCTAATTATCCTCCTTAGAAGAACACATGCATCTTGTCTATTTGGACCATCCAGATTGATTTTATTTTAGTCCCAGATTTTGGCTGAAAAAAAAAAAAGCATTTAGTGAAGGAGCCTATATTTACTTTCCAGTATCAGTGCTTTCTAAAGCTGTTCTGGTGAATAATTCTATTTTATCGAACTAAAAGCAGAAAACAACAGGTAAGGATTCCTTGGTTGGATGAAAAATACCTGCTTCTGCACTCTGAATATTACTGGTTCTTTAGAAGACTTTTTTTAAATAAGTAAAATGTGGGCTATGTTCTGAGTTGGGTCATTAACAATTTTGATGCATAATTCTATAAGCTTTGGGGGAATCACTTGTAAAGTTAGGAACTACTCATTGTGATACATCTCTAAATACATCCAACCCCCAGAATCTGGTAGCCATCACCTACAGAAGGAAAAACCTACATGTTAAATCTGTTGAAGTTTACAGCTATGCTATGCTATAGTCATGTGGTAAAGAGATAAAAATAGATGGAGACAGAAATAGAGTTGGAGACAAGGGGAATATAGGAAGGTAGAAAACGATGAGCAGAAGAAAAGCAGAAGGAGATGGAAAGATGACAGGAAAGAGGAAAGAAAAGAAAGACAACATCAAGTGGTTGGCTGCTGATCAAGTGTAAGCAAGTATAATGGGGGTATATGAGAAACATTCTCAAATAAATTTCTCTCAGGTTCAGTAGCTTGCTGCTGCACCTACTGGCTTCCACAGCACAGGCTTTGAGCTCCAATTCAATTTAGATGACAAGATCACTAAGTTTTCAAGAGATCCTCCCCTACCCCCCTTAAATGTTTCATAACAACTATAAGAAACCCTAAATCAATGCAGCAAAAATGTAATTCAAATGTTCATTACTTTCACCAAGCTGTTGCTTATCTGGACACTTCAGGGTGCTGTTTTCAAAGACAGAGGTACTGTACTATTACTTCTTTTAATCTCATGGATGGCTGCTAGTACTGAAATTTATGTCAGAAACTAAATTGTCTAAATATGGTAAGGTTTGGTATTTCAGAGAAGATACAAAATGAAAGGGTTGAGCCGATTTTCTAAATTTAGAAATCTATATATGAATATTTTTTTCTTTTGCTTTTAAATAGTTGGCATGATAACATGTTCTCAAGATACTAACACAATACAACCAGTTTTAAAACAGGTTCCCTTATAGGTAGAATTTCGTAACTAATTTTCTCTGAAAGCATACCTGTGTCTGAAGTCAGCTTTAAATACCTACAAGTTACAAGGAGATTGCACGGGAAAATTCAATATTTGCTTGTACAAAGACCTAAAAATATGAGTACAAATGACTGTGCAAAAGTGAGATGCATAATAAGTGAAGAGCTGAGGATCCTTTGCAATATGTTCCAACAGATTTCTGAATGAAACTACATTACATTTCATCGCTAAAAATGTGTGGAAATCTTTGGGGAAATCTTTTTGATAAATTAGGCCATTGTTAGATTATCCTGATTTTTTAACCAATTTTACTTCAGTAATGGTCATATAATAGCTTAATTTTTAATGATCGAATTCTCATTGCAGTTAATAGCTATATTTCCATAGAAACACTACAAATCTGTTTTAGTTGGGCATTTCCTAATGAACATGTTTGAAAGCACTTCCTAGATTACTATTAGAGAAAAAAAAAAAGTAAGAGAACATTAAATTCTGCAAAAATCTGTGTCTGATCTATCCTATAGATCTGGTATCCCTTCCAAAATAATTTAAAGACAAAACAAATACTAACCTTTTAGTTGAAGGTAGTATCATTAAAGCTAGTCAATATGCTTATTCTCCTGCTAGTTGCACCCAACCCTCAAAGAAAGAGATCCTATTTAGTACAATATGAGCCCAATGCTGACTTCCCCCTGTAGCTGAAGCCAGTCTGATTCAATGATGAGAATATTTCTGCTAATGGCCATGTGCAGTTTGCACAATAGCCTTTTCTTTTGATCTGTAACTGAACCTGGAATGGGAAATGTATTCTGGAAATATTTAATTGTTCCGTGAGTTGGGCAAACATCTGAATGAAGTGTGTGCTGCAGGATTTGAATGAATAATTTAAAGAACATTATAAATAAAAATAATGCTCCCTTGTGCTTTCTACCAAACCTTCCTAAAAGCTTTGTGACAGCCCAGAAGAAATGCTGGGAATAAGAGAGTAGTTGTTATTAATTGTATTTTGTAGATAAGGAAATTACTTCAGAAAGGTTAAACAAATTGCTCATGTTCGCTGTGTGAATCAGTATCTGCTTTCAAGAACAGAGCGCAGTTTGGGCCCATGCTCGGTGTGTAGCTCTTAGCATTTGCCTTTCCTGCACAGAAGACAGACTGCATCTTGAAGTTATCAAGATCATCATAGGATGTTAAGGTAAAACTGGCAGCGTTGGCATTGAAAGTTTTGTTACAATTTTTTTGGGAGGGGAAAAGAGAAACATGGTTTTCCCCATGTTTTCATCTGTCCTTTGTGGCAAATCACTTTGATCTCCTTGCCTGTAGAAGCATTACAGAATTTGCATTATGCAGCTGGTTCCATGTCCAGTCTGTGCAGAAGAGTGGAAGTATGGATTCCCTTTATCCAGACAGGGTGCGTATACTGAGGACAATATATAACCCTACACACTGCTTGCAGCAAAAAAATGAGGGGAAGGGAGAGAAGAAAGGAAAGGCTTGTTTCCATTAAAGGCTACATGTCCCCACATATTTTCTATGGAAGGTATGGGAAATGGGAAAAACTGGAATGGCACAGCAACTGATGGTCTTCTCACAAGGTTTCAGCTAACGATGGCTGTGGGACAATAATACTAACTTTGGTGACTCTCTATAGCATACAGAGCAAAAAGTCCAGAAGACTGCCAATACTTCAGGAAGCTTTCTAGGAGACAAATAGTATTGGCAAATTGAAATAACACAAGTCCTTGAGTGCAAGAAGGATCCAGGCTGAGATGCATGTCCAGGCTGGACTCTGTGGCAGCTGGAGAAGCCAAGCTCTCCAAGGAAGTTACTGCAGGATGACAGTGGTTGAAATAAGATGGGTGAATTCAAAGTATTTTGTCTTTGTTCTTCTGGTATTTGATTTTGACTGGCAAGATTTTAAAGACTGTTGCCTCTATGCATTATATTTATTTCATTAGTCACCTACAAAGAAGACAAGTAGTATAATCTACCTGTCTAGATTAGTTATGTACTCAGTGGAGGGAGACAGACTACTCAGGAGGGTGATTTATCACTTTTTTATGGAAAACCTCTTTTAGGACAGGAAGAACTGTAATCCAAAAGAACAGAGTGAGATAGGGGTGAGCAAGAGCCTGAAAATCTAATACACATTCAGAGAAACTTGAAAGTAGGTGGAGAAGGAGCTAATCTCAGTTCTACAGCTGTGAGTCATAGGCTATGGGTACACGAGCAAGGAATTTGGTGCCAGAGGAGTGGATCAGTATATAGAAACAACTAATGCTGAGGCTCCTGCTTCTACATTATAAACTGTCTTGGCATTTTACATTGAATAGATTTAATCTTATCCTCTAGCATAAATCACCATACAAAGTGTACTTTTGAAGCTGTTTGAATAATCAGTCACTGTTTTAGACCTTTCTGCCCCAGAAGGGATTGGAGCCTATTTGATGTCTATGCAAGACAGTGCTTTCAGTTTAGTTTTCTTTGAAAGAGCTCTTGTTTGTATGGACCAAAACAGTTCTGTAAACAAAGCCAGCTGGAGATCATGATAGAATTTGCTCCTCAACCACTATTCCAAACCACAAACTCCAGGTAAACACTTAAAATGCTGAATGCTCTATTAGACATTTCATTTATATTCCAGAAGCTGTATTCTATTTGGTAATTTCAATTTTCTAATCCCCTTTTAAACTGGGGTAATAATGCTTCTCCCTTTTCACCATCCTGCTAAACTCCGGTGGTTTTTTTTTATTGTGAAGTTATTGTAGTAATATGGTAATATTTACCTGCATGAAGCGGCCCTCTGAAGTTCCCAGATTAGCAATGGTAAGGTTCCCTTTGGTGAAGACAGATATCGAAGTTAACAGGACACTGTTGAACTGGCCCATGAACAAGTCAACCCGCTGCAGCGGAGTCGTAACTTCTAAGCGATATTCATCATCTTGTGCTCTGCAGTATGAAGCATTTCTTGAAAAAGCCTGTTTGAAAATGAAGTACAGATGAGTAGTCTTTATGAGTAGCAATAGATCTTTGTCAGAATGAAGTCATTTAGCACAAATGCATTCGACCAAAAGTATTTTAAAATGTTTCAAACTTAATTGCTTCATCAGTTATGATGTTCCATGAGGAAGGCAACAAGTTCTTAATGTTAAGGGAATGTTTCTTTTAACTTTTTAAATCATGTCTGCAGGAATAAGACATAGGGTCTTTATTTAATTAGATGATATGGGTATAAGCGCATATATCAAGGTATCCTTTCTCATAGTGACTTCCTTAATGCTGCTTCTCCAAGAGTCTGAGAATTCTTGTACTGCAGAGCCTGCCCAGTGACACACCTACTTCTAAAACAGCTTCCCAGAAAAAGATTCTCTAACAGCAATGTGATTTTTTATATTAAAATAACAATTTCCAATATTCTTCTTCGATTTTCACCACCTTTTTCAGAGATAAAGTGGAGAAAAAGAGAAAAAAAAGGGAGATAAGTTAGGAAAAATATGTTTCTGATTGTATGTTTAAATGAAACTGTGGGGAATCCAGATTTTGATAATTACTCAGATTATTGTATTGATCATATATGGTTCATGCACTATTTCATCTGATCTCTATGTGTCTTGAATGTACTAAAATAATAGCTGCATTTGCAGGATTTTCTCTTTCATTTCGGGAATAGAGATTACATGTTTTTAATTTTCATTGGAAAAAGTCTTGAACAATACACTTTAAACTACCTCTGAAGAAGAATATAACCTCCTAACAATTAAACAGTCATCTAGTAACTGATAATTTCATTATTATTGATACTACATCATCTGTTTTGGGGACATTGTATAAAGATAATAACCAGGACTCACTTAAAGGATCTTTAACCAGTTTAAATTTGGAAGTCATGTAGCATATTCCCACGTTGACATACTTTATGAATAAACATTTAGGAAGATTATTAAGAATCTTATGGTGGTTCCTTCTGTTGAAATCAATAGTGAGCTTAATTTCTCCTATTTTTTTATTGATTTGTTTTTTGTCTCAAACAGGTTTAAAAAAATCTTTTAAGACAGTCAAGCGTCTTTTTACTAAGTCAAATAGATCTGCATCATACCCTTAAAGAGCATGTAGGAGTAAAATTTTATTGTCTTCTTTTCTAGATTTAGATGTCTTTCCTCAAAGTATGAAAAAGAAAGCAATGACTGAAGAATTTCTTGTTGGCCTAACTCTGGTGAATTCCAGACTGAAACCCAAGGCATTGAAAATACTATCAACAAAATGTTCAGCCTAGTAGCTCAGTCCTTTGCAGTTGAATTGTGATGTTTCTGAGCTGAGCCCAGCAACAGCACTTGCAGGTGAGGTTTACTGTGGTCCCTAGGAGTTGCAGTCAGCACTGATGCCAGCTTTTCTGAAGGTGCCCTGTCAATTTACTGTGCCATTTAGGTGAAAGACTGCATCAGACCAAATAAGCAGTTGAAATCTCTGTGCAGTGCCTTAATGATAGAGAAAAATGGCTTCCAAATTAGATCTGGTACAGCAGTGACTTAATAGTTTGGTTATCCACATACTAAAGGGTTTACTGTATTAGTTTTCTTATTAACTGTTAATATACAATGCATTTTGTTCTGCAGGAACTGAACTAATACTTTGAACTAGGAACACTGAACATACTTTAAGTATTTTTTAACCCAGTGTTTGAATGGGTTAAATCATCAATGGGCAAATTTAGCTTTTCTTTGTTTTGGCTATCAAACAAGTTAAAAGCTGTATTCTTTTGCACTCATATCCTACCAAGTCTAAAAGTATTTCTGAAACATCTGTGCAGATTACTCATACAATGAGTATGAATAGTTCAAGTGCAGAAAGATGTACAGTTTTCATGCTTTTTGAAATAAGGCAGATTTCTGATTTTACCCTCCCCCAACCTGGGATCTTTGCTCTTTCCTGTAACTGCTTTTTTCCATAAGCAAAGACTTTGGAAAGAGATGTTTCAGTGCTAAGATTAAAGTACTTCCTCCTACATAGTCATTTCAGCACAATTCAAACATCCTAACATGCTGCCTCATGAAACCCTGTTCAAGCTCTTTGGAAAAAGTGGCTAGATTTTCCTGCTTGCCCTGACACCTTTCTTAGCTTCTCCAAAGTCAGCTCAGCCACAAAGTCAGCTCAGCCTTCCTCAGAGATGCCATAATTTTGTCTGTCTGCTGAAGAACCTGGAGATTGTTACACGTACGGTTCTTAAAAAACCTGGTGCTTCATGGATTAACCATAATGTAGGGTTGGCTGTTCGAGAAATAGGAAGGCTTTGATCTTTGAGTAGAAATGCAGAGATTAAAAGGCTACTTAGAAAACTAAAGGAAGATTGATAACAGGGAAAACTTTGGCAAAGAAGCTGCTTTAAATTAACACTTTTAAGCCAGATTCACTCTCTCTCTCTCTCCTTCCCCTCCTCCCTCCCAGAATACACATAACTATCTATTTGGCTGTCAATGTGGAAAAATAACTGATGTCAGATGATGCACTCAGGATATTATGCCAAGTTCCACTGAGAAATCACACAACTATTGAAATGGATGATTAGAGCACGTGTAAGTGCTTGGGTTCAGCTACATTGCTTCTCTTGTAGGACAAGAGGTGCCAATTGTGCCTGTGATTCATAGAGAGGCCTTTGTTAATGTTAAGCTGGCACAGGTGTGCCGCTGGAATGCCGTGAGGTGTGAGCAAGCCCTGCCTTACAGATGTGTCCAGAAGGCTAGAAGATAATTAATGTTATCTTATTTGTTCATACGGGAAGTTGTGGTGTTTTGGAATTTACCCTTGATTTGGTCCACAGAAGACAAACATGCCAAAAAAGTCTCTAGACATCACTGAGCTGAGCTATCAGGAGCTGTCACTGTCTGAAATATTTTTTTCGTGGTCACTGAATATGACATATAAACCATCAGTTAGCTGCAAAACAGAGTTGCACATTTGAAGCCAAAAGTGAAAAGCGGGGAGGAATTCTTACAGAAATGAATGAAAATCTCAGAAAAATACCTGATTAGGTCAGTGTCAGAAAAATGATCCAAAAGCCTAGTCTCTAGTCTAAATACTATACTCAGGGAAAAAAAATCCAAATATATTTTTGTCAACTTTTCTCTAATTTTCAGTGACTGCAAATTGGAGAAACGCTCCTCCAGGCTCTTCTAGAGCTGGTCAAAACCTGCTCTTCTTAGCTAAGTGAGGTGCTCATATAGAAAGTGATATTATGTATAATGTCTTGAATAAACTGGTAATCAATGACTTAATCACTGCAGAACATTTAATACTGTCTTATGAGCCACTTGGAAGACATCATTAAAATTAAATTTTAATTTGACAAATTGGAGAAATGGTCTGAAAGTAACTAGGTGATATTTCCTAGGGTCAATCACAAAATACTGCCGTTACAAAGTAAAGTTCAAATTAAAGTAGGAATATGCATGAGTTTTTGTGGTGGCTGGTTAGCCTGTGGCACAAGGGACACAGAGAGCTCTTGGTAAGATGGTCTCTGATGCCAGAGACTCAGTGGTCATGGTGAGGGAAAGAAGCCTCTCCTAGAATGCCATGTTCTGTTATGGTAATCAACCCCAGTTCTGTGTCCATGGTTGGATGTTGGCTCTTGCCCTTCACCTCTCCCCCAGAGCTTCCCCATTGGTCCCCGTTCCCTAGTCCCGCCTCTTCCCCGCCCCCGGATAAAACCCTGAGTTCGCCATTGTTCTCGTCTTTTGCCTCTGAGCCTTCGGCAGTGTAGAGGTAGTCAATGCTCCTGTTGGAACACACGCAAAGAACCTTCCTGCCTCTTTTGCCACTGACTTTATACTGAAGCTAGCTGTGCGTTTGTGTGTGCATGCGTGTGAGCCACAGAGCTGGACAGAGACTGTAATAAGTTTTATTTCCTGCTGGTTTGTTCATATGACTTTTAACTTGTTGGCTGTAAAGAATCAAAATCGTAAATATCAGCTTTTGTTTTCTGCTGTGAATTCTGGGATTCTCCCTCAAGAGAAGTGGTCACCTACAAGAGCCAACAGCATTTCTCCTTTCATAGAATCAAAGAATCCTTTAGGTTGGAAACAACCCTTAAGATCTGTGGCATAACATGGCGTAGGGAGAAATAAGCTATTGTTAAATGACCTGGATCCAGATGTCTGCAAATGGCAAAAATCCTTTTTCAAAGAAACTACTGTGGAGTGAATGAATAGATGATTCTACATAAAAAATTGGTTCCCAAGACCATTAAAACCTAATAGAGTGTCTAAGTTCCTTTTCTGTTGTTGAAGTCCGTGAAATTAAGATGAATAATCAAACTACAGTTTTTAGAGTGGGTCCTATTAGAATCAAACACATAATGATGAAGAATTTACATGTACAGCAGACTCTGAACAGGAAGAGTAACCATGAGGAACACAGAAGAACCTTATCATATTTCTCTAAATATTTCCATGTATTTTTAGCCAATATAGCTTTGCTGTTCTTGATACACTTGAATTTTCTGGGTAGTTTGCATTATTACTCTTCAGGTGAGAAGTGCATTTGATCATGGCTTCTCTCCATTGAAAGCCAAGAATGTAATTCTGTCCCAAATAATTCAGTGAAGCCAGGTTGTTGTCTGAGGATGTGAGTGATTTCATCATCATCATGGTAATGATGATTCTTGTAATCCTATGGAAGGGAAAGATGAATCATATTGTAGGGCTCACTTTTACCAGTGGAAGCCAATTCATGTGCTAAACAGTTCCCATAGAAGCAGAGCCACTGTGCCTCTGGTTTCTTCTTGACCAGTGAACAACACCTTGAGGGTGTGTAGGTGCTGTGAACTCAGTCCAGTGTTCATGCAGGATGGAACATGTCTGGGACAGGGGACTGGGTTCTCTGTTTCTAAGAACTTCTGCTGAGGCAATGAAGCTTTACTCTAAAAGGTAGAAGAGTTTTTTTCCTCTTTTTGTTTTAAACAAAGAATTGTTTCCCTCTTCTTCATTCCTCCTCTTCCCAATACTCCTCATGTATTTGAAAGCAATTCAAAGATTTTTATATGAAATACAGAGAAGGCATGTCCCTTTCTTAGAATAAAATGTTTAAAATAACTCCATCAGTGTAAAATTTTACACAGTATCATTTCACTAACTCTTAATACTTGTTGCTTTGATCTACTTCACCACTAAAATGAGATGGGGGAAGGAAGTCACTGAACTGATGCTCCACTTAAAGTAATAGGTAAAAAAACATCAACATGTTAAATGTAATTAGTTAATACAAATTAAGATGATTTCATGTTCTTTTGTCAAGATCATTCAAAGAGTTATTTGCTTTTGTCATTGAACAGTACTGCATTAGTTCTCATAATCTGGTTAGTGCATTAGCACTAAGTAAATCCTATTGATTCAGCAGACAAAATGGACCTAAGTAATCTTTGCATTTTGCTGATTTCCCTTATATTAATTTAGCATTTAACTCAGTATACAGATTATCAAAGAAGAGGTGTTGACTAATTACACATTTTTAAGAAATAAAGTAATGCATTGGAGATATTGTGCTGATGAAAGCAGTTTTGCTGTACATTTGTAGTGTCTATCAGGTGCATTTTTCATAGAAGTCCTTATTAACATGGAAGCTGTGGTGAAGTAGAAAAGCTGGGAATTCCACCTAGACCAGTTATCCAAAGATAACGCTGAGTGTGGGGACTCTTATTCCAACAAAACATTGCACAACAACTGCATGCCTAGCCAAAACAGTGGTGCAAGACGTGTGGGACAGAAAGAAGTCCAGAAACTAGAAGAAAATCATGCAATTTGCCCTAATTTCCACAGGCTGTGTACAAAAGCGGGTGACATCCGCTTCAAGAAAATTAAGCTCTTATTATCACTGCCTGCAATATCACTTCTCTAGCATTTCTTTGTTTTCTCACACCCTGTAGACAGTGCAAGTAATAATTTCTTGTGACTTACACTTGCTTTCTGAACCATTTATGCCATGGATCTTCCTCCTCAGCATTATTATTATTTTTTAATTTACTGTGGGATTTGATTCTGGTTTTACTTGTATGTTTGGAAATGAGGAGTAATTCCACTCTGATGCAAAAGCTGTGTGAGATCAGAAACCCACATGCCACCTAGAAAGTTTGAGTAACACAGCTCTCTCCTGGATAATAATTACCTACTCTTGCTTTAGTGAGCAATAATGATGGCCAGATGTGGTCCTGAGTCAGAATAAATAGAATAAGTAGAAAACTGCTGAGGTAAGGTGGGTGCTGAGTGAGCTGAAAGGCAGATGTCTGCTTTGTCAAGACTTATGTGTGTCTCCGTTTTTTGGCAGCAGAACATAAGGAAAATTCATTGCTTGCTTAGATGTGTCAACCACCTACCAAAGCCAGGTGTGATGAATCCAGGACTCAGATCTGCATACAGTGCACTGCATAATCAGCTTCTCTTTCTCTGGAACTTGGAATTGTGCTTAAAGAAATCCAAGCAGATCTTTCAGAAAGGGCTGATATGGTCCCATTGCGGAATAGTCATCATCAGAGTTGATGTGAACTTAATCTGGGATTAAGGAGTCTTAGAATTTGGTCTGAACCCAGGAAAAGAGGCTCAGATTTGAATATTATATATCTTTAGGGAGTGTCCTTAGCACTACATAACTACTAGCATATATTTTGGACATCTCTTTTTTTGGGACTGTAAAATTTTTCTAGTTTGCAGGGCTACGTAGGATAAGAAAATTATTCTTTGTCCAGTTCTAGTCTTTGGATTTATTTAAGGGGCTTCAGAAACTGAGACATAAAAGCCACATGACCAGATATCCATTTTAACAAAATAAAAATTACTTTCTGCCTGAAATTATTTCTGTGCAATTACAGAGAAAAGCAGCAGAGTCACTTTTCCACACTAATAACCAATAGGGAGCCCAGCCTTCAGTGGAAGAATTTGATTAAAAAGTCTGGAAATGGAACACTATTAGTGACTCTGGCTGATAAATCTGTGTCTGTTGCAGAAAATGGTAGTTTAATGGATACCACTTTTTCACAGAGAAATCCACCTTTCATCAAGAAGATGATAAAATGCCAAGCAGCAGCACTGGGAAGAAAGCAAAGACAGGTCTCTAACAGGACATCAGAAGGAAAACTGTAGTTTTGGCAGCAGTTGGTGACTAAGAGGTTAGTCCCCAAACTCCATAGCTCCTGGGGCTCGGAAGAGTCTGCAAAGATATCTACTGCTAGGGGTGGTGTGGTACTCTCCAAAAAAACTCCCTGACCTGCCTTTTTCCTTGCCTTGTCTTTTTCTCAGGAACTCCCTCATGAGGGTGTCCATGTGGCCAGTCCCAGAGATGAAACAGCCCTTACTGCTGTAGCCAGGTGTTTGCTAAATCCAGCCCAGCCTGAGATAACCTTACCCAGACCCACACCTATGCTCATACCACACCCCTACACACTCATACCTGTGTCTCTACCCATGCAGTTTAACTGGAGTCCAGACTCTCCCTGCAATCCCTTCTGCCAGGCTGTTTGCCCCAGTCAGGTTTTCCCTGGCCAGGTGGGTAGGTGGCCATGTAGCTAATGGCCATGTAGCAGGGTGAGCACACCCTGCCTTGCACTCCACTGGTACAGGCACAGCGGAGACCCTCGGTACTGCCAGGACTTACGGCAGACAGGCAGCGAGGGCAGGACAGGAACGTGGATGCAGCCTATCCCCTTATTACTAGGGTTTAAGCGTATCTTAAAGGATGCCAGTGCACTCTGCCCATCATTCTGCCCTCATTTATTGTCCTGAGATGTCAGAACCCCATAGAGGAACTTGCATACGGATGGGAACAGATTTTGTGCCCAGGCAGATTACTGTATGCCATCTGATATAGCATTTCCAGAGGAATAAATGACTGAACTAATCTAACGGATTCTGGTGCCTGACTTTTAGGGAAAATATTCAGTCACGTTCTACTCACAATATAAAAACACCTTCATGCTGTGAGATGATCTAAATAATTTACAACAACCCATTTTAATCAGAGATATGTGGTGTTATTTTTAAACCTGCCAAAATTTTAAGCCAAATGGTATGGGATATTACAGTTACAGGGCCTCAAAAGAGTTATTTATCTCTGTTTATTTTATTAAATATTCTTAGACACAGCCTTAAGATGACAGATCAATAAGTGCTTTTGTGGTTTCCTGATAGAAGGCAGCAATTATTTTCTTCCATTACAATATAAGCATAACCTAATTTTACTCATCTATCATGTGTGTAATGGTAATAAAGAAGCATCACCATGTGTTTATTTTACTCTCACTTTATCTTTTGTTTTGGTGATCTTCTGTTTTCCTTTCAGGTTTTCCAATAGTTTGTGCCTTTCATTTAAGAGGAGTTGTGACCAGTTTATCTTGCTTTGTGACACTTGCTGGGAACATGGTGGCAAAAGCCTGTCTGTGGTTTCTCTTTTCCTGTAAGGCCTAAGTATTTTAAGCTTTCACCTGAATTTACCTGTAAAAAAAAGAAGACATAAGATCTTTACAGAGCTGAATTTGGATTTCATTTTTAGAGGTGCTTTATCACATAAGTCCATAATGATTGAAGTCAGGTAATTTGGCTTACACTTTTTTAGCACATAAGAGATGCAGAAAGGCCAAACAAAGCCTGTAAGATCATGATCTATCTAATGACAACTGAAATGTATAGTTGAGATTGTCAAGGCTAAAATCAGCTCATTTTTCTCACTTGAAAAATAATATTTAATCCATGGTAAAGATGCACACTAATGGACTGTGTCTGCAAATGAAGTAAGCAGCATTTGTCTCCTCATCTAAACACACTTCTGCTTTGAGGATACCACACTGGGGCTGATAATGACTAACTGACCAAATAAACTCTGCTTAAAGGCTACATCCAGTTTTCTCTTTGTTGTGGGAGATTCCTGAACAGTGATTCAAAACCCCCTACAGCAGCTACCTCTCAGATATCTTTGTCCTGACTCGACCAATAAAACCTCCTTACTATTACTCCCATTTTTTCTTTTAATTCAAAGCCAGTTCTGTTTCCATCTTGCTGTCATTTAAGTGTCAGCCAGCTTTTCACTGAAGGGAATTATTACGCAGCACTAACTAGTCACAGCTCTGCTGCAGTACATCTGATATCAATCAGATGCTACATCGGATTCACTTCTCCTAACCCTGACTTCAGTGAGCCCAAGTTTTGGCTTAATATGTATTACACTTAAACACAACTGGAAATGTTTTATTTCAATTTGATGAAGTTTTCCATGAGCACTGGAGTAAGTGAAGCACAGTTGTGTCTGGATTTATATCTCGTGGTTGGTTGACTTTGCTCTTCAACTAAGCTCTGATGGAGACTTTTTTTCCATGGAGCAATACCTTCTTCAGTCCTTGTGAGTCCTTCTGATGTTTATAAAGGGACTCCTAAAATTTCATCAGTTTCCATAGCCTGAGCCTATGTGGGATCTGTCTCTGGATTCACACTTGAATTCACATCTTTTAAGATTTCTTACTGCTGAGGCTGTAAGGATAACTAACAGAAAGACAGACCTAAAATAGCACGACCACATAAACTTCTTTTCTTTAGAAAACAAGGCCAAAACTGAACAAATTTTGTCAATCA
Organism: Corvus cornix cornix; assembly: GCF_000738735.6. Lineage (NCBI taxonomy): Eukaryota > Metazoa > Chordata > Aves > Passeriformes > Corvidae > Corvus > Corvus cornix. Next base: position 24,175,122 of record NC_047057.1, read on the forward strand.
CATCAAGATGAGTGGAAGTTTTTCTTATTTTTTCTTTAAATATGAGAAGAACAAGTTGAAGAAGTGTTTTAGATGTATCATTCAGGTTTATTTTCATCTAATTCTACCTTTAGAAGCCTCAGATTAAACAGTCCTGAGGGACAGCCACTTAAAAAGATAGACTACCGGAAGTCCAACAAAATTACGTACAATTGTCTTATGGGACTTTTTTTGATAACATGAAATGGCCTTCATCAATCAGACTCTAACTGTAAATTATCAGAGAGCACTTCCTTGCAAAGCATGCTAGAGGCTCATTTTTCTTTTTAATGTTGAAGTTAGTGGTATACCATATTCACTGCTGGACTGTTTTCACCATCCTATGACTTAATTTTGCAGTGGTCAGTGCCTTTCACTTGCATCAGTGGTCTGTGGTTTTATTCTCTCAACATCAAAGAGAAAGATCATCTTGGCTACATTACAAAAACAAGTTTTGAACTTCACGAAAATAAACTGTGACAAACTCTCAGATTTTATAAAAGCTTTCTTTTAAGTTGAAGGTGACTTACAAAAAAGGGAAAAATGTTTTATGCCCTCATGTACACTTTTACAATGTACAAAGAAGGGGCTAAGAAGAGTTTAGGGGTTTGAGACTTTTTTTCTTAATTAGCATTTAAACTCCAGCAAAATCAGAAAAGACCAAATTTGACATTTTTGGGACAAGCATAAGAAATAATGTGCTTTCGTTCTTCTGCCTGCTCCTTCCCTTCCTTCACATTCCAACCCTTCAGGTCTATTTTACACACCAGAGAAAAACAGGTGTATAAAGGATGGTTGGCAAATTCTTGCCAATCGTTTTGGCTAGTTGAAACCTGAAAAACCTCAGAGGACCCTTTTTACTGAAGCTTAATGAGTCCTCTGGAATAAAGCAAAGGAAATGGAAGGGTAAAGCTTGACAGTCTTGATATTTCAGTGTTAAGCAAATAATCAGGACAAACATTTCTGACTGCCTTTATGCCATTTAAAAGAACCACAAGAAATCACAGAAACATTTTTCCCTTTATTAATTTAATGTAGCAGAAATCAGAGCTTTGATGACATTTCTTGAAAATAGGCAACTATCATAAACATGTCCACAGTTTGAGACATTCATTCTGATATGCAAAGCAGCAGAGTCTGGAAAAGCTTTTGAAACATGAAAGTACTTCCCAGCATGTGAAAAGTGGCAAATTATTCTGTCAATATTTTAATGGTACACTTTGCTTTGAAGAGATCACCTTATGAAATGGGTGTATAGGCAAGTGCAGAATGAGATAAGTTAAAGGCCACGAGCTTTAAAGACATTCATTCACAAATCATATACCCCAGGAATATAGAATAAAGTACTTTCAGAGAAGGACAATATTTCTTGTTAAAAGTGAACTGAAAAATGAAAAAAAAAAAAAAAAGAAGAGGATATTACTACCCGAAATGAAAAATTAGGACAGCAATAACACAGTAAAGAGAGATAAGGTACTGTGCTGAATGTTTGCTAACTTGTTTTTAGTTCCTGAAAATTGCCTGTCCCCCTCCTACAAAAAAGGGAATAAAATGCTATGTCTGTTGGGGCTGCTGTATCAGGATCCACTGGCAATGCCTACATCTGTGTTGAACACCTGGAGCCTGCTATAAGCAGTCATTCCCAAGATGCCAAGGCTGCTGTGGTTATGCTCAGACTGTGTCAGATGGCCTCTGAGCACGTTCCTGCTACTGGGGAGAAGCCACAGGGTCTCTGCAATGGGTTCCTCTTCCCAGACTGCCCTGTCTCACCTCTGGCAGTGGGGAGCAGCTGTTCTCTTTGACGAAATGGACTCCCACCTCCAACCAGGACGTGTGTCAACATCCTAAATTGATGCCCTGTGCTGAGCAGCTGTGCTGAAGAGGATACTGGTCATACTTGGGGTGAAGAAGGCCCGTGGCTCCCACTTTTACTTCGAGCTGTCCCAACAGTGGGAAATGACAGATACCATCCACCTCTAAATGCAGGTTGAGCTGTTGATCTGTCCTGACACAGGCCTCATACTGGCTTAGCAGAGCCCTGCCACAGAGGCTCTGGCCCTCTGGTAGAAGACAGCGTGCCACCTCTGAGCTCCAAATTTCTTGTTTTTGAGAAAAGAAAGATCCCCAGATAGGATATTTAAGTGCCTGCTTCATAAGCAGGTGATACAAAGTTCTAACATTTCATGTTCCAAAGTAACTGTTAAAACTACTCAATTCCCAGACTCTGTATTTCTTTTACAAGACCTGAAACCAGCACAGACATTGGCCAGAAGGGAAAGGGAAAATTTCTGTGCTTCCTCTGCTCACAGAATTTCATATGGCTGGAGAGCAGCAGGCTCCCAACGTCATGGTGTACAGAAAGGCAGCCCTCCTACCCAAGACTACCTGAGCCCTCATTCAGATACAGATTTCACTGACACTTATTTCATGCAGAAAACTGATGTCAGTTGGACTGTTTCTGTACCGAGCATGAGTAACTACATTACAATCTGGCTCTTCATGACATATTCCAAACCAGCTCTTTCATTTATTTCTGAGAAGGGCAGTGATTCAGCATTAACGTACTTTTAAGTATGTGATGTTTTTCAGGGACTCTTCAGTGCACATGAATATGAATGTTTATGAATACTTTTTTTTAATAATAAAAGAAATAACCGCCTAAATGTTCAATTTATCTGCATCATAGTTTCTCAAGCAAAAACCTACATTTTTAGCCCCATAAAAACCTCAGTGATTTTCATAATCATTTTACAGGAACTAATCCTTTTAGAGATGAATCAACAGCAATGCTAAGCAACCTGCAATGATCAGGGACTTACATTTTGTAACTGAAACTGAAGGAACAGATATGTGGCAATAGAGTAGGCAAAGAGAAAACAAAAGTCCCAAAATGTAACAAATCAATTATCACTTACCCTATTCAAGCAGTATTTGCTCTCTTTCCCATAAAAGTGTTGGAGACATTTCATGTTCTGCTTGTCAACAATCTTGTTGAAGAACTCATTGATGGTTCGCACAGAGACGGCGCAGACAGCAGATCTGTTGGTTGGTTCAGAAGAGTCTGGTTTGCTTTGTGCAAAAACACCATAAAGGATATCATCGTTGAGCCCAAGGCCCATTTCGTGTGCTAGAGCTGCGCCAGGCTTGCTTACGTAGGCAGCTTGCAAAATGTTGAATACCTCCTTTCGGATGGACCTCTTTCTTCTCTTTTCAGTAAAAATGCACTCAAGAGGCATTTCCATGTAGGAACGCATCTCTGAGTCTAAAGTGCAGAAGCGGATAATTCTAGTGTGAAAAGATTGTGAGTCAAGAGTTTCTCTCTGTACAGTCAAAAAATAGACAAAGTGATCATTTTCAAAGGCATGGACATACTTAATGGGATACGAGTCACGGAACTGAGGGAGGATATCTATATAAGATTGATCTGTGAGAAACTCAAAACCATCCTGTGTTTCTTTTAATCTTCTAACCGATATTGAATGCAGCACATGGGGAGGCTGAAATGTAGATGTCACAGTATTTCCAACAAAGAAGTTGACAAACCTGTCCTTTTCAGTCACCAAAACTTTGGTTCCTAAAGTGCTAACAACACAGTCAGGACAGTTATCTGCTTCTGCATCCACCTGGGGTGAGTACATGCAGTGCACCTCGCTTTCAATGTCAGCAGGGTTGTCAGGGTGAATGATGTGACGGTGGCAGACGCCTCCGGACACACTCCCACAGCTGATGAGCTGATCATCATAATAAGTTTCTAAAAGCAGTGCCATGTTGACATTATCCTTCCATACACTGTTAGATAAGTTGGCTTTATCTCTGCAATCTTCACATGGTGCACAGTCAGGGTTCTCCAAAACAGGCCCAGTCTTGTACACAGAAATGTTCTGAAGAGTTTCATTTAGTACATAAATCTTGTTGACTGCTCCAATATAAACATGATGCTTATATAAAACTACATTCTGAATTGGTGTTTCTGCGATGAAGTTAGGAAGATCATATTTTACACTAAGATTCATCTCTGATTTTTTAGCTGCTTCTTTGCATTGTCCATGGCTCCTCTGCAGCAAGGCAAGCAGGAATACGATAAACCCAGAAGGATATGCAGTAAAAGGCTTCATTGTCAGAGATCTAATCTGTCAAAATATATTTAACGGAAAAACTGGTTATATTTCATATAGAAAATCGTCAGTTTATCAGACAACAGAAATCTGTTTTTAGGCTGCATGTAGTAGCTGAACTATTTCAGTTTAAGAAGTGTTGCAATCTTACTTAGTGTCATAATAGTTGTGCTAGAAACGACTATAATCCCTGTTCTTTGTGGGTGCCCATTTCACTGCCTTTAGAACAATTCACAGAAGGATTTTCTTATGATGAATTTCTCAAGACCCCTCGGCATGTTGCAGAGCAGCAAAAGAGAGAGGACTACTTCCACACTGGCATTAAACCAGCTGACTGATACGGTTTAGAACAGGATGGTGTACACATACTTGAAAGCAAAACTGCCCAGGACGCTTAGGACACAACTGCACACAAAGCAGTTGGAGCACTTCAATGTGTGGATATAAGATATTTGTCAAGTCCTCAAGGGGCTGAATGGGTTCCTAGCACAGCTGATCAAAAGTAAGAAATAGAAAAGACATGAACTAATGTGAAAATTTAGCTGGAGTGGACTTCTATTCTGTTGATATTTTTGATTAACCGAGAAAGAGCCACTTCTCCACCAGACCAAAGCAAGAAACCCTTCTCTCTCTCTCTCTTTCTCTCCTGCCAGCTCCCCAAATCACTGTCTTTCATAAAGGCCCAGCTTGAAAAAAAAATGTCTTTTTTCAGCCAGCCCTATTTCTTGGAATAGTCATTCTCCCTAGTGTTGACAAGGCTTTGTAATGTATTATTAGAATATTTTATGCATCATGTGGTGCCTGGCATGTGCAAGCTTTATTTTAGGCCCTGTACCACAGCAGTAAGTCACTCTGGTGAGCCTTACAAGATACAGGCATATTGCTGTATTGTAAACAAAGGGCTATCGAGTGACCTACAGCCATTAACTGATGAAATCAAACCACCTAGCACTTCTGTCTTTTTTTTACATCTCTGCACAGTTGTTTGATGTGGCTTGAAAAACCAAAGGCAGATGACTTGTGTGATATTTCACCCCCTTGAAAGATCAATGAAATGAGCTGTGGTTATGAGCGTTTCAGTGCAGTATCCACACTATGCCCTGTCACACCAGACATTTTCTGTTAACATCATGACACAGTTGTTAAGCCAAATTTAGCTTCTTCGTGGAGAAAACAATTATGCATTCTAACAGCAATATGATCACATACTTTGGGAAAATCCTTCTAGTTTGACTATAGTTAGGCAATTGTTGCTAATCAAGAAATGCTTGTGACCACTGAAAGAATTTAAAATAGATGACCTAGAAAATTACAGACTGAATAATAGGAGTCTGTACCAACTTTTTATTTCATTAGGACTTTAAGCAAAATGAAAATATGACTATAGATCAGAGCTGTTTCAGCTGTGTATAAATCCAGTGTTTTCACTAGATTGGTTAAAACAATCGATAATTCTTGTGATGCTTTATTTCAGCATCCACTGAATTCTTTCTGTGGTTTACCTCTTTAATTACACAAAATAATAGGTTTTGGAAACTAATTGTTCTTTCTCCCTATTGTCTGATAAGAATCATGATCAAGACTTGGAGATAAAAATCAGAAACACGGGCTATTTGCAAGCATTAGCTGGTAAAAACAAGTCACACTTCTAGTATTGAGACATAAAGATCTTCCTTCAAATCAGTAACATTTTTCTGATATTAATTAATGATAACAGAATCCTGGAAACAAATCTAGCCTGGATTTACATTTAAAAAAGAAAGAAAAAAGAGCAAGGATATCGATATAATTAGAAAATAGTCACAGTACACAAAGTGTTGACCTCCATATTGTATAGGGCAAGAAACTGTTTTCTCATCCTCTGTAACATCTTGCTATCGTGGAATTTTTCCTGCTCTGTGCTGGGATGAAACCAAGAGCTTTCAAAGTTTGTGTAAAACACCCAGAAGTCACACATGATCCAAGAACAATCGTGTTCACGTCCTGCCTGGCCAGTGCCAAGTGAAGGTCCCAGCACTGGGAGCAGTGGGAGCCTGGTCTGACTGTCTGCCTCTTTTCAACCAGCACTTCCACCCAAGAAACTGCTGAAACTGATACATTCCTGCAGATTCACTTCTGATGAGTCAGCATGTTCTGAGAAATACTGGATTAAACAGAAAATTCCAAAAGTGCTATATTTCTGACACAATGCAGAGGTAGGTATATCGTTTACTAGAATAAATTTAATCCCACATAACAGAGGTGGTCCTGCAGTGGAGAGAGAAAGCAATGGGTGGGACAAGAGCTGGGTGAGGATGAGGCTGATTGACCACCAACACAGGAAAAAAAGATGGAAGGAAGGTTATGTGACAGGCACCTTTATATGTTGCAGTATATTCTGTACTATGTTCTTGTTTTAATGTTCCACAATAGATTTCCCACCCATTATGTCTCTCAGTCTTCAGTTTACAATCCTCTCCATTCTTCCAGCATCTGAAAAAGAGGATCCCAGTTGTCCAACAACCAGTACCAGTGTGCACTGCAGGGGTATTTAGAGCCATAAATACTATCTGACTTATGCTTTAACTCCAGCCATATTTTGGGATGTGAGGCCAGTATCCTCAGATAGGCTGCTCTGCCTACACTCAGTAAAACACCACCGATTTCAATCTATGCTCTGGAGACCAAAAATTTCATGTTAGACTCCTTTAGCAAGTGATGTTGGAATGGAAAATTTAACAGTAAGAACAAAGGTGGGATTCAGTGTGATGTAAAGGATGCCAGGAATAATAGGTACTTTATTTTACCACTACAGGAAGGAAAATATGAGCAATAAATGAAAACCAAGTCATCTTTTCTCTTTAATTTGAGTCTCATCATGGTGCTTTCCTTTGTAATACTTTTGAGAAATTTCAAGCATCCTCCCAGACAGAAATCTGCTGATTCCCACCTATGGGAAGCTCCAGCTCAGATTTATGGGCAACTCTCTAGGGAAGATGGTTCCCCACAGTCCACATCTCCAGCATACTGTGAATCTTCCCTCAAGGTGCCTGATATCAGAAGGGACATGTCTATGGTGAGACATTTATAGCTTAGGGAGAACATAGGAATCATTTGAAGAGTACAGTTTACTTCACAGTCCTCACACCGTATAAACCCTGCTGCTTCTTACTCAGAGTCTCAGGACATTTGGTGACTCTTTCCATCTGTGTCTGACCCAGGTTCTTTCTCTATTCTGACTCTGCAACCTCCAGCACAGAGCTGCTCTTTTGTAACCTCCAGACCAGGTCACTGCAAATACACTTCAGCTGAATTCATCCTGAAGAAACACAGAAATTTTGGTGAATTAAAAATTCAGTCCTGCCTTTCTTCAGAGGTCCAACAGTTCTCCTTAGCATAGACTCAAATGTAATTCATTGAACTGAAAGAGTTTTGATGAATTAGAACCAAAATACTTCTGCTATAGATACAGGTCAAAGAACTAGCCACTATCAGTTGCAGAAGGAAAACAAGGAATACCTTTGTTTCTCTACTTGGTTTGAATGATTGATGCTGTTCAATCTTTTGTGACCTTCCTGCGACATGTGTGTGTCCCTCATGTGTCTACAGATGACTTGTAAGCTTTGGCTTGCAATAGCTATCAGTGAGCAATAGCTGTGCACGGATTATTCCTTTTGTAAGAGATATTTTCAAAGCCAGTGTCATGATGTGCTCATTTTTCCATCCCTCATCAGATGGTAGCCAGTAAAACTGATGAGAAAATAGATTTTGGTTAACCATTGCAAATGGTTGGTAATGATGTGTCATATTAGTGTGATTGGCAATCTCAAGTGCTATGGCTGGTGCTTTCCATCAGGCTTGGTCTCAAGTGTTTTTGTACCATTAAAAGTTTCCCAATGGCAATCTTCTTCCTACAAGCTTCATTCCCTCTAATTATGGCCTGGGTGATAATTTGTAAATATTGAACATCATGTCTCTCCTTCTCACTGTTTGCCACTGTACTGATAAACCAGGCCTGGCCTTATCATGGAATAATGTTCAATCTGGCATGTTCAATGAAGCCAAAAAACACAGCCATGCTTGTTTTCCTTTCCCTCATTTCAGAAGCCTGGGTGCCATTTATTTCTGATCACAAGCACTCCATGGATCTCCACGAGTTCAGACAACACACGGACATGAAAGCATTTTTTAGGTTGTTTAGTGCATCTCATTTTTCCTTGCTTTATTACAGAAAAGGAAATTACAGGATCCTCTTTATCCCACAGAGAGCGTGTTTGCACAAGAACATATCTAGTCCTCAGTAGGTCATTTCAGTTTAGGCAACAGCAGAGCCATGTTAATTCATGTTTCAAAAACTCTATTGTCAGCAAACAGTAGCCTTTTCCCCTCTTTAAGGAAACATTTGATAGTATGGTTTTATAATTCTTCCAGTGGGATAGTACACCTTGTTCCTTTGGTCTCTGACAGAGTTGTGGTGGCAAATTTATATAGAATAACCCTAGTGACTGGTCCTCCTGAGAGCTCAGTTTGCTTTGCTATTTTGGACTAAAATCTGTGTCAGTGCAGGACCTGATTCCCTGTGGTTCAGAGGCTGTGCCATGGAGAGAGCATCATCATTTAAGAGGACAGGGAAAATGAGAGGGGGTGATGATAACAGCTCCATCCATCCAGCTTTAATTGGTTGTTGCAAATCTGTCACAGCACTGGCATGAGCTTCAACAGATTAAGCTCATAATGGATGTGTCTTCATCAGACTTTCCAATTAATCAATTGCATCTGTACACAAGGTTGATTACATGTAAAATACTTAGTGAAGGTAACCTGTTTTCTATGTTCACAGGTAAAAAAAAAAAGTTTTTAAATCTGAACTGAGTTAGTTACCTTAAGATAACAGAAAGAACAAAGAAATTGAGTAAGTCAGCAACAAACATAGAAATTATCCCTGAGCTGCATTCAAATGGCTAATCTGAGTTAAAATTCATGATCCCTTGTCTTCAGCACTATTTCAGCTCTGGGTTAGGTCACTCATCCTGACTAGGGTGGCAACATAATTTTCCTACAGCATGGTATCCACTCTAACACAATGCAGTGTTCCAGTGCATAGAGTCAAAGAACTTATTAGCAGTGATTTAGGTCATAAATTCATTGACAGCAGAGCTGGGAGGTTTCTATGCTATTCCAAGAGGTGTGTGTGCATGCAGATGGCTGATGGGGAAGGACTGTTGGACAGGGCACAGTCTAGGCAATTGCTGAAGGATCTACCATTAACTACATTCTCTACATACACAGTGCAGTCATGCGTGTCAGAAGAAATTGCTTTCATTAACAGGTTCACCTGATCTGTAAGCCTTTTCTTACACTATTCAAACACATAAAAAAAGAATTTAAATTATCCCCACATAAAACACACTCTTTTATATACACGGTCCATTACTGGGTCCAATATACCATCATAATTCACAGCAGCTATCAGAAGAAGCATTTTTGTTGTCTAGCGCATTTATTTTTAACAGGCTTTAAACCACAAGAACACTAATCTAGCCTTTGCAGTGGAGAAAATTCTATTCTTACACTCATTTGGTATTTTTTGGAGGTGTCCTGCAGTGCAGCAGAGTATTTCATTTGAAACTTGCTTCAGAACTTAACACCCTAAAGCCAACTCATGTCATGGGTCTCTAGCACAACTGGATTTATTTAATCATTTTTTTGTTGTGATGGTCTACAATGGCACTACTGGTTCTTTTGTAATGAACCTCAGCAAACACTCACTGATATGTTACAAATGAGTGGAACAGATCAAGAGCTATATATTGCTCAAAAAGATTAATTTAATAGGTGGAATACAGCTTTCCTTGCAATTGAGAGAAATTTCTCATGTGAGGAAGTAGTACTCATTTTAAGGGCTGAGGAATCATTTCCACAAAGAACATGGACTAGTAGTTCAAAATATACAAAGAATAAATGAAAACCAGGGAGGAAATACCCCAAATAAGGTAGAACCTTCACTATTTTTTCATGCTTATATTTCCAGATGGATTTGGATCTTTAAATACAAGAGGACAGCTTTCCACATCTGGATGATAAGGATGAAAGGATTTTTAAAAAACTATTGTATTGTTTAGCAATAACAGGAAAATAGAAAGCAAACAACACAATTGTTCCATTCTGTTCATCTGAAATGCAAGTCAGCAATTGTGGAACTTGAGTAAGAAAATACCTGCGATGTTATTGTGGCTCTTTACCACTACAGCTGAAGTAGAACAAACCCAGTTCTAGCGCAGACTTAAGCTTGGTATCTGCAGCAAATAATTCAGCCTGACAACTGATATGTGAACATCTTACTCAGTCCAAAGGTTCAGTACCAGTAGAAAAAGAGCTGTGTGTGTGTGAGTAGAGTAACACGCTGTGCTTGATATAGTCACATGTCATGACTAATAATACAGGGCAATGTTGGTCTTCTGGTTCAGGTTAGTGCATAATGGAGATATTTGGGGGTCACTTCAAATTTTTCATGTTTGAACAGACTAATTCATCTCTTATGTATTTTTACCGCATATGCAAAGCAAAGGCCTTTACCAACTTCTAGTGAGTTGGGACAAATGCAGACATGTCCTGGTGGACTGAAGAAATCACACAAGCTCAGGTAAAGATGCAAGTCTTTGTTTCTAGTGTGAAAAACACCTTATAGTAGGAGAAAGCAACTTTCTTGCATTTCTGAGTTGGTTCCGTTCAACTTTTTTGCATGAGTCTGAGCATTCTGTGGTTGTCTGTACTGAACAGGGACAGTGTAATTTCCTTGGAATGCAGTTCCTCCTTTTGTAAAGAGCCAAGTTGGCAAACCTGGCTGCAAGTGCAGTTTTAGCTCAATTCCCTCAACTACTCCCAGCACTTAGATTTTCTACTTTTTTTTATGGTTATAACATCTATCTACCTGAATTCTTGTATTGAAATGCAGAGCATATTTTGGAAGCCTTTCCTGTCTTGTAAAGCTAACAGCCTTCCATACTGTGATAATTAAAGGAATGGCATGGGTCATAAAAATGAAAAAGATTAAAAGGCAGATAGTCATGAGTAACCAAGACAGCATACAGATTTGATCTAAATGTTCTAACAGCAATTATGAATGATCTTGATGCAGGACATTTCCAGCAGTTTAATTGTCATTTGCTGCTAATGGTTCTTAGGAGTCCCTGAGATAATAACTCTTCACAGCCAAACATTAATCTCTTAAAAAACCTCTCTTAAAAAAAAAAAGAAAGAAAAAAGAAAAAAAAAAGTTCTATATGTCAATAGCTACAGATGGTAAGGTATATGACAACTGTAACAAAATAGTGATGATAAGGTATATTTTACTAGAATGGTACCAATGGATCTACAAGCCCCCCAAATTATCAAATTTCCTTTTCATGTCATAGTAAATATAATAATATCAGCAAATAAAACCCAAAAAGTCCCTGAATTCTTCCAAGGTATGGTACAAATACCTAGGATACTAAGCAAAAGAAATTGTGCTGGCTCTGTTCTTTCCTCTGAAAGAGCTGGCAGGACAGTGTCAGGCAGTGGCTTTCTGCTTGGCGGGCACACATAAAGCATGCCACTGTGTGCCATGACTTCACCCTTCTTAGTCAATGTGTCTCCAAGAGCCACAAGGCAAATTAGTGACAAAACTTAGGGTCAAGGATTTCCAAAAGGTTGCTGATGCCTTGCTTGATACGCAGCTCGTCAAGCTGAGATGTCATGGTCAAACTGTGCAGGATCCCAGCAAGATCAGCACATCTGTGTGAGTGAGCTGGGCCCACAGATTTGGAGAGCTGGCCCAAAGGCTGGAATGAGACCCTCAGCTCTCCTTCACTCAGCCTGCTGGGGGTGGCTTACCCGGGGAAAGGAAAAACCAAGAAAAAGCTCTGCTTGTGGATCACTGTCAGCACTGTACAGAGGACTTTAAGTTGCCTCCAAGTCATCTCCTTGCATCTAGGAACTTTTGTGGGGCTGGTCTGGCCTGGCACAGTCCATTGGGCTGATACTGTATTGGGCTGATACTGTTATTTGTCTTCATGTTTACTTAGTGCTGGAAAGCAGACTGCACTCCTTCCATGCCCAAGCTGGCTCCACAAGGTATAACCATGATTGTGTAATGCTGTGTTTGAGATAATCAGCCCCGCCAAACACAAACCACCTCTATGCAAAGCTTTGGTGGTCTTTGCCCCAAGTGAAAATGTGGTGCAAACACTCAGAACAGCTACAAACAAAACTGAATTGGCTGTGTCTGTAAATTTGCTAGTGAAAGCAATGGGGTCTTTATTTATGCCTCAGCTTTAATACTTTATCTGATACCAAAGTTAATAACCTGATGGTCTACTTAGCTTCATAGCAGCTTTTTGATAATCAAACAGGAACGTCAAGGATAGTGCTTGTTTCCCATCTGTGTTTGGTTAGGTGGTTATGACCTTTTCTTTTTAATGCTGACCTCGCTTTTGTCACTGTAAGTTTATGTTATTGCAGTGCACTTTAACTGATGCCCTACTTTCACTCAGTTTAGAAACAGAGTTAATGACGACTCATTGGCATGACTGCTGCCTTGCTGCGAACCTGTGATTCATGATTGCCTTCCAAGGACTTTACGGTATTGGCATTCATAAATCCCGAAATGGCCTGGGACCAGCCTGTCTGACATCCTGGCTCTCACCAGAGGCAACTGTGTCACAGCTGCAATCAGGAGAGTGGCTGATCTGTGGCAGCCTCAGCTGCCTTTTTTTTGGCAGATGTCCCTCAGCAAGGGTCCGTCAGGCACAGCTTTTATTTTAAAGTATTATGTTGACCTTCTGAAGATGCTGAAAAGTTCAATAGTTTGAAGAAGGAGTTCAGAGATGGCTGAGCAGTCTGAGTTTTTTCATGTTAATGGGATCTTTTTTTGTGTGTTTGTTTCTGAAAGGATTTTTCATCTGCTTCATTTACTTTCTTTCAGACTGTCCTCTCCCCTCATCTTGAGGAGACCTGGGGAGCTTAAATGTGCAACTGTAGCTCTTCAGGGGTTCTCATTTATACCAGGCCAGAATGAAGTTTTGGACTTCTTCAGACCCTGGAATGCCTCCTCTGGAAATCTGGAGCCAGATTCAAGAAGTCTGTGAGATAAGCAAAGAGGCTGTTTCCAAACTTCAGAGGGTATTTACCTTTCTCATAAGGGTGAAATGAGGATAGATTAATCCACTTACAAAACATCTCCAAAACACAAAAGGCTTAGTGCTGGTGGTCAAACTGTGCAGGGTGCAGCACAGAAAAGCTGAGCTGTAAGATGGTGCCTGCCATAAAGGGACTGATTTAAAACCATGGTCCTCATCCCTGCATGAACAGCCTGGCCAAAGGTCTTCATCTGGGACTAGGGCTTGTCTCTGCTGCTTTTGGCTCCTGCCCTCTCTCTGCAGCTCCTGCCTGCATTCTCCTGCCCTTTTGCCATGAGATCCAGCAATCCACCACCCCAGGGCCATTCCTCTCTCCTCCTCCTCCTCCTCTTCCTGTCTCGGTGGGAAGATGCAGACAGTGGAATGTGAGTCCTCCTAGGCAAAGCTGTCCTGGTGCTTTGGAGCCAAGCCAGCTGGGAGGAAGAAAGGGGATGGAGCGTGGTGCTGGAGGCTGCCTGTCAGCAGCAGGACCTGTGCCTGGCTCCATCCTGTCTGGGCACTGCAAAAAAGCTTTGCTGGGAGCTGTAACCCAGCCAGGACTCAGCCTCTTGCTGCTTGGTCTTCTCTTCCAGAGCTCCAGCTCAGGTGAGATCCAGGGAATATTTAGCACAAAGTGCAGACATTGGTCAATCTAAGCACCTGAGAGCTTTGTGGCCAGTGAGTGTTAGCTTTTTAGATCTGTTTGTTGGACTTGTGCCCTAAACTCACTCTAAACACAATTTTAGATGCCAAAGCAGCCTCTCTGGATCTTCCCCATAACATTAAGCTCGGTCTATTTATCTAAAAGGAAAATCAAATGGCAGTGGTAGAATTGGAAATTGGTCAGTTAATGTATGTTTTTAATTTAGGACTTTATAGTGAAACAATTGCTCCTGAGCATGATGTTTTACTAAACAGTTGGTATTTAATTCAATATATTGGGCACTGAACAAAGGTCACTGTCATTTAGCAGGAACATTTTCTTTTGTATCCCTGCTACTACTAAAAATATTCAAATTATATTGTATTGCTTATTAGCATCAGACAAAAAATATGGACTACTTGTGATAATAATTACTCACAAGTAATTATAACAAGATACAGATGTTTGGGGTGATGATGGACAGATCTGAACTCTTACACACCTGGCTTTCACACAAGAGCCTAGTTTCAGACCTAAGCTAGGGCAGGATAAGCTACATTCCTTCACTGTGAAGCCATCATCTTTTCCAAGACTTGACTCCACAGTCTATATGCAAACACTATTCTCATTGATTGCTGTGATAGTTGAGCTGACTAAGGACTAGAGAACAGGGTGCTTAAAACAGGCTGAAAGACAGAAGATCTGTGGCAATGACAGAATCTCAATACTACCTCATTTAAAATGAGCAATAGATGATACAGGGTAAATACTGAGATGTAGAAGATGTAACAGGAATGATAGGTGCAGAAGAGTAAATCTTTAAAAATCTTATATATTGTTAATGAAGATAATCATTACTCTTTAAAGAAATGCTGAATTAACCAACACTGCATTTCCAAGTAACTAGCTAATGGACACAGACATTATCTTTCCATAAGTCTTTGAAATCCCTATAAACCACGAGTAGTCAAATATTTGACTGATGGGCTTTTACCCCTATTAATAGCATGTGATGGTGGTCTCAGTAAATAACATACCTTCAGATTGCCCTTTTGCAGCTGGGGAAGGGGTACTTTCTTATTTTTAAGCCTCCTCTTATTGCTCCTTGCTCCTTCCTGAAAGGCTTTTTGTGCTGTGAAAACAATTCACTGGTTGTTACCTTATTTTTGTACCCTGCAGGGACTTTGGGTGCACATACTCTGCTCAGATAAGCAGGGAGCTCTCCCAGTGCAGTCAAGGGAACTTTGAAAGCCATTCCTGCTTATCTGCAGACAGAGGCTGGCCCAGCTTGTGTTTCACATACAAGAGAATTGTGGCATCATTTGCATAAAAGAAGCTCTTTCAAAGCATGTTATATGAAAACTTCTCAATCTGAAAACAAACAAACAAAAATGCAACTCAGCCATCTTCAGGAAGCAGCAAAGTTGTCTCTGAGCTCTACCCCAGCTGATGTTATCATGGCAGCTTACATCTGAAGAACAAATGCATACTTATTTTTGTGTTTTCAGAAGGAAAGGAAACTCCACAGAACTGGAAAAGAGCCCTTCTAACTGAAAATGACCACACAAGGTGTTTTCCCTTTTTTTTAGCCCTGCATGATAACCATGGCATTCAGTTCTGCAATCAGAAGGTCATTAATGATTTTTGTGATTTCATGTGCTCTTGTGCTGACTTTACTTACCTTCTGCCTGGCTCTCATCTCTCTCAACTTCTATTAGCATGTTCTGCTTTCAGAACATCTCCTCTCATGTAGCCTCCCATAGTCAACAAGGAAAAAAAAAAAGGTATTGTTGGTTAGGTCTTTTTGAATGTCACCAGGAGAAGTAGAGAATCACCCTTTTCTCACAAATGGACATGCCTTGCAATCCATCTCTTTTGTATAGATAAGGTCAGGATAAAAAGGACAAGAATCAAATGGAATCTGATAGAAATAATAACTGAATTCTATGGGATTTAATGGAACATAAAATGTAATGAGATTTTAACATCTTGCAGTTCTGAAGCACAAACAGATTGAATATTAAATTTCATAGGATAATTAAAAAACTTATAGTAAGGTTTCCATGCTAGCTTCAATGGGATTTTGCCATTGTGGAAATTTACAGTGGAGAGTTGACAAGATCTTGAAAATGTCACAGGAGAGCACATCCCCAGAAAAGGAGCTATTTAATCCTCTGAGAGGGGAAAAGGACACAGTGCAATGTTGCCACCATGCCATGTTCTCTGGTAATTTGCTTGTAAGGCCAGCGTTTGCAATACCAGGAAAAAGAGACATTTGGGAATTTCAGATTCTGACCGCAATAGGCTTAATAAACCCTAAATACTAGGAAATGAAGAAATCAAAGTAAAGCATAAAGACACAGTGCACATCTGAGTCCTCTGCTTTCAACTCTTGCATAGTTTCCACTGAAGGTGATAGAGTTTAACAAAAGGCACCTACATCCTGGCTGGGAGAACCCCCCCATTTACTATTTGGAAGTGCTGCAAACACACACAGTGATAAAACTCATTACCATGCAGCACTCTGTCCTTGAACATATATAGGAAGGCGACAGCAAAGTGTTCAAAGTTTTCCTTCATCAAAGTTTTCTTTCATCAGAGGAGTTAAACAACAGTTAAGACAGTTTTCAATCATCTACTGCAAGCTAAATTGCATCTTCAAACACGAACAACATTTTCCACTCATCTGAATGGATGGTAAATACATTTTTAGGGTGAAATTTGGATTATTTTCTCTAATGCAGAAATGCTTTATCACACGGGGAACTCCACATTGGCTCACTGCTTACTGGAGCCCATTACTGTTTGCATTCTACCTACTCTTTAAAAGATTATTAATATTGCAATTGTATTTTTTTTTACTGCAGCTTTGGGCATTTGTAAGAATGATATTGAATACTGAGTATTAACAAGAAACAATTTCCCTCAGGAAAAATATTGGCCTCTAATCCAAAGAGCAAAAGCAATAAACCTAAAGAGTTTTAGGAAAGGTTTTACAGGACAGTAATATATAACATGTAGAATTAGTACCCCTGCTCTAGAAATAGACAAGAAAACTGAATATAACTAAAGTAATTCATTTAACATTTTCAATGACATTAGGAGAGAGCAATTAATCAACTTTTGACGTTAATCCAACTACCAACACCTCTCACTGTCTTCAGCAAAGCTGCCTCACTCTGCTTTATCCTGCTTTCTCAGACCTAACAGAATCTGATACATTTGGATGAGAAGACACATGAAAAAATACATAATAATACCCATAACAGATATCAGGATATATAATAGCAACAGATAAAAGAATATAGGATTCCCATAAGAGAAATCCTCATACCATTTTGACTGTATAACGGTCTTGAAGATAGAGAGCAATCCAAGCCCGAGTTATGCCAGCATCTATCTAAGACAAATTAAGCTTGTGGAATTATTTCACTTTGTTCTTTTCTAGTCATGCTTTGGGACAATCCACAGATTTGGGACTTTTCTCTGGGCCTACTTGGAATGCTGGGCTTACTTGGAAAGTTGCTACTTTTATCCTCACAGGATCATCCATGATACAGGTGTGTAGGGGTGGGAGCGGCAAACCCCAATGTCTTAATAAATTTCTCTGATGGTCCTGAAATTCTGGTGAATTATTTTGGGTCAACCAATCAAAAAAGAACTCTTATTTATGATAAAGCTAAAGACAGAACAATTATGTTTCTAGGCATTCACATGGCACAATGGACCTCTATCAAGCTTGAAATCTCACTAGCTAGAACAGTTTCAAAACAAAGTAAGAGAAAGGTGAGTTTCAGCATCCAGCTCAAACAAACTAAAAAATAAACAAAGAAACAAAAGAAACATTAAGTTAAGAAACCTTAAATAACTAAGTTTGGAATTCTAACTGTAGATGATAATTGTTTTCACGTAACTCATTAAACATGCTCAGAAAGTACTTGTTTCCACAAAATTTAGGTGAAAATAAATAGTTCCTGAAGGACTTAACAATTTGTACAACTATTAATGAGAAAAATTTTATGTCAAAAAAGGTACATCAACCTTCTATTAAAGTCAAAGAAGAGAAAATCTATTTTTCAAATACCGTGCAGACACACGCAAAAGCAGAGCTAAATCCAGTGTCCATGAAGAGTCAGTGGCAAAACTTCCAAGGACAACCATGAGACCACAGTCTCGCTCAGGGTTCTCACCAGAAAAGTAGCACAACCACAAAAAGAGGTAAAAAAAGCCAGTTTTCTTAGACCGACACGTGTTGTTGTCAGCCCGAGCGTTTGTGGTAGGTGATAAAGGGACTGGAATTCACCTGAGGGCACGTTCTGCCAGATGTGGGCAGGGGTAGCAGGTGGCAAAGCTGGGGCTGGGTGTGGACATCCCACACCAGGGCCATGTGGCTCTCAGCCCTAACAAATGCTCGGTGTAATCAGTCCATTAGTCCAGGTTTCTCCCAGTCCCAGACAGTTGTTTAAAATGAGCATTATTTGAAGCAAACCAGAAACCTTAACACTGTATTTCATAAATGACTGTAACTTTACTGCCTAAATTCGTGGTGGTCCAGTCTTATTACTATTGTAGGCAGAATGCCTTTCTGAGTCTCATGACATCACCTCTCTCCTCTGAAGGAGGTTCAGCTATGGCATGCAGGGTGCAAGGGCACGCTGCAAGGTCACAAATCTACACACCCCAGATACCAAGAGGCAAGAGTATTATATATGCTTTATTTTTTGGTCACCTGTCCATATCCAAACAGCTGAAAGCCCTTCAGGTATTACATGCCATCCTTCTGCAGTTGGGCTACCACTTGGAGGCCACCTGCTGGGCTGCTCTTTTTAAAGAGAAGCAGAAAAATTTACATGACTCTCTTCAGTCACAACCAAAGCTATGATTCTAGCCATTTTATAAAATAAATTATACATATGGCAAATTTCATATCCTTATGCTGAAAGAAAATCTGCCTGAAGCCAAAAACTTCCTGTGTGGGAAGGGAACAACTTACATTGTATAAAATTGTCAATAAAAATTAATTACTTCTTGCCTAAATCTAGCTGTCTTTTTAAGTGTGCCTCCTCAATTAACTGAGTCTGCTTGCAGGAGTGTAACTGAGAGGCCCCTGTGCTTCATCATCAACTCCAGAGCCATGCTATTTTGAAAATAAAAGACCTGTATCCTGTCCAAAAAATAAACTGTGGAGGTGACTTGCCATGTTGCCATTTTGGATTACAAAAAAATACTCAGCCAACACACAGGGGAAGGCTTAATTCCAGCAAACACATACATAAACAGGAAACCTCTCTCCAGTCAGAAGGTATTTTTCCTTCGTACAATGGGGTTCAAAGATGTGTCATCATTTAGTTTAAAACAATTACTAAGGAACCTTACCATTTCCAATAGTTTAGGAATAGAGTTGGCTTCCACAGTTGAAAGCCTGTCTGAACTTGCATGGGAAGCACACAAACACTAACAAATATATGCTAGCTTAGGCCAGCGGAGAATTTTTAATCAATAAGCATGTCAAGCTGGGGGACAGGGAGGGGAGGGAATCAATTTTCAGAAGGCAAATGGTAACAACTGTAGATTTAATCAAATTGCAGATGCAATCCCTTACTATTCTCAATATTTTTGAAAGAAAGTAGCTCCATTGAAAAGAATGAATTTCAATAAATGTCACATATTTAGGTTTATTGCTGAACTTTTAAATTTGTCAAGCTAGGTCACTGATCCTTCACAGAAATGATAACCATACATGTCAAAAAAATTCTGATACTCTTTAGCTGGATAAACATCAAAATGAAGGAACTATAGTAGAGGAAAGCAACTTACATAAAAAATTGTTATTTCTGTATGACTACAGGAAAAAAAGATATGCCAGTGTGACCCTTCAGTGAGAGGCTAAAGCTGCAACGTACACAACAAAGTGGATAGCTATCAAATACCATGGTGATGGCCATGGTGTGAACACTTGAGCAAAATGAAAATCTTCTGAAAGCATTAGGCAATTTTCCTTCCACATGCATTTGAAACCAAATTTATCATGAATTCAAACAAGAACCTTTTGCTGCCTTCCATACAAAAGGACAATTGCACGTTCATTTTCTTGGGACAAGCAGAAGAAAGTACCAGAGCTGTAGGATGCACCAAAAAAAAAAAAAAAAAAAAAAAGAAAAAAGAAGCATTTTGTTTAAGAATTTTGAGCTTATTAAACTCCTCAGCAGCATTGCAGAAACTCTTCTGTTATTGACAACTGCTTGAAAAATTAAATGTTCCGGAGCACTTGCTTCCCTGGAGACTGGTGTGTTGGGAGGAGAGGCAGAGGAGAGGTTTCAGGCCATTCACTGCTTCTGTTGCACCACATGCACCTTTGTGCCTGGCTTATGTACACATGTACTCTCCTTAAAATATGAGCATTATAAAATTCTTAAAATTTGAGGGTTATAAGCACCTTAAATTATTTATCTCCACTTCTATTTTCCACTCTTATATTTGGTATACTCAATTGCAACTAATTCAATGAAAGTCTGTCTGAGCCAAGAGGACTCAGTCACCATCCAGCCACATCAAGTGACTGAAAAAGATCACAGCATGACTAAAAAGTCCCAGAACAGATCAAAAACCATGGCAATCTGTTTGGGAACACTGTTTGCTTCAAAGGAGTTATATCCTGGACTAATGTGGTCTGATAACTTCACCTCTTTTCTTTTTCTAATGTTTAAAATTGGAGGAAAAAAATACTTTATCTTCTTGTACAACATCATAGTTTTCCTCAAGGCGAATAGCTTGGCAATTTGCTAGATTTGTTAATGCTAGAGGAAACAAGTTAGCACACATACCATGTGTTTGAATGCCTTTGGAAATTAGATTGAAACACTGATTTGATTTCCTAAAAGGTATCTTAAACAAGGCAAGGTTAGAGATTTGGAGAGTAATGAGAATTTGTGTGACTTCAAACAGCTCTACATAAAACAGACCTGATATTCTGGGGGGAAAAAGGTCACCTAATTATTCGTTTCCTGAAGGCCCTGTCTATACTACATTTCCCCTGGGTAAGGAAACTGATTTAAAAATGGCTTCTGCTAACATGTTTGCATCAGTTGCTATGTATGAGAGATTTTTAAAGCCACTTCTAAGAAAAACACCAGATTTTTATAAGAGAACAACAGAAACCTCCTCATCTTGGCCACAGCAAAGAGATGCCATCCTCAGAGTCCTTCATGGAGCTGTGGCCCTGCCTCCTTGGTGATGGCATGCTGCTTGGGGCCATGTGTCATGACCACAAGTGGTGCATTGTACAGGTTTAATTACCAAATACAACCTTTTTATAGGAAGCAAAATCACCAGCTGTGGCCACAGCAGACAAGATGCAGAGGTTGATGCCTCATCTGAGGGTAACAGCCTAATGAAACATGAAGTTGTGCCACTGGCTCAAAGGACAGACAGCAAGGTAGCAACAGGGAGGTAGAAAGCCTGGACATAAGGGTTTCACAGGAACCCACCACAAAGTTTAGGGTTATGCCACCCAAAATGTTAGGAAGGTATATTTGAAGTTTCACACACAACATGCATTCCTTCTGCTTTGCACCAAACAGATCCTTGTAACTCCCTATTGAGTTTTGTGTTTCTGTAGTTTCAGAGAATGCTATTCAGCTACCCTATCCCTTTCTTGTTCAAGAAATGATGTGCAGTGCTGAGAGCCCAAGCAGGATTTCCCTTACACTAGATATTTCACAAACACAGATGGAGATGCAGGACCTCTCCTTGCTTTCTGCCTGAAGCAAATAAAGTCTAGACGCATGCCCACCACAAAGCAATCGTGGCACAAAGCAGATCCCCCAGTGCTCTGTGACTCCCACTGCTGTAGCTTTGGCTCTCCGGCTACCCCAGCACAGCATGCTGCCGGCATCAGGTTCCCTTTGTGGCTGCGAAGGCAAGACTGCTGCTCTTGCACTGCAGCCAGCTGTGCCAGTTAGTCTCTGGAGTTCTGGAAGCCAGATTTAGGAGGCAGCCGGCTTTGAATTTCTCATCTGAGTTGAAAAATACAGAGCAGGCACTTGCAGATCATAGAAGAATAAGAGTAGGTGGGTTGGCCCCTTCGATTGCATTGGACAAGCGGGAAGAGGTTGCAGGTCATCGGCTAAGGTACCAGAAAACCATCAATGCAGGAAAATCAGGATGGGAAAGGCAGTCCTGGGAAGACAACACTTGCTGCTTTAGTTTGGCATTCATGAGCCTTTCATTGAATGTCTGCTGAATTTTGGCTTTCTGGCTGCCTTGCCCTGACTCAGTGAGCTCCCATGCATCTATGGCTGCACTGTCATCTACACCTGAGCAAACAACATGTCTGTGAATCACTCTCCAGCCACAACATGTGCACTCTTCCTTACCAATAAAGAACTGCTATGCAGTGGTTAGCCTCTGAAGAGAAGGAAAAAAAAGAAAAAACGAAAAAAAAGGAAAAAATGCAAAAAAAAAAAGGAAAAAATGGGAAAAAAGGAAGAAAAGAAAAAAAGGAAAAAAGAAAAAAGGAAAAAAGAAAAAAAAGGAAAAAAAAGAGAAAAAAAGCCTTATAGGATAATTCATTCCCTCCCCACCAAAAAGGCACAGAAGTTGATTCTCCCTTCTGTAAATAGCGACATGAATGTTTTACAAAATATCCCAGTTTCCAAATGATTCAGTTTGTATTAGAAGACAGAAAAAGAATCATACAGTGCTGAAGAAGGATTAGGGCACAAAGAACAAGCGATACAGTCATTCTCCAAGTTACTTTGTTTTCAACATGCAGCTCCTGCCAAAGGCTAGCTTTTTGCTCTCACAGTGTATGATCTGTAAACATTTAACCAGCTCTCTAGAGAGAAACATGCGAGACACTTTATCTTGCCTGATTATGAATCCAAACCTCTCAGATCTAAAATAAAAAGACGACAAAAAAGAGACACCATCCTCTTTTTGCTGCTGGACAATGCAAAAAGCACCTGTGGGATGAAAGCAAATGAACTACCACACAGGGCATAGGTTCTTCGGGAAAAGCATGGACTGCAGCTTGAATAACCTCCTACAGGTTACAAACGCACAGTTTGTTAAACAACGCTGGTACTTGATTATTAATCCCTACTGATGTATGTGCAAAACTTCCAATTTCTAAGGAGTGCATTCCGTATTTATAAAGCCAAAGACCACCTAATTTAATGCTGACATGGAAACAGTGGTGGAATGCCATTATATGAGCCCTTTGCGTTTTGTTTACCATTCAAAGCAAATTCTGCATTTAAAAATGGAAAAAAAAAAAAAACAAACCAACAACAACAAAAAAGCCATACCGCAAGGAAGACTGTGAACGCCGCACAACCATAAAGTACACATCCCCAACTTGGGGATTCCCGCAGGCTCACCCTGCGCCTCACGGAAGGCGGCCGGACCGGCCACCACAAACGCGGAGCCACCGTCTCCGAGTTGGAACTTCCAGGCTGCACTGCCGGACACTGCCCCGCGGCGCGCTCCTGCCGCGCCCGCAGAGCGGGAAGGGGCGGGAGGGGCAGCGGCTCAGGCTGCGGCCAAGGGGCCGCTGCCGACAGCATCCCGGGAAGCGCTGCCCGCCCTGCCCTACCCTGCCCGGGCAGCGGCGTCGCGGGCGCAGGCGGGTCCCAGCGCCCTGCGGAGCCCGGCCGGCCGGGGGCAGCCGGCAGCCCCTCACCGCTATCACCTGCCCCCGCGGCGCCCGGCCCGCCCCGGGAGAGCGGCGGCGGCGGCGCGGACGCTGCCGCGCTCCCGCGAAGTTCCCGGGCGGGGCACAGCGCAGCACCGTGCCGCTGCCCGTCCTCCCCCGCTCCCGGCTCATCTCGCTCCCCGCGTCCCCCCACGGGTGCCGGTCCTTACCGGAGCGGAGCGGGCTGCGCGCCGGCACCACCGCCGGAGGGGCGAGCGCTGCACCCCGGCGGGCTGGGCTGGCTCCGCGGTCCTCGCCCGGCAGCCGGCCCAGCCCGGGCGGGCGGGGCGGAGCGGGGCGCAGCCCGACGCACCTCCGCGGCCCCGCGCCGCTCTGCCGCTCCCCTCCGCCCGCAGGCTCAGGCTCCCCCCGGCCCCATCCCGAGCTGCTGTCCCTACCTGGGGGCGGCAGGGGCTGCGCGCCCCAGCGGGCAGGGGTGTCCCTCCCTCCCTCCCGCACGGCACCTGGGCTGCGGGGCGGCTCTCCGCGCCCTTCCCTCGGGCGCCTCCGCCGCGCTGGTGGCGGCTCCCAGCGGTAAATCAGCCGGTCCCCGCGCTCCCTCCGCCCCTCCGGCGCGGTCCTGACCTGCCTGTGACTCACCACATCGCAGGAGCCCGGGTGCGCGGTGAGGGGAAGGAGGGGGGGGGGGGCTTCTTCTCTCGCTCCCCCTCCCCTCCTTTCTTCCCCTCGTCCCTTCTGGCCAGGCGCCCCCAGCCCGGGGGCAGGAGGGACGGCTGTCACTTCCCAGATGGGGAAAGCCAGGAGGGGACCCTTGGAGGACCTTATTCTGCACCTGGGCGTTTTCAGGACAAGTGGGTACCAGTGGTGTGCGGGCACAGCCTCCCGCGGCACTCCCAACTGCTGGGCACCCAACATCAGGTGTCAGTGCCTGACTGATGCTAAAGCCTAACCCTGAGAGGTCAAGATATGGTCACCCCTAGGCTTGTCCTGAGCTCCCCCCGCCCAGGTTGTGTAGTAGTGAACAAATTTAACCCATATTGCACCATCATGGTCAGTGCTGACTGTGCTTTAAATGCCTGTCCACATGTAATTCAATGACCTCAGTTTATATAGCTGTCAAATAGTTGTCTCCCCCCATATGTGCTTCCTACAGGGTATTGAACTGCACAGGTTGGGGTTTCTCCTTCACAAGATTTGCAAAGCAGATGATGACTTCATCTTTCAGAGGTGCTGAGAAACTGAGTCACTCAGCAATACTGCCTGTGCAATGTACACTTGCAGAGCTGCCGAGAGACTGCAAGTCTCAACACTGGGGCATGCAGCAAAGGATCCATCTATGTTCTGGTAACGAGTTTCAGCAGCTACTGATTTAAACCAGATTTTAAGTGAAAGGCTCCATATTCCAATAGAAGTTACTGAAGACATCTATTTTCCCTTTGCTTGCTTCCTTTTTTGGCCCCAACTCTGCTCCCCCTAATCATACCATTTAAACCAATGAATGTTTTTCATGAGTGAAGTACAAGGAACAGTAAGAAACACTGCCCAGTTTCATGATTAACCATGGGAAAAATGTCAGACCTTACATCAAAATATTTTGCAAGGAAAATTAAATGTTGTATGTATTTGTTTTAGGCCTTGGATGTCACCATGATGTGTATGAAGACAAAGCTGTACATCAGAACAAAATGTTTTAAAAAAGCAGTTTGCCAGCCTCCTGCTAGTCTTCAGCAGCAGCACTTTCACAATTTATCTGTCTCCTCTTTCCTATGGACTTGCTGGCACTAGTGATAAAAACATCTAACCTAGCTATAAGCTGATTTTGTACAAAAACAGATGCGTGATTGAGGGCAGCTTGTCCCCCCCAGCTTCCCCTTGAGTAGAAGTTGTAACTGCAGTGAGGTCTCCCCTCAGTCTCCTCTTCTCCAGGCTGAACAGACCAAGTGACCTTAGCCACTCCTCATACGGCTTCCCCTCAAGGCCCTTCATCTTCTTTGTATCCCTCCTTTGGATGCTCTCAAATAGATTTATATTTTCCTTATGTTGTGGCACCCAAAACTGCCCCCAGGACTCGAGGTGGGGCTGCCCCAGGCAGAGCAGAGCAGGACAATCCCCTCCCTTGCCCAGCTGGGGATGCTGTGCCTGATACCCCCAGGACAGGGGCGGCCCTCCTGGCTGCCAGGGCACTGCTGACTCAAATTAAATTTGCCATTGACCAAGACCCCCATGTCCCTTTCCACAGCGCTGGTCTCCTACCTCTTGTTCCCCAGTCTGTCCGTACATCCAGTGTTGTCCCTTCCCAGGTAAAGACTTCAGCACTTGTCTCTGTTAAACTTCATGACTGATCTGATCTCATTTCTTTGAAGTCCCTGGAAATCTGTCCATCTACTTCAATAACCTTTATTTCAATTAATACTCAGCAATATTTAGAAAAGGAAGACACAGTGCCAGCCCTGCCAGGGAAAAGCATGGCTACAATTAGACTGTACTGCTCACTGGGCTTCAGTTAATGATCAGTCACTGTGCACCCTACAGCCACACCAGATTTGGAAGAATCTCCCTTATTAGTTTTGAAAGGAAGCAATAAAGAAAAAGATTTAAATCCAGAGCTCATCCTAAGGAGAGCCCCTCATGTTATCTGTTCTTAGTCTGCTCCTGAGTTTGCCATGCACCTGCCTGGGCTGAACAGCCAGCACCCAGGCTGTTATCAGTGGGACAGCTTGTGCTATTCTAAAGCCAACAAATGGATTGTCACTAACATAAAAAGGAGAAACAGATGTTTCCTTTCCATTTTGGCCATGCTGATGCCATGTTATTTTAGGTTAGTTTTATGAGCCAGTGACACTGCACTGGGGCTTTGATAATTGTCTGATACTCCTTTCATCATTCTTGCAATGATATGTGTGCACCATGAACAGCTTCTCGGAGGCTTGAAGCACCTTTAAGGTGCAGTTATGGGTGAAAAAGGAACTATGACCTTCTTATTAATCACCCTGTTTTTTTTGTAGGTTTTCCTCAATTTTCTCTCCTGTCCAAAAGGAGCTGGTCCTCTGCAGTCTGGCATAAGATGGTGTGACACATTTTAGAAAGCTGACGGCACTGGAAAAAACAATTCAGAAGTGTGAAGGAGAGTCTATGAGGGTGATCTATTCAGTAAGAGAACTGGAATGCACCAGGGAGTGTATTGGAACATGCTTTCCAGCCCTGACGTGTTTCGAGATAGGGAGCTGATGAGCAAACACTATCGCATTTCCAAGAATACAAACATAGAGTTAGAAAAATGAATTGCAAGGCTATGTTGAAGTTAAACTTTCAAATATAAACATGAGGAATGAAAACACAGGATGATTTATATTCCTGTGCACTGGCAATAGTGCATCTCAACACACTAAAATATCCCCTTTAGTTTCATTGTGACTTCTGTTCAGAACCTAAGTAGTTATTTATCATAACTACAGGTAGCAAAATGAAGTCCATAAACTTATGTATCCAATTTATACTTAGTTTCAATAAGGAAAATATATTTAAATACCTCTGTAAATCTGGATCTAACTACATTTTCTAAAAGTACAGAATCAAACACGAATCTACTGTGCATTTCTGCAGAACCACACTCTACTATATGGCACCACAGCTATATGGTACCATCAGAGGATTTACTCTTTGTCCTCTGCTGCAGTCATTCACACCTTTGGGAGCAGATATAAAATGCAAATGTCATCGTGAGACTCCAGAGACTTCTGACTTAGCGGAGCTTACTCATGAGTAAATGATTTCAGAAGGAGCAAGACAGTGGAAAGGAATTAATTTAATGCTTAAGAACACACAAGACAGAGATCTCTAGAGCTGAGCTGAGTAGTGGTGGGTATCAGGTACCCTCCTGTCACAGAACCCTGCAATGGGGACTCAGAATAACTGAGTCTGAGTCTCCCTGGAGTTTGATAAACAAAATAAGAGCCTTAGGTGAACCCGCCCAACTCAATGGCCTCACAGACCAGTGATCCAAGGGGAAAATCATAGTGCAACAGCCTGCTGGGGTAATGTGTAGCTGTATTTCCTGTAGACCCTTATTCACTGAAAGGCAGCCTGGCTGCAAATGCCAGGGGCAGCTCAGGGAAGGGGTTGTGCCTGAGGCACATTTTCCTGTGA
Source organism: Corvus cornix cornix (assembly GCF_000738735.6). Lineage (NCBI taxonomy): Eukaryota > Metazoa > Chordata > Aves > Passeriformes > Corvidae > Corvus > Corvus cornix. The sequence goes on from NC_047057.1 coordinate 24,202,836, forward strand.
CTACTTTGTCCCTTCAAGTCACTCTATGGCAATCTGACTTTCACTGTTGTTCTTGGGCTCAAAAAGCATGCAGTGGGCTGGGAGACAGTGTTGACTGGGGGATTGGGCTTTGGAGAAAAAATGCCCGTGGTGTTGTCTGCCTCTCTGGAAACCAGTCTAAGTATCACAATTGCTACTTAGATCTCTAGAATCCAAAGACTTGATCATCACTGCATTTTATGGCATTTATTATCTAAGCATTTATTAACTAAGCCCATAGATTCTGGAAACTAAATAAGTACTTTCTGTTTGTTTGTAAGAGGGTCAACAGTGTCACTGGAATAAATTTCAGCCTGCAACTGGTGGTTGCAAAAGTCCCTTGCAAAGCTAGGAATAGAAGTCTGCAGTTAGAAGTCCTAATCTCTAGCCACTAAGCTACCCTGGGCAGTTCTCCATTTGTATGGAAACACAGATCATAACCAAAGGTGTGTCCACCCATTGCACTGTGGATGATAGGCAATTTCTGAGCAAAGGGAAGTAATTTGTTTAGCCTGATGTTGTTCTCCTCCTTGCTTCTCTTTCTGCTTGTAAATGAATGCCACAACAGAGCCATTCTAAAATCCAAATGGTGAATGCATCAAGTGTAATTCTTGAAAATGGAGGAAAATGTTTATGGGGTTAGTGCATCTGAAGTATGGATTGCCATACTGTGTCTTTTTTGTGCCAGTCCCAGAGCCTTGGTGATCACGTGGGAAGCTGGTACATGAAGTTCAGGAATCCAGCAGAAATTAATCACTCAAAAGAACAAAGATTAGTTTACAGATAGATTAGCTCTTCAAATCCATCTGCTATGCAGTAATGTGAGTGCTAGTGCTGCAAAACGACAAGGTCAGAAACCAAGGAGGAGGGTGGGCTCATAGCAGCCGAGATTTATATCAGCTTAACTGGAGGGGGCACCTCACCCTCCAGAAGGCAGGGGATGAGATGGTATGGATCTCACTGTTCCCCACCTGAACCTTGCCTCCTTTCCTAGTGGTGTTGAAATATGCTAAATCCCTGAATGGGTGCCTCTGAACATACAAACCCAAGAAATCATTTCAGGGATGGAAAGCTGAATAGTCCTTGTGTTCACATCCCTGAAAATGACATAAGTGCAGTAGCCCTCGGTGCATTCACTGAGCTCACACTGCAGCAGCAAAGGCTTTCCAGCATATTCTGTAGAGAACTTTTCTAGCACAGCTCAGCATGAACTGCTTCAGGCAAAGCACAGTGAAAAAATCCAAATCCAGTATGATATATGTGCCACTTTGGAACATCAGATTTATTTGCATAACTGAAAACAAACCTGATGATTTAAAAATTAAAATATTTACAAAGTGAGGAAGTTGCTATGTATTATATCCATACGTTCACTGCTACTGCACTCTTAGTTAAAATGTGTAACTGTTTCTTGACATTGTTTTTAGTACATTTTAAATGAATTCCAACACCACCACCCCTTTATTTTAACTGCAAACATGTTTCTTTTGTTTAGTACTGGAACCACTCAGATTTTTATATTTCCAGGATTATATTTGGACTAGCTGCTAAAAAGTTTCCTAAAGTCTCTTTTAAGTTTGATTCCTTTAATGCAGGCGCAGACATTTTTCCCCCTTCAGTTTGCTGTTTGTATTTACAAAGGGCATAGCATCCAGATCACTGAAAATAGAAAATCTGCCTATTTAAAAGCACAGGAACAAATCCTGCCTCCAGCTACGTGTGCACCTGGTGAGCAGGGGAAGGGTGTGACTATGCTGACACGCGTGTGAGCATGCATGAGCAAACACTGTTCTGATTCAGCCTACTTTTGGAGGACATAAGCTTCACTGGAGATAATCGGATGCCTAAAATTAAGCATTTGCCTAAGTTAGGTGATGCCAAGTGCCACGGGCGTTTGCAGCCTGGCTTTTGCAGTTGTGCTCATCCTTGCAGGTCATGGCACAGCTCTGCAGTTGCCATTTGCACAAGTAATACTGTTGGTGAACTCCTGTTCATAGAAAGAGAGCATTCACCTTCAGATTTCTCCTTTGTCTGAAAGCATCTCAGAATGCTACTGCTTAATGTAATGCTGCTCTAAGGACTATCTACAAGGAGTGGAACAGAGATTTTGAGGAGAAAAAGCCCCTTTATTTTCTGCTTACTTACTTTCTTGCATTTATAGCACTTTGCCTATTTTCAGATCAACTCAAAGAATTTTTCCTCAATAAATCTTTTTTCGACATGTGTGAGAGAGGAAAGCACTTTAAAACCAGAAACCATCTTTGTAATACTTCCATAAAGTGCCAGAGAACACAGAAAAAAATGAGATCTTGTATCGATCTATATTTTCTTGGCGTAACATTGACCAGGTGTCAAGTGGAAAGATGGGAGAAGCATGTCAGAACAGTTTGGTAATGAAATCAATTGCAAACACAAGTGTTTGCAGACTTGGGAACTTGTGTCCTAGCTCTCTGTAACTACCAAAGTGGAGGTCTTTGGCAAAACATCAGACTGATGTCGTTATAGTGGCAATTTGCCTGACGTGCTTAGTTTTAAAGAACTGTGTCTAGATTTCATCATGATCTTTTTCCCACCTCTAGGGGCTTATACTCAGAAATATTTGTCAATTTGGAAAACCTGGTCACTTTACCTTGAGTGTGTAAAATTTGTCTTCTACATCTCCTTGAAGAAGTAGAACACAGTTATAAAATCTCATAGTGGCTTTTTACTTAATGACATTAAATATGTTTCTCAGATGTGGTTTAGTGTTGCATTTTATGTACAGTACCTATTCTGATATATTTTTAAAGATTAAAAAAATGTATTCTGTTACCAAGCCAAATTATTGTAAGTCAGGCTTGGATTTGGTTCATTATCATTAAAGAATCTGCATTTTTAAGTTAACTTTAGAATAACATAGTTGATTCTGTAATGATGTAAGCATATGGTATTTGCCAAAAGCTCTATTTCATAAGGCTGGTTTAGGATACAGCCCAGCTCATGAGGATCTTGATAGGAGATTATTCCTTTCAATAACTTTCATTATTTAATTAGACACATGTGCTGATTATGAATTTAATACTATGGAGAATGAAGTCAACGTTAAAATCCCATCATTTTAAATTAGGCAGGAGCACACCCACAATGTGTAGCCAGGAAATATTTGTGTCCTTAACAACATCTATACTGATAGCAGTATGTTTCTTCACATTTAAAACAAAAAAGAAAAAAAAAAAACGGAAAAATTCAGAGTGTCCTTATACTATTATTACAATTTTATTGTTTGTACTCCTTTGGGAGCTAATAGCACTGTTGTGTAACATACAGGGAGAAGGCATGTTTAAACATACCAGCAAGTACTCAGGTGAGCTTAAAGTTTAACTTTGAGTTTGGGAACATTTTCAAATCAAATGAAACAAGGAATTTAGAGGAAACACTGAGCCAAACCAAAAGGGATTACTTCAGCATGGTAACTTTATATTTCACTCCCCTCTATCTGCTGAGAGATTTTTAACAAAGGCAAAATTCAAAGTTAAAATGTGGGTTTTTTAAGAACACCTTACTGATTTTGGTCACTTTCATAGATTTAATTTTACCTCTAAGAAGGAACAAAAGCACCCCACCAAGAAGTGGGCAGTAGGAAAGAGGGGACCAGTAGGACAAAACCTATCCAGTTCAGGAGATTTAGCTGTATAATGAGTACATCAGAAGTGAGAGACTGGAAGTTGATGCTTTTTTTCAAATTAAATCATGGCACTCACTCTGAATACCTGCCCAGCCTGCTGTGGAGGGCTGCAGAAGGCTCAGGCGTTGTGCTCTGGTGTTCACCGGGCCCAGTGGTAGCTGTGAATCTGTGCCAGTTCCTCATAGATATGGTGACTGTGTCTGCCCTCGGTTTGGCAGGGGTGTTTTTAATAGCATGCTCATTATACAGAAATATTTTCATTTGACAGACAATTTAAATGATCGTATAAAAGCTGCAATTACCATCAGGACAAATCCAGCTCTGATTGACTCCCACGTTTGCTCCCAAAGTTTGACTCTGAACTAAGAGACAAGAAAGATTTTTAGCCTTCTTTTCTTCTTTTTTACATAGGCTCTTCCCTCTTATTGCTGTCTCCCATGCTAACGTACTCAAGAACATCTCGAACTCCTGCTGTCTTAGTCTTTTCCAAAAGTCCCTGTTGGGAAGTACTATTAGCTTTATTTTACTGATGGGGACTGAGGAGCAGAGAAAACCACCGTCTTGTCTAAGTTAAGACAGGAAGGAAACCTCTAGAGAAACTGAGGGAGGAAAGTAGGTCTAACGTAGAATTATCTTTCTGAATGTCCAAAAATCCTAAAGGAAACAGGTTTTTTTTGATGCCTAAATAGGTCAGAGAGGTAAGCCTCATGTGAAAATAAAATCGCAGCTTTGAAATTGGGACCCTGAGTAATACTGTCTCTGTCCCGGCTCCGTGGGGTCCCGCGTGCCCCCACAGCCGCACGGGTGGGTTCAGTGTTACAGTCGGTAGCACAGAGCCGAGAAGGGCATTTGTGTGCGCTCTGGCAGGAGCATTTATTGCTGCTACACTGCCGAAGGGTGCAGAGGCAAATACCAACGTGATCCCAAAACTCACAGTTTTATCTGGGGGCAGGGAAAAGGCAGGACCAGGGAACGGGGACCAATGGGGAAGCGCTGGGGGAGTGACGAGGGGTAGAGGCTGACAGCCAACCGGGGAATCCAAACTGGGATAGATTAACAGAACAGAACACGCATCCTGGGAGAAGCCTTTTTGGTCACCTTAACATAAAGTGGTTCTTGTGGTACTAGGGACTTGTCTTACTGAAAACTCTCTGTCCCTTGTAATGTATGTTCACAAGCCACCACACCTGAGCTATTATGATAATTCTGAAAATATTCCTTTTGGCAATGTTATGTTGTTAATTTATACGTGAGTAACTTGCTTATCTGGCGGCTCACATAGCTGCTTGTTTGTGAAATCCAGTGATTTTTGTCTGCAACTGTTTCTTGAGAAACAGGGAAGAAATCAGAATTGTTTGGATCATCTGCCTTGAGCATCCTGGTCACCCTATGAAGGAGGTCACCTTGGTCACCTTGGTCAAGCCAGCTTGTGAGGTCAGCTGGCTGCTTCAAAGCATCCAGGTCACTTCAGCCTGTCCTCTCAGTCCCCAGAGAAACAGAGGAACAGGGCTGAGAAACTCTCAGCAGTTGCACTGAGGGCAATGTGGGAAGGGCCATTTGTTGGGGGTTTTCAATTTCCTTTCAGTGTGCAAGCTAGACAGGCCTTTTACGTCTTTAAGTATATTTTAATGCTTTTCTGGGAGCTAAAATGTATTGCAAACATTTTGCTGGTATGTGTTATTGCTCTTTAATGACAATTATGATGTAATAACTGTTAACATTATCTTAGAAGGCTGCAATGTGTCTCATTGCACACATCCTATTGGCATTAATCAGGAGACAAGCTTAATCTCAACCCAAACATGTCAGGGGAGTGGCTGGGGTGGAGGTGTGACTGGAGATAAAAAGGAAAGGCTGCTACTTTCTAGGAAGGAAAGGAAGATCTCCAGCCCCATCACGCCACAGTGGGGTGGCCTCTGTGTCAGAGGTGGGCGCTCAGCCATCCTCTCACGCAGGCAAGACCCAGATCACTTCATGTGCCTTGTGAGATGCCCAAGGATCTCAGTCTGGTCTCCTTTTGTAGTAAACAGAGAGAAAAACCTCTGAGAATTTAAATCAATGCATCTAAAATATGAATCACTTTATTTTTCTTCATACACTTCAGTCAAAATGTCGGACATCTAATCCTGCCTATCTGGGCCTCAGTTATAGACAGGTAGTCAGACATGAAGAACCCAGCTTTTTTTTGCCTGAGGTGCTATGAGGGAAGTACCCAGGAAAATACAAAGATGGAATTTTCAAAACCAATTAATTTAGATCAACTGACAATGGAAATATTCCTGCTGAGTTATCTCCAGCATTGTCCAAGAGATTCTGGAGCAGGCCACTTTGCTTTCGAGGAAGAAAGCAGACAAAATTCACAGATAAAATCATAAAACCCCAACACTTACATAGCTCCTAAATTTATCCTAAATTTCTTTACTCTAGATTTCTGGATTTTTTTCTCATTATAAAAGGTAACATTAGACCACACAGTAGAATTCTGTCTTTTTGCTAAGATTAAAAGCGCAGAAAAATATACAGGGAAAATTTCACTAGTTGTGATAATTAGCAGTTTTATTAAAATTTCATTTAATGTATGGCTAGGGAGATACCTGATCCACCTGACCTCCTGATCTACTTCTGTCACGGTAGTTTTGAAGATGGTTCTTAAATGCAGACAAAGAGATTGCAGACATTTTATGTCATTGAACACTTTGAAGACTTTGTTGAACACAAATTGAACATTTTGTTTCTGTTCTACTGTTCATATCCTGACACTTCCAATAGTCTATAAACATTTACTTTGTGTGGAGAAGGGTGCTATTTAAATTTGAAAGTTTCCAGTATGGGACTTCCTAATCCAACCTTGATGTATTTTTCACCAGCTTGAGTGGAAACCTTGCATGCCCCTGTCCTGGAGGGGAAGCTGCCTCCATGCCTTTTGAAAGGATTCAGAACTGGTTCTCCCTGATCCCCCTGCCCAGTATTAGAGCCGAGTGCCACTGCTCTGAATGGCCACAGATGGGTTTGAAAGGCTGCAGAGATCTCGCTCAGACAGAACCTGTGATTTAGAGACCAGCCAGGTGTGGGCATCTGCAGGCAGGTCTGAGGTGGCAGCATGACTTGGGCTTGCAGCAGGACACAGGTGACAAAGCTTTGAGGAAGGCTGAAAGCTCTGTCTTAACCAGCTTTGACCTGAGCTGCTGGAGATGGAAGATGTTCAGAGAAACTGAAAGACTGACTCAGATAGAGGGGTAAAGTGTGTCTTGTGTATGCTGGGACTCACTTTAGATATCTGCCTATTTTCTGACCTGGATGCTGGTGAATTACACCTCCACACAGTTGGACCTGAGTAGCCAGCTCACATGTGGACACCTGCAAGTGGGCACCTCCAGGTGTCTTCATCATGCAGCTTAGTCTGGAATGGCAAAAGAGCTGGGACCACAGCTGAGATGTTATGTGTGGGCAAGATTATCCCTGGAGAGAGAACAGTGAAGGGAGTAAGAGTCAGGGCCATGTGGAGAGTTGGAGGAGAGGTGAAGATCACACTGAGGACTGGTCAGGAGAGAAGGGAGAGGCACAGTCACAGACATGAACTTTTAAGAAGAACACTGTAGCTGCTACAGAGCCTAACCAGTGGTTTTGGAAGGTGGTGAGGGGTTGAGTTAGCCAACTGCACAGTTCTTGCTCTGAGAGGCAGCTAGAAAACCCAGCAGTGAGGAAATCCCAGCATCTAGGAAATCCCAGCACCAGCTCTACTGATAACAGCTCCATTTGTGTATTCATGGCCCCACATGGCCTGGTGTTTATTGAAGGGCTCACTAGAATAAGGGAGGAAAGCTCACACTGGATGCAGAAAAGATTGAAATTGACATACTGAGTTTAAATAAGATTACACTAATTAATCATCCTCCTGGGAATCTGACGGATCCTGACGGATGCGATCTATCCAATCACATTAATCTTCTCAATGCGATGGCAACCCCGCGCGGGCCACCCAGCTCCACTCGGCACAGAGCCAGCAGCTGGGAGATGGCCACAGCCCTGACCCTTGGGACAGAGCAAACCAGCCTGCAAACAGCCTCGCAGCGGGTGCAGAGGCAATGGCAGCCAGGGAATTCAAAGGAAACCACTTGCTAAATTCTGCATGACCTTTTCCTTCATTTACAATGGGGATGTGGTGTTTCCTGGGGAAGAGTAGAATAGGACAAGGGTATTTCTCCCTTTAGATATTCTTAGCAGTTCTGCATTCTTATTATTTAAAAAAACATAATGCAGATATATTTACATGTACTTAGGGACATATTTTGTGTTTTCCAGATAAGGAGCTTTTTATTAAAGAGATCTGATATGAGCAAAAATAGGCCTAATATTTAATATTTTTTTCTAAATAAAAAATTCAATATTTTCTAAATAAAAATGAAATAGGGAGAAATTGCTATTTGTTTTTTACTTTACTTTTACCACTGTAAATGAAAGGCAGTTTGGAAGACCAGCTGATTTTTGGATGTGATGTTCTGGTTGCAGAATATGATCACATCTGAGTTCAGAATCCTTCACAAGCTTCTGTAGATACCCCAGCACTGAACACCCAAGACCAGGACAGATGCCTCACAGGAAGCTAGCTCCATATCTTTATACAACAGTTTCTGCCTTTTCTTAGGAAAATAATTTTTCCTTGCCAGGTTTTAGAAATGAAGGAGATGTATCAAATAATTCTCCAGATTTTACAACATGAGGTGATAAATATTATAATTATATGTGATATCATAAAATATAATGATATTTTAAAAGAGTATTAATGTTTTAGGGTGCAATACTAAGAAAACTATGACACTGCCACCTCGTGGATTCTGAGATAATATCTAGATCATATTTTATCATCATTATTTACATAGTGGCATAAGTGAGTGTTGCACTTCATGGCCAAATAATAGCTCATTTCTTACCACAGAATTTTGAAATATAGAATCTCTATATTTGTTAACATTTAAACTTCTACTAATACAAACATGCTCTTACTATGATTTATGTAAGCAACTCTGTAAGTTCCTAAGACATCCTTTCTGTTTGAAAGTTAGGAGACACTCTCACATAAAGAGTGTAATAGTCTAAACTTGACAAATCTTCCCTCTATAGCATCCACAAAAGATAATGCTGAATTGAGATGTAGTGATACTTGCAAATGATGCCTGGAATTTAGTTCTTCTTAAATTGTTGAAGGCTGCTATTATAAGGAATGAAAAACCTCTCCATATGTAATTGTTCAATGTAATATAAACTGGATTTCATAATTCACCTCTGAGAAAGTCTGGATATGTGCATCAGGGAAATCTTTTAACTTATGTTCTTCTGGATGTGGGCTCTGAAATGGTCTATTATACTGGACCCAATGAATCAAGGAAAAGTGAAAAATGCCAAAGAATTTCTTTTTTCCTGACAGATCTGAATCATTCTTTCAGCATATCATCAGTGATTGCCTAATGAGCCAAGGCATGAGAAAAATACCCAGCTATATTATGGTAACTTCAGAGCTGTCTTTTCTTTTTGAGTTTACCAAGAACAGCACCAGGATCCCAAATCCCATACATGTGGGAACCAGTATTTGAAGCAGAGCTCCAGTAAAACATTGCTGCAGCTTGATGTGCAGCAGGGATCCATTCTGAGACTAAACTGTTGGCAGCTGTAATAACCTGTGATACCAATATTTGTATCAAGGCAGCTCTTCCCCTTAGGGGAATGAAAAATAGCACTTCTGCCTATTTAAATTCAGGTATGAAGACATTGTGAAAGAAGAGTTGTTGTGCTGTACAAAGCGGAAGCTAGGGAAAGGGCCTTAAACCCCCAAAGTAAACAATGCCTGAGGACTGCTGTAGTAGAAAAATGAGAAAACAGACACCATCACTGAAATAAATTCCATTATGGTTCATATTTAAGGCTAGACAGTGATTCATACTGTTTCACTAAACTCAGCATGCTGCAAAAGGCACTTGAAGTAATTAACACTTAGAATTAAACTTAGATTTCACATCATCAAACATTTAACTTTCTGTAATTCCCTCTGCAGCTGTGATTTATTTGCATTTATTATTTTCTGTATTTACCAGTTCTCAGTTTCTTTTTAAGTTGCTCATACTTCCTTCATCTGTAAGTCTGAACACTGACTTACTATTTTGACTTTAGCTCTTGCATCTTTCTCATACTCAGACTTCTGGCTAGTTAAATAAATGCATTGCATCAAATATGGTTTTAAAATTGCTAAAAGGAATTTTCTGTTTAATCATTGCTTTCATCGTACTTGTTATTCACAAAATGCATGCTCATTACTGCAGTTTGATTGTTTGATATTGGAAGAATGTCACTAGATATATTTTTCCTATTTGTTAAAAAAAGATTTTGTTTTTATAATGTTTAAGAAAAAACACATGTGAAGGGGAAGTCTCCTTATATCCAAAGCTTGCATTAAGAAATAGAGACCAGAATTCTCAATATGACAAAGTTGGAGAATTTGTGGAGACAAAGGCCTAATAGGTAACTTGAGAAGAATGGACCTGGGACATGTTAGAAAATTCACCAGCTTTGACAAAATGCGTTTGGAAGTTATAGTTTCACTGGGAAATTTTAGAAGGTGTTTGTAGTCATAGGGATGAAGGAGATCCAGGGAGAGACACTGACTATGTAAGTGTATAAAAATTACTACACTGGACCAGGAGAGAAGTCCAAGAAACCCATCAAACTTCTGAGAGTCACCCACAACATATGTTTGGGGAAAAAGCACAAGAACAAGTTAAACATACAAAGACATTTTCCCCTGTTTTCCTAATCAGTTTCCAACAGTCTGCACCCAGAAGTCTTCCTGAGCCAGTTCCTGATTCCTCAGAGTTTTGTTTCATTGCTCTTGATGGACATTTCTTCCATCTGTTTTTCCTGTCTTTTGTACTTGCATATACATATGGCCTTCAGTGTCCTCTGCCAATGAGTTCCACTATTTAACTAAAATCCATGTGGAAAAAACCCTTCAACACTTCCTCCCATATATTTTAACCTCTCTGCTTTGTCATTTTGTTTGTTTTCTTCTCCCGTATATAATGCTGCTATTATTACTATAATAATGAATATTCTTTTCCCTACATTTTTTTCTCTGTGGTACTTTAATTTCTTTGTAAGCCTTACATTTTCCCGGTTGTCACTTTTTCAAGCTGGCAAATCCTAATCAATTTAGTCTCTTTTTTGAACATCATCCTTGTTAGTGTATTCAAAATATTCCTGTAGTTCCACTATCTCTTAATGTCAATCTCAGAAGCCCATAAAAACAAATATTTTCAAAATCAATAATTTTTTCTTAAAACTAATATAATATTTCAGAATTTGAGGACGTACAAATTTCTTTTGGAGTATGTTTTCGTTCAAAGCTAGCCTGAGAGTTGGTCACTTAGGTCTCAGAAGCCAAATTAATGCAAGCTGGTTGTGAACTGCACACCCACATGTGCACAGTGGTTTCTTCATTGTTTTTAAAATTTATTGCATGTATTTGACCGTGAAGTTCCTAAGTCTTGTGTTTTCCCAGTCAATTTGGGAAAAATTTGTTTATCCCTCAAGGGAAATTATGGGAAAATACTAGCAGACTATCAGATTTTGATGGAGTTAGTCAGCATCCTCACTGCAAAGTATCAGGTTAAGAAAAACAAAACAGGTCTAACTGCAGTCTTCAGATGGATAATTTACTTGCTCTCAAGGTACTTCCAAAGGAGGGTAATTTTTTTTGTTTGTTTGTGTGTGTAGGTGGATTCAGGGTTAAAATTTTAATAAGAGCGTTGGTTTATACTGCTGTGGTTTCACAGGATATTCTGGTGAACATTTTTACTAACCTTCTGAAAGTGCTGCTATTATTACTTTTCTGTGCATAGTATTTGCTGAAATAGTTATTAGAAAGAAGATTGCCCAGTACATGCTTAGATTAAAACCTGGAATAATGACAGAAGCTGCTGGTCAACACCTCTGAACAGAGCAGGGGGTTCAGAGGAAACCAAGGACTTGGATCTGACAAGATCTGGTGGGTTGATACCCACCAGAGTTTTTAGGCTGACATAAGCCCCCCAATTTCATTGATAACAGGCTTTTCATAGAGCTCATTACCTCAGAATTCAAAACATATAGCTTAAGCTCCTGTAATTGCTGAAAATGAAATTTAGCTCACTTAATGCTGAGAGTGCAAAAGCCTGGTGTGTAATATAAACTAGCCAAATCCTCTCTGTAGTCAGTGAAGAGAGATGGGGCCTTTTGGGGAGCATTCTGCATTCTTCAGACTCCACTTTTAACGTGTTCTCAGCAGAAATTTAACATTCTTGCTTGGTGAATCCCATCCTGAGAGCCACATGGACTGAGACTCAGATGGAAAACAAACTTGCATGTAAAAGGAACAGCAAATAAGGAACCCAAGGGGAAACCTGCCAGATAACCTGACCGGTCCCATTATTCTCCTCAAGGCAGCTGGAATCAGCTTGTGGCTGCACTTCTTGCTCAAAGTGCAGAGTCTAGGAGTGGAAGGATGGCCATTACTCAAAGTCCTAAAAATGGTACCTCCCAAAAAGGCGTTAATTGAAAAGATTAAGTCAGCAGTAATCCTCTGAGAGCAGATATCAAACATTGTTCATAGCGCTGTTGTCTTGCAGCTTCAGCTTTCTCTTGGCATTTTTCTGGCATGTATTTACTTCCCAGCAGCTCTGTGGCAGATGCACGGAGCTGTGCTCTGGTGTGGCTGACTTCACAGGCAGGATGAATTGAGGTGCCAAAACAGCACCCTCAGAAGGTTCCAGCATTTTGTCTTCATTACCTTCCCCCGGGAGCACATCTTACCTGTCAAGGAGCAGGTTTGGTCCAAGGCACTTAGAGGCTGTGTGGCAGTGCTGCAAGGCAAGGTGTCACAACATGGGAAATAGTCTGTGTGGGGCCGACTTCTCTAATCTACCCCTGCCTTTATTATTTCTTGGCTTTTTGTACAGCTAAAATTCTGATTAAGTTTCAGCTGCAACAATGCATTTAAGTTCATGGATAAGACTTTTTCTGATTCACTATTCTGTCTTGCTTTTTACAGAACATTTTTATTTTTACTTCAAGAAAGATGGGATGTGAACATGAATTATTTCAGACAGTCATAGCATAAGAAGTTTAGAAATTTTACTTATTTATAATCTTCATTCAGGGAGGGGTTGTTTTAATTTTTTCTCCCTGAAGCAATGTCACTCTAAGTATGAACTTATCTTTCTTAATGAAGAATTACATTCTCCCTAACACTGTTGCACCAATAAACTGAGGTGCTCTGACAGAGAAATATCTCATAGCAGAAGGATGACCCTTCTGGAACTGGTCAAGGGAGATATGAGAAGGTACAAGGTGTGACAGTGTTTCTGGGGTCTGAATATGTTCAGTGGAAACTGGGCTAAGACTCTTGAAATGGTTTCAGAAGACAGCAGTTGATGAATTGTTCCAGTACTGAATATCTTCTTCATTTTTTCCACCAAACAAGTTAATTATCAGTGTTCTTGGCAATAAGGAACTGCCCTTCTTGTAATAAGATTCATTATGAATTTAAGATTGCCAGGAACATTAAGTATTTTCACCCGTTGTAGTCCATGCCTCCTTAGCTCTGTTGTTGTCAGTGCTCAGCATAACTAAGCTAAATCAGCTTGGAAACACCTCTCAGGACTGGAAACACAGTGTATATAGTGGAGGCAAATCCTAGCATTATAGCATTCCCAAGACATTCAGAATTCAAATCTTCTTCTTTCTCAGAATGTTTTTTTCGCTTGATCAAATGCATATACAAAGAGTTTTAGGAGGACAATGAAGCTCAGGTTTGTATTGTGACAATAAAAACATTCATTTCTGTGCCATGGAATCATAGAATCACTTATGTTGGAAAAGACCTTTAAGATCATTGAGTCAAATCATTAACCCAGCACTACCAAGTACACCACTAAACCACATGCCTAAGTACCACTGCTGCACTTTTAAATAGACCCAGGAATGGTGACTCCATCACTTCCTGGGGATCATATCCATCATAACATGATCCTTTGTTTTTTCTGGTTATATCTCTCCTTTATATAATTCTCAATCAAAAGGGTAAGACAATAATCAATTGTATCATCAAAAGGAGACACTGTGGCACAGTATTTGCCAAAGACCTAGCCAGTACTCTGAGGACATTTTACAGATTGTCCCATCCCTGCCTGCTAGGCTTCTTGCTTTCTCCTCTGAACGTCTGCAATGCAGCAAAGACTGAGTTAAAAACCATGCACATTCACTGCTTCCCTGCTTTCTGTGAGTAGGGAATGGAGTGTGGACATGGCAGGACTATGACACTCCCTTTTCAGAAGCGGCCAGAACACTTTGCTAGGGGTGTTACACATTGCTGGTGCATTCCTGTGTAAAGGGGAGGCAACAGTCAGTTGATTACATTCATTGGGATGGTTTGGCTTATTCTACTATAATTTCTACCTACAATATATACATATATAAATGGCAATTTTTTTTAATAGCATGTTCATCATATCCAAGAGGTAGTTGCTTGATTTCAAACCGAATATAACTGCAAATTGTACTGCTATAGATCTTACTATTTATGTGATTATAACGATGCCACATGTGCTGAAATGAAGGAAGAGTACAGATGTTCAACATTATAAAGAAAAAATATAGAGTTCTTGGAGTTTACATTCTGAGGCTGGGAGTCTGTTGTACCGTGGATGGCGGAAAGAATGACACAAGTCCGAGTGCAGGAATAAAATGGAATTATTTAATTAATTACAAACTCGTTTATATAACTTGGTTCGCAAGAGTGGCTAAGGCTATTGGTCGCTTGACCATCCAGCTCTCAGAGTGACTGGCGGAGGCTCTATAACACCCATCCAAAATATTTTCTTCAATGTACCATGATAATGCTGGAAAACAAGTTTGCAGGTTCAAGATAAAGCCTTGGTTTACAAAAAACACAAACTGTTTCTCAGCTAGCTTGCATGAGGAAAGGAAAACTTCACAGGATGCTGCAGAAGCTGGAAAATTCCTCTGCTTCTAACTTTTTAGTATCCACAGGAGTCAACATGAAGATGGATAGAACAATACCAGGGCATATTCCTGTTGTTTCCAGTCAAGATGATTTCCTCTGCCTATCTATAGCCTGCTTTAAAATGTACCTTTATTTTTTTTTCTACTGCTAGCTTTATTCAAATGTAAATCTATTGACTTTAGCAGAGCTCTGATATTTATCTTATTTCCTCAGTGTATTTTCCAGCCTTAGCATGACTTTTCTCTTCTAAAAAGCCCAAGGAAAAAGACCTGCCGAGGTTTATTTATTATATGCAAACCGAAGCTCAGCATGTGCAAAATGTTGGAGGCTGAAGGGGTATTACTGGGTGCTGACTCTGTTCCAACATCCTTTCATAGGCCTCTGAAGTTAACTTGTTATCAGATATATATATACTGGGCTGAGTGGATCTATCCATCTGACATGCTATAGCCTTTACTATATTCTTGTGATTACAACCCTGTTGTTAAATTATTTGAATCCTCTCTTAGGAAGCCTAATCCAATTAAGCTAACTTTTAGAGTTTGAAATACCAGCATGAATAACAAAACCCAGCATAATTAACAATTATGGTTTTTTTCACAGTAAAAGATCAGTGACCAGAATAAAAAAAACCTCACCACTCCCTTCCTCCTTACTCTGAAATGATGTATAGCGAAACACAAGAAAGAGAAATGGTCAGTCTTTTTCCACATGACAAGCATGTTCCTACTGGATTTATCACATCAATACTTATGTGATGAGCCAGAAATCATGGAGGCATCCTAGGGAAGCATTTTTTTTTTCTAGAGAGAATAGTTAAGGTCACTGGGCAAGCAAAGAAGAAGGCTTGTATTCACTGTACTTCAACTAGAGCCTCAGATTAACATTTGGGGCTTTAATTTGAACAGTGTCAAATACCATAGTGCTTAGAAGCAGAAGTACAAATATTTGCTCCTAGAATTAAAGCTTGTATTCTTTTACCAAAGCTTATGTGCTGCTACATTTTAAAATATAGAATCACATATGAGATCAACGTGGCAGCATAGGATGCTAGGAGATAGGAAGGTACCATGTCCAGGATACTTCCAGCCCTGTGGGCTGGAAGCCTGGAACCCTTGGCTATGCTAAGAGCTGGGGTCCCAACATCTCATTCCTTGTAACCAATCTGGAGATCTTTCCTTTTTGTTTGGCAGCTTGGCAGTCCAGGGGCTCTACCTGGGGGTGTGGATCAACACTTTGATCCTTCCACTCTCCTGGTGGGATGGGATTCAGATCTCCCATTTCCAAGGTGTTTCTGCCCATTTTCTCATTGTGCTTTTGCTTCTGTTTGGTATCAAATAGATGTTTATCGCTGTAGGAGCAGCATTTTGAGCTTTCATGTAGGCCGTAGGAGAGGCAGTCTCTGTCTTCTCTGAATGATTTATGCACGTGATCAGAAGCACGCTCAGAGGGGAAGAACTGAGAGCGCCTTTTATGTAGATGACCCAGCAGTGCAGTTGATAGAGTTGGAAGGTCAGAGGCTGCTGCTGCTGGGGAGAATACTGATGGAACTGGACCATTGATCTGGCCGCATATGGCTTTCTTGCAGTTTGACTCCTGTTGACAGGAAAGCACCCCTGCCATCCCAAATAGGTACAAAATAGGTACTTAATTAGAACACTAATTAGAATAGCAACTTCTTCATCACAGCATGGTTTTTAGGATTAAATGCGTTTTGATTTTACCAGGTTAGCACTCAAAGGATGGGCCAAGACCATGCTATTGTGGTGCTAGGTATGGAGCAGTGCTGCTATGATTTAAATGAAGGATGTGTGCTCAAATAGTTCAGTGCTGCCAAGATGCAGATGGTTCCAGGATACTCATCCACAGAAATGTAGAAAGCAGGAAGGTTTTTTTTGTGCATCTCTAGTGTTAAATGGAGGTTTTAAGGATGGTAATTTGGGACTTCAGGAGTCAGCTGGAAAACTTAGTTCCTGTTGTGAAGGTGGTAATTGGAGGCAAAGAGGTTTTTCACACAGTCAGATTGAGTACTCAGTTACTTGGATTGTGTGCATGTGTATTTCACATAATGCAAAGTGCCTCACAATTGTACTCGTGCAGTTGTGGGCATCAAATTGCAAAGAATAGCTGTCTGACAGCCTGCTTGGCCCTTAGCTATTTTTCTAAGCCTACAAGACAAATTTGGCCAGCATGGTGGGAGAGTAGCTACACCCAAGTAAACAGTGTGATTCAGTTTCTTTCCTTTGCCTAAATGAAACATGCACAGAGGGAACAGCAACCCCCAGTGTGCAGAACACAGCATTCACAAACAGCAGCTTAGTGTAGAAATACACTGTGTTTTCAAGGAAGGCTATTTTTTTTTCATCCAAGATATAATGATCTTTCCCAAAGCATGATGCTTGTTCACCCTTTCCAGGCTGGCAATGCTGTAACCCCTAGTTTCCAAAGCTGTTCTGAGGAATAACCCTCTCATTGCCCTGATAGCTGTGACTTGTCCCAAACCCCGTGGATTATCCAGGGAATGAAGCCCTGCAAGGTCTCCCAGGGAACACCGGGCAATGTCCTGCAAACTTTCCCGGGCTGAGGGTGCTTCTGCAGAACAATAGGCTGAGCGGTATTTCACTGTCAGCGCGGTGACAAATGGTGGCTCACTGAGCCCCTGAGCTGTATGTAACTTGGCTGGCAATCAATGGCAAAGGTCATGAATTGTCGTCTTACATCTTAAAGCTCAGCGAGACGGTTTTGTGCCGTATTAGTCTCTGCGTATTAAGTTTCAGCAAAGAGGGGGCAGGGGAGGAGGAAAGAGATTTTTATCTGGAGTTAGGTGGTGTTAAATGTTCTCAATAATTAGGTGATTGTGTGTGTCAAACTCTGTAAAGAACAGGTCGTGTCAATAAAATAACTGATTCACTCTGTCTCCTTGCCCCCCCAATACATACATGTATACACACACACAGACACAGACACACAAACAAACACTTTTTAAGTGGTTTCAGGGCTTTTTAAAGAAGCCAGGCCCATAGCTCAAAACCCCTTTATTCTTTCTCAATGGGGCAATGAATCCATATTCTGCACATTTTTTGAAGTTTCAAAAAGTAGTCAAAATAGGTAAAAATTCACTTCCCGTCACCAATCATTTTATGCTCAGCATGGATCTTTTAAAGCCTGACTGAGCCTCCATTGCCAGGGCAGTGTTGCAGAGCTTACGCCACAGTGACTGCCGACGCTTCAGCTCCTAGTGCATTTCAAAAAGGTATACAAACCTTACCAGCAGCAGGTGTATAAGGATACCCACAATGTAATCCTGACTCTATTTAAAAGGAATCTTGACCAAATTGAGCTGTGCAAAAAACTGATGTGTGGGTGGGATTATGCAGATGTGTCCCCATGAGCTGCAGCTCCTTCTGACAAATGAGGAGAAGCCAAGAGGAGGACCAGCCTTATGCCTTCTGTCCAAAACCAAGCCCACCTTCACCTCAAGACTTCTGCCAGTGGGAAGAAGTCATTTTCCTGAGAAAAGTGGTATTTTGAACATTTCTGTTATTCATATCCTCTTACTTCCCTAGCTGCTGTCACATCAGTGTTATTGAATTGGGATCTCTGATAGCTTATCAGAATCCATGAAGGATTTAGGCAGAATGTATGAAGGCTCTGGTAAGCAAAGGTACTACAGAAACACCAGGGAAATCACAAGAAAATCATTAAGATGAAAAATGATTTAAAGACATTGCCACCACTCCAGAGGTCTGCCGGCTGGGAGGACCATCACTTAGCATTTTTAGTTCATTACAATCCAGTAAATCTGGTGTCAATGATAACAGGGATGGAATTGCAGTCACTCTTTACAGACAGATGTCTTCTACATCTGAATAAATTGGTCTTCTGCACCCCACTTCCCACAGAAGTGCACCCAGAGGATCTGTCATGTGGAGTGATAACCTGAGCATCCTTCTTCCACTGCATGGGTGGTAGGACCAAGCAGGGAGGCTGTGTGTTCCTTTCCTGCAGAGGTGTTGGCTGACGGCTCCCACGTGCATTGGTTTACAGTCCCTCAAGTGGTTTCATTGCATTTTGTTCTTCACATATCTGCTTAGCAATAGTTTTCCGTGCTCTGGGACCTGGTTACTATGCTCAAAGGTGAAGTGTGGAACTTTGTCTCAGCTGTGTGCTGCAGTTGACTGCAGTTGACTGTGACTGCAATCCCAGGACACAGGTGAATGAGTACTCCCACAGTTGGTGCTCTCTCATTACTAATTCAGGGCACCCACATGGCAGCTTCCCTACAGTCGTGGTACATGAGAACTGACACCACCATACTCTACCTAAAACTGATGAATAAGGTAGTAAGTGGAAGCAGCCATCACTATTCCCTTCCACATTTGTTTGTCCAGTGCAAATACTTTATGAGTACAAATACAGGAATGTTAGGCATGATGTTGTTATTGATTCCTTCAAGCTCACACTTGTTTCTGAATTACCAAACTATTAGATGAAGAGAGATATATGCTGAACAAATCCAGCACCTGATTGATATGAATGGGCGTGCAAGGCCCCAGGTCAGGGCAGGACTCTGCAGGGTGTGTGGAATAGTGAGATGGCACTCACATGCAAGCAGTCCTTGTAGGAGAAGCTGACCAAAAATAACATCAAACCCTGCTGTTTCTGATGGTAATTTTACACTTTGAATTGATGTATCCTTGAGGAATTAAATAGCATTTGAAAATATCCATACAAACACACTTAGTGCTGCTCAGGGAGCAGAGGTAGAGGACACAGAGATGAGTGGGCACTCTCTCTTCTCCTGGCTGCTGTGCCATGTAATGATGCAAGTGAACAAAGCCAGTGATCACAGCCGTACCCAAGGATACTTTAAAACAAAGAGAAAGATAATACTTTTGAAACCAGGGCCATAATTACTATTTATTTCAACAGCAATTTGCCTTATTATAGTGCACAGCATTTGTTACCTAGGCAACAGATTTCTGTAGAGGTCCGGCTCAAATGAAAGTAAATCAGGCAGCATCTAACATCAATATCAATAATATATTTTAAAACCAAAAGGCTAGAGAGTCAGCAATTTCACCTAAGAATTGCATTTTTTATTGTTGTCATCGGCAGATACAAGCAACAGTTTGCATCTAAGTAATACCTTTCTCTACTGTGCCTGACTGATCTTCGTCATCTACATTTACAAATAAAGAGGATTTTCTGCTCCTGTAATTGTAGACATAGATGAGTGACATGCAATACACTGCTGCAGCCATGTGTAGAAGAAGCCATGTGCTGATTTGTCTAACCTGATATTTTAATTTCAGGCCCTTATTCAAGCCCAGCCTCCAAATTGTTTCTGAGCTGGTATGTGCTTTGCTGTGGGCTCAGACAGGTATTTGGTGTAGATCTGAGGAGGAAAGTTTGGGTCTGGTCACTGTCATGGCACTTGCTCTCTCTTGGGTGACTTGAACAGATGAGCATAGGGGAGGTGATGATCCAGCTGGAGCTTATTTATGGGTTTCCCTAAGTTCAGGTGCTTTGAGTGAAACTGTTAGCACCTATCCATGGAGGGAGAGCATGTCATGTTTAATATTCTTGTGCTTGTCCACAAGCCGGTCTTAATCTCACAGCATAAGCAGAGGCCAAACACCATTTTATGAATTCATAAAGAGTGTGTGGTTTGATGATTTTCCTATCCTTTGGCAAATAACTAAATTAAAGGACTGAAAACTTACAAAATGGATTTAGGCAACAGAGTGCAGATATACTTTCAAATGTAGCTTTTGGGAGATAAAGGATTGTATTTCAGGACTTGCTTTTATTTGAAGAAACACTGGAAATGTAACTCAGTGAATATTAAAATTTTTAGGAAAAGAGTCTGACTCCAACAGGTATTTTAGAGTCCAAGGCAGAACGAATATAGAAAGTCAGGGCTAAGCACTATAAACTATAAATACATTAATCTCTTTCTAAATTCTGCTTTAAAAATGCTAGTCAGGAAACACTAGACATCTTATAAAGAACCATTGATCATTCTAATGGTTTTTTTGCACCTTTTCTCATTTGACTTTTTCCTTTTTCTTTTTTGTAAGTATAGAACAAAAACAAAAAAACTGAACAAAAAATTCTGTCTTGAAAATTAGTCTGGGCCTAGTAAAAGAAATATGAAGTTTTTAGTGAAGAACAGTTAAGGAAGGGTCAAATATTCCCCTTTTTTAGGCAGCTCTTCCACTACAATCTTAATGGAGGATTTTCCCTGCAGATTTTGGACCTATTTTATAGATTTAACTAGCTATTGTAGGCTTTCTTTTTCAGATTGGGCTCTTCTACTCTTGGCAAGCCACTGTCTTTATTACCTAACCTTTCCTTAATCTACCTCACTCAGTCTTTCTCCATCCCAGGGCTGATGAAGCACTAGGACAGTTGTAGCAATCATGGATAAACTCTGCAGCTGCTTTCTGTCCATCCTGGTTGCCTATCCTTTGCCCACCTCTGCAAACGCAGCACTGGGGTAGGGTTTCAGCCCACAGGGCTGGAGCCTGCTGCTGAGACTCAGACACCTTCTGGTGATGCTCTTCACAGCTGTGCCATTGCTTTTATAGTAGTGGTTTGGTCCAAAATACTCATTACTGTTTACCTTCTGTGAGATAAGAATTAGGAGAAATGCAAAGCCCTCACCAAACTTGAAAGAATATAAAGAAGTTTATTAACAGACCTAAAACAGGGAAAAAGAAAAAATAAAATCATACCACATCTTCAGAACACTTCTCCTCCCCCCACCTTTCTCCCTTCTCCCACTGACAATGTAAAAAGACAACCCTTGAGATGTTCAGTCTGTTTACTACTTCCATAATAACCTTGTTCAGTCCATTTAGGAAGAGGAGTCTCTCTTGCCCATGCTATGAAAACATTATCACAACGAGACAGCCGCCCGGGTTGGTTCTCTGCTCGCATCATGTGAGTCCCTTCCGACGACTTGCAGCTTTTCCCACAACTGCTTTCGAGGGTCCACTCTTGAATTACTGGGGTACAATTTTAAGGTTGAGCTGTTCAGAAACAAAAGTTCTCTTCACCCATCTCTGGGAGCACTTCATCTCTAAGAACAGAGGCCCTTCTCCTTCCCTGGGGGCAAAGGGTCCTCCTCATCTTCATCTCTAGGACTATCTCTGGGAGCATCTCTAGGAACTGAGGTTTTCTCCTTTCCCATTTGGAGCAAAAGTCCTCATCGCTTCCATCTCTCCCTGTTCAAACTTCCCATGAAATTACAGCTGCTTCGGCATCTGCCTATCTCAGCGCAGGTGCTTTTGCTCACAAGTACAAGTTGAACACTCCATCCCCCATGCCTTCATGAAAATTACAACGGGTACTCTGATATATCATAGCTTTACAACAGAATTTCAGCTTTAAGCATCTCCTCTTTCTCCTCCCTCAGGTTTTCAGCTCTTCACAGCACTAAAAGGGTTAATCTCACCCAGGCCTTGCAGCTGGAATGTTGCTTATCGCTGTTGCTCACATGATCTCTGCTGGACAGCAGGGCAGCTTCAGCTGAATCTTGGCTGCACTGGAGAGGGGGAGCCGGGCTGCTCCGGCTGCCCACAGCAGGACTGGGGGGGGGGGCAGGCAGGCCCACCAGCCCCTGCATGGGGCCCGCAGCCACCTGTGCCAGCACTGGAAACGAGAGAGAGCTCTGCCCGGGGTTTGTCTATTCTTAAATGTGGACCACAGAGGTGGTCACAATTTTAAGTGGCTTAAACAATTGTCCATATTCAAACTGGCCAGCTGATAGGTTCTGTCAGGTCATAGAGGAGCTGTAAGAACCCCTTTGCAAGAACATCACTTCTGAGACTATGCTTTGCTAACCTATGACACTGCCTTTCACATAGTCTCTGAGAGTGCTGAAAAATCAGAGAGAAAAGAAAGGTCCTGACTGTTAGAGGCATTGGGAAGAAAATATTTTGCTGGGAAAACTTCTTAGGACATTGCAATATGACCCTAAGGTAGTGCCCACTTTCTGAGAGCCTTTACAAGTTCACAGTTGCCAATAAATCCCACAAGCCCAGCAGCCTGATGTTGAGAGAACAAGAGCTATTTAGTAATCTGAAAGAACCTGGACTTGCCGTGCCACACTTGGGTTATCGAACTTGGGGGTTTGCATCAGTTTGTGCTGAGTCGGAGGCTTTTCTTGGTAATATGCATCCTGTCTGTAGATTTGGTATTTCTAATTACACCAGCAGTCAAATATAGGAAAGACCATTCCATATTAATACAGATGGAGAAAGAGTTGAATCATTCACTTGTTGGCAAAAGAACAAAGTTTTACTCAACTTTGGCAAAAGTAGGTATTTATTAGTTGCTAAGTTTTCCCAAATCCTTTGTGATTACTTCCTTGACAGTCTTAGGGAGGTGCAGGGCTTTGGAGGTAACAGGTTTTGAATGAGGTGTTTTCACTGGCATCCGTGACTGTTAATTTGCAAAGGTCTCCTGGTTCTTTTTTGTTCCGAGAATATCCTGGCTGTGTCTCAATTTTATAACATGCAAATTCCCCATTTTGGTTTTAATAAGCCATTGAACTGTGTATGCCACTAGACTGTTGTTCTTGGAGCTGCTCAGAAATTATTTTTCTTAATGAAAATTATGCTTTATGAGGAAAAATGAAGCTCATGTTTTCAATTGAAAATGGTTTTGTTTTGATACCTCAAGCATCTCATGGGAGCAGTAGTCTGCATGCTTCATATTCCAAAGCCTTCAGCTGTGGGGGCTTCTTAAACAAACTGCTCCTCCCTTGACCTGCCGTGTGAGTTCCCGGCTGTAGGACTTGTCATATGATATCTAATCCAGCTAGAAAGCCTGGGCAACAGAGGGAAATGGAGACAGCTACAGCTTTCATGAACTACCACAGGGACAATCCTGAAATGTTTTGAGTTTTTAAAGAAAGCAAGCCAACACAATTACAACAACAACAACAACAAAAACCCCAAACAAAAAAACCACACAAAAAATTATTTAGATTTCTGGGAATCTGTTGTGAGGGTTTGGTCTTGGCTGGATGCCAGGTTTTTACTAATCCTCTTTATCACTCCCCTCCTCAGCTGGACAGGGGAGAGAAAATACAATGAAAAGCTCATGGGTTGAGGCAAGGACAGGGAGAGATCACTCACCAATTACTGTCATGGGCAAAACAGACTTGACTTTGGGAAATTAATTGAATTTTTCACCAAGCAAGTCAGAGCAGGGTAATGAGAAATAAATCCAAATCTTATAAAAAACCTTTCCCCCACCCCTCTCTTCCTGGACTCAAATTCACTCCTGCTTTTCTCTCCTTCCCCACCCCAGTGGTGTGGGGGGGATGGGGAAGGGGGTGTGGTCAGTTCGTCACACATCTCTGTTGCTCCTTCCTCCTCAGGAAGAGGACTCCTCATGCACTTCCCCTGCTCGCATTTGTGTCCCTCCCATGGGAAACAATGCTCCATGAGTTTTGCCAATGTGAACCTTTCCCACAGGCTTTACTGCTGCAGTGTGGGTCTCTTCCATGGAGTGCAGTCCTTCAGGAAGAGGCTGCTCCAGCGTGGGTCCCCCACAGGGTCACAAGTCCTGCCAGGAGCCTGCTCTAGCATGGTCTCCTCTCTACACATGGCCATAGGTCCTGCCAGGAACCTGCTCCTATGTGAGCTTCCCACAGGATCACAGCTTCCTACAGGCATCCACCTGCCTTGGCGTGAGGTCCTCCATGGGCTGCAGGTGGATCTCTGTCCCAGGGCCTAGAGCACCTTGTCCACCTTTCCTCCTCTTCCTTCTGCGTCTGCAGAGCTGTTGCTCTCATATATTTTAACTCCTCTCTCAGACTGCTCAATTTCTTTTTCCCCTTCTTAAATACATGATCCTGGAGGTGCTACCACCGTCACTGATGAACTTAGCCTTGACCAGTGGAGGGCCCATCTGGCTGACTTTGGCTTCATCAGATGTAGGGGAAGCTTCTTGGCAACTTCTCAAAGAAGCCACCCCTGTAGCCCCCTCACTACCAAAACCTGGTCATGCAAACCTAATGCACCTGCTTTTTGAAAAAGATGAAACTGTCTGGTAAATGGCTAGTTCTCACCAAAAATTTCATTTAGCTGAAAATTTATCAGAAAACAGTGTGATAAAAAGAGTTAGCATATCGTTAGCTGTTTTCCCTTTTCAAAGAATAATGCTGTTTCTGCCAGAGGGCAGATCTGGGCTGCACCAGAGGAAGGTTTATAAGACATATGCTTGATGAAATTGCAAATGGCTGCACTTGAACTATACTATCAGAAAGCACTGAACACAAGGGAAACTAGGAAACATAACTGAACAACTGTGCTCGAGGGATTAAACTCTCCTGCTGCAGAACAAACCTGTAGCACCTAAAAATACTGAGCATTCTACATCACCTACAACTGCTTTCAAATGATTTCAGGCTGATTTTCAAGGTATTTGGACCAGAAGGTCTTGCAAGGGAGGTTTTTAAAATTTCTTGGGTACTGGTTATTAAGGTTTGGCATGACTACCTCTTGAATGTCATCTGTTTTCCTGTCTGTGTTCTCATTTTTCCTATACGGTCTTAGATATTTTGTAAAGTAAATATATTGTCTTTTAAAGTCAGAACCTGGCTTGTTTTGGCTGTCCTATGGCAGCAGCAGGTCTTGTTATGTTCTCAGACACCCTCCTCTCCCTGTTTCAGCCATCTCTTCAGTTCCCTGATGTTGCTATTTGCACAACTGGGCCTTTCTCATGCTTTTGTGTACTTTGTTGTAGGTCTCTGTGTTGCCTGAGTACATCTCTGAAGATTTGCTTTTTCTTTTTATTGCAATGGGGTGCCTCAGACAGGTTTTGCAGCACTGAAATAGGAAGCTGGGGAGAAGTTTCCTTCTATCCAAACCATGGATATAAATCCAGTGGTTTATGGTATCCTCAGTGTCAAGTTTGCTTTCTTTGTGAGAATTGACAATTTTCCACCTACAATAAAATGATTTTCTGGGTGTTATGGCTTTGTTTCAAATGCTTTCTGTGTTTATGATCTGTGTTAAACTCGTGTTTTTCATGTCAGTGAACTGTTTGGTGAGGTGTCTCATTTTCTATCTTCCCTATGTTCAATTCTTTCTATGTCCATTCTCCTCACACCTTTTTAACCACACAGCAGCTAAACAAGTGTTCTTTGGGTACTGGGAGTCGAGCAAAATTTTTTCACTCTTTCAGGCCAATTAAAGACTTCTTGTGTTCCTTCAAAAGTAGCAAGCACTGAAGAACAGTGGATTCACAGAAAATGGCTGTTATTTAGGCACATTAGTTGATTATTATCCTAAAAACAATTGTGTCTTCCAAGATACCTTCTGTCTTTTGTCTCTCCCTCTCCTGCTCCTGTGAGACTGATGGAGCAGACACGATTCATTGACTGACTCCTTTGATGTCAATGGAATGAAAGTCACAGCCAAATAGGGCTATGAGCTTTCAAGATTACTTGGTGTATCATTTTCTCATTGCTTTAATTAAGCTACTGTAGCAAATCTACAGCTACCAAGATAATTTTAATACAACAACAGTCTTTCTCATGGTGGTATTCTGTCATTATATTGTGCCTAGGGAAAAAAATGTCTTCAGGATATTTCTGGAGGCTGGTCTTCTACTTCTATTTGATTGATAATCTGATAGGCAAACCTGTTTACCTATCATGCAGTCAGTAGGCTTCCTTTGTTAAACATGACTATATCATGCAAGAGCTACCTTTCATTCAAAGAGCTTGAATTGGCTGAGAGGAGGTAACCAAACTGGCAGTTTTACTCCAAAATGTCAGCTCCTGAACTGCAGCTTTAGCTGCCATGTTGGCTGACTCTTTGGAATGTGGCCAAATCTCAGATTCAGAGATGCTATTTTTTAAAGGCCTAGAGGTGTTTCATCTTCATGGGCAAGTCAAGTTTGCTTCTGCCTGACTCATATAAGCAGTGTGGATTCTGCCTGTGTAACCTGCCTGACAGTGCTGCAGCAGCTGGGCATCCCTGTAAGTGCCTGAACTTTACTGCAGAACCACATGCAGTAAAGAGCAGTAAATACATACTGTTACTAGAAAATAACTCCCGACCACAGCACCTCCTGCATAAAAAGATTTGGTTGCTGTGCAGACACAGTTTGAAGAGCAAATGAACCCTTCAGATGGTTTTCATTTATTAGTCTGTTCTGTCCAACATAGATAGGAATGTTGATTTTTGCTTCCCAGAAAAGAGGACTGCAGTGATTGCAAGTCTCTAGGTATTTTACATGTTTATTTAATCTTTTCCAAACAACTACCTAAAGCTTCTTGAACATTAAAATTAATCAATTTAGGTTCAATTGAACTGTGTTTCAAAATCACAACATATATCTTTTCTCCTAAAGTAGATTTAAAAATAACCAGAAAACATAACTGCTGAGACTATAATTGAACAGTATTTATCTCTTTAATCGCTTGTTGGTTATGTTCCAGGCTTAGCATCTACAACTGAAAATTCAATAAAATATCAGCAAGATTTTCTTTCTAGACTACTACTTCAGTCCTCAAGGCATACATTAATTCTTACTTTCATGTGTTAGTAATCTAGCCAATACTCAGTGTTTAGTATGCTGCATCTGTGACATAAACTTTCCCCCACACAGGCAAGTGTCTTTGACTTCAGTACAGTATTAAATAACTAATGTTGTGACAATCTTTCAGAAATGTCATCACTCCTGCTTGTCAAATGGCTCTTCAGCACATTTACAAACCATCGCTTGTTAGCTCAGTTTAAATAGTGGCTTCAAAGATATGACTTCATCTACAGATCAGAAGAGATTTTAAACTTCTGTCAGGGTCATTTTACAAACCATTAAACAAGCTGCGAGACACAGGGATGCTCTCAGGAAAACGAGGAGGAGCAGTGGATTCTATGTGATTCCCCCACTGCAGCCCCTCCATGCCTTTGCCATGAGTGACTGTACTCTACTGAGCTCCTCCTGAGAGGAGGCTCCTTCCAGTTAGAAAAATGCATAGGCATCCACACACTCTGCCTCTTCCTATTTATTAAAAAACTAGTAATCTGAAAAGCCTTTCCTTTCTGTATTGTATAACAGCAAAATGGTATAACTGCCCTGTGGCTCTGATGTAAAGTCAGATTCCAGATGCAATAGATTGGGCAGTAGATTATCACTAACTGACTCCCATTTAAGCTCAGGTGACAGACTATTCTTTTCCATTAATATGTTGATCTTTCTTTTGTACAAACAACAGAAGATGGAATATGGGATGAAATAAGGAGGTGGATGTGGAACTGAATTTTCTTTTTATCACTGGCTAATTCACCTTTTAAAACCTATGTACAATCTACGGTGGGTCTGAATATGGACTTACAGCATTGTGATGCCTGCCTCATATTTTGTCTCTTTGAGTGTATTTATATTTAATCAGGATATTGTGTATTTTTCCAGATACTACCTTTCCTGTAGCTATGGCAGCAGCCTTTTAGAAGAGTCTTTTAAATTGTAATTAAATAAAATAAATAGAAACAGAAAAAGTGTGGAAACTGTTCATGGAGGATAAGAACATTCAGAATGCAAGAGGTGCTATTTTTCTGTGTTGACCTCTAATAATTTGCATAAACCACCTGCCTTAGTTTATCCAACTGTTAAATTGTTATAAGAGCATATTTTCCCCCCCAAGGGTTGTGGACAGAACTCATTAATGTTTCATAAACACTTCCAAATGCTTATCTAAGATCATCCTATTCATACTGGGTCACACTAATGAGATCTAGTAATGAAAGGTAAAAATCAAGTATTATAATATTATTTATTCACTTACAAACACAAATATTTTGACAGAGTATAACAATCATGGCATCTTTGCAGTAAGAAATTTATTGTAATTTTTAATTGAAGCATTATTTCTAATTAAAACAGCATTAATTCTACAGCAATAACATTATTTTTTTCCATTGACAAGCCAATCAAAATTCTGACACTGATAGAGATTCTGTAATTAAATTCTTTATAACACACCACAGCTCTGCCTCTGATTTTTATCCATCTCCATGCACAGTGCTGCCAGTAGCTTCCCCCAATGACTTGATTTCTGAGTGAGCAGCCATTTCCTTCTCTCCTCAGCCTCAGTTACAAAGATTATCACCTATTTCCAGTAACTCCTGAAAGGGGCCAGGTGCATCTGCATGAGACAGGTGTTGGCCTGGAGTGTTTAACATCAGGCCTTGTTCTCACACCCCGTGGCACCTCCAGGCAGCTGGGCCAGGCCAGGGAGCGTGGGAGGCCAGGCACTGTGTGCCTCCAGTGAAGGTGGGAGGGCAGGAGCAGCACGGAAGGTGTGCTGAGCTACACAGTACCTCCTCCCTCACCAGGCAAGGAAAAGCCGCTAGAGTTACTAATGCACTGACACACACAGGACCTACAGTTTGTCCACTTCAGAATCATGGAGATTTGAAGTATTTGCTACATTACTTAAGTTTTCCAAAGACATGTTCAAAGGTGAGGTCTCTTCCAGACAGTTTCAAATATTTTTACTAGGATACTCTCAACTTGTCTTGAAAATGATCCCTGAAGGTAGTGCTTAGTGCCTTGTGGAGGATGCTCAGTCCTCCAAATGTGGGCATGACTGCAGACTGAATATGCTCAGATAAAGTTTAAGGCTGCTCTGGTCAAAGTTTTATGGCAACCGGGCAAAGAATTATGGCAACCGGGTCTTAATAAATACAAGAAAAAATATCATTATTTACTGTTTTCCAGGTTTTTTTCCTGTTTGCAGTCCTAGAACTGCCTAATAGATGTTAGCATTGTTTACACAAGGTTCCCCAAAGATGTGCCTTATGGAGACAGGGATCTGTGCAAAGATTTCCTTTCTATCCTACACATATTTAGAGCCAGCTCTAAAGCAGGCTAGAAAAGGGAAGTCACGCTCTGTAGGAATTAATGTATTTCTTAGTTGACTGATCCTAGTGAAACATTTGAGAATGCATGTTACATGAGACAGAAAAGCTGAAATGATAACAGTGAATTGTTTCAACATTGTAGAAATTAATTTGCAACAAGCTTTTTAATTTACAATTCCAATGAAATTAATAAGTTGCTGCTGAATATTTTGATTTATCTGAAACTCTGCTTCCAATTGAAAAAAATACAATAGCAATCAATTACCGAATCCTGCTGTTGATTTTTGAGGCTATTTGATTTTGAACCACTCTTCTTAAAAATACCTTTTCCAAGGAGTCTGTTTTGGGTGTAGGTAATGCACACAGCAGTGCAGAAGGACAGTTCAGCTTGGGTGCATAGCATTGTCCTCTGGTTGAGCCCTTTTGCCCCTGGCAGGGTGCCTAGGAAAGACAATCTGTAAAGGCAAGCAGCTGATTTAGATGCTGTAAGGCTCCTCTTTATATGTAAATAAAACACTTCCCAATGGATTTTTCTCAACTTCACCTAATCAGTTTTTGCAGTAGGAAGGAGATGATAAGCAAGGTAGCAGAGGATATTGTGTGTCAGAAAGAACATTGTGATTACCCAGAGATGTTTCCTTCATTAATTGCTTGGGAAAAAAAAATCTTGTGTTTACAAAGGTAAACAGGTTCAGATTTACTGGGCTAACATGTAGCCATAGGGTATAAATACTTAAAAGACAAAAAATAAGTTTTAATTGTAGATGCTTGATACCCACTGGAAGCAAGCAAATAAAGTGTTACACTGTCCAGAATGAAAACTTTATTTGCCAGGAATCTGTATGTGAAGCACTGCTGAAAAACTGTAGTTTATTCAACTTGATTTACAAATCTGTTACCTGTTAACCTGAAATAGCTTTTGAGGGTTATAAAGGTAATAAGTAACATGGATTTTGCTGCTTTTTGAAAACTATTGAGGTCATAAGGAGTCTACTTGCTTTGCTACTGATCTACTGAATGCTGTGAAATTTAAAAATGTGGGTCAGAGCTGGCCCTATATTTTTTTTTTTTTTTTGGAGAGGTTGAAGGTTGTGAATTTCTACTACAATGAGAAGAAGAAAGTAACTCAATGTAAGGGACATCTACAGACTTACAGACTGTGGAATATTAAAGATCAAACAACCCACTTCTTAGTCAGCTATGGTGATAAGTAACTTACAGAGTTAGCTTTCCTTTCAAAATTTCTCTTGTGTCTAAAGTACATATGGTTTTTCCCATCTACATGGATGACTTTCTGAATTCTTATCTTTTAATGAAACATAGAAGCAAAATGTTCCTCTGCAAGTCTCATGGAAAGAAGAATTTCTAGCAAGCTTTCCATTTTGCCCAGCACGTTTTGAAGTTGTATCAACATCAAAACAACACTGGATTGTGTTTAAAAAAAGAAGTTAAAAATACAATGTGTCTGTCCCAGAAACTATGATCACATTGCTGATCCTCATAACACAGCCATGGCACAATTGCAATGAAACATATTTCCTGTGGCTACAGGAGGTCTACAGTTCCTACTGACACCAGGAGATGGAAGTACCCTTAAGAGTATTCAGATGTTGATCCAGATGCAGGAAAATGTCCACCAGAGCAGTTGAACCCTGCTTTAATGAAGAGATGGGATGAGACAGTGAAGGGCCTTGACTTTGCCCACGGCACCCACAGAGCCTGAGCTTCCCAGTGAGCTGGAAGCTGCTGACCTGACAAAGCACTGTCAACCAAAAGTGACAGCCGCTCCTGTCACTTCTCATCTTTGCAGCGCAAGGGCCAAAAGTAAAAAGCTCACGGAAGAGAAGATCTAGAGAGGATGTTTTCTGAGTGTCTGACAGAGCCTGGCCATTTCATTGCTATTCTACCAATACACCATAGAGGATACTAATAATGCTTTTATGTCATAGAAAGAAGAATGTGGAATTCAGTTCATCAAAAAATTGGAGCCATACAGGCAAGGTTTTGGGTTCATTCGACACATTGTATTCTCATTGTACCAGAATAGCACCAATGGATTTAGCTGTGTGGGGGAATATGGGACTGTGCAATTTCCAGCATCACTCACTGCTATCCTACACTGCTGGCTACACTGGTGAGCAGCCACCTGCACTGCAGGCTCTGAACCAGCAGGCACACCTTCCCTCTTCATGCCCACTTCATGCCCACTCCTTCCCTCTTCAACATCCACATATTGTGTTAAGTTCTTCTGAGATGGTTATATCTTTGTAGCATAAGCCCTCATTTTTGCTTAGTTGAAAAGAGTCATTACACACCTGATGATTTGGAAGCTCCACTGTAACATTTCCAAATCCCACTCCTAATTAACAAAGGAGCAAACCCAGCACAGAACTACTTACTCTGTCACTTTTTGCTGCCAGTGAGTCCAAAATGAGTCTTATCTAAAGCTTACAGACATAGCTTTGGACTGAAGACTGGCTTTAAAATTAATCTGAAAAAAAAATATAAGAAGACATTAAAATTGATATCTAGCCCCATGTGTGAATACTGATGCTAATTCACACACACCTAGAAATGTGTGGGCTGAGTGTACAGTGTTCGCACTGAACCCATCTCTGGTTGTGTAACTGAATTAAATGAATAAAACTGTTTTCTCTCTGTGGCACCCATTTTGCAAATCTTTTTAGAATCACCAGGCTCTTAAGCACTTGCAGAGTCTTCAGGGCCCCAGACTGCTGGTGTCTCAAGCAGACCTCTTATAGAAAACACCACTGAAAAGCCTCTAAGCATGAACCCATCCTGAAAACTACAAATTGCATTGAACAGTTTCAGTTCTGATATTGCAGAGTGTCTTATACCCTGGGAAGGTATAACCACTACAGAAGGTGAGGACATTATGAGCAAAAGGGCTGGTCACAAGCTGCAGGCTGCATCATGAATCAGTGCTGATGATAATTGTTTGTCAAATGTGTTTTACACTTAACAAAAAACAACACCCAGAACTGTCTGTTCATAGCTCACTGATCTGAATTTATTTAGCTAAATGTTTCCTATGATTTCTGTCAACATGGCCTTTAGTGAAGTTCTTATCAAAGGAATCAGGCTCTTATTTCTCCCTAGCAGATGGAGTTATCTGCTGTGTTAACTAGCAGGTCCCTTCATTACCTTGTATTAATACCTCCAAAATCCAGTCAGTGTGGTTACCTAGATCCAGTAAATGTGTACTAAATAGCAATGCTAACAATTTAACAATCTAGTTACGAGCAGAAAGTTACAAAAGAAGTCGTCTCTGCCTTTCATTAGTTGTCCCCTTAATGGTATCATTAGTTTTTGTAGTTGGGCACAGCAGTTAATGACCTCAACAATAAATCCTGCAAAGTGAGATTTTAAAACTTCAAGGTAGATCTGTACTACTGGTTCGTCTTGTTATTTTCTATGTTGACCTCTGCTACCTTTATTCAGGTCATTCTTCCTTAACTTTTAACTATTTCAGAGCCTAACAAGCGATATCTAATGCTGAAATATTAAATCTGGACCACACATATGCCAAATGAGTGCTCCATGCTCTACAGAATGATGTATCAAGACCTTCCAGGACTACAGTAGCTTAAAATCAGAAGTATTTGAAAACAGTGTTCCTTTTTATTTGTGTGATGAACTTCTGAACTTTATTATTCAGGTCCTTCCAGCAGCCCTGTGAGGGCCAGAGAGCCCTTCGTAAAAAATAACAACACAAATCCAACAGTTTTTATTTAATCATATGACTTGAGCACCTGGGAGCTTAAGGAAGAGGAACAAGGAAAACAAAAGTCACAATCAGAGCTCAAGGCTGGTAGCAATGTGCCTGACACAAAGACCCTTCTCGAGCCTTTGGGATCAGTGTACCACGATAAGAAACAGATTAGTGATAAAGATCATTGCGTTCTGTATTTCCTTTCTCTTGACAGCTTTCATATCTGATTCACTAGGGTGCTTATTGAGTCCAGGGGTGTTCAGCCAGTGTACAACTGGAGTAAAACAGCCATGAATCATGCCCTCAAAGTGCTCTTTACCACAGCCACTAACACTTTATAATGTTGTCTAGAAATCCAAAAGAATGATTTAGTCAAACCACGGCTTCTATTTCATTTTTATTAAACCTGGCTCTCTGCCTAAACTCTTGGCATTTTGAACAGCGAATATATTGCTTTATCCATAACATTTGTAACCTTCATTGATCTGCTCAGGTAAAAGCACTGAGTAAAAGTCCTTTATTATTGATGTGGAAAATATTACTTCTCCATTGCTTTTTGTCCACAAACATCTGTCACTTTTCCCTGATAAATCCCCCTAAGTCTCCTTTGTTCTGGGCCTAGAAATCCCATCCATGGTTATTTTGTGGGATGCAGTTGTTTTTCCATATAGAATCACAGAATACTTTGGTTTGAAAGGGACTGTCCAAGGTCATCTGGTCTAACCCTGAGCAGGGACATCTCCAGGTTCAACCTGACCTTGAATGTTTCCCAGGGTGGGACATCTACCGCCTTTCTGGGCAACCTGTGCCAGTGTTAATTGAACTTTAAATGGCTGAATGAACAATAGTTCACAGCAGTTTCTCCACGTCTAACCTTTGAGTACAATAATTTTGCACAAACACAGCTTACTGTGGTCACTCATCTTCTCAGAACAAAGTGGTCTTTCCTTACAGCTTTGGGGACCCCCTCTCAGGGACCCCATTGCATTCACTGCAGAAGCACTGCCCCAGGGCGAGCATCCTTCTTGAGAGCACAGCAGATCTGCAGCCCGCTCCTCCCAGAGTGTGCATATTTTCCAGAGGAAAGTAAATTGTCAGCATAGCTTTTGGAGCACAGCTTTTTCTTCTGATTTCATCACCCGTGATTTTATTGCCCTCTACCCCTCCTCTCTTGGTGCTGCAGGAGCTGAGCTCCCCCCAGCAGTGGGGAGCCTAACACCTGCACCCACCCCAGAAGCTGTGGGTGTAATATCATGGCTAATGATATTTTGAATTTTTTTTTCTGCATGATGTCTCTAGTTCCTCTATCTGTCAGTTCCAGCAGTGTAAGCAATATTTTTCCTACCTGTCACAAGTCCCATGACCCAGCCACACCCTGGGGAATGTTGCTCTGTGCCTCTGCCCTGCCAGGGCTGCCATTCCATCACCCTTTTTGCTCTTATGGCTTCTGAGGCAGAAGAAGCCTCCCAAGGTTTTCGGTCAGTGCATGGCTGTCATGTTTCATTTTGTCTAATACATGTCAAAGTGATACCTTCGACAAGTGCATTTTCCTATGCCATTTGTTGATTCCTCCTTTATAATTCCACCTGCTGGGACCCAAACTGTCACCACATCAGTCATCAGGGGACAGAAAATTTCACTGGCTATTTTCCGTGTCTGTGTACAGTTGGGGGTTTTTTACTTATTAGCATTTAAAATTATTATAGCTTATTATTTATGTATGTGTCTTTGGTGTGTATGAGTATGCAGTCACACCATTTTTATTATTTGTTTATTCCCATCTGGGCCACATGTTAACTTTGTGTATATTGGTTTGCATGTTGAGGATGATATTATTCATCCCTGTACAAGCAAGGTGTGTGTCTGTGTGCATGCAAGCTGCTTACTGCATTCATCCCTTCACGTATGTGCAGCATGTTCCTGTCTGTGTTACTCAAAGATGAGCCAATGCTGTGGTTTGTTCTTCTGCACGCAGCACATCTCTGTCTGCATGTTAATACTTCTCTGCACCCTGATGATTTAATCATGTGTTAGGTAAAGAAGGCAGCACTGCTTCCCAGTGGAGAATATTTATTTTAGGTTTCCATTTTCAGAAATTATTTCAAGTTGATGCTCTACCATTATGAAAGGGGAAAAAAGTGGTCCACTTGACTAAGCTATTTACTTGTATTGGGAGCTGTATTATGCTCCTGCTGTACTAAACATCTCTGGATCCAGTGGGGGGGATCCACCTCACCTGTTGATGGCCATTGCAAAATCAGGCTACTCCAGGCTCATCATCATGGCTCCTTCTGTAGTCAGTGAAAAAAACATTCAGATGTATAGACTCCCTGTGTAGACGACCCATCCTATGACAGATGTCTAAAGCAGTGAGAGGACCACTGCCTAGGGACAGGTGTTTGTGGTAGCCCATCAAAACTTGCTGGGGTTTGCATTGCTTATGTAGGAGGAGAGCTTTACTCACATCTTTATCTAATGAGGGAGTCCTGGGACCCCAGAAAAGCAAAAATAGCTGAACTGAATGCGTCAGTTTTTCCCTTTATGGGTTTCATGACCACAGTTTTTCTTGCAAGCAGGTTTTTCAAGTCTGGACATGACCCACACTGGATGAAAGCCATTAAAGGCAGTGGACTAGAATATGTAACCTATAAACAGCAAAGGCATTTAATAGCATAGATCCTGGAGGGAAGTTTCAGCAGAGGAACTGTGGATGAAAGACTAACCCCAAAGCCAATGAAAAACAACCCCCTTGAATTTATGAGCTGGAGTGTCATCTCACAGGTGAATGATGATTATCTTGGAAATGAAGAAATCATCTGAGTTGTAGTAAAGGGCAAGACCAACAGCTAATGTTTGTGTTACACTGTAACTGCTGGTGAAACAGGTCATCAGTGCTACAGCACTGGTGAACCTGACATGGAATTTAAAGTAGCTATCCCCAAAGAAGCTTGAAGATGCTGAGTAAAAACAGTACGATCCAGGCAATGATCAACTAATACCCAATTTTGGATGACTGCTCCCAGAGGACTGGGGAAATAGAGAAATCCAAGATGAAACCTGGTGCATTTTGTAGCTATGAAAACATAAAATAGACACAGATTTGAACTTAACAAATTACAAGATGTCTATTATGCAGTGGAACTGGAACATCAAAAGGGTCTTGGAAGTCTAATAACATACTCAAATTTGAACAAAAGGGAAAGATATGAGCTTTCTCTTTTTTGGCTTTGATTCTCTTGAGACAGTCAGTAATTTGGTGGATCTAGGGAAGCACACATTTATAGAGCAAAAAGGTTTTTTATGAGTATCAGTTTGCTGATATACATAAAAATTCACAGAAGTGGGCTTCTATGTTCCAAACCTCTCATTTTAAGTGGGTTTTTAAATGTGTGATCAGTTTACAGCTTATCTCTGTGCAAGGTCCCAGAATGATACAATTTGAGGAAGAATAACTGCCAACACCTAATTTAAAGGGCTGAGAATTTATTAATTTTTTTTTTTTTAGAATGGCACTGGACTTGGGTGGAGCTGAATCCAACTGTTTTAATAAGACTGTATTGGATTTCACTGGTTTTACTATTATAAATGTGGAAATGCTTCAGATTAGTACTTTTTTCCAGGGCAGTAATGATTGATCTGTGTTAGGCACGCCTTATAGCTGTAGCTTTTGATTATACTCTTTTTTCCTCCCCTCCTCCATCATCCCATGACCCATGATTCCTCAGTGTCCCTGTCTTCAGAGATCTTTCCTTCCTGCCAAGCAGCATGTTCTTTTTGTCTTAGATTTGGACCTGAGAGTGTAAAACAAAGTGAAGAAACATAACCTAACAATTCTCTCTCTTCTGTTCTTCAGTGTCAGCAGTACCTCTGCTCTCTCTTCTATATCTTATCTTTAATGCTGTCATGCCTCACTAAGAGGGCTTGACTCACGGGTTGGAAACTACTGCTTTTGGTGATGACTTGTTACGTTTTTTTTTCTTCTGTTTATCAGGTCTGAGTGAACTCGACAGCATTCAGTCACTGCCAGATTGTCAACACTGGACCCAGACATTCCCTGTGTTCAGAACAAATGTGGTCATATCTTTCCAGGTACAGCATCTAAAAGCCTACTTCTCTCTGCTTCTTTCCTCTCCACACCATACATGCCCCAGTTTTTCCTGGAGAGATGACACTGGCACTGGGGAGGGGGGATTTTGCTTTGCTCACTTGCCACATTGCCTTTCAGTTGAGATGCCAGCCTGGGAGTTTACAGTGATGCTGGTGTTGGGATGTGGCTTACAGCAGAACTGGAATGGCTGTTTCCCATCTGGTTCAGAGCAGCTGTCAGAGGCAACGAATGCCAGTATCCAACAGCAGGAGCCTGTTTTTGTTGTGTGTACGTGTTTGTGTTGTGCATGTGTAACTTCTGAACTGCCCCTGTGCCGGGAGGCAGCTCTTCTCTTTGGTAGTGGATGCACAGAGTGGCTCATGTAAAGGTACATATAACCCTGTGCTGTGGTTTGCAAACCATAGTTTGCATTGGTCTGGCTCACTAGCTAAAAAACTGAGTTAATGTGTAAGTCTCAAAGTAATTTAATGAACTATTAACTAGAAATACACATTATTTTTATTCTGCAAAGGGATCTGGGAGAGAGGCCAACGGGACATCTTAACTAAGAATCAGAAAAGACTGTGATAAGTCCTTGGTTTAACATATAACACGACCCAATGTCTAAAACATCAGCTATGATGCGTATAGATGGTGTTTACATAGGAAGCATGCAAGGGAAGCAGGCTACCTGCAGGGTAATCTTTCTGCAAGGATACCGTGTTTTCAAGCATTGTAGAAACATTCTAAAGCCTATAGGAAACCCACAAAATGGAAAGAGGTTTAAAACTTTCCCTAACAGAACATTTTCAAATAAAAAAGTGTATGTCTTCTCTGCATCAGGTCAGTTTGGGTCCCTGCCTCAGGAAAAGTGAGGACTATTTAAAAACTGAATTTAGGGGAGCAAAAAAAACCTAAATACAAGATAAGTCATGTTAAAAACTAGCACTGCTTTTCTGGAATCCTGGACAAGTTTTCTGTGAAGTTTTAGTTACCTCCAATATCGACTGGGTAACAGTACCAGACTTCCAGCAGTTGCTCTTGCCCATCTGGCTAAGGCGCTCTGTGTGCTTGGCCAGAACCTGAAAGCTTTCAGGACTGCTGGTGTGTGGCATTTAACAAAGGGGAGCAGCTGTTGCTTGTTGGAGAGCCAAGATCTTGCCCAGTCCCCAACTGAGAGCTTGTCATATAATGTAGCCCCATAATGAAGATAATAATGCTTGCCCTTCTTTAGAAATTATTTTGATATCTGCCAAAGAAAAGGGCCTATTCAAATGCAAAGCCTGATGCTTTTATTTATTAATCAATACTGTGCCAGAGTCACCAATCTGCTCCTGGTGCCTAGTGTGGCTTTGAAAACAGGATCTGCTTGCTTGATTGAACCCAGCTGGTGAGTTGAGGCCTAGGGCTGTTTTGTGATATTGGAAGGAGAACGAAACAGCCAGATGTTAACCAGCAACTACTCAAGCTTAGTGTTATCCTGCCCGTCATTCCTCTAAAACTAGAGCAAACATGGGAGTGCCTAAGCTCACCCACCAGCAGCATCACTGCTTCTGATGCAGAGGACTGGGCTTCTCAGAACACTGTTGTTTCCTTAAAGGATCTCATATTCTTGCAAAAAATAGCAGTTACAGTAAAACTATCATCTCCCTTGGGAAATATATTTTATCTACTCCACAGGATCCCATGGGAATCCTGTGCTGTAGCAGGCTCCTGGCAGGACCTGTGGCCCTGTGGAGAGAGGAGCCCATGCTGGAGAAGGGGAAGAGTGTGAGGAGTCCTGCCAGCAGAGGAGAAAGGAGTGGCAGGGACAACAAGTGATGACCTGACCACAGCTCTCATTTCCCCATCTCCCTGTGCTGCTTGGAGATAGGAGGTAGAGGATTTAGGAATTAAGTTGTGCCCAAGAATAGGAAGGGGTGGTAGCAATGTGTTTTAAAAATAAGTTTTATTTCTTATATTCCTGCTCTGATTTGACTGGTAAGAAATTCAGTTAATTTCCCCAAGCTGAGTTTGTTTTGCCTGTGACAGTAATGGGTGATCTCTCCCTGTCCTTATCCTGACTCATGAGCCTTTTGTTGTATTTTCTCTCTCCTGTCCAGCAGAGGAGGGGAGTGGTAGAGAGGCTTTGGCGGGTACCTTGCATCCAGCCAGGGTCAACCCCCTATAGATTCCTAAGCACAGCACATTATTAAAGGGTTCACCTGATGCATTGTCTTTACTACAGCACTACCTGGCATCTCTGGAGCCTCTAGCTCAGTTCAAAACCAACAAACATTTTCAGGAAAGACAGGCAGAAAAAAACCCCCTCTTTTCAGTCTTGCTCTAGCTTTATCTCTCTGCTGTGAAAGATTAACAGGAGGGAGGTCTGCTTGTCTAAATTCGTGCCTCCCCTTTTATGTTTTTGACTGTACTTTCTTGGTGTGGAAAACCTGGTACTGATTTCAGTCAATCCACAGCTCACACTGCTGGATTCATTTTTGCTGTCCTCAAGGGAGTCTTTCAATAGAATCACAGAATCACAAAATGTCTTGAGTCGAAAGAGACCTTAAAGATAATATAGTTCCAACTCCCCTGTCATGGGTAGGGACAACTTCCATTAGATCAGGTTGCTCAAAGCCTCATCCAATGAACACTGCCAGGGATGGGACATCCACAACCTCTCTGGGCAACCTGTTCCAGTGTCTTACCACCCTCACAGTAAAGAATTTCTTCCTAATATCTAATCTAAACCTCCCCTCTTTCATCTTTTCCTGTCACTACATGACCTTGTAAAAAGTCTCCCTCCAGCTCTCTTGTAGGCCTTCTTCATGTGCTGAAAGGCTGCTCTAAGGTCTCCATGGAGCCTTCTCTTCTCAGGGCAGAACAACTGTGAGTCTCTTGGCCTGTCTTCATGGGAGAGGTGCTCCAGCCTTCTGGTGCTTCATGGTCCTTCTCAGGACTTGCATCAAAAGGTCCATGTCTTTCTTATGTTGGGGTTCTATTTAATTACTTTCCCCTCAATACTTGCAGTAACATCTTCAAAAAGATGACTTTTTGAAACAGTCCTATTAAAATGAAAGCAGAGGGTATGTTTCTACCCACAAAATGGTTGACAAACTTTATCAGATGAAATATAAGTGGAAGTAACTTCACTAATGTGCTTTTACCAAGCTGTCTCCTTAAGCTGATACATTATAGTCCATTTATTTTGATTTCTCATGTTCTGAACTGATTTCTCACATTAGGATTTTGCCTGTAGCCACTGAAGCATTTTTATCCCAGACATACAGTAAAGGGATAGATAATTTAAAATGCTTCCTTAAGCCCCCTGTAAGTTCGAGAGAGCACAGTAGAGCGCTGCTGCTAGACGTACACGGGGTGTTTTGATAAATAGGGGCAGGGCTTCAGCAGGACCAAATGAATTTCCCCTGGGAGCCCCGAGGGCGGGTCTCCGGCCGTGCTGCGGGCCGGGGAGAGCCGGGAGGTGGCAGCCTCGGCTCGGCAGAGCCGCCTCGCCTCCGGGGCCTCCCGGCCGGAGTGGAAATTCCCCCTCCTTGGACACGAAAATAACACACTGCGTTGCCATGGATCTAAAGGAAAAACGAAGGGGTATTGTCAGGGAAAGGCTTTGCCTTGCTGCCCGGGCGGTTCCTGCGGCCACTTTCAGGGAGATCTACGGGGCCGTGGGGAAAGCGGGATGGCAGCGAGGGGCCACGATGGGAAACGAGCTAGGCTTGAGGAGCTCAGTTTGACAGATGAGGGGCTAATTTACATCTGGTTTAGGTCAGTGTCATTCATAAATGTAAGAAGAAGAGGGTCACTGGAGCAAATCAGGAGAGAAAAGGAGCAAGCATAAAAATCAGTCCTGTTTGCTTTACTCTCTGATTGGTAACACCTTTTAATGATGCTCTCTCTCACTATGGGGTGGATTTTCATTGGTTTACTTCAGTTTCCATTGAAGTAACTCGGAAAATTCCAACACCTTTGGTGGAAACAAACTCCCATAATCTGGGATTCTCGGAAGTGTCCTTCCTTTCCAAGAAACATAATTCTGTGATAGAGAGAGCTCTATCATGTGCAGGAGCTTAATGCATCACTTTTAATGCTGAAAATGTACCGCATCAGAAATAATGCCCAGTGCAAATGCAATTATACACCGAGCTCCCTACTCAAAGAGATTAAATTGCACAACATTTTAAATATCTTGCATTATTATTATTTGGTCCTTAATTTCATTTCTTTGTTTGACATCTGAAATTTATTGAACAGTCCAAGCTACCCTCAGCTTAATTCATAGTCTTCAAGGAGTTGACTTATATAGTGATTTTGGTTGGCTGCCTTTAAACAGAGATTTCCACTTCTTATTAGCAAATTTCTGGAGGTGTAAATGCTTTTCTTGATTTTAATACCTCCACAGTAATGCTGTGAATTGATAGAACCGCTCAGAAAGCAAAGCTATTTTCGGGTGTCTCCCTAGTCAATAAGGAAAAATGTTCCTCTCACAAAGGAAAACTGTTTCTCTTCTGCATGAGTCATGACTCTGCTTGTATGCACAGAGCAAAAGATTTCCAGCTTCTCAGGCCTCACTGGCATTCAGGGTAGGATTCAGCCAGCCAAGATTCACATGTGGAAACTAAATATGGTCATAGGGTTACACTCCCATTTTTTGCCCATTACTCAGGCTTCTGCATGGTGTATTTCAGTGCCTACTCCCTTTCTGCCGCTGTGTATCTTCCTCTGCAGTGATAGTTTACTCTGTGGATACAGCTAGTAAGATCTTAGACAGCACCAGTTACAAATAAGTACTGTATTTCATCTGCTTGGAGTACTACCTAAAGAGAACCAGTAGTAATCCTGGGAGGAAAGCTAAAAGCTCAATACCTTTATAAAAGTTTAGTCTAGAGGGTGTAATCTGAAGTCTTACTTGAGCTTTCAGCTGTAATAATCACCACAGTTTTCATGGTAGAACCTGCCAAAAATAGACAAACAAGAAGGAAAGAACATGTTGTTTTTTTGAAAACAAAACAGCCCATGTATTTTCAGCAACAAGAAGTCAGCAGGACATTTTTATAATTATATACAACATCAGAAGGGTTCTGATGTCATGGAAGTCAGAAAAATACATCCTAAATTATACCACATTTCACTACGGAGGGTAATCAGCGTGACAGTGCCATTTTTAGGTTCCAGTGAGGGTGTTCAGCCCCTGCTTGGGACTGGTCAACGAATGGGGCTGCAGAGGTGCAGTGAGCACAAGTTACTGGAGTCTATCAGCTGTGCCCTGCTCTGACACAGCTCTCAGCAAACCACTGGGTCCCTTCCCACCGGCTCTCCCAGGGGGCCCTCATACCCACCCCCCAGGTGCTTTACAGATTAGTGTGGGAGCAGCAAGGGGTTTGATCTGGGCTCAGTTTTGACTTCCTTAAGAGCTCTATGTTCTCCTTTCATCTTCTAAGCTATTCTGCGCTGCCTGGAGACACAAACTGCAATGCATCCACAGTGGAGAGCTGACGTCTGCATTGGTCCCACTTTCCACCTTCAACATCCATGCAGAATTCAGTACAGAATGGTAACAGCACTATGACCAAAGATTTCTATGAATCAGGCCTGTTTCCAGCAAAGCTTTTACATAATGTGAAATTTATAAATTCTCCCAGGAAATTATATGAGACCAGACTTGATTAAGATAGAATTATGGTCAGGCTGGATTACCATTTGGTCAGGAGATATTTTGTTACCTGATGAATTATGCTTACCCTGTATAACCTCCATGTGACTTTGTGGCTTGCTGCACTATTTCTGTTAGAAACCAAATCTGGTAATGTTTTACAATAGCTGTGGTGTCTACATGGATTAGAACCATTGAACTAGGAACAGCTTATACAATTTTTTCAGCCAAACATTTTAAATTACACTAATTCTTTTCTACATTTTGTTGTGTTTAACTACAAAATAGTTACCAGTAAAAGAAATGCAAAATAAATTATTCTAACTTTAATTAGATAACAGAGCTGATTTCCACAAGAAATACCACACACTAGAGAACCACAAAGTTTAAATTCACATCTGGCTATGCAAAAAAAGGTCCTGCATCTTATTTCTTTACCATGAGAACCAGCCCTTTGAAGAGACATAGGATAGACAATGCTGCAGGGCAATATGAAAGTGTTTCTACTTCTGTCATGTGTACCAATATTTGTTCTGGAAACAGAAAACTTCTTTTGTGAGAACTATTCCATTTCATGCCCCTTTCCAAGATTATTGAACTGGCTTTAGAAATATTCAGACATGCCTTATGCCAAGTATTTGCACCTGTTACATTCTTTATGCAAAATTAAATCACTGACTGTAAAGGTCCTAAGGGATTTATGTTCTGCCTCAGAAAATAATTTAGCCTTTATACATATGAAATTTGATAGTGTGTGCCATGAAAATCAATCAGCATGACTTCTCATCTGGGCCTCAACTACCCACCTATCCTTGGTTGACAGCTAAGCTGGTGTTTCTATATTCACATAAGATAAAAGTGTTATTTATTAACAGATTTTCATAAATAGCAGTGTTTGTTAACCCAGCAGGACAGCTTAGTTTTGAGGAGCAATTTAAAATTTGCTTTGGATGTGACTCTTGGAGCCACAGCAAGTAGCACCATATACTGAA
Organism: Corvus cornix cornix; assembly: GCF_000738735.6. Taxonomy (NCBI): domain Eukaryota; kingdom Metazoa; phylum Chordata; class Aves; order Passeriformes; family Corvidae; genus Corvus; species Corvus cornix. Next base: position 24,246,924 of record NC_047057.1, read on the forward strand.
AGCACTGGATCTAATGCCTCAATGGGATCTGATCACATAGCCATTACCTGATTGGTGTCTGTGTGAACGAAGGAATTCCCACATGTCGGGGTGGTGTAACACTGATGGTGAAACAGGGGGAAGGGCTAGCTGGAATGACAGTAGTGACCACAAAATGGCAACAGCTGAAGGAAGTACCATGGTTGTGACGGCTGTGAAACTAAGTAAAAGGTTTAGTGCAAAGAAATAAAGCAAGAGCCTTTAATTGTTGTTCACACAAATGTATGATTAATTCATCTTTGTTAATTCTTCCCAAGTTTGTTTTACTTTTCCTTGTCTCTACACAGGCTTAGTGTTCTAAACAAGAAATTTTGCTTTTTGAGAGTGTCACGGTTCAGTGTCTCCACAATTCAAGCTGAGGATTCAGACTGAAGGCTTTTGCTATTGCTAAGAGGAATCCCTCTAAAATTCAGCCTAGTTCTTGTTGCCATCAGCAAGAGGCTTGCTCTGAGTTTCAGTTCTTAATAATCCATAATGCAACAGGTCATTGACAATGAAGTTTGGTATTTGTTGGTTTTTTGCTTTTTTTTTTTTTTTTTTAAATTCATTTTGGATGAGTATCTACCAGCATAGTTTCAATTGTTAAATTTTTAGTCTCTCAGCCAGGAAGGAGTAAACTGATACATGGAGAAGTCCAAGTTTTTTTTGAGAAGTTTGCAACAGAAAGGCTTTCCTCACTGTACTCAATAGCTGGGCAGTACTGGCTTTAACCTCTCTGTGCTGAATACTGTTATTTGGTAGGGCAATTCTGCAACCTAGAGGAGTAAATCTGTATTTTCAGTGGTCTCCTTCAAAGGATATTTGTTAGACAGACACAGAGGAATTTTTATAACTATAGAGATGATGCTCCGAAGACACTCAGGTTCAGACCAAAATCCTGCTAAAATATGACATAAATTATTCCAGTTTTTTATCCCTAAGCATCTCTGTTTCATGGGTTTCTTTGGACCATTTCAGCACAAATGAAATGAAACTGGCAGAATTCTAGCTGCTTCCAAATGTAGTTGAAACATTAATCATTGTCTAGCAGAGAGTAAGAACACCTGCTTTTGCTAAGAGAAGACAGCTGAATTGACAAATGTCTGAAACATCTGAATGAGAGTCTACACATCATGAAATAAGGAGATAAAATACTGTACAAGCCAGAATATTAAAAGTCAGAAGTTGGCAAAGTATGAACAAATGTCAAAGGCACTTGTCTAAACCTTCAAGAACTCATATGCTCTATGAACTTGCCAGTTCCTATTATTGGGATATTTACTGTCCTGCAAAGAATCTAGACTACAACAGAAGATTTCTGTCTCAGTGAGTAGTCTGGAAAGGTAGCAAGTGCTTATCACAGGAAACACACAGTATACATCACCCATCAACACATTTGGACTGGGCTTTGGGATTGCATGCAGAGGGTTTTCATACATGAGTCTGACTGCTGCTGACAACTCAGGGTCCCTAGCTTGCTTCCCAGTTGATCCCTTCTCAAGGATGGAAAGCAGCCACTGGGCCTGTTGTCTGCCCAGCCAGGCTCCTGTTGGGGGAATCTGATCATACATACTGCATCCAAGGTAAATTCTGATCTCACTTACCAGAGCGCTTAAATATAAATCTACCTGACCACACCTATCGTGATTTCCCCTCAAAGCAACTCACACTTAAGTCGGAGTTTGCACATCCTAATGATACATTAATGCCTTGGTTATTGCTGGCTCTTGGTGCCTATCACTGCACTGTTCATATTTGCTCTTCTCTATGGTTCTGTTTTGGTTTAGAATTTATCTGCAAAAAGTTAGAGGTAGGAACTGAAAAAAGGTATAAAGAGTTATCCCACTCCTTTTGTTCCTTTCAGAAATCTGCATCCATCCCTTTCAGATGGAAGCGTGTCTGCTGTGCACAGCTTTGTATCATTCCTTGAATATGAGAGGCAGATCTGAGATTTCTCATCCACTTGTTCTCTGTATAGAATATACCTGCTCCTTTTGATGAGATTTTTTTTTCATTGCACCAACTAGTTCATTTCCAGGTCAGTTTTTTCACGTGGGATTTTCTGCCAGTAGGGTTTCTGGCAACATGTACATCTGGGCAAGCTACATCTGGAGCTTTGGTTGCTGGAGATCAGCAGGCTGAATGTTTTGATGACTAATAGTCACAGATGAATGCCTATATCCTTTAAGGATGCTCTTACATCCTATAAGGTTACTCTGAGTGGATCCTCTGGTGTAAAGCATTTTCTAGCTCGGAATAAACAGCCAGGAAAAGACTGTCAGTGCCCCGATGCACTGCAGGGGTCCACATCCTGGATAAAGGTTGAGAGACATGATCAACCAAGAAGGTCACAGTTATGACAGGCTTATATCTAAGTTAGTCTATGGGTGCCAACACAACTCTTGACAGCTTTTGCCAGTCTGCAGAACAGCCTTCAGCCTAGATTGCTAGTGTTTCAAGCTGGAAAACAGAATTATCTCTAGAAGTGCTACAACTGGAGACCATAATGCCTTTATTCCCCTCTACACTGATAACCACTCGATAGAAGGGAAAATCTGAAGAATTTAGATCAGCAATGGTGTCACACAGCTCAGGCATTGTCTTTAAGGTGACCTGGCTCCTGTTGGAAGCCATCAGGCCATGTCAGGTGTCTATGGTTAGTTCCTGCAGAGCACACAATTGGTCTTATAAGAATTGGATTCATAGAAGTCAGCATACTGAGTGGTGAACAGCTGAAATTTACACCCGGGAGTGCAGTGAGAGGAGTTTAAATGTCCTGTCTCAAGGAGTGAGATGTTAAGATTACAAGCCTCAGAGAGACATCATTTCCCAGCACTTGTTAGGGATCCCTGAGAGCATTTATCATCTCCAGCTCCTACAGGAAAAGGTCAGATAGAGTAACACCTCGTTTACACCTCCCTGTGGTATGTATGTGTAACCTGGGCACCCTTTCAGTGAGTTTTACTGACAATTATGGGCCAAGGAAATTCAGGTTCTCAGAAAAAAAGCAAATCACCTACTAGAATTGTGCCTAGGCACTGTGGATTGTGTCTTGAATCAACACTAAAATGTGCTTTGACTATGAGAGAAGGCACAGGCTTGTAATGAGTCTAATCACTGTCTTCCCACGGTGCCATCCTTAGAATCATAGAATCATGAAGATTCCTTGAGGGAAAGACCTCAAGGATCATCGAGTCCAACCATTGACCAAACAACACCACATCAACCAAACCATAGCACTAAGTGCCACGTCATTATTTCTTGAACACTTCCAAGGATGGTGACTCTACCATCTCCTTGGGCAGAGTGTTCCAATGCTTGACCACTCTTTCAGTGGAGAAATTCTTCCTGATGTCCAACCTGAACCTCCTCTGGTGCAGCTGGAGACCATTTCCTCTTGTCCTGTCTCTGGCTGCCTGGGAGAAGAGGCTGAACCCACCTGGCTACAACCTCCTTTCAGGTGGTTGCAGAGAGAGATAAGGTCTCCCTTGAGCCTCTTTTTCTCCAGGATAAACAAACCCAGCTCCCTCAGCCTATCCTCACTGGACTCACTCCCTAGATGCTTCACCAGCTTCATTGCCCTTCTCTGGACATGCTCCAGCCCCTCAGTGTCTTTCACGCAGTGAGGGACCCAGAACTGGACACAGCACTCAAGGTGTGGCCTCACCAGTACTGAGTACAGAGGGACAGTCACCTCCCTAGTCCTGCTGGCCACACTGCTTTTTATATATAGACTGCTTAGTAATAGCAGTTACAAATTTAGTGAGAATACTGTGCATTTATATTTGTCACAGTTATCCAATGTACATTTTACCACTGTGCCCTCAGAAGGCCCTAACAGAGAAAAGCATCTTGGAGACAGGATGTGCTAGTTGTACTATACAATTGAAATTTTAATTAAAAGTTCTACAGAAGAGGGCAAGATAGAAATAAAATAACCTGTGTCACACGGTGTCCCAGTGTCAGATAACATGAAATGAAAAAGTAAAGGTTTGTAAGACATAAATGAGGATAACAAAGGTGTTCTATCTTAGCAAAGACTTTTATTCTGGGCTTCTTTTCTCCTCCTCAGGACATGAGGAAACAAAACGATACAGCAGACACACAAGGCAATGAAAGCAAACAGGTGAACATAGAGCAGCTCCAGTTTGACCTAAGAGAGGTTTAAAAGGTAGCTTGGGTGCAGGTATGGAAATTCTCCATCATTATTACAAGCCTAAGGTTTGTCTTTGTATTTTGTTGCAACTTCATTGCAATATCTAAAAAAAAAAAATTCTGTATTTAGTTCTCAGTCAAACTCAGAGGGATCAATCACACAGCCAGACAGTTCACACTCCCTCAGTACTTGGGTACTCCATCTTGTTTGAAGTGCCCAGCTCCCCCATACTTACTCTTAGGAAAACAGTTCAAACTACATGGCAAAATCTAAAAACTGGTGACTCAGAGGATGGAAGAGTGACCAATACAGCCACAAAAGTTTTCTGGTAGGAGGAAAAACTGTATTGAGCCCACCTGAATGCACAGGTCCTGAGGCAGTTTATGACACCAACCTGTATCCAGCAGAGTGAGGCTGTCTACACCACATTTACAACCAAGAGAGGTTGTAACCACTGCCCAACACCTAATGTCTAACCCTCTACTTGACAAACCTGGATCTTGCTATGGGGCGTATCTTGGCTATGGTCCTAAGTGTTACTGCAGGAGCGTGGATATGAGATCCAGCCACAGCACAGCCCTGTGACCACTGCTCAGCGAAGCGCCAGGGACAGTACAATCATTGTGTGAATCTGCACATCTCTCCCATGAAGAGTCTTGGAGTCATGATAGTATAAACAGTTAAGCCTGAATATATCAAGCTCTTTGCAAAAGCAAGATATTTTTGAATAGTGAAGGTGTATTTGCTTTTCTTTCACATTACAACCTCCCTTTTATTTGTAAAATATTTTACATTTTCTCAAATAGTCCAATTGAACATAACATTTGCGACCACTGGCCTATTAAGTGCTGCTAAATACACCATTCTGCTATTGGGAAACATATGATGGACTACATTTATTTGGTATCTGCCATTTGAACATGTTTTGTTGGGCTTTTGTGTAACAATGTGACAGGTATTGTGCAATAAACCCATAGAAATGAACTGTCCTGTCACAAGTTACGTCTGTACATGGCTGAATAAAAACTGTCATTCCCCTATTTCCATACATTAAATGTTAAGGCTAATGGGCTTTTATTAGGAAAAATCCTGTTTCCACTGGACTGACAAAGAAAGCTTTAAATAATTTTTGTCCACATGACTTTCAAGGAAAAAGAAGTCAGACAGGATCTACCATTAAGCATCTTTTTATTGTGGTCTTTAATGTACATGCAGAATTTTAAAAAAAGGTGTCAGTTATATCTGTAAGCTTATAACAATAATGTAAATGTTTGGATCAGCAATGTATTTGGATTAGGGACTAAGAACTCTAAGTGAACAGACAGCTTTCAGGATATACAGTTTATATGGTAAACCAAGAAGGTTTTCTTCAGAGTGATTTTCCTCATAAAAACATAAAATATTTCTTGTTTACAATCTTGGTTGGTTTTAATATTGAAAATATCTATAATAGTACACTCTTCATTATGTACATAGAAAAAGACAAAACTATATCCATACCAGTGTCTGTTTTAAATGCAAATAGTAGTTAATAGCTTTGTAAATTTTTTGTGCACCCTCTCCCTTTTCCCTCCCCCACCCCCATTTAAAAATGCAGCATTTCCTAAAGTTTTCAATGCTTTGGCAGAAATAGAATGGAAGGCACTTCCATGTTAGATAAAGCAATATGTGAAATATCAGCACTAAATGAAAAAAGCTGTAGGTGTACCAGACAGCTCCATGTTCATCCCAAGGGCCAAATTTTGCACTCTTGCAGGTCAAGAACTGGTTTGCTAGAGATTCCAGCTGGAGCTGGCTCAGACCCCAGCTTGGTTTACAATAAGGCTGATTAGCCTAATAACTATTTTTACAAATGCTTCACACAAACCAATGAGGATGCAGAGGGCATCTCTGAACACAGTACTATCATGAGGGCAAAAAGCTCTTGCAGGTCACAGCATCAGAACGTGTCGCAAAGGCCCTGCTACTGAGGCCTTCCACTTCGCAACACGGTAGTTTCACACAACACCCTCTGTTTAAGACTTCCTGATGTGGCAGCTCAGCTAAAAATGAACAAAGCAACACACAAATGTGAAGATTCTAAAGCATCTCTTGTGATGGATAAATTTAGACTCAGCAAAGCATCCTGAAAACAATCTGTGTGCTAGTGGCAGGCTGACTTCTGCTGATAGGGAAGTTTTGAAAGCTGTAGAAAAGTTTCTCACAGGGGCAGCTCCTCCCTGGCCTCCTGTGGCTTGTTTGGCACTCCTTCACTTTTCTTTTAACTCAGGATTATCTCTGGCATACCTGTGATACACATTTATATTAATATTTTGCAAAAATACCCCAGATGCCAGTGAGATAAGCACCTAAATGCTTGCTAAGGGATGTGTCATAAGCCACAGTCAGGAAAACATTTCCATTATGACCAATTTTAGCTTTCAACTGCAGTTTGCTTCTGCAATCCTAGCAAAGGTTGAGAAATAACTGGGTGCAAACTTCCAAGAGAGAATGAGACAAAAAGGCACCAACCAAAGCTTTTATGCGTCAATGTCTCCATTGACGAAACGTTACATTTTCAGGACACACGCTAGTTCAGTAATATGTTTATTTAACTAATTTATTCATACTGCACAATATCTGACCATGACTGTAAATAGCTGCAGTCAACTGACAATCCAATTGAAAAAGAACATTCTGCTAAAACCTGCCAGCTGGTCACGTTCATTCTGCTGCGATAGCTCTGCACTCTTCAGCCACAATAAAATGAATGGCTTTATAGTGTTGGAAAGCATTTTTGTCATTCTTCAGTATCACTGTGGATTTCACAAGGAATGAAGGGTAAGATAAAAAGGCATCCAACAACACTCCAATCTCTGACTTGAACAGCCAGCAAAATGATATGCAGCTGGCATGGAAGAACAGCCCTTTAAGGTTAGTTTAAAATGCAGACCAGAGCAGGGAAAAAAAAGGCAAAAGAAAGAAAGAAAAAAAGAAAGGCAAGTAGTCCAGTAAGAATGAACAGTAGAAAAAGAAACTGAGCAAGTGATTCTTTGTTTTGGGCCAGTCCACCACCAGTTGCTGTATGTTGCTTTGGGAAACACAAAACTGGCACCAAAACACTCCAAACAACACAAAACTTTCACCCCCTTCCTAGGCTGATGGCTCTCCTTGAAACGTCCCTCAGATCTCTTTCCGTACTGTGGCTCGGATGCTGCTGAACACCTTGCCTATGGCCTCAAAGAGTGGGTCGCAGAACGTGTGGATGCAGATGGAATAGACACGGCTAATACACTGGATCTCAATCAGGTAGCTCCTTATGCACGGCACCACCGCCCAGATGTGCAGGAATGACAAAATGGCAAAGTAGATGCCCCAGATGAGAGCCATAGGAATACCAAAGATTGCTGACAGCAAACGATAAAACCAGTATTTCGTTACAGTGAAGGTGGTAAAACTGGCCTTCCAAATCCCATCAAAGCTGTGTGTTCCCTCTGGCTCAGCAATCACATCTTCAAAATCGATCTGCAGCAAAGAACACAAAGTCAGGTCAGTCAGACATTCGCAACAAGGGTGTCCTCCAGAAACACGTTCCTTGGAGAGCTATGGGCCCCTCTGCAAGAAAACATGAAGCATGTACTTCCTACATCCCAACATGATTCAACCTACTATAACCCACTATTGAAGTCATGAATCTTCAGTAACCTTTTCCCAGAGACTACCAGGGAGCCTCAATGATTAGCTCAAAATTAGATATCCAGCTTCTAGATGGAGTTTTCCACAAAACTGAATACATTTTCCTCATCTCCTACAGTCCTAAGGTATGCAGTGCCCTTATGGTCTACTTCAGGGATAAACCAGGTGAATAAAATCATGCTTCATAGTTTTGACTATTCATAAATCATTCAAAAAGTTACCTAAGGAAGCAGTGCATTCCAACAGGCATATTTTTGCACTCTATTGAAATACTGAGCTGTTCAGGAAGCTTAACTGTCATAACATTTCTATAAGAAAATTAACAGTATTGCAATGATACTTCAGCTCCATGTCACACAGACATGTTTGATATAACCCACAATACAGGATATTTAATTTAGTTACCACAACCAATTGTATAGGCACTGCAAACAACAGGAAAGAGAATATCACAACACTATTCCTCTGCAAGAAAATAAATGACTGTTTAAATCAGATGAAAGAAAAAAATAATTTGCATTCCTGGGACTGGATCCCAAAGTGTGATAATAATGCTGCCAAGAGTGAAGACTTACAGGAGCAAGGTAAGTGTGACATGGGCCAGCAGCCTCAGAAACTCAGGCAATAGTACCTTAGCATACTGGAAGGAGTGAATATATGTATACTCAATGTAAATATTGCTTATACTGTAAGAAAGGGCTCATGATCACTTCTTTTAATCTAAAATATACGTAATAATTGAAAAGAACTCATTCTTCTCTCCTGCTGAATCTTTTGTCACCTCCAGATGTCAGTTACTAACAAAGGGGAAAATATTATAAAACCACTGGACTTTCAAGCTTCTTAAACAACAAAAGATCATTACAATCGAAAGTGTACAGTCTAGGCACAATCTATGGGAATGGCTGGAAAGTCCCTGAGAGAAAATTTCTGAATCATCTGTGATATCCAACATCCTGAATGCCTAACACCAGGCTGGTTCAATTGCACATATTCACGTTACTCTCTCTGCCCGTGCTTCTCTCTAGACATCCTGTCATGCAAACTACAAACCTCCTCTTTTTCTGCTACTCTCAACTAGGTTCTAGTGATCTGAAAGTAATTCTTTGGGATGGGTATTCATCATCATCATCACCATCACACCTAAAGGTAGCATTTGGGTTGGAACTTCATCTCCACAGAAACCTATGGCAGACTGCATTGGTGGAGTATATTTTCTTTTTGGAATACATAAGCAAGCATACTTATACAAACTGTTTCTGCAGCTATTCAAAAGCAAACTTTTATTGTAGCCACATCCCGCATTAGCTCATTTTCAATGTGAATGGGTGTTCTTGGCTTATTATCAACATTTTCCTTGAAATCAGATAATAAAAATATCCAGATGATGGCAAAACTCAGGATGATGACAGCAAAAGAAAGTTTCTTCTCAAAAATATTACTACATAAGGACTACATGGACAGCCCTCTTATTCTAAAATTTTTGGCAATTTATTGCATGGTTCCCACAAGCTGATGCTGTAACCCTTGGCAAAGGCCATCATAGAAGTTCAAAGCATCGAGCACTAGTCAGTGTCACACCTAAAGTCCTTTCATTCAGTTCAGTTGTAGTGGAGTCCATCTCGTATTTTTTCAACTGGCTGATAAGGGAAATATTAGATCTCATAAGGAAAATAATTGTGCATTGAACTCCATCAGCCTTTTCATGGTTGCATCTTTAGCCAAGTGAGACCTATTTTTATCAGAAATGCATTTTTTTGGCATGCAAAATGAAACCATAATTTATTCTGAACTTTCTAGAATTTTTAAAATATATAGTACAACTGGTTCATAATTTAATTCCTTTCACAATAATTCATTGTAATGAAATGGAAAATGGAAGCCAATAAACTCACTGGTTTTCAAATCAAATAGTAAATTTTCTGTAATTGTGATTGTCAATAACTAATATGTTTAGCTTGTTGTGTTCAACAAAATATCCATGGAGAACTGGGGAACTGACAGAAGAATCATGCCATATAACATTTCCAGATGGACAGCCCTGTCCTCATTCCAGGAGATGATGCTAATAATATTAGAACATTTATGATAGATCTTTGGTCAGGATTTCCCAGCTCAAGTCATACACAGTTGTCCTAAAAGTACTCAGGAATAAATCTGTCTGTGAGATAACAGCGATGTACTCATGACACCAGTAATTATCAAGAGGTTACTTTCTTGGAGCAATTTCAACAGCTCTCAGAATGTTTCTACCAATGCACAGAACTAGAAGAGATGGCCCTGTAGGAATGATAGCTGATGTCACAGTACTATGTCTTTGCCCATTTCATTATTCAAGGCCCGTGTCACATTATTCCAGTTTGAATAAAGGAACTTGTGAGTGAGAAGACAGAAAAATGGTCTGAAAACTCAAACTCTTAGCTGAATACAGTGTTAAAATGAAGCTGTAAGAACATTATGAAACTATGTACATGCCAAGGAAGTCCAGCTACGCCTGGCATGTGAGCCTCTGTGGTGCTGTCCAAAACCAGACTTACCTGCAGCAGTGTCTAAATAAAGATAGGCAAGGAGTTGAGGTAATCTGGGCTCTTCTACTTCTCATAAGCTAACAGACCACTGCCTGGGAAACACTATTTATTTCACTTTCCAAGCAGTACAGGAGGTAAGTCCTTATGCTGTAGGAACGGAGCTATCACTCAGATTCTTCCTGCACTAAACCATGAAGGATCCTGATTTTAACTTGTAGGGATCATTTCTTCACAGGCTGCAGGAGGAACAGGTGACTGGATGCATTTTGCCTTGCTGTGGGTTACATTTACATCACTCGGATTACTCGCTCCCTCCTCAGTCCCTTACTACTCTCCTCTGGTTTATAGCTCAGGAGCACTCACTGACTGTGAGTGTCATCAGACTGATAAAGGGAGTCCAACTGAACTAAGTAAAGTAAAAATAGGACTGACAGGAGAAAGAGAAGTGCCCAGAAATATGATCCTACAGAAGAAAGACGCTCTCATTTCTGGTAATGAATCTGCCTTGCAAGTATAAGACAACATTTTTAGGATATTGTTCTCAAGGTTGCTTTTGCCAAAGCATCACGTGCATGTAGATCTGTGAACTCCTGTTTTGTCTACATAAAGGCTTTCTTAGGTTAGGCACAAGTCTTGTTCAGCAGATTGCATGCTCATCGTGTAGTTTGTTCCTCCAGAGCTGTCAGGGTGTGCTGTGAAATCACATTGAGGCAGTTGCCAAGCTGGTGAAAATACATGCATGCTCACTTGCGACAGGAGAGAAGTACAGGAAATTTAGTTTGACCCTCTAAAGGATGCTAATAACTCACTCTAGCCTTCTGTTTCAGACTAAACTATTCAACACTATCAACTCCTGTTCCATGCCTACAATGCACTTCCTGACTTCAGCTATTCTTTGTTTCCTACTATTCAGTTTGGTAAAGCCAGTTTTTATATTGCTTGAAGCTTTTGTCTGATTCTGCTATGAGAATTAATGCAGCTTCTTTTGCTCTGCACATGTTTATTAAACTATCAGGAAATTAAGGAACCTGCTTTGATTCTAAAATAGATTTATTTACAAGAAAGGGAAATGGTATGGCATTTATTCACAAGACTTATTTACAAGAGAGGGAGAATGTCTATCTAAAGATCAGAACTATTAAGAAAAAAGCTTAACAGTGTGAAGTTATCATCTGACTCAATAATATATGCCACATGTATGAAATTAGTTGACCTGCTGACCCTGTCACTTCAAGTCCCTAGGTATCAAAAGCTGACAGGCTGGAAAGGTATACTAAATGCCAGCCTCAAATCATCTACTTATCAGCTGTGCTTCTTAGAATTTTGCTCTCTTGTATATAACAAGCGATGAGAATGCCTACATTTTTGAGTCCCTTCAGTATCTCTTGGAGTCGGTAAAAGGATGCTTAGATCCTTGCTGTATCTCTCTTGATTGATCACTGATGTATCCAGTCAGGCAAAACACTTAAATATGCACACAACATGAAAAATGTGAACTGTCCCACTGATGTCCATATGCTTACATGCTCTGCCAGACCACAGCTCAAGTCTAGGCTGAATGTGTACAGGAAAGAGTCATAAGCTAGTTTTCTTTACATTTTTATGCGCAGAGTGTGGAAACTGTCTTTACTGCTTACCCTGGGCTGTTTTTAAACAGGCTTTCCCTGACTCCAAGACCGTAAGGAAAATATTGTTTCACTGTATTAAATCGTGTCTTTGCAAGACTTGAAGCAGATATGGTGGGGTTTTTGGTTGTAATAAATGCAATTTGTAAAATTCCCAAATATATTCAATGTCCTTTAAAGAAACATTCAACATAAGAAAATGTATGAAAATGACAAGCCTTTCTATGGCATGGGTCACATTTGGGAGGTGATGCTGCACAGACAGGTGCAACACTGTCCTTATGTTGGAGAAGGCTGTGGTGTGTATTATTAAAAATAAGAAAACATGTGAGCTTATGAGATTATTATTAGCTTTGTACTTCCACATACTGTCTAGAACTTAAAAATTGCCAGTTACAGTGCCTGGAGAGGAAAGGCATTACAGCAGCTGAAAACAAAGTTAAGCAAACTCACAACCTTTCTATTAAATCACTGATGCCAGTTAAACATTTATGTATTTCCTTGATCCTTTGGAGTACCACATTACCACATATGCTGATGCTTGTCCTGACCACTGCCACACTTTAACAGAAATTGATGAAAAAGTTTATACTCTTTCTACTGAATCTGCAGGAAAGAGGATGGGGAGGTGTTGGGACTTACAGGAGAAAAGCTGCTCTTCTCCCTTCCCTCCCAGACACCCAGAGACTCATTCCCCCTTTTAAGAGCACTCTGTTATCTCCATTTGGCAAATGTTTACCTGTAGTTATGTAGGGAAGCTGGTAATTTGTTCCTGAAAACATAGAGCTTCATGATTCCTAGATGGTCTGCTTCCTCACTAATCAGGTTTCAACAGCAAACATTAGGTGATCTCAGGTGTTTACTAAAGCCAAAACTCATTCTGTTCCACAGTATTTATACAAACCTCAAGCTAAAGCATGGGTGACTACAAAATGGCAACACCTAGCAGTGTTCTGTTCCATCACAAGACAAGAAATCTCCTTGAATCTTGATATTGGTGGGAAGCATCTAATGAGGGAACCCCAAGAGTCCCTCCAGACTGAGCTGCAGCATGATTAGGCTTTGCCTGTCAACCTTGAACTCTGTCTTCAGAGCACACTGTTCTTCTGGGGACTGGCTGGATCACAAGGCACAACAGTTACTCCTTTGGAAAAAAAAAAAAAAAAAAAAGAAAAAAAAAAAAAGCCATGACTGCAGAGGGCTAGGACCAGAGCTGTTGTGTAAGGTGTGTTACATGCAGAAAAATGACAAACAAGTATTTCCAAAGTGAACAAAAGCCTAAACAAGCAAGCAGAACTGCTGCACCCCAGTTACTTGTACAAACTGACCAATGAATTTGCTTTACCTTTCCTGTCTCCCTGTGCCTGCTTTCCACAATACAGCAAGAAAAGTGTTCTGCTGGCAGATCTCTTAATGGAAACAGTGAATCTTTCCTGAGTGCAACACATTATGACAGAAAAGCAAACAATGCTTTAACAAACAAGGATATTCATGTTGAAAAGTAGAATTGAAGGACTGCACTCTTCTAGCCAGAGAAGAAAACCAGTCTGGTCAGGAGTGACTCCTACTGCATGTACAACAAATACTCAGATGCATTATGAAAATGTGTAAATGATGCCATGACTTAGAAAAGGGGGGTGACTGCACATCACCATTTCGCAAACTGAAAATCATAGAAAAAACAACAAAAAAATTTGTTACTATTACTGAGAGAACAACCTCCTGCTCCCTGCCCATGCTGATTACACACCAGAAAAGCCCTGCTGATGGGCTTTGTTTCATCAGATGGGCAGGCTCACCAAAATCTGCAGAAGTGCTCGTGAGAAAAATGCGATTGATGCCAGTGGGTCAGCACTGTAGCAACCAGCTGTTCTCCAGAGACCTCCTCCTGAAGCACTTGCCCATCCTATTCCTATACAGGCTGGCAGAAGGAAAGACAAGCAGCTTCAAGGAAAGATCTGCAATCCTCTGCAACACAGCAAAACTTCCTGTGCAGGTGGGGATACTGTGTCAGCCAGTTCCTTGACGAATGTCTTGATGTTGTTGAAGTAAGCAGTCAGAAAATAAAATTACTGTTTTCCTCCCTGGAAACTGGGCTGCTGGGAGGTTATTGCAGCTTTCCTAAAAAGAAACTCTTCAGAAGCTTTCTTTGTTGTTATTATTTGGTTCATGTTCCACAGTTCCTTGTTTGATACAGCTATTTTAGCAAAGAACCCTAATACATATATGCATATTCACGTATGTCTGTCCATATGTCTGTTTAAGAGGTGTATTTATGAATATGAACACCAATGTGAAGTTTTGACTACACTAAACAGGCATTTTTTCTTTTATTTCAGTGGGTCCTGGAATTAAGCTGAATCCAAAAACCGTAATAAAAGTAAAGACATAATGTAAACTGATTTTGTATTTTAAAATGTATTTTATTTTATAAATATAACTATGATAGATTTATGTTTTATTATTGTATGCTTATATGCTATTAAGGTAATAAACTGCTATTAAGTATAACTTTTTAGAAGTTGGTCTAGCTTCATCGCTCCTAAATTTAGGCACTAATGCAAAGTAGAAATATAGTGACCTCAGACTCTTTAGTAGTGCATGGAGAGATACGGACCTTTGGAGGTTTAGATCTGGAAACTACTTTTTCCTCTTTATAGTTTGTGAAGGAAGTCTAAGGAGAGGAGACTCCTGATATATACTCAGGAGACTCCTGATTTATACTACCAATAAACACACTCCTGTTAGCTGCTGCAATTCTTTTTTGCACATCTGTATAACTTGTTTTCACCTTTTCCCTCATTTCTACCTGAACAATGCTACATGCTGACCATGAGTGTGCAGGGATGCCCAGCTGCCTCTCTTTTCCTTTAAGAAAAACCTTGCCCCTGCACTTGTACAGTTAGAAGGTTGTCTTTCTTAGGGAAGATCTTAAGTTACTGATCCTTAAACATAAGGTGTTTCTTTAGTATTTAATAAAAATAAAGGTATTTTATACTTCTGCTCTTGTCATAAACTGCATGAGAACAGTGATGGGATTGAGTGCACCCTCAGCAAGTTTGCTGATGACACCAAGCTGTGTGGTGAGGCTGACACACTGGAGGAAAGGGATGCCTTGACAGGCTTGAGAGCTGGGCACATGTGAACCTCATGAAGTTCAACAAGGCCAAGTGAAAGGTCCTACACCTGGGTGAGGGCAGTCCCAAGCACAAATACAGGCTGGGTGTTGACTAGATTAAGAGTAGCCCTGCAGAGAGGGACTTGGAGATGTCAGCTGATGAGCAGCTCAGTATGATCTGGCTTGCAGCTTGGAAAGCTGACAGCACCCTGGGCTGCATCAAAAGGAACAAGTTGAGGAAGGTGATCTCTGCTCTCATGAGACCCCACCTGGACTACTGTGTTCAGCTCTGGGGCCTCTAAGATAAGAACATGGGCCTGTTGGAGTGAATCCAGAGGAAAGCCAAAAAGATGATTAGAGGGCTGGAGCACATCCTCTGTGAAGACAGGCTAAGAGACTTGTGGTTGTTCAGTCTAGAGAAGAGAAGGCTCTTAGAGCAGTACATAAAGTGGGCTATAGAGGGACTTTTTACAAGGTCATGTAGTGATAGGACAAGGGGGAATGGTTTTAAACTGAAAGAGACTAGGTTTAGATTAGATATGAGGAAGAATTTCCTGAGAGGCACTGGAACAGGTTTCCCAGAGAATTTGCAGATGCCCCATCCCTGGAAGTGTTCAAGGCCAGGCTGAGGGGGCTTTGAGCAACCTGATCTAGTGAGTGGCATCCCAACCCATGGCAGGGGGCTGGAACTGGATGATCCTTAAGGTCCCTTCCAAGCCAAACCTTTCTATGATACAAGAACTTGGACTTGATAAAACAGTTGATGCCTTTATGGCTGAGGTCTACGGGAGATAGATCCCTGATGTTGAGGGAAAACTGATTATTTTTTGTAGCATCTGTTTGAATTCCAAGAACAGATTTCAAAGTTGACAGAGGAAATGTTGCAATCCGTCTATGAGACTCCCTTAGGCTTTTCTGGAACTCAGAATATAAATTCAGCACAGCAGGAGTTTGGACAGAGAATGTGGTGCTTTCACCTTCAGCTGTGAGAGTCTTCTCACTTATCTATGAAGTTGAATTTATCAGTTCCTATTTGTTTAACTACAAACAAAATCCACCTTTGTACAGCCCCACTAACATCTAGAGCACAGCTCCTTCATCTTGACTAAAATCATATTTTATCAAATCATTAAAATGGGGGACAGTGGCACTGAAATTATTTTTTCTTTTGATTGCTAATCTGATGATTTCTGAAAAGAATGATATTGCATAAGGTTCAAATTTTTCTCTGAAACTATCAGAAAACACTTTCCTAAGAAATCTGTCAAGAAAATATAAAGAGACTAATGGGGTAAAACCTGCCTCCCCAATAAATCAAATGAAATTAAACGATGTAATTTCTTTTTCATGTTCAAAATAACCAACCCTTTTAAGTCCAAAATGGGTTTTATTACTGTCATTTGTCTGGAAAAGAAATATGGTAGTTCTGGATCAAAAAGCTCAGAAAATCAATTGCTGATGTAGACTTCATCCTGCTGTCTATGGAAAGGGTATTTGAGAGCTGTGGGAAATACAAACTTATCTTAGTTTAGAACTATCGGTCTTCAGTTTTCCAGAAATCACACATGTTACAGAGTCACCCAAGTTCATTTGTATTTTCTTCCTTCTGTTGCCTAAAATACAACCAAGATCAAATTTCCTCACTGGGGACCCCACTGTCAGACCATTCTACTGTACACAGTTATCCCTTTTTCCCTGGAGAGTTTTGCATTTCAGTATTTTCTGTTTGTTTTAGATATCCATACCCTATGCAACAGAAGACAGTGTTTCTGTCCACATAGCAGGCTAAAAATTCTACAATCAATTCAAATTGTTCTTAATATTTTCTAACATATGATTGGAATTCTGTTGAAGGTACTGGAATTGAAAAGTATTTGCCTCTTCTGAATCTGAAATAGTGTCCAATAAATTCTAACAAAAGAAACAGCCATGCTGAATCATTTGCTCTGCCCCCATGGCCATCAAATGAACATTTTTTTATGGAATTATGAGTCATGTTCATCATGCTAAGCAAGAAGGCTGTACATAAGGCTTTAATAATACCATGAGTTTAAATGCAAACACATTTTTTTGAGAAAGAAGCTTTCATTAGAACAGATGCCATTATTAGCTGTAATCCAGAAATTCCATGTCTGAGAACTCCTAAATAATGTGCAAGAAAACTATTTTTCAGAACTCTTAAAATCTCGCTCAGACCTTGTATAAACTGGCATTCATAATGACTTGAGTTTTTAATCTCTTACTCCTAGACTAGCCTTGGAAGAAATATTTGAAACAAAACTGGATCATGTGGGTAGCCAAAGTCAAACATTTGAATTTTCTTGCATTTTAAATCTAAACCCCATAGCTTGTTAATAGGACACAGTCACAGAACCATTTCATTTAATCAGTTGTTATGCACATGTAAGGTGTCATGTCTAAGCCACAAGTATTAGCAATTGAGAGGAACATGACCTCTGAGAGCACTGCTTCTCCTGTCCTATGGTTAGGGTTAAATGCTGTGATGTGAATCTGCCTCCAGAGGCATCTCACTTTGATCACTGCCAACTAAAAGAGCCCAGATGACAAACTTGGATTAGAACACATACACACACATATTTGTGTATCTATGTATTTATACAGATGTTTTTAAACTTAAACATTTATTTATGTTCTCATGACTTTTAAAAATATCTAAAAACAAAGAAAAGGGGTCTGCATTAAATTTCACTTAATTCCTTATTTCAGAAATGGCACCTGATTGAGCTCTGCTTTTCTCTCATTTTACTGTGTTGAAGAGCAGAACTGCATTCCTCTCAGGCTGATACTTCTCACATCCAAGTGACAGCCCATCTTAGGTGTCCCATCCAAAAGGAGGAGGGGGTGACACCTGCTTTCCTTCCAGGAGGTTCTCAGGTGTGGGGATGGGAAGTACTCTGACCAGTCATCTTTCTGCACATTTTACACTGTGCTCAGTGCAACAGGGAGGGACCTTAATCATAAAAGATTGCATAAAATGTAAACTGCTTTTGAAAAACCCTCTCTTTTCATTACGAGGCAGAAACTGTAAATAGCTTTAAAATACCTGAGTAATACTTTCCTCCCTAATGAGTACATAAGGGTATTACAGTATTTGTCAACATCTGACTAAAAATTCCAGACTTTTCCTTGCAGTAAGCTGAATTGCCCTTAACTGCATTATTTTTAAGTGGAAGGCATGAATACATAACCTTTTAAAACATGGCACAAAAGCTCTGCATCCTCACATCTATAGCCAATTCCAACTGGAATTTTTTTTCCAGAGCAAAAAGGACTACTATACAACAAACAGCAGATAGACATCACTTGTTTAAAACAGAATAATTACGTTCTGGATGGTAGACCAGGCACTGGCCTTTCTCCCTGGCACATCACTGTAGGAAAAAACCTGTAAGCTGGCTGCAGATGTGACTGCACAGTTGGTCCTTACTAGTCCCAGAGGATTAGACTTTGCAGGGTTGGCTGCAAGGTCCGTCCCCATTCTCAGCAAGGAGCGACGAAGTTACTGAGAAGAGCAATCTGTAGGAGAACTGGCTCCCTCCTCTGTGTTTTCCAAATTCAGTAAACTCTGTGCAGACTTGACCACAGATATGTTGAGAAAGTTTGAACTCTAGAACTCAAAGGCTGCAATTTAGCTGTACTCTGAAAAACACAAATACTGTGTTGGGAAACAAGAAGAGCAAAGCCTGAATTTCAGGCACCTTCATGTGAGTCCTGGGTCATCGGGGAATGCATCAGAGAAAAAAGCAATAAGCTTTCCACCCTGTTTGTTGTGTCTCATCACAAATAAAACCTGCAGGACACAAGTCCAAGAGCAGAACTGTCTGGTGAAGGACGCATGAAACAGATAAAACTACGGCAAACCACCTGTATAATCACCAGCATGACTCCTGGAGAGCTCTCACATGCACAGAGGCTGTTTCTCCCTTGCTAGATTCCCTCCTTGCCTCTGGCCTGGCTAGCCACCTTCACAAGCCAGTGCTTGAAGGAATGGAACCACTAGTGCACATTCTCCTGCTGTCTAGGTGATGTATGAGGACAGTTGTTTGAGGAAAATCCTTCCTTTCCCGTCTCCACTGAAAAAATTGGAACAAAAAGGAAATTCTGGTGATTTTTACTAGATTGTGCTTCCTCCAGTGCAGAGCTGTCACTTCCACTGCCTGAATACCTCAGGTTCCGTAAGGCCTTGCTCACATCCATCTCTGAACAGAAATCCAGTCATTTGCCCCATTTTTCTGGAATCGTCCCAGCACTTAGCTTCCACTTGGTGGTTAATTCAAAGACAAAACCATAAGCAAAGTCACCAACAGCTTTGATGCAAAGCTGCTCCACGTGTCTAGTTTTCATAAAAGGATCTTTTATAAAAGGGTTTCTCCCCCTTGCCTGGATCCCAACCCTAATGCTGCCTGCACCACGCATCTGCTGCAGGGGAAGCTGTGCAGATGCTCTCTGCTGCAAATGAAGGGAACGCGTCTCTCGCTTCTCACAAGAGAAGGTTATTTTTAAAATGTGCTATGGGAAGTATTTGAATACAGACAACACTGAGGCCTTTTAGAGAGCTGCTTACAGAGCAGATTCCTCATTCTCTGTCTAATCATTTCTATTTCATGGCTGACTGATTTGTCCCCAGTTTCCATGCTGTTGTGCCTCGTAGTCAAGTGGCAAGAAATGCATAAAATGCTGGGTAAAAAGCAAATGGTTCTGAATCTAGAAAAATGCAATGGCTCTAAACAAATTTGAGCTCAGCCTGAGCCATACTTCTGGCATTACAGAACTCCTACTTTTTTTTTTTTTTGGTCTGACTTTTAGTACCTGACTAAGACTGGTGTCTCCCTCAGTTATACAAGTGTATCTTTTACACTCTGCCTGGATTTTTTACAGTAAAAGTAAGAAAGGCAGATACATATTAGAAGGGGACTAGAGACTGATGGCTATGGCAGGAACTGAATTTGTGTATTTTCACCCCAACTCAAGCCTGTCGCCTAGGTACTGGGTCTGAATTTTATTGCTATGTCTAATGGACTGAATCTGAACACAGGGTCCAAATAAATGCAAATTGTGGCAAAATTCCTCTCTCTACTTTGCAGGTTAGACTATCTATGAAATACTTAAAGTTATTTATCCTTGTAACAAAACAGAAAATGTTGCTTTACAATGCCATTTCGTACAAACACTGCTGGTTTTATGACGCAAAATGGATCCTGTCTGGTTAAAATCAAATTCATTTTGGTATATTCCTATGTCTTGATGTGACTATGTTCACTACCAGGAGCTCACTTGCTGACACAGAGACAGTACTGGTATTCTGGCTGTTTGCTGTTTTTCAATGAATGTGTTGGTCCACAATTATTTCAAAAGGACAAACTGAAAAGTTTTTTTTTCCATTCCTATACTTATTATTTTCCAAGTTTATTTTAGAAGACTGAATGTAACAAACTTCCTTAATCCTTGCCTCTGTGGGAGGCAGAGAGGGCAGGATGGGCTTAGTATGTTTCAGCTTCCTTTAAATCCATTACAGGTTTTTTTCTGTCAGTGGTCTCACTTTTCCTAGCAGGGTCGTTCTTTCACAAGGTTTGGTTTGTGGACATCAGGATTCTGACTTGCTTGGGGGCTACGACTCATCCTCAGAAGGTCTGGTTGCTTTGGGGACTTCTTCTGTTGATGTACGCAATAAACTGTGACGCGGTGCCGTTCGTGAGCTCTTGCATTCCCTGTCTACTCAGCTGCTCCTCCATGGGTAGCAGAAAAAAGAATTCTTCTCTCCTTTTTAAAATCAACCATTCTAAAGGCAGTTTTGTACCATTAGGTACACAGATGATTTTTTCTAAACAAGTAACAATTTTATGCCTTTTCTTTATATATGGCTCCTTAAAGATACAGGCTGCTGTGAGGGATAATTCTCAGCATGGATCCAACAATATGACCATGGCTGGTCATATTCAGCACCTTCAAATTATGTTGAAGTCTTGAATTTGGATTTACTTGTGACCTTGTTAAATTGTCTGCACATGGCATGAATCATTTTACAGATACACATTCAGGAACCAGAGTTCACCCTCTTGATTCTCTGGAAACAATACAGTACTTTTCTTTTTCTATAACGGGTCTTCGTTACAACAAACATGGTGAACTGCACACACTCTTGACACTGCTGGCCACTAAGCAAGCCAGTTAGTGGCTTAGTCACCCACTATGAGTGGGCGGTTCCCATTTTTCCTAGGGTCTGACAAACCCAGACTTGCACCATCAATTTTCACATTGCGGTGGTGTATTCCCCTCTCCTTCTTTCCAGGCTGCAGTGTGATCTGAGAAATGCTTGCTAGGCCTTGGCTTTGAAAACACCACCTGGGCTCAGCTCTTTCTGAGCTTATCAGAAACACTGTCCACTCCCAGGAATTGCTAACAAGCTCCTGTTTTCCTTATGACCAGCTTTGAAAAATATTCCTCCTGCCTGAATGGCACAACATTCCTGGTCCCACACTTTCAGAGAAAGTGCCTACCCAAACTGTGGCCAGTATGAAACATTGTTATGACTAAAGCCCACTCTCTTGTGACCCTATAAACAGCGGCCCAAAATGGGGCCCTTTGAGCTCTCCTGGACTGCAGCGAGCTGGGACCAGCATCTCCCTCTGAGTGGGACACCTCTCAGAGCCAGCAAACGCTCAGGTTTGCTATACCTGGAGGATCACCAAAACAAGACGTATCCTGGGCCAACACCCACACTCCTCAAGGCCTGATCCTTTGCCTGTCAGGAGATGCAAAAGCATCTGAAGTGAGTATTTCACTGACCTCTGGTGGGAATTTTTCACGGGTACCTTGCTTGCACTGACTGCTCCTGTCTATGTGCACGCCCCTGTGCATATCCTATAGCAAATTTGAGAGAAATATTGCTTTTTTAGATGTATAAGTACCTTGGGTATCTAAGTAAGTTAGGCTTCTGAGTAAGGTTAAGTTATAGTTATAAACTTACTTAAATGCTGCTAAGTATTGTTCTTTTGCTAAGTTGTTAAACATAAGTTATAAGCTAAGTTAAGTGTTGCTAAGTGTTGTTCTTCTGCTGAGTTGCTAAGTATAACTTCAAAGTTAAAAGTTAGGTTAAATGCTCTTCAGTGTTATTCTTGATTAAATTGTTAAGTTATAAATTAAGTTTAAGCTACAAGTTAGGTATAAGTTAAGTGTTTTTCCTATGTTAAATTGTTAGCCTTAAGGTATAAGTTAAAGTACTGTTAAGTTGGAGCATTGGTAAGCTTTTAGGCCCTGTTCCTTTTTATCCTTGCCAGCACTGTCTTTTGTCACACACACACCTAAACACACCCCCCCCACCCCCCTAGATAGTTTTCAGTTAATTTCTGTTTTGATTGCCTGGATTTTGTTTGGTTTTGTTGTTGCTTGTTTTCCCTTATTGTGCCTTGGCTGTCCTATAAGTACTAGAGTGAATCTTGCCAATGAACTTGTTGTGCTTTGTCACTTAATATTAAATCTGACTTTTGCACATACCATTGCTGATGATTTTTTAAGTTATCTCAAACACTCTCATTTGTAACACACATGGATTGTATAAATTTGTCTGTATAAAAGTTTTTTCTAAGAGAAAACCTATCTCTGTGATTCTTCTGACCAAAGTGACTTCAAGCAAAAATCTCCATCAACCCTGATTTGTCAAAACAGCCAAACTGATTTATAAACCCAAACAAAAAACTCTAGGCAAGGGCACAGTTAGATTTTGCTTAGCTTGCTTATCATCTCTTGAGGGAAGGAAAAACACCAAAGAGAACAGAACAGAACAAGGACACAAGTCCAACCGCCATCAGGATCTCTGATTTTGCACCCGTCAGGCTTAGGAAAGGCGATCTGGTTTGTGACATCTCCCCGCCCTGCCTCTGTGCGTGCCTCGGGGAAGGAAAATCCTTCCGACGGTGTTACACAAGGTCACGCAACTCATCTCCCCGCTGCCCCGGCCCCGGGCGGGACGTCCCGGCTGCAGAGCTGACTGCCGGCACACACCGCGGCGGGACCCCCGCGGCCCCGGCCGGCTGCGCCGAGCCCAGCCCGGTGCGCCCCGCGGGGCAGCGCGGGAGCCCGAGACGGCCAGCCCCGCTCCGGAGCGGGGAGCGAGGAGCTCCGCAGGGCTGCCCTAGCCGCTGCCCGCCTCTCTCCTGCCCACTCCCCCTTTCCTTTTAAAAAAAAAAAAAAAAAAAAAAAAAAGTCATCCCCTGCCCCGTTCCCTCCTGTAGCAGGTGGAGGGATGAGCTTCGCGGGCTTCTGCCGCCCTGACAATGCCTGCGTACCTTGCCTCGGCAGGACTTGGTATCGCCCCCCGCGCCGTCCCGCCTCGGCCCCTCACCTTAACCACGTCGTCGTTGAGATGCTTGGGGTCTCGGTTGACCAGGTCGATCTCTTTGGTGTGCACGTCGTGCACCGCCTTTTCGCTCAGCTCATCTGCCATCATCTTGTTGTTGGGCTTGTAGATGTTGCCCTGCTCCCGGACGGGCGCCGTGTACAGAAAGCCCTGCGGGGAGCAGAGGGAGCGCGGGCGGGAGGGGAAAGCCCAGTTGAGGCGGGGAGGGCAGGGCAGGGCCGGGCCGGGCAGGGCCGGTCCGCGTCGCGCAGGAGGGCGGGCTGGGGGAGGCGGCCCCAGGTCCCGCGGGCAGCGGGATCCAGGCTGCGGGGCGGCCCTCGTCCGGCTATTTAACCGCGGCCGCGGGGCGCACACCACACCCCCGCGGTGCCAGGCGCCGGTCCCGCTCCTGCCACCAGGCGGCCCGGCCTTGCGGCGTTGCCCCCGGGCGGAGCGAGCGGCCTCTGGGCGGGGAGGGCGCTGGCGTGGCCCCCCGGGCACAGCGGGGAGCGTCCGGGGCTCCCCACGCACCACCCTCCCCATAGCGCCCTCACCACGCTGCCCTCGCCATACCGCCTTCGCCGCGCTGACCTGAGCACGGCGCCGTCACCGCACTGTCCTCGCTACACTGCCCCCCCATACTGCCCTTCATGCAGGGCCATAACCGTGCCCTCTCCATCCCGGTGCTCTCGCTATGCTGCTCTCCATATACCGCCCTTCCCGCACGGCCGCCAGCAGCCCCCCTCCCCGCACGCCGCCCGGGACGTGCGCCCCGGCTCTCCCCGACCCGCTGTCCCTGCCCGCAGGTGCGCTCCTGTCCGCCCTCCTGCCGCCGAGCCGCCCCCGCGCCCCGCTCCTCCGACAGGTCAGGGAGCTTGGGGGCCCCAGCCGCTGCAGGTACTCGGTGGAGGGGCAGCATCCCGGCCCCATGTCCCGGTGGTCCTACCTCCGAGTCTACGTATTTGGTGCCGGACATGGTGCTGCGGGCTGCTGACGGCTCTGCCGCGAGTTACTCTGCCCTGTGACTTGTAGGACCGGAGGCAGGAAGATTCCGCTCTGCGAAGCGGCCGGCCGGGGGAGGTAGCTGCGAGGAGAGGGCTGGCCGCTGGCCAGGGCGGCTGCCTGCCTCCGGCTGGGGTGGATGACAGCGGCGGTACGGCCCCGCACATGGCAGGGGCGGCCGGCAGCCGCCGGGGATGGGAGGGGAAAATGGCCCTGCCCCGACAACTGGGGGATCTGGCGGACCCGGTCCCTGATGCCTGAGCCATGCCGGGCGGAGACAGGGGCTCGACAGGGAGAGAGACAGGGACAGGGTCGTCCCCGCGTCGTCCGCCCTGCCCCGGCCGCCCACGGCCCCCGACAGGGGGTCCCCGCCGCTGGATGCCGGGCCGGCAGTGGCTGCGTGCGGCAGAGTCACCTGGGCAAGGGGGGGGCAAGGAAGCAATGAGGAGATGGAAAACTTTAGTTGTCTTTAGCGTCCAGAGCAAGCGAAGCGTTTGTCGGGCTCCCCCCTCCCGGTATTGACAATAGTTTACACAGAAGCATCGCTGCTCCAGGAACAATTGTGGAAACTTGGACATCCTTATGATGAAGAAAAAGATATTTTCTCAACTGGTTCATTTCAAAACTGTTCAAATATTTAACAGTTCTGCATTTTAACACTGCTATATTTTTCCCGGGAGGAGGTTGATCCATTCCTGTCTGCCATGCACGTTAACCACTGGGATTCACTTTTAAACGGTGGGATGCCGTTTTGCCGTGCTCTGTTCCCAAGGTTTTTTGTAAGCTCAGGGGCATATATAGGTGTAAATGCTATAGATATAAATATTCATCACTATATTCAAAATGGCTCAGGTTAGGGTTGCAGCATCATTACACATCTATAAAATGAATTATATTTCACTTCTCTCTCTGTGTGTGTGTGTGTGTGTGTGTGTTTGCAGCCATTAGTTTTGTGTTAGGAAATCAGACTATAGTGAAAGATTTATAACATTAACAGAAAAATAGTGACCTTAGTGTTATGCCATTTAGCACAGAATTGCAGCAACAGAAGTAGAAAATTCTTAACTACAGTAAGTCTGCCTTTGGCACTTCAATAGAGAAATTACCTCGAAGAAGCGCCTCACTAAGATGGATGTAGGCTCCACAGATGTAAATAACTGCACCTGTTGAAAATGCAGTCCGCATGGACATGTACTGCTAATACATCAGTTAGCAGTCGACTTCCTTTAGTTTATATTGCTCATAAACTTTAGAACGAATGCCCCGGATGGAAGTTTTCCAACTTTCCAAGTTAGCTGTAATTTTTAAAAGTAGCTTTTTTATTGATGCAATAATTCACTTAAGCCATCGTTAAAATATTTTAGTCTGTCCAAGCTTTTGAGTCTGTATATGGAGTTGAATGAGTGCATTGAAGGACATCGACTCTGCAATTTTTCTATCCATCTGAAAAAAAACCTGCAAGGTAGCTCTTTGTTTTCATATCTAGGAAAGTTTTTCAGTTAATCACTGTCCTGCACATGAACCAGAACATTTTGATCCATCTTTCAGTATTACTGTGTATCTCAAGGATGACTGAAAAAAAGAGAGGTACTTGTTAATTTGAAATGCTGAATTGGTTCTGGAATAGTTTCTTCAGAACCACAGCCCCCTTTAAAAGATATTTCTGAATCAGACAACACTACTGCAGCTAGAAGAATATAATAAACTAGTGGAATTTATACGTTTTGTGAGATGAATTCCAGAATAGGCTCCATACAAAGTGAAATGAATCATCACATTAGTAGTGCTTTCTTGAGCTGGAATACCAAGAAGACAGCCTACTCAGAAAAAGACATGGGTACTATCAAGCAGTAAGAGTGAGCAAGTTACATCTGCAGAGATGGAGAGGGATGGAGCCATGGCCCCTTGCCTCTAGCACCGCTGTATGAGAAATGCACACAAACTCAACAGCCAGAGACTTGGTATGGATACACACAGGAGTTCTGCAAGGATCTCCTTGTTACATTCAGAGGAAGAGTAATAATTCAGTGGGAAAGGGCCTGGTAAAGGCCTGCAGGAATCTTCTGAAAGTGCAAAAGCTCTGTTCCCCTTCTCAGTCACTATGAATGTTTTATCCAGGAGTGGCCAAAAATTACCAGAATTTGTAGACACTCAAGCTGGCCTTGGAAATGCCGCCCAGTCTTCTCATGGAGTTTTGCTGTGTTTTTAGTAGTCCAGGTCAGTGGCTAAACAGGACTACATGCCACCTTGGTTGTCCACTTCACTGCCTTTCTTCATCACACCAGCCTCAGACAATTCATACCTAATTTTAAAATGTTTTTATTGCTCCAAAATCTTGCTTTAATGAAACTTTCAAACCTCAGGATTACCTTGCTTGAAAACTTGCTCTAAACATGGAGAAAAGCATGTGTACCGTATGATTTATTTTTCCCATTTTGAGGGGAGGAAATGTTTTGTTATGGGTAGGAAACATGTCTTCCAAGAAGCCAGTGGGGGGAGGGGGGTGGGGAAGGACCAGACAAAATCCCTCAAAAACTGTCAGAAAATGAGTCATGAAGCTGAACTGAATGTGGATGACTGCTCACTGAGTGTCTTTTTCTGGTATCAAACGCTCCTCCTTCCTCCACTCCTCACCCTCCTTTTCGTTTTAAGCTTGTGTAACTATTCCAGGTATGGTATTAGCAATACTCCTGATATATTCCAATGTCAGCAAGATCAAAATCAGCCCTGGGAAACTGTTTTCTTTATGTATAGTTTCAACAGCAACAAGGCTGTCAGGTAACAGAAGCTGTGCATGAGCAGCCTGTCTTATGCAGAGCACTTAAAAACCTGAAGCTTAGGAGTGAAAGATCGTTGCTTTTTTGTGTATCTTCTGTTCAATTGCTTAACCACATCATTTTATGTGCAGTTGTTGGTGCAGAACTGTTGGTATTGAACTTTCAGCGGTCATGCTACTGTTGTCACCCTGTTGCATGCTAACAAGAATTAGGATAGATTTAACATGCAGGCCAATGTTTTCCTCATTCCATTAAAGACTTGTAGTCCTGGAGGATTCATGGTAGTCATTCTGTCCCCACTCCCTGAAGGATTTCTGTATCTTAAAATGTGCATCACTGGATCAGAACTTTTCCATAGGGATGGATTCCCCTTTCCCCCAGTATCCAGGGCTGCAGATTCATGTATGCATTTGTTATTTGGCCTGTTTGTGCCTTGAATCCAAGGATTAGTTATACCAGGAGAGATGGGCAGCTCTTCTCACATTCCTTCCTTCTCACAACCTCTAGCCAGGAGTGATTTCATTGTACGTGAAAGTGGTGCTGCCATAAAACATTTCACAATAGCCTAAGGGCTAGAAGAGGCAAACCAACACTTGAGAAACCTGAAATAAATTTTTTGCCTGAGGTGTGCCATTGCATTTGGACTCACTCCTGGGAAAGTGTATTTTGGGGAGTACCTTATTCTGCAGTTAAGTGTATTTCAAGAAGTCTAAGGCCCCCCTTCTTTTGGGGTTGTGACTGGGCTTAGGTGTGAGTAAGATGCCAAGCTGCTCAAATAAGGGCAGTTCTGGGCATGAAAAAAGTAAAACTGTAGGTATTGTGGGGGGTTATGTGAAAGGGAGGTGCCTTCTGAGTTCAGACATGTTCCTGGTTGGGTGGCAGCTCGTCAGGGATTACAATTTTGGATCAAAATGTGTGACTTTCTCTCATCTCAATCCTGTAGTAGGTGTGTACATCTTTTTTTAGAGCTAGCCCCCATAGGTCTTTAGCAAGATAGCTTGTAACTGCCTTGACTGGAGAGGCAAATAGATTGAAAGCTTTAATTCTGCCAGACCTTGTGCAAACCAAGTCCCTCTTTTCTCGACCCTTTTCAGTATCAAATAACTTGAAAACTACTGAGCTGAACCATGAACACTGGTCTATGTCAACACTGTTCTGCACCATTCTTCCAGTCTACCTCATTATTAAATGTTCATGTGTTTAATAGAAAATGTCAGATTATGAGAACTAGTCTCATTAATGGGACTTAAATACCCACTCCTTAAGGCTTATGTAGGATGGGCTTTTTGTCACTATGCTTCTCTACCTAAGCATTGTGTGGTAAACCCTAGCTGATAGTTGTAGCATTGTGATAGCTCTAATAGTGTAAAATAAAAAAAGCAAAATCAGGTAGGTACATGGGGTGAAAAGGCAGCTGTTACTGAGCTGAGGCAGTTGGAAAAATAGACAAGCTTTCCTCAAGGTTTGCAATAAAAGTAAATCTCTGTATTTTACCCCATTTGAGTGTCTTAAGTAGGATATGATTCAGGGCTATGCGAAGGGGTCCTTCTTCCTCCCACTTGCAGTTGGAAGGGGGAACTATACAACAGCCAAAACTGAACATCTATCACAGGTGACACCCCTGGCATCAAGCTGTGAGAGGTGTGTAGAGAAGAACATGCTCCACTACTTTTATGAAACTCTAGTTGCTTCCATTGGCATTCCCAATTTCTGGAGCAAGTACAACTTTGAAGCAGAGGAAAGAAGCCAAGCCAAGCCTAGCCCAATATTTTGCATTAATCAGTGCAGAGTCTTTTCTCTGGAGGATGATTCAAAGCAGGAACCTATCTAAGCTCCTCTGAATTACCTCTCAGAAGACACTTTCCTTTTGTCGCAATAAGGTTAGGAAGACTAGTGTCACCAAGCTAAAATTAGCCTGTATTAATTCATCCCTAATTTGTAAATCCTTGCATGAAGAAAGAACCTCCAATTTTAATGCCTAACTGCAGGTTCAGTATCTCTGGAGGCCTTCAATGCTAATTTTCATGAGCATAGACAACAGACAACACTGGTAAAGTGTCTGGTGTTTGACCTTGTTCCATTTGCATTTTCATTTAAAAAAAACCCAAACACATGTATTTTTCCATGTGTTTTTAAAAGATTTAGTAACAGCAATAGTTTTATCTCTGCAGGTGGGGAATGATCACACCCTGTAAAAATAAAGGACTTACCGTTCTTTGGCTTCCACTAAATACGAGTGTGTGGTCTGAGGTCCCAGAGCTGCAGGGATGTTCTGAACTTTTTAGTCAGTGAATGCTTAAGTGAACATTTTGGATAGGTGGGAACAGGCTCTTCATTTACTAATGCGTCAAAGTTTCTGTTAAGAATTTATTTCAATTTATATGGTGAACTACCAGGGTGGTGAAGGTAAGATACAAATATAAAAGTTCCAGAGTCAGATTAGGAACATTTTAGGAAACAGCTCTCATAAGGAGGCATGTTAAACTTCTTTGTGAATTAAAAAGTCCATAATCACAAATCTAGGGTTAGTTCTGTATGTTAGTTGTGATCTTCATACAAAACAAGATGCTGAAATATTTTGCATGTCAAAACTGAGTTTCCAGCTCATGACTGTAGATATGAGGTCTGCAGTAACAAGAGACAAGCTGGAATCAGAACATCTCACACTTATTATTTATAATAGCTCTACTGTGATGATGGAAAATCTACTCTTGTTATGAGCAATAACATTTTCCCCATTCCACAGAGGAGAAGATGCATCAAAATAATGACCTGAATCAGGTGTACATCTTCCAACATTTGTTGCAGACAATGAAACTCAGTTTCTGGACTCCCTTGTCTACATTCTCATTTGTAAGTTGCTTTTAAGGGATCAGCTGGGATGGTTTGTCCACATCTCAAACGAATTGGAGACAGACCTACTCCTACATTGAAGAGCACAGTTCAGTGCCAGTTCCCATTCAGTCCCTGCTGTCCAACAGTGCTGTAAGGTATTCACAGTATATGCTGTGCCAGACCTCCAGGATGCATGTCAGAACCATAAAATCCTGAGAATACATGGCAGCCAGAGTTGCCTAGGGCAGATCCACACCTGAGAATTGGAGTCTGTAAATATTTATACTTCCTTCCACTCCTTTTATGGACAAGTAAGGGTATTTGCCAAACATCTAATATTTTACCCAAAGTCTAAGAGTGCACTTTGTATTTTCTTATAGTAAAGGCACACCTGTTCCAGAGAAAGATATTGCTATAAAATATGTAAGAAACTAAGAGCTTTAATTACAAGCTTGCTTGAGTCTTGTAGCAGCTAGAGAAATGGTGAAAAGAACTAATCAATGACAAGCCTAAATCAAAATAAGAACAAACCAAGCCATTCTACTTAATTGTCTGTGGTAGCTAGAGCCAGTTGACTTCAATATGCTATTTAAGAATGCGTGTGTCCAGGAATGCATACCATGAAATGATAGATCTTTCTCTGGGGAATGGCCTCGTTCTCAAAACTTCAAATCCAGACTTGGGTTCCTTCAAAGCTTAGGCTTTTATAGGGCTCCTTTTAGACACAAGAACTAGTACTGATTGATTTCTTTTTTTCTTTTAAATGAATTCATCAAGGGGATATTTTTCAGTGGAAAATATCTTTGTAAAAGTCCTTGGACGCTGTAAAAGAAAATAACTCTCAAAAGAGTTCAAGCCTAGCCTGGCAAATTTTTATTTTCAAAAGAGTTATTTCCATTTTTAACATAAGAAAGGTATTTTGAAGAACACATCTGAAAAACAAGCTAACTTCTTGCAGAATAAAAAAGAGCAAGAGAAGTTTCCATGGGCACTAATCATTAAGATCCAGTTTTTTAAAGCCATATGAATCTCTCTCTAAATGGCACAAATGCTAAAAATACTTCTAATATACAAAGATGTTCTTAATATACAAAGAATATACAGTGTCAGGTAGCTTTAATAGGCCAAAAGGCAAGAAGAGGAAAATTCTGCAGCTCATCTGTAAAGAAAGCATGCACCTGTAAAAAGAATTAAGCATTATTTTGAATGTTGCCAAAATTCTGCAGAGAGACCTGCTTTGGAGAAAGCAATCATTCTGTATGGGCTTAGTTATACACAGAGATATGTAATTTTCTACTATAAATACGTTAAATGCAGTTGATAATAGTGGAACTGTATTGATGCTCATCCATTTCTCTACCTCTCACATATTTTGGAAGAACTACATAGTGTTCTTGCTGTTTGGCATTTTAAGAGTTTGTTTAAAAGCTGACAAATCTGAAAAGAAATGAAGTTTAAAATGGGAAACAGCTGACATTTTATTATTTTATTAGATACCTCTTGTTTGATAAGAAATTTGAGACATAATTTTAGAAAATAACATTCTAAATAATACAAACATTTTACAATTGCAACTTACCATCTGTATTTAAATAAAACAGCAGCATAAGCCCACCAGAAGGCTAATGTAATTTTAATGTACCTCTGCACATGTTCTGTTATTCTAGTTTAAAAAGTCATATTAGGTGCAGAAGAAAAAAGGGCCTTTTTTAGGGGCTAGGCTTTGAAGCAGTAAATAAGCAACAGAGAGAGTCAAGTCAATCGATGAGGAGAATTAGACAAAGATACCAAATACACTCATTTGCCTTCTAGAAGAGCTTGCTACCTAGTTAAAGTGCTAGCATAGTGTCTATTGCTTTAAATATCACAATGTTCACACCAATAATATACAGAAATAGGCAGGGCAGCATTTATTACACCCCGTTTTTAATAAAAACCATTTCTCATAAACAGATATTTCCAAGTCTTTTGCATAATTGCGTATGAAAACACTTATAATTTGCTTTTACACACAATCATATATAATTAATATATTAGAATTGCACAGCAACACTCAAAATCTACTTAATTTAGAAAAGGAAATTTTAGTTATATAAAGTAATTTTTGCAGTGTCTCACTCTTGCTGCTTAATAAGTTGGTTAGAATTCAAATACTAGAGAAACTGTGCTTCAAGATAACCTGATCAACTGTCATTTACAAAGGTACAAAATATACAGCAAAGTTAATCTCTCATTAAATAAAATATACAGATTAGCTAGTGTTACAGATCATTAGCTAACACCTTATTTTAAGGGATAAACTTCTAGAGAGCTCCCCCCCCAATATAGGAGAATTACACAACAGTTCTTTTCCCTGTATGTTTATGCAATGAGTCATGTTCACTTTAACTGCTGATAACAGAGGACTGGGTTTATCACCCTGCATAGCGAGGCCAAAAATGATCCCTGGTGGAACTGCAGTAAAGTCAATGTGAAACCCTAGAGATCAGTTTTGTCTAAGGCGTAACAGCCTATTCATTAATTTATTTATAGTAATAATGCCAATCATTATCACTGTGGTGGCTTTTAATCCTCCATGAGAATTCTCCTGTAACCTACCAATCAACCTACCATTAAAATAAAGTGTTGCCAATATACTCCACGATCACTCTGTTAAAACAGTGAGCTATGAAAACTGCCTACTAACTCTTAAATGGATCTCCCTGATAATAAATGAGTTTTAACAAAACCAGCATGTTCCCACTTAAACCAGCCATCCTAATTTAACAGTTTGGAATGAATGGTAAGTGCGTGTATGTTAGGTTAGCAAAGAAGTGTAACACCAGCTACAACTACAGCAGTGTCACATCTCTGAGGTTTACTCTTGGTCCAGGCGTATATTAACCATGGCAAAGCACCGGCCTAGGCTCTGAAAGAATGGTAGAATGAAAACATCTGTCAGGCTCTTCCATACAGTTTGCACTGAAGGCAGGACCATGAGACAGGTTTTCACAAAAGGCACCACAACCCTGTAAAAGAGAAAATGAAAGATTTGAAGATTGGTGCTGTGACAGCATGGGGAAATCAGGATAATAGAACACAAGTGTGACATCTTATGGAAGACAAATGGTTCTTTAACTTTCATAACTTTATAATATAAATATAAATATTTAAGCAAGTTGATTTTACTCTCTTGCAGTCATTCTCCATCAATTTGGTTTGCTCAAGACCTCATACCTGCATATGCAGAAACACCATTATGCATGTGGTCCTCTGGCCAGAATCATTTGTATGCAACATGAGAGAGTAGACACCAGCTTTCTTTTCATTGTGTCTCTGTTTACTAACCAGCAATTTCTTTACATGCCATTTAAAATTATGAACCTTTTCTGTCTCTCCTTGCTGCTAGCAAGGCTGGTGTACATGATCTGCTGTAGCCCTGCTGCCAGCCACCGTGGCTGAAGAGCGATCATCTCCTAAGGACACACTTGTGCTGTGGTCATATCTGAATGTGGGTCTTCAGGGGTTGACAGAAACACCATGTTTCCCAATTTGAGTTACTAGAAACAGCACCCTGTACAATCTGTTCTTGCTCTGCTGCCTCTTCTGGTGTTCCTTTTATCTGTTCTCTCTCCCAGACACACACAAGCACACAGGCACACATGCACATCACACCACTGGCATCTCATTCCTTCCCATCCCTGTTACAAGTTGCTACAGTAAAACAGAAACAGGAAGGCAATATCCAGTTACATCAGATTCTTACAATACAGATACATGCCACATCTAAGAAAAATGGGCTGATCCTGTACAGTTCTTAATTTGTGGGTGAGAAATTAACACTAGATTATGGTCAAAACTCCTTGTCAGGGGAAAAGATCTTTTTATTCACTCAGGGTGCATACTAGAAAGTATTGTGCTTTCATCTCCGGAGCACTGGTAAGCATCTGGAGATTGCTCTCCATGTGTACCAATTCCAAAGCAATGTCATTAGTGGTGGCTTGAGTCACACATGCTAACAATGGAGGAGAGCCAGAAGTGCACATATGGGCAGCTCAGGAGAGCCAGTGGACACATGATAACTGACCACACTGTTTCAGGTTATTCTCCTTCCTTAATAATTTACTGGCCTAAACCTCTGGTCATTTCACTGAGCTGGATTTTCTTACTTGGGTGCAGAAAAACTAGATGTATAAATAACTTAAATAATACTGAAGTGCTACTAGAGCAAGGTTTTAAAAAAATTTCTCTGCCATACTGAACATATTTACTTCCTAAAATAGGTAAAAGAAGCTATAGATTCTTTTGATAAAATAATAAACTCTGTTCTAGTTTACTGTTGCATTCAAAATTTAAGTTCCCAATCTTGCATTTGCATAATTCCATTGCAGAACTTTCACTGACTTCAACTGATGACAGAAAATAAATAATTTACTATGTCATCCTAAGTCTGAAAAAAAGAGGTGCTGTGTATTTACAATGCATAGTCTTCAGATTAACAAATTAGAAAAAACCTACCACATTTTTAAAAAGTTGACAGCTAGAAATGTACAGAATCAAAATTAATTATTTTCAGTGTTTATCTAACAGCTTTTGTCATACAATGCAAGCCATATACTAGTATGTCAATGCTCTACTCAAAGCTAGCCCAGATGGATTTAAACAAGAATAGTTTTTCTAAAACCTTCTCTTTTGTCTCTGCTGAAACACCCCATATAGGACTGTGAGCATTACTGGAATAATGTGCCTCTAGTTTTAAACTGAACCCTGTAAACTACGTGTTTATAACCACCTATAATATCACTGCATACAGAATAGATGATTTATAGTGTAAAAAATCAGGCCTTAACCTGTTAGAATACAGCTGATATACATCAATAATGCAAAGGAAAAAAAAAATTGCTATTTTTCCAAGCAACACAGGGAAAACGCCAGAAATGGCTATTCTGTTTGTATTGACTTCACCTCTTTTCCATTTCAGATAGTTGATAAAGACAATATAATTGGTCCTTTGCTACCATTTATAATTAATTTGGCCTGATTTTTTAAAAAATCTAACTTAACTGGAGAGAAGCAGGAAAGACAACACTGCTTTTGGACCCTCTGTTGATAGGATCATACAAAATACAAACTAAACAAATACCACAGTATTCAGAAGATTCAGAGAAAGATGTAGAAGGCTGGAGAAGCAGTGACCATAGTAGTTGAAATTGCTGTAGAGGTCATTCACACAGTACTGGAACTCAACCTATTTTGATTATCTTAAATAAAATAAACACTAAAATGTTTAGGTAATCTTTAATAATCTTTTAGCACTTGCTATTCATTTTTTTTATTTATGGTAAATGCATGCGAAACCCACTGTAGACTAAATCCATAGGAGGATACATGAGACATGATAACAACCAAAGCTAATTAATGAAAATAACTTTCAGTTTTAAAATAAAATTAATCTACTTATAGATTACAATTACTCAAACATCTTTCCTCAAAGAAGATCCTTTACACCCAGGAGAGTCATAAAAGGTATTTTCCAACTTTTAAATTATGTGTGTGTGTATGGAGGTGTATTTACATGTGTACAAGTCTGCGTCCTGTTCTGTACAAAATACGTTATCCTACAGTGCGATATTTCCAGATTATCAGAGGGTGCAATGTTGTCCATGGAGTGACCAGTCACACTTAAAAATAAATAATCAAATGCCACTAGAAGCCACATATTTGTTTTTGTGACCTGACAAACATAACACGCACATCCTTTGCTGCGGATTTATCCCGGTCTGTACTTTTGTTCTCAGACGCGGTAACTGCCTGCTTGAGTAATGTCTAACAGTAAAATTAAAGTAGGATATCCCAAGGATATCAACACTGATGCCATATCGGTACTACTAGTGTTACCATGTAGTACAGTATTGGGAAGAAAATGAAAGGTCTGTTGAATTTGTCATCTAAGATGAAGACAGCTACCTATGTGAGCTCTCATTCAATCTTGCTATTTATACATATTATAAAATACCCCTTCTTTCACCAAGTGGGATGGATCGTGTCTTTTGGGAACTGTTGAACTGAAAAGTGCAAATTACCCCATTTTTTTTCAATCCTATTGTATTTTCTCCTTATTCTGTTCAAGGCATGACATCTACAAAGTTATACCCCTCAACCTTTCTCACTTTTGCTCACATTACTTTTTCTTCTTGCTAAACCCTGAGGGAACACTGTCAAGAACCAAACACCCCTCGGAAATGGCAGAGCACAGTTTAATTCCCACTGATAATGAGAATCAACTTTTCACAGACTTGGGGAAAAATGTAGGAGTAGTCATGCACCATTAATTCAGATTCCTGCTTCAAAGTAAAGAATCACACCTTCTCCTGTAAGTTTTTCAAAATGGAATCTCAGATATGTCTTAATACTATTTTTCAAATGCTCTGTTTTTGTGCTTAAATTACCCGATTCCATGTACTACATCATGATTGTGGATTAAAAATCTTGTATGGCTCTACAGTACAAGCAAGCATTGTGAAAGATGACTATCAATTACCTAGCAGTTATACAGCTTCTTGCATCCCAATAACCATTGGGACAAGTGAGGTTGTCCCACAACCAAAGCCTTTCACAACTCACACACGATATATGAAGTGCATTAAAATTGAACATTATGTATTCCAAGACCTGGGTAGACTGGAAAAGCTAAAACTACTACAAAGGAAGCAAGACACCATCCACGTACTTCCTCTTGATAAACCAAGGGATATGTACTGGACATCAAAGAAGAGGCATCAAGGCAGCACCACCAGGTGATAAGGTAGGCCTTCACAGCTGTACTGTAATTTATTTTGATTTCAGGCAGTCAGTAGGGACATGGCTTTAGGGTTGAGTATGATAGCAGCAGTTATGTAAATGAAGTTGAGGAATACAAAAAGGTAAGAAATGATGCATGTCCGTATCTGCTTAGCATGTAAGTCCCTGGCTATATCTTAGCACTGTGAACGGAAGCTCAAGTGGGGAAGTGCTGTGAATACCTAGTGCTTTAGCTGATGATCCCTACAAAGCTGTGTGAGCCCATCTCAGATCCAAGATTCAGGTTATGGATCCCCGAATGAATCACTGATTCTTAGTGTAAATATGCAACATACCAGAACATTATTCGGATAAGACTACAAAAAAGCATATATGAAATTCAAGTGTTAATTTCCAAGAGGTGGCAAACATGTGGCTTGGAACAAAAATCAGTTGCTGATCTATAAAAAATATAACCATTTTGCACAAGCCGCCTGAAAAAGCAGAAGTGTTCTGCTCATGTTCAAAAATCAATAACCTTAAGAGCTACAATCTAAGGACATATTTAAAAGCTTGTTAATTTCATAGAAAGATGTTACAACTCAGTGTGGCCTGTATACTCTGTGGTGAGAATGACAGTCATCAGTAAAGAAAAAATATGAAGTAGACTTCTTTGAACTGGCTTATATATAAATCACCAGCCTGCTAGCTGGCCCAGTTTCAGCCCATCAGTATGTTTTAACAGGTAGTGTGAAACCAGATTCTGGTTCAACCAGCCAGAATGAGTACAGAATATGCTCCATCTTTATGGTTAAAAATGAAAATTAAGTGTATTACTATATATTTCTTACTGAGCTTTCTTTTTTTGGGTGAGGGACAACATTTACTATCAGGTATGATGGGGGCAATTCACAAGGTGCCCTTGAGCATGAGAAATACTGATTTAGACCTAACGTGGATTTTTAACATGCTGACGAAACTGCAATGACGTGTGACATCCACAGAGCTTTGTGCTTGAGCACCTCCAAAAGTTGTTGAAACACTTCTGACTTTAGCCTCAGGAAAAGCTCCATTACAACATACCCACATCATCACCTCACTGGTTTGGATGATAAAAGTGAAGCACAGAGACTCTGAGTGGCAGCCTTCTTCGGAGGGTTTGCCCAGGGTCTTCCCATGACATTTAAACAGCTGAAGACAGAGTTATAATGGAATTCCCTTTCTTTCACATACAAAACAAGGAGGTTTTTTTTCAGACCCAATGGGCCTACAAAGGAGCCAGTACCCTATATTTAGGACCTCTAAACCTGCACTGCTTTTTCACTACCCTTTCAACTCCTCACTCCCATGAAATCTGGAACACGAAGAGGTGCAGAGATGCCAACTTAGTGTGTTCCACCTTTGTGTTGGAACAAATCCAGCTTGAGTTTGTGGGAAGATGAGACATTGTATTGAGAAAGTATTGCCTTTCGATGGTAGCACTGGAGGGAGTCCAAGGGGGTGCAGATAGCACTACTGAGTTACAGGACTCTTTCACATCCATCCCAGGTGCAAGGAAGATCAAAATGAAAGATCAATTCTGTAGTGACAATGAACCTGGGCAAAGAAAATAATTTGCTGGGGAAGCAAGTGTGTTCTCAGAAAGTCAAGAGAGACTTTTCAAATTAAGTGCTACAGTCAGACAGTCCTATTTCACATGTACTGAGAACCCATGGTTCCAGAGATAGTCACTAGGGACTACGTGCATAAATAGTAACTGACCTCTGAGCCCTGGTCTCTGTATCCAGTCTGTGAAATCCAGATACAAGGTCCTTCTGAAGCACAAAAAAAGTACTACAGTTTTAATAAATTTGGATTAATTTTTGCATAGGTATTTCACCACTGGAAACCTATATATACTCACCACACCCTTTTGCAGTCACACTGCGCACTATGGCACAGTGACAGCTGACAGATGTAAAAATCTGCGCAACACCATGCCTATGCACTGCTTGTTTGTAACAATTTGGGAACCAGAGATGTAGCAAGTGGACATCTCTAAACTGCACTGTAAGTCCTTTGAATATTATGCAAACATTATGCTCCAAAATTCAAGTTAATCAGTTTTCAAAATGGCTTGATAATTTCATCAACACAAACTTCCATTCCACTTTCAAAAACTGAAATCTGCACCCATGAGATTGCCACCACAGGTGCAGATAATCAGTGTATTCCCAGGGTTTTGAATTCACTTCCGGTTTCTGTATTCTGTTTTCCTTAATAGAAGGAAAAGGATTCCCATGTTACCCAAGTCAAATTCGACTTTGCTCAAAACTTATATATACAGAAAATACTGGTTTGCAGAAATAACGTCAATAATCTGCATTCATCCCTTCCTCTGCAGCCTTTTGGATTGTCAGTTCTTTCCTCAACCTCATCATTCTCCCTGCCATTTTTCCTTGTCCACCATCATCTCCCTTTCTGGTCTCAAAGTACTCTTCCTGATATTTTGTGAGTATATTATGCTTAAAGTACACAGGTTTGGTGTGACTCGGACAGCCAATGTATTTGCCTGTGAACTTGTACCATGTCCAGAAGAAGCTTTCCTAAGATCAGCAGGGTTTCTTGCTTAGGTGTGAGGGCTTTGGGGCACTGCATCTAGAGATAGCTATGTACCAGGTGCAAGGCACTGGCATTATATTTTATGGCAGTAACACAGAGCAAGCTGGGCCCTCAAAAGCTTTCTTCAGTCTGTGACGAAAAAAAATGAAAGAGGTAATGGTGCTAATAAGTTAGTAATAACTTCAGGTGTTAGTAATACTTTTGCCTAGATAATTAATTTAAAATACACGTTTGAACAAATTCTGCACTTCAGTTTAAAAAAACAAATTCGGTCACCATTATCACTTCAGAAGCCAGCCATGGTTGGAATGCACTGCCGTAGGTGCCGTCCAAGTGGCAATACACGCTCTCTGCCCCAAGGAGCTTACACAGTCGTGACAGACTGCTGGTAAAACCAAGGCG
The DNA here is from genome assembly GCF_000738735.6 of Corvus cornix cornix. Classification (NCBI taxonomy): domain Eukaryota; kingdom Metazoa; phylum Chordata; class Aves; order Passeriformes; family Corvidae; genus Corvus; species Corvus cornix. The sequence continues at coordinate 24,286,776 of NC_047057.1, forward strand.
GGGAACTGAATCACAGAGAAAACATTGTTTCCTTTTCTCTCCCTTTAGAAATAAAGCAGTTAATATTAGCTGTATGACTACCGGCGTAAAGTCGGCCATCGCTGGTTGGGCAGTAGTGAGTGCTACAGCAGACGAGTTCTGCGGAGCTGTCGGCAGAGCCCAGGCACCGACGGGCACAGCACGCGCTTACCAGATGTGGAGGCAGCTGAGCGTCGCGAAGACGATCCCCACAACCAGGGCCAGCGGTATGGCGAGGACCAGAGTCAGAACCTTGTAGATCACGTACTTGCTGAGCTCAAACAGAGCGTGGCTGCAGATCCAGACCTTGTCGAAGGAGTGGGTGAGCTCGGGCTCCGCGATCACATCCTCGAACCCTAGCTGGAACAAGAAGCGGCTCTGCCGTCAAGGGGAGCTGGGGCGCGGGGAGCCCTCCGGGGACCCCCTCGCCGAGGACCCGAGCCCCGGCCCCGGCCCCGCCCGCCCCCGGCCCGGCCCGGCCCGGCCCGCACCTGCAGGTGGGAGTTCAGCCCGTGCGGGTCGCGGTCCAGCTCGTCCTCCGCGCACTTCTCCGCCTCCGACAGCGCAGGGCCGCCGCTCCGCGGGAAGTTGTCGTCGTCCATGAAGATGCGGGTGTCCACCTTCTCCGTCTCCAGCCCCATGGCGCTGCCGCCGCTGCGCGGCTCCGGCCCGGCCCTGCCCCGTCCGCCGCCGCTGCCCCGCCGGGCCTGGCCGGGGCGGAGCGGGGCTGCCCGGGACACGCCCCGCGGGCCGCCCGGCTCCGGCGGCGGGAGCGCTGCTGAGCCCGGGGAGCCGCGGGTCGGGCTCGGGGTGGGCGCTCGCCGCAGCCCGCCCGCCCCTCGCCTCGGCAGCCGCTCGGCGGGCGCTCAGCCCTCCCGGCGGACTGCCCCGGCCGCCCGGAGCCCACGGGCGCGCTCGGTTTCCCCGTTCATCTGCGGTGCTCGGCTGTCACCGCGGCCTCACGCCCGACTGGCCTTTGTCAGCGTTTGTGGCATCGCAACAACAGGCAGCAGAAACAAAAAGCGGAGGGGGTTGTGCACTGGGTCGTGTTGGGCCGTGCCCGTGGCCCCCTTGCAGCTGTAGGGAAAGCAGGGAAAGAAGGAGGGTGTGTCGCCACTGCCCAGTGGTGTTCCCGTGTCCGGCCCCACCGGCCCGTCACACTCCAGCGGGATTTACTTGACTCGTGCTGCTTAAACTGCCTAATTTTTTGCTGCAATAAAATACTGCATCTGCCATTACAAGTATTTTCATGCCTTCTTTGGGTTTTAGCTTCAGTCCATACAAATTATTTCCCCTATTTTATTTGAGAATATGTTTTAAACCTAAGAGTGATCTGTATAAAGTGACTAAATTATTATAATGACTGCTTAAGGTTCCTGTTAATACTGATATGCAGAGTGATCTCATGAGCTGCCAGGAGTTCATTCGTGCTGCATTCAATAACCACGGTCACCTGTCAGTCTCAGAGAGAAGTGATGTTACTAATCAATCATCCAGACCTGTTAAATTAAAAAGGAAGCTGCTAGTTTTAACTCCCTTTAATTTTCACCACTACATTAAATTAAAGAGAGCTTTAAACTTAAAAAAGATCACAAGAAAGTGATATAAAAATAACTACACAAAATTTGGGTAGGAAATCACCTGTTACAATGCTCTGGTTCATACTGCATTGTTCTTGTCGGAAACTTCTGCAGAAAAGCTTTGCATCAATTTGTAACTCGTATTGATGATTTTTTTTCTCCCATGCTGATGAGTTTAATCATACTGATCTCATGTAAATATTTTGGATCCATTAGGTCTTAAAAGCCTGCAAATATGAGTTTACAATTGGTTCAAAGGCAAGTAAAGAAACAGCATGATGACTCAAGATATACTTATAAGCTACATTTCTACCCTACTTCCCCTCTCCCCTCCTGCTTTCCTCCATTACTCTTTGCTCCATGAGTGAAAAGAATAAAAAAACAATTGACAGAGTCGAGGTTCAGCCCCACCCTTCAGGGTGCTTCTGTCCAGCAACTGTTATTTTTTTAGCCTATTGATATGGGGATCTGAGTGCAGCCCAAAAGCATTCATCAGGTTTCTGGTAGCTGCTTGGGTTAGGCACAGAAATTTGGATTTGGTGCTGCTGAAAATCCAGGTAGGAGCCACCAACACAGGCTCCCAAACTAGCCCCTTATTTACAGAAGTCAGACCATACTGGTTTGTACCAACTACTTCCTACCTCTCCCCTCTCTAGAGGCATGGATCAGGTGTGTGTGCACAACCAGGACTCTGCTTTTGAACAGCTCTGCCCATTTCCCAACCATTCCTGATGCATCTCACTCTACCCAACCAGCTGGAGCAGTGAGTCCATAGCTGTATTGCTCAGTTCCAGCTTTGCTAAAAGCTAGGGAGTAGTTCTTCTTGAAAGATCTCCCAAATCACAGTCTGCCACTGGGGAGTGGGCTTGCAGTATCAGCCCCATTTATAAAAAGGAAATAGCACTTTCTTGTTCATGTCCATATGTCTTTTGAAATCTGTTACTCTATTAATTGATAAACATGAGAAAGCACCATGGAAAACCAAGAGTTACCTTTGTAAACTCTGAGGATTTGAAATAAAGTGATGATGCAATTGCTCTTGAAAGAACAATATTTTTCATGAGAAGCCTATTTAAAAGAGTAAAAGCTCAAGTCTGTGTATGACTGAGGATATTGGTTATTAAGAACCACTTAAATCATGCTGTTTTCAATAACTCTGATAGTTATTTTGGAAATGATTTGTGTATGACTTATCAAATGAGGTTGAGGGAAAAGCCAGAGCAGCATCAGGTTATAATCCCTGGCAAATGTACCGAATAAAAGGAGGTATATGCAATGTTCAGTAAGGGGGATTTTTCCAGTATCCCTGCTCAGGGACACCAGGCTCAGCTTTCTGCCAGCATGGCTGGACAGAACACTTTGAAGTACAAAAGTAAGAATAGAGAAAAATGACCATAAACAGGGTGCAAAACTTCTCCAATCTTACGTGATATTCTCTAATAACCTTTGGACAGATTTTTAAAAAATCTCTGTGTTGGTAACAGCCAAGGAATTATATCATGTGATGTGAAATGCATATGTATGTGTATGTATTTCCACACTTTGGTCCAGGTGTAGTTCTTTATGTGCTAAACTTCTGCTCGAAGGTAACATCATATATCTCCATTTTCTAACTGTTATATGTTTTGCTGCAGTGTTTTTAACAAGTGAAAGGGTGAAATTGTTCATTATTATGAATTCTTTGTATTAGAAGAGTCTCTCAGAATGTATTATGGTACAGAGTGCACAACTATTGAACAAATAGTCTCCCAAAAAGCTTGTAATCAACAGTATAGGCCCAGGGATGAACAGTGGATGCAGACGTATAGATGGGGCATCCCAAGAAGCAAGTAAGAAGGCTGTGGTAGTCTCAGTGGTTTTATTACTGTTTTCATACACATTATTGGAAAAGGACTTCTAGGAACGGGTTTGGAGAAGGATTATGAAAATACGTCTTGCATGTTCGCTGCAATTCCTCTGAGGTGTGAAGTGTAAGGGGAAACAGCTCACAGACAGATTTTTTGAGAACAAAGATCTTGGCAAAAAAGTTTTCATATCTGTCCTTCACAAAAAATTTTACATTTAGACTCTAACTAATGTGTAATTTTATTGAAAAATGTGATGTCCATTTAAGTCTTTATTTGTTTTAAAAGGATGTTCCTGTTTAAGCTTTGAGTGTTACTTTGATTATTGTAGCATTTTATATACAGATACAAACTGTCTTTCTCGACCCTGGCAGGAATGTCAGTTATATATCTTTTGGCAAAAGCTTTCACAATTTTACTTTGCATTTGAGAAAGCTCATCTGTCTTTGCAACTAGACCACAGATCACTGTCTATGAGGCCAGTTGGGCCTCATCCATTCTATTTTGCTTGTCAGGATGAGTTCAGCTCTCAAGGTATCCTTTTCCTGTTATCTCTCTCTTTTCCTATTAAAAAATATTTGTAATAAAATCTAAAAGTACCATATAATGATTATAATATAACACTTCATATTTTCAAAGAGATAAATGACAAGGTGTCCTATTAATTTCTCTTGTAATTTCACTGGGAGATTTAACAGATACGTACTTCAAATACATTATTTTCTTTTCAAGATCAGTATTGAAAATCTTAATGACTTCAGAGGAGCTGTGAAAAAAGTCTTTTATTTTACCCTCATATGTCTACGACATACCTGGGGAATTTCTGTTAGTACCATTTCACAGATAGGCAGTACACTGGGATACAAAAAAGCCAGATGGGCTCTCAATATTTGTTTACATTAGGAATGAGGTGTAAGAACAGTGACTGCAGCCCTCCGCTGGCCGTGCAGCATGGGTGGGAGGGAGAGGCAGCTGCACAGCAGAGATTTCAAGAGGTGAACCAGGCAGTGTTCGTGGACAAGTTGCCACCTCGTTTCCCAATTTTCCTTCTGATAAATTTATGCCTGGAGGTAAATCCATAAAGAGGAAGCAGGTGTAGAGAACTGAGAAATTTGTGTGGCATTCAGGGATATGCGAGATGTGTTAAAATGAAACCAAACCTGAAGGACGTTGAAGATTAAAGATATTGATTAGAAACTACATTTTCTTATTTACACAGTGGGCAGTTTAAATATTCAGATTTGACACATATAGAGAGGTTTAAACTGCAAACGCTAATACATTGCTTTGATATAGCCATATCTGTATAAGCAAAAAAAAAGAAAAATCAAATAAATTGCATGTTTAAGGAGTGTGCATAAGAAAACCTGGATGGGAGACTTTTGGAAAAAGTGTGTGTATCACATGTATGCTACTTTGTCACCACTGAAGCAGTGACCTTTGACATGTTCCATTAAAAAGGATAATGAGATCCTGTCTCTGCATATCGAAACTCCCTTGTGCTCCGTTACTTTTCTTGTCATTTTTGTCTGGTGGAGTGTAAAATTCACTGTTTCAGTGGCCAATCAATGAAAATAAATGTAAGCCATGGCTAAATATTTATATGTAATTTGCTGAATGATATCCAGTGCTGCTAAATTTAGCCAAATGCTTCTACGAAGATTAGTTTTGTATGTGTTGAGGTGAAAGCTGCTTTGAGAGTCAGAGTGGAGGTGACATGATAAATATGTTCAGGCCAAAAACTGTTTGTGGAAATGATTTTAGGACTTTCTGGATCTCTTTTAGTCAAACTAAGTTAGTGGTAATAGAGATGTTTATAGTAGCTTTCAGCATAGCCTCTGATTTCTAATATGAGAAAGAAAGTATTCCCATGAGGTCTCCTGAGTTGCTGTTTTGATGATTTAATAGTGCTCAAATAGTCTCCACTGAGGGATGAGAGAATTTGCTGCTTAATACTGGCAGTGGGAATATGGTTCTTCGTTAGCAGATGGAAAGCACGGGGAAGAGCAAAGGGGCTGGGCTCAGACATTTTTAGATACCCCTTTTTTGGTTTTTTTCCCCATCAATAGAAGCTTGGAAATGTTTTTAGTGTGTTTTCGTAATTCATTCTTCTTGTGTGCTTTCATTTTTTAAAAAAATTGTGTTTCTACCAGCAGTTTATATGATGTATCATCAGAGCTGTTATTAGTATGTCAGCATATGTTACAGGGTAAAACTCACAATGATTCACTGAGACTTGGGCTCGAATGCTGAAATAAGTGGTGATCTAGTGAAAAGATCCCAGGCTGGGATTTGGAGGCTGGCTGTATATATGATATGTATTAATTCATAGGATCATAGAATCATTAAGGTTGGAAAAGATCTCGAAGATCGAGTCCAGCCTTTGACCGAACACCACCATGTCAACTACACTATAGCATTAAGTGCCATATCCAGTCATTTCTTCCAAGGATGGTAATTCCACCACCTCCCTGAGTAGCCTGTTCCAATGCTGGACTAGATTTTCAGGGAAGAAATTCTTCCTGCTTTTCAGTGTGAAATGTGAGCCTCCCTTGGTGCAGCTTGAGGCCATTTCCTCTTATCCTGTCTCTGGTTGCCTGGGAGAGAAGGCTGACTCCCACCTGGCCACAGCCTCCTTTCATGGTTGCAGAGAGTGATAAGGTCTCTCTGAGCTTTCTTTTCTTCAGGCTAAACAACCCAAAATCCCTCAGCTGGTCCTCATAGGACTTACTCTAAGACCCCTCACCAGCTTTGTTGTCCTTCTTTGGACCTCTTCCAGTACCTCAATGGCCTTTTTGTAGTGAGGGGCCCAGAGCTGGAGGTGTGGCCTCACCAGTGCTGAGTACAGGAGGACAATCACTTCCTTAGTCCTGCTGGCCATTTCAATGTTTACATCAGTACAGGGACTGATATAATCAATGTTTCCTGTGTGTTTAAGCATATTAAGGATTATAAGACCCCCTAATGGGGTTCCTGCTAAGTGAGCCAGCTGCACATTATAAAAGGTTGAGAAAGGGGTGTAGGGTATGGAGAGCTACTCAGAGCTGAATGGCACCTCCTGAGCCTGTTCCTGCCCCAGCCCTGCCAGAGCTGTGGAGCAGAACCGTCTGCTTTAGCCTTGCACCGTGGTGGTCCAACAGCTGCTACTGTTCAGCTCACTGATGATAGCTTGTTAAAATGTGTAACCCCAGTGTTTACGGCTGTTTATTTGCTTATATAAGCAGATGAAAGAAAGGTGTTATGTTTCAGTGTAGCATGAAACCAGAACCTGAAAGTTCATCAGAACTTCAGAGGTTGGGCTCTTTGCTGACTGAAATGAAAAAGGAAAAGGGATGTTGTGGAGGAAATATGGAAACAGCTTGGGTGCTAGTGGGGCCTGCAGGAAGGACCAGGTGATTTATCTATGAGCATACAAGTTAAACCAGATTCTGATGAAAAATCATTATAAAAGCAGTAAGTCTTCTTGGATGTTTTTTATTGCAAACATTCTGTCATTGGTTGTCAGTGATGGAGAGTTCTTTACCTTGGGTCCCACCATGTTTTCTAGAGATTGCTGAATGTTCTGTTTTAATTAGGACTCTGCTAATGGTTGTTTTATTCTTTTTTTCTATTGCGGAAGTGTTGCTTTGCAGGAAGCTGTGTCTGGTGGGAAGCGGGTGATGACTGAGGGTGTGAAGCAGTGTGCTGCCATTAACTGATGACTTCTAGAAAGGTAAAAATCAAACTTCTCAACTCTTCAATAGTTACCATAAGCTTGGGTGCTTTGGATATTAAAAAAAACCCAAATAATTTTTTTTTCTGAAGATGCAGACTTCTATCTATTCAGCAGCTGCATCAAACACTTCTCAGGTCTGTTTATAAAAGCCATCCATCTGGAAAAATGTGACAGTCACTAGATTTAGACTAGAATTGTTTAGTTTGCATTTCTAAGGCAGACTTCAGGGGTTTGCTGCCGCTAAGTTTTCCATATGTTTTCTGCAACTGGCTATTTAACAACTCTCTATGTTAAAATTTCCTTGATCTTTTCACCAGTTTCTGCTCTTTTCGTGCTTTGTGTATGGAAGAGGAATACTGAGCATGTCATGCTTGAATGATGTCATTCTTTTTTGTAGTTCCTTTACAAAAAAGGATTAGGATCTGATAAACTACTTTTGCTAAGAATGTATTTTTGGTCTGTTTGCAATGCGTTAATGACCCAGAAAATCTCTAAGGTGTTTAGGACATTCTCATCCATAGAGTAATCCAACCTTAGACAACAAAACTTTTTATTTCTTATTCCTAAAATATAGAAAAAAATGTTTTCCATTTTTATTCATCATATAGTTTTCAAATAGCTTATTGGAAAGCCAGAAATACGTATAAGTCAGCTGCACACAGAATTATGAGTTTTTCTTTTCCAAGACATCAACCATTCCTACACTTGGGGCTTGTAAGGGTCTGACTTTTACTTGCCCAAGGAGTGCTTCACAAACACTATTGTTTGGGGTTTTTTCCCTTAAACTATACTTTATTATCTTTTTATAGTCTGATAGCTTGGTTGAGTCTTGACTTCTTTAGATAAATGAAGTAATTTCTGAGGTAAAACCCTTCCTTTATGAAAAGGATGCTCCTTTGAGAAAAGTAGAATTTGCAGAATACTTTTCAAAGGGCATACAATTAAAAAAAATTCCTACTTTGAAAACTCCACTGAGAAGAGATGACAATGGAATACAAATCCCCTTGTGAGCAACTGATACTTTTTCTAATTATTTGGAGTCAAAGAAGTGTAGTTGAAGAATGTACCTTTCTTGAAGGTGCACTTGGTTTACATTCCTTCTCTCTGTGAGACTTCTCTAGTGTGACTTGACCTGTCCCTGTAGTGTCAGTGCAACTGGTCCATGTATTACAGCACATGTATACATAATATATATGCACATTATATGTATGAATATATGTCTATTACAGGGTCTGCTCTCTCCAGGTTATCCAAAGAAAGGAAATCAGAGCAGATAGAATGCAAAATTACTTTCTAGACAGGAAGTACATTAACAATAGCCAAAATCTAGCAAACTGTGATTAACCTTCAATTGGCTACTTCTGGGGTTTTTCCCTCCAGGCCACTCCCCTCCCAAGGCTACGTGCTCTTCCTCTTTCTGTCTGTCTTTCTGTTAAATCCAGGGGGAACAGGGAAACTCTTGTCTAAAGAGTCAGCAGCAGCCAGTGAGTTCAACATGTGCTGAAAACAAGTATATGTATGTGATGCTGGCAACTTAAAATTTCCTTCAGTGTTTGTGCTTGTAGTAGCAGTGGTAGGAGACATAGCAGAGAACAGGGACTAGGTTAAGGATTGGTTTGTTCTCAAAAACTTTTGACCAGAGCTAGATGATCCTTGAATAAAATGCTAGCTACTACTCTGTCTTAGTAGTAAAGAACACTGAACTATGCAGATGAATTAATGAGAATGGGAATAAGAAATTTTTAAGAGGCCTACTGTAGACAGGTCTGGGAGACCTGTCCTAGACTAGCAGATCTTTTATACATTCCATGCTTGGAAGACTAGTTCACTCTCCTTTGGAAAATTCAGCATGCATTTTTTTTTCTTATTCAGTTTCCCTTTCTCTTTTCCCATAAAAGTCCCTCTCTTTTTGTATTCATGCCTTTCAGACTGTAGATTGCTGTATCTCTTTAATTGTCATACAGCCAATGTCTTAAAAATTCAGTTCTATTTTAGTCACTCACTACATATCAGTCTCTCCAGCTCTCTGATCATTTTCGCTGTTTTCTGGACTCCTTCCATTTTCTCACTTGGCCTTTTTGATAGTTAGACAGCTATAACTGGATGTAAAATTCCTGTGAGGCACAGAGGGAATCAAGTAATCTACAGATAGATTTTCACTTCCCTTTTTTTTTGTCTTGGTGTGTTTGTGAAAACAGCACAAACTTGTTTTATTTGTACTGTAAGCAATGCATTTATTTCATTAGTGTGTGCTCTCATTCATTATAGCTCTAAGATTAATCAGTGCTTGTGTTTATACCATCTGAAGGTCTGCCCCTTTTATTTTCTGTAGTCTGCTTCAATTTATAACTGTTTTATTTTGTGTGTGTGCCTATGTGTTCACATTGGTTCATTGATGCTATTCATAATTTTTCTATGACTTTTTCTGTTACTCTCTTCTTTTTCTCTTTGAGAAAGAATTACATGTAAAGACCTCCATCCTTCAGTTAGAAACCTGTAGATAATGCAGCTGAAATAAGTCAGAGCTCCAACGTTTCCAGTGGAACCTTTGGGAATAAGGGCAAAATCAGAGACTTGAATGTCAAAGCATTTAAAGACTGTATTCTGGCTATATATGGTAAAACAACCCAGGCAATACTCTGAATTCTAGGCCACTCCTGAGGCTTAGCCCACTCTTGCCCTTTGAGGTAGTGTTCCCTCGACCTGAGCTCTGGTTCCTAGAAAATCCTGCTCATACTGGGCCAAGAAATGCTCTGAGACTGTTCCCGGGGCCCTTCTAAGGGAGCACCCAGGAAGCATGGACAACAAAGGGCCATATATATCTACACTTTGTTTTCATGTTGGTAACTGTCTAAAACATATGCTGGGCCCTCTGAACCTTTGAATATCAGGTTTATTAGAGAATATTGGCATATACTGAGAGAATGGCAAGCCTGAGGCATTTCTTGGATTGTGACTCATTCTGTTTTCCATTTTAGCAGCTCCAGGTTTATTTTGGTGCCTTAACCAAAGATTTTAGATTTGTTTAACTCTTTTAACTGTAAGCATTCTATTTTACTTCAAGTGTTTTGGTAAAAGAGAAGTAAGACTAGAGAACGCATCTCTTGAGGACCTTCTGACACAAATACCAAAGTGTCACCGTGGTTGTCTGAACACTGAGACCTGGTAGGGCTGTTTTTCTCTCTATATAACTTCTGGCAAGACAACTGGGCTTTTTGTGCTATATTGTCTTTATTGGTGCAAGTCATTACCATTTTTTTTGTGTAGGAATGAAATGCAGTTTTGTCAAGCTCATATTTATGAACCCTGTGAAGCATATCAGGGAACTCATTTGCCTTTACAAGTGCCCAGTATACCACTGAAAATCCAGTTAGCATGTGATGCACAATATTGTAAACATCACTTCCAGCTGTATCATGAAAATGCAAAACTTCCTGACAGGCTCTCCTTTTCTCTCAAATTAATTTTATAGTCCACATCCAGTGACATTGTATGAGTACCCAAACTCTCAGGGACAGTAAATTAAATCTTTTTAGCCACTTAGTTTGCTTCATTGATATACCCTTTGCTTCTTGAACTGATGTGTAATAGGGAAAAGCACTGTTCAGCCTATTTGGTAGGAAAAGCTATGAGAAATGTGAAAACTGTTTTAAATAGACTCTGCCTGTTGCATGTGATGAAATGATGCAACCTGCATTTTCACAGTGATTTTGAAAATACAGTGCAGACTCAGCTTCGGGATCACCACAAAGTCTCATGAAAAAGCAATATATTGGATGTTTGCTGGTTCTTCTCTTGCTCCAGTAGAGATGTATTTTTCCCACTCCTTGATTTGCAGTTGATCAGGTCAATGGTATGGGCAGGGTTAAAAAAACCATCACTCTTTTTCTAGCTTGCTGCCTGCCCATCCCATTGATAAGAAGCAGATGGCTGGTTTCAGTGCTGAGTTGTTGCCTATGATGATCATTGTTAATGCTGGAAGGAAAGCTGATGTGTAAAGGGACATGGAAGAGTCCATTGCTACCCAGAACGAGTGCACAGGATAAAGCACATGCCTGCCCAGAACTGTTATGAGTAGAAATAGCAGTGCAACCCTTAGGGCTGGGAATTCTGCAGATTGACAGGGGTGTATTTTATTGAAAACGCTCAAGGTCTGCCTTGGAAGACCTCTTGTGAGAGGCTGACAAGGAGGGATCTTTAAAAAAATAAGTAAGAATGCCATTGCAGAGCAAGGGCCATGCAGTCTAACTGTCCCTCTAATAGGTGTCAGAAGGAAAATAAGTTCACTTTTGCCTGTTGTACAGAGGATTATTCTGATTTTTTTTAAATAGCATTTTGAGACAGGCCTGTGAGAAAATGTCTTTTCTTTCCATTTTGTTCCATTCAGAGACATTATTTCCAGATCACTGTGACATGAAAGAGAATGTGTTTACACAGTACTACAGAGTGTCTCTTACAGAACATAGCCGAAGGCAATATAATTTGGAGAAAGATGCCTCATAAATTCCATCCTATTTAATGACCCATCCAGAAAAGGTGGTTTTGTTCAGACACTGATCAAAAAGCAGCTGTCATCATGTAAGCAAGAATGATTAACAGTAGACAATGAGAGCATTTACTCAGAGCTCACTAAGGAGTGGGTGGTGGGCAGAAAACTAAAGAAAATTCAGGAGCAGAGCTGAAGCCTGGCATGATTAACAAAAGCATGTGTTTGTAATAAGTATGCCCTTAATAGCCAAAATAATTTGCTGCTTAGTAAGTGCTCTGTACAAGCCAGTTGGGCAGTGGGTAACCGTGCCCAAACTTTCCTCATTTGCGGAGAAGTGCTGCATGCCTTCTCTGTGTGCAATGTTTGAAGATGTTGCAAAGTTATTGTCCCTGTAACATCTGCAAACTATGACTAACGAATAAAGAATCAGAAAAGTACAGTGCTGGCTATGCTATCCTTCACACCAATAAAATCACTCTCTCTTATCAACCCTGGCAGCATGTGTGCTCTGGGCATCCAAGTCCTGATGTCTGCAAGAAAACTGACGGTGTAACAAAAGAAGGTAAACAGCACGACTCAAGCTGGAGTGGTAAAGAATAGGTAAGAATGGAAGACAGGGAAGGTAAAAAGCCTGCAAAGCAGTATTTTTTTCCCTGTCAACATTATACAAATCTCCACTAATAACCTTTACATCAGGAATTTATAGAACACAGTCTCAATGGAGAGCAGTTTTCCACTTGTGTACTCCGTCTCTAGTGGCTTTTACACATAATGTCCAAAATAAGTTGAGTGCTGCCCAAGTTTTAAGTTTCCCAGGTACAGAAGTTACAGGAACTATGAATCTTATCTGTGTTTTTATCTCCACATGCTTGGCAGAGAGAAGGGGGCTTGGCCTTTGGAGTCTGTGCATAGCTAAGCCAAATACTTCATGTCATCTCAAGTTCAGGGAAAGAAAAGAGAGAGATTCAGAACAAAGAAATTGTTTACATTCTGGGGCTGACCTTTTGCAGGTGGAAATCAGCGTGGCTCAGTCTTTTGAAAACCTGAGGAATGGAGAAGTTGAAAGGCTAAGAGCATCTATCCCTATTCTTTGCTATGTGAGACAGACTTATTTGATCTGATTTCACTGTGAGGAGGATTTGAAAGATACCAGAGTAAAGATCCACATGGTAAAGGCTTTTTGAGAAAGAAGTTGTTTGTGGTTTATTAGTTGTCATGCAGTAATTGAAGTTAACTACTGAAACAATATTTGTTCCTCTGTTAATGGTCAAAGAGTTTGGTAGTGAAAATAAGCTGTTAAAATAATTGTTTAAAGTTCTTTACATTCACACTGACTTTCAAAGCAGGGTGTCAGTTCTGCCAGCACATCATTTAGTCACTGAATACCTGTTCCTGCACAGCACCTCTCCACAATCTGAATGAAGAAGAGCCAGGGAGACATGTATGGTAACTAAACCAGAAACTCAAGCCCAGGTGGTTGCTGGACACAGGGCAGCAGTGAAGTCTGGCATTACAAGAGAAACATCTATCCCTGAATTCTGGTTTTGGACAGTAGGAGAAAGGAAAAAAGCATTAAGCATTTTTTACATCAAAATGTGCCTGAGTGTGACCACCCAGGTTAATAGTGTAGTAGATGGACTTTGGAATTAGTGATCTATCAAAGTTCAGTTCCCTTGCTAGTAACCATTCTCACTGCTAAGGGATACTGGTGGTTTTTAAGGAGCTCTGGAAATAGAGCTCGGGTTAGATAACAACTATGCTAACATCTGTCTGGGTGGTTGGTTAAGCATTTCAGTTCCATTCACAGATCAGAATTCAAGATTGAGAACTCAGCCCATTCATTCAGGAAAGGCGGTCTCTCTGTCTACTGACTCCATCATCTACCAGCTCAGCTTTCCAACCATAATAGAAGCCCTTTTATGATTCCAGAAATGCACTGCACACTTTAGTGACAGGCAGGTAATTATTTTGGGTATGCAAATAGATCAAATTTAACAGTGTATGACCAGGTAAGAGAGATGTAAATATTGTTTGATGGGAGCTCGCCAAGTGCTGACCAGCAGCACAGTTATTAGTCAGGGTTAACTCCAGGGACTTAACAGAAAGATTCAGCCACTGCCAGGAGAACAGAGTGGCAGACTCAGGGGTGGCTGTTGTGGTTTCTGGTTCCTCTGCACTCGTTTAAGGGAGCCATTTTTTTTAGTGGTGGCGTTAAAGTGTCATTTTGTGGAATGTAAAAATGTTTGTTATTTTTTTCATGTGGTTGTGTGACACCATTCACACCTAAGGTTTGTCTTATGTGGGGTTTGATTGCTGTATTCACAGGCTTCTTGGGTATTGGTTTCTTGTTAACTCCAGTTCCTTTTATTTGACTGAGCCATTTTGGGTGAAAAATCATCATCTTACATACTTTTGATAAAACTAGGTCTTTTCAAAATTTTCAGCGAGGTGGTAACAGCAAGATTATTTGTCTTGTGTGCAAGTAAAAACCACAATATCCTGCTTTTTCCCTCTCTGTTGGCTGGATAGTATACTTCCCTGTGATCTTCAGGCTTTAATTTCCAGCCTCCTGAGGCTGAAAAAGCCAAGAACACAGAACCCACAGCTTATTTATAGAGTGGTTCTGCTAACCACAGTGGCATTGTGCAAAGGTAGGCAGCACTGCAAACTCTTCTAGTCTCCGAGCTATTAATGTATACTGACTGCAAGGGTATCCACTTTGCAAATTGTGGCTATTTTAGCTGGATATATACCAGATCAGCTAAACCAGAGAATAATATTTTTGGTTGAGAATAAATGAATAGGAGAAGCTAGATGCCAAAAGTATTTTAATAATATAGTGCATTATTTTCACTTACAGAGGCAGCTTACTGTATTTTTGTTTAAAAATTTAGCAGGAGGACTTGCTTAGACTGGGAATTTGTCTCCCTGTTAAAAAACAAGGGAGACAAATTATGCTCAGGTCCTATTTGAAACATCTTCAGAAAAAATGATGATTAAAAAAGTGAACCAAGCCAAATATGTGTTCAAAATGCTGCCTATCACAGTATTGGCAGAGTTGTCAGTACTATGACTTTTACACCTGGGTGCCAAGATTTCCTCTTGGCCAGTTTCTTAGTATCATGTTTTACAGCCTTTTGTCACCATGCAAGGAAACAGGGAAAGTTTATTGTTCCTAATTCCTTGTTAGAAGGAAGAAAAAGTAATTTTCTTTACAAGGGCTTTCCCTCTGTTTCATTGCAGAACATCAGTTGAGAAGCCATATAAGTTGTCTCAAAGTGAAAAAGTATATTATATGTGTTTCATTTTGTTTTCCAGTATTACAGAGTGGAGATATGTGAAGTGTGCTTTAGGGCAGCTTTTAAAAAGTGACCTAAACTTTTGGTTTTTTTCCTTGAGTAGCCAAGCCAGCAAATCATCGCTGGAAATGGAAATGGATTTCTATAGGTATGAAGCATGCCAAATACTAGTGCCTACTCTGATTTTGTATTTCTGTTTACCTTATCAACAGTGGCATGCCACTGTTTTTTTAAATTACCTCGTGTCCTGCAGGATAAGATAGTAACATACTTCCCTTTGGCTTCAATATGTAATTAAATTTGGCTTAGTTTTCCATTTTAATGAGGAGAACACCCTATACAATTCTCTGTATTGTGAATAAACACTGATTCCTGTTTATTCATACTGAGAGATCTGTTAGTATTTTATTATACTAACATCTGTACCTTGAAACAAAGCACACCCATTTAAAAAAATCTGTGAATGAATAGCTTGTGTAGTTGGGTTTATGGAATATTAAGCCAGTGAAAACCTCAAGGATAAACAATCAGTGAAAGCCACCTGAGCTTATTTAATTAACGCTCCAAAAAATGTGAACATGTCAGGAGAAGTATTCTTGTATATTTTGACACATTTCTTTGTTCTTCTACCCATCAAGATACAATCCCTACACAATAGAAGTCTGGGTGTTGTTTAATGTCTGGGTAACTGAGAATAGAATAAGGGCTATACTGCCTGTTTATGTGTTTTATATCTCGGATCTCTCAGGAATGTGCTGCAAGCCCCATCTAGCCAGCTTAGGTAGGCGCTCTTCCTGTGGGAGCAGCATTGTGATGGGGGGACAGGGCAGCCACAGCATCCTCCTGAGTGGGGACTGGGTGTGTGGATTCTGCAGCTTAGAAGCCCTTCTTGCTCCCATGGATGAGCCATAACCCTTGTGATTTGGACATGACAGGACTGATGTGGGGGGCAGTGCTGAGGCAGACAGTGAAGATGTTTCCATCCTGTATAGGGAACAACAAGAGAGATGGTTTGAATTACAGTTCTTGCACTGAAGTGAAGCCAGGGACTATTCCCTGTTAATTTAATGTATTATACTGGTGTTAAAATTCAGAAGAAAAAGTGCGTGGCTTTATGAAATAATCTGTGATGGAACTATCCGGATTTACCATAAGAGCCATGGCTGTGCTTAAGTGGTGCTATCTATTCTAAAGAACCTGCTTTTACCAGGCAAAGTTTTTATTTAGAGACGCCTGAATAATAGGAAAGCATTTTCAAATGGTGGCATATATCATATTCTCTAAGAAAGAAAGCATGTAGTCACATCTGAGAATATTTTTCTTGAGATGACAACGTTAAAGTAAAATACTGAACTAGTGAATCCTAGAGTGTGAACAGTGGCTTAAAAATTGTCTTCTAGTGAGAAAAAGAAAGATAAACTCCATTTACAGGAGAAAAGAGAAAGCTTTATATAATGCTTTTATTGTAGAGTGTGTGTCTGTCTCCATGAAGTGACTTTTAGAACAGCTGGAGAACTATGACAGGGATATCCCTCCAGACCCAACATTCCCTATAAACATATGTTTATTTTAACCTTTTGCCTAGAAGATGCTAACTGATTGAAGACTCTTAACATTATAGTATCTGTAATGCTAATTTGTATCTATGGAATAATTTTAATAGTTGGATAGGAAAGAGCCTTAGGGTTGTACAATATCAGATGCGTGTGTAACTTTCTTAGGGTCCTGTAAAAGTAGCAAATTCACATTCTTCATGAAGTTTGGGTATCTCTTGAGCAGACATTGCCTTGCTTCACAGTAAATCAGCTCCAATACCTTTGGTACACAAGACGTTACCAAGGGCATGTCTCAGAATGGTCAACAGATTGCTCAGTCAAAACCTCTTTCCAAGTTTTAGATTGCACAAGCTTCGGTCTTGAGAAAGGTTCCCTTGAGTGATTCCCCTTTTTCTAAAAATATTGTGTTGCTTTAACTGTGAAATTTCAGTATGTTTCTATGTCTTGAAACATGTTGCTAAGGCACACTATTCTGTTTAGCGTTCACCATTTGGGCAGCACTTCACTACGTGCAAGGGAAATTACTTTGAGGAACATGGGCTGCTGATTGATCCAGCACCTATGTGCTGCTTTCCATGACCACGTATAGCACAAATGTCTCCACCAAGAAGGTGAGTGGCAATGCCACTTTATTTCGATTTTATTCAATGATTGACACAAATATTGCGTTTTTATCAATGTCTTGCATTGTAGCGAAGAAATCCTGTGTCCTACTTCAGTCAGTAGAAAACACATTTGGCAGTTCAGTGCTGACACTGTAATCATTATTTCCCAATAGCCTGTTGCAGTATTTTCCAACCTCTCATTGTTCATGACTTAATCACTTCCCATCTTAACTATTTCTGCTGCCACTTTTGTGCTCTTAAGTCTCAGAGCTTCTCAGTGTCTAAAGTTCAGTGGCTAAATTGTGAATTTACTCAAGGAAACGGTTACACCCTTCTCATTCACTGTACACTGGTGTTCTACACAACTTTAAGGACAATTCAAACTTTGCCCTTTGTCTTTCAAACCTTTCCTCTATAAGCTGAAACACAGTGTCTACTCCGATGGTGGCTTTTAATCCATGATGATCAAAGGGGCTCAATGCTACCACATTTCATATGTTAATTGTAAATGAATAGTTCCCGTGAACTACAAATATTGCATTAGGCAGCCCTGTAAGGAGTTCCCAAGGGGTCTGTGAACATCATCTTCCAAACATGGCTTTCAGAATGGCAATGAACTCCAGATACTGTCTGGAACTCCCTAAAGAATTTAGTTTTCAGTGGTATTGTGAAACTCAGATTCTCTTGGTGGCAGCAGCTACATATTTAAATGTACACAGCCACTGCAAACAAAAAGATTGGGTAAAATTGTGACCATCTCCAATTCAATAATAAAACATAATAATTAAATATTTACGTCTTCCCAATTTGCCTATTGTGAAAGTGGAAATTCTATAATTTAGAGAGCCTACGTTAGTACTTCTATGGTTAGCAGAAAGAGAGGCTCTTCAGAAGGAGATTTGGCTAGTTATTCTAGAAGTGTGTTTTATAGTTAGGCTATGATACCCTTAGGAGCCAATTTATATCTTCTTACTGTAGGCGGTGTAAGGGACAGACTCAGAATAAAACCCAGCTGTTGGATAGCTGGCTTCACTTATGCATTGTCTTTGGTGGTTTTGTCTGCATAGCCTTAGGCTCAGTCCTGCAGTGCACACTGTATGATCCTGCCCAGACACCTCTTGATTTCAATGGAAGAGCAGCTGGGGGGTTGGGTCACAATCCAGGTTGCATCAACCAAATTATCTTTTTTTCCTATATTTTATTTACAGCAAGTATAAAGGAATTTTAATACTATTTTATTAGGATATGCAGGAACATCCTGATTCATGGGAAATAACAGGAAATGTTAAAATTATGTGATTACACTTTTAAATGCATTTTATATGATTTTCCACTGAATGGTAAATCTCATTCCTGTAAAGCCCTGCTCAAGGTACAAACCTTCTTAAATGTTTGCTTTATTGTGAAAACCATTAACAAGTAAAGACTACACAGAAATTGGTACAGCTTACTTTAGTTAAGCTGTAGTTGCTTTGCAGAACTCTTCCAATCTTAAAAATATTTTTTAAAGAGTGTATCAGAAAAAAAGTGTAGCCCATTTGAATTATAACACCTCCTGTTGGCATACTGTGTTGCATTTCTGTTGGCTTTCACTTTTCAACCGGTGTTTCTCAGTGGTTATTTCTCCTTTACCTCAACACTCGTTTCTTATTTAGATCATGATTTTGTGAACAAATTATTAGAAACTAGGTGTCAATTTACCCCCAGGAGTTATTTTTTGGTAGATGTCTGTGTGCAAATACCAACCACAAGTAAATGTGAGGTGTTTTATCAAATTTCTAGCAACCTAATAACATGTTAAAGAAAATTGTAGAAATTACCAGTGGAAATGGAAAATATAAACTTATCTGTGAGAGCTTCAGAAGCTATTGGATCATTAGTCTTTACAAAAGTGTTAAAAAGTGGCAGATTGTAATGGAGTGTAGAGGTTTCCACTTGCTTCTATCATCTCGTGTTCATAAAATTAGTCATCGTTTGCTTCCCCTAGTTTTGCCTTACACAATAGATATAGAGGAATCCACTGGGATAACCATGGAGTTCCAAACCATTGAACTATATTTATTTAGATTACAAAAACAAAAGCAGCAAACCTGACTGATGAACATCACAGGCTGAAGGAACAATGCCTTTAGAAACATGCAAATAGATTTCCTTTAATTCTGGAAGGACGTCTTTGAAATAAACAGTGTGGTAAATTATTTAGCCTCTATTTTTTTTGGAGATTGAGCTTACTAATGTTCCAGATGTGAGAGAACAGGAAGTTCTATCACTTCCTCAGAATATGTGATGTGTAGACTATTATCATAAAACAACAGATTGATAAAATAAGAGGAAAAATAAAAGAGTAATTTTCTTATAAATATGTGTTATGGTATTAGTATTATTCATGACACCGTGGGGTTTTTTTATTTTTTACTTTTTCCTTAGTAACATAATTGTTTTCCCATTTTAAGAATCAATCCAGCAGTAGAAACTCATTTTTACTGCAAGTGGAATGAGAAACCATTAGGATGGTATTTTCAGAACATAATTACACTGATAACAACAACAGTAGTAATAATAATAAACAATATTATTAAAGAAATTGAAATCTGAGTTGTGCATTAATGACGATTATTAGCACATATACGGAAATATATTTTCCACAATAGTTACTGTAAAATCTTGTGTGGCATCACTGATTAGACAGATTTCTTCATCAGTTTGTGTGATTAGAAAAACCATGCTTGAAAGCAGACAAGAATATAATTCAAATTTACATAGGTAACTGTAGAATTATTTCCAGTCTGATAGCAGTTAAAGCAGAGCAGCTGTTCAACCAGCGATTTCTTCATTAATTCATTTTAATGGTGAATTTGTTAAGTTTTTCTTGTTCTATACACTGAACTCTTCAGCACTGTGCACTTTTAATAAATACAGACATTGCTACAGTAAACTCTTTTCCTACCAATGTATATTCCTGTGTTTATGAATGCAAAGGGTATGTATTTTTCTTAAGAGAAGTAGTTAACATGAGAAATTCTGAACGTCATGTTTTGATCACCCTTTTTAGAGTCCCATTCTGCACTCTGATTCTGGATCTGTCAATAGACAGCCTTTGCTCCTCAGGGCTGTGCATGCTAAGCTTGCACAAGTTAGCAGAGAAAGCAGGACAAGCAAATCTCTGCAGGAACAGCACTGTCTTCAGATATTCACGGGATACTGGGGATTAACAGAATGAAGCAACATAGTATGAAAAATAGTTGAAAACACTGTCATTTGGTGAGTTTTTGCTCTGCAATTTTTTGCAATTTGCTAACTTTACTAATTCCTTAAATGTTAAAAGATCCTTCAGGAAAGGTAAAACTTGAATTATGCATGAAGTCACACATCCTGAAGAGTAGAAGAGGCAAGCCAAGATCTTTCAAGAACATCTTTCATTGGATTGTGTTTTCCAAAATACTACATCCTATTAGCAGTCCCTGTTTGGTCTTAAAATACTTACATTCCAAATAAATGTTGACCTAGTGAATAAACACATTTCTGTGAATGGTTTCTAGATAAAGACAGGAGAGGGTGTCTCAAATACAGGAATCAAACTAATTTACCAGTAAATCTTACAGAGCAGATATTCCCCTGGGTCTAGAGAGATTTAAACCTGACCATTATTCCAGATAATTTGTGTAATTTAATTCACTGAGCAATACGTAGATTTGTTTACTGTAACTGTCATTATTAATGATTAGACATGCCACAATTGAAGTTATGTGAATTTTGGGCAGTACTGAAGTCATAAGAATTCAAAATCTAATTCAGATGCAAGTTACACAAAGAAAGATGGGCTATAGTCCAGCTGTAGTGCTGACCCTGCAAGAATGTCATCCTGCCAGCGTGACAGCAGCTGTGTGATACCACAAATAAAGAAAGGAGGTGGAAGAATATCACAAAGAGGCTTACCAGCTCCCATCTGGAGCTGTACTCAGCCCTGAATTGCACAGTACCTGAAAAAAATCTGAAGTCTGTAGTCCTGTAAAAGTGTGGGCTGTTTTAGTACAGCAGCCAAATTTTATTTTTCTCCACCAGCAGAAACCTCAGCTCCAGGCACTTCTAGAATATAGAGTAACAAAATGCTCATGTAAACAATGTGGAAAGGGATATAATAACTCTATGTTACATTTAAAGAGATCAGAATATTGACTATGAGGACAAATATCTCTTAAGAATTTAGGATTCTTTCAATCTGTGTACTTGACTGCAGAAAAAAAGATTGCTTAAAACACTGCAATAAGGCAACACAAGTTTTTCTTGAGTTCATTTCAAAGGGACCTGGGTATTGTAAGTTTTCAGAAATCCTTAAAGTTACTGAGAGGTATTTTGAGAAAGCTGCTTCATATAAACACCTAAAAGACGATCAATAAAATAAAGGGCTGTCATTGAAGCCCTTATATATCATAAATTGCTTGGCTTCTGAGAGCTTGCCAATAGTCTACTGAAAGTTGTGCTGCAGTAAGGCACCTGTCAAGAAATTCTGCTTTCTTGGCATGGCATAGAGCAATTAAAAAGATGAAGACACATTTGGATACCCACTTCTGTCTCAAATGCTACCTACAGTTGCACTTATCGCTCCAAAGAATTCATAAACCTGAAGTTGTTCCCAGTATTGCATATCAGCAATATGGCTGCATCCATACTTCAATATGTATTGAGTTACTTTGTGTTGTTTAATAAAATATCAAAGAAACTGGGCCACGGTGACGTGAACCAGGCCTAATTTAGGGAAATCAACAAGATCACTCTGAAGTTAGTGCAACTTTTAGAATAAACTGTTTCCCCAATGGTCCACTTTTAAGAACAGTCAAAAAAACCAGGAAACTGTATTCTGCAATCCTGAAAACACCTTGGACTGTGGCAAGGAAATAAATAGCTCCTTTCCACTCCAAGGTGCTGGCTGTGCTTGTGCATTGTTTTTCTGGCTGGGTAACAGCTGTGAAGAGAGGAATATTTTCCAAATGCAAATATTAAAATGCCCTTAGGATGTAGACATTTTTATTGCTCTTTGGGAGCACTGCGTTCTAGTTTAGACATTAAAAATTCAACATAATGTACATAGTTCACGCCTATTAACTTGTTTTCTAATGGTGGTTGGCCTAAACAGAACTGTACATGGCAAGGATATAAGGAATATATATATATATATATATGGATATAAGACTTGATGGAAATTAAATGCCATATAAATATACAGTCTTCACAGAATTACATTTAAATGTTCTCATTCTGTTTCCAGTCCTTCTCTGAGTGATTTCAAAAACTTGTGATTTTGGGAGTACACAGGCAAAATCCTTTGCTTTTAGCACATTATCTTGGAAAAGTCTCCATGTCTAAGACATTAAGGCTTGTTTAATTACCCTGTAGAAGAGGTTAAAACACCATGAGTCAGTCTTCTCTACACTGATTTTTCTTCTTGTTTTGAAATACAATGTTCTGCAAGCACCAAGTCATTAAAAATGGGAAAATACTAGTACAGTATTTGTTAAGCAGTCAAAAAAGAAACAATTTAATTTTTAATGGAATTCTAAATTTATTAGCTGATACATTTCCAGATATTTTTAAAGAACAATTGAAAAATTACCCATTAATTATTTTGTTCTGATTAGGAATGGACTGAAATTATCTGAAGAATAATTTCCAAGATAAAATGTGATCTAATGAAATCGAAAAATATCTGAAAATATTTTTTTCAGTTGAAACTGATAATGGAAGCCAGACTGGCTTCCAAATTTTTATCCTTCTTTTTGTCCCATTCACTTTATCCTATTCATTACCTCTTCAGCAGCTCTACTGAGCTGCAATTAAAAAAAGCCTAACAAAACCAAACAAACCAAACATCTTTGCCATCAAGAAAACATTTGCCTTCCATAATTTCATATAATACAGAGAAGAAAAAGGGGATATTCTATATTTAGTTTCAGGGAATTAATTTTTATTTTACAGAATGGAAAGTGAAGATCCCACATGGAAATATTTGTTAATTGAGAATGTTAAGAAGACCCAGATTTAGGAGAGCCAGGACATTCTGAACCTCCATCCAATCTTGGCTTTTAATCTCAGGTCAAAAATCGCAAGGAGGTAAGAAAAGGATGTTAGTGTCAATCACTAAGGCTCCTTAGTCTTAACTTCTTTAACTCAGATTTGGTATCAGTGCAATTACATTACCCTATCTAGAACCTGGTGTAACTGTGTGACTTCTTGATACAAGGGTTTTGTTAGAGAAACTATTATAATGTGCCTTTAGAAATTAGGAAGGGATATAAGCACAGAAAGCTGTATTAGCATTTACTTTGAGGCAAGTGCTAAATTACAGAAATTCTAGAAAATTATCACAAGATAGTTGACTTTTTGGCTACTTTTAGCTTTCTGTGAAAGTGAACCAGCTGTTAGCATTAATGATGGAGTTACTGCCTCTTCACTGACTCCCGCGGCAAGGCTGGAGCACACCTAGGCTCTCACCCTAGCTGGGATCCATGAAAGAAAAAGGTCCTATGTTAAGATTTGTATTGCAGATGCATTTTGCTCATGGTTTCCAGCCCACTCTTCTAGCATTCCCCAAGTTAAAGCCATTTCTGGGTCTGGATTTCAGTATATGCTCAGGCTCATACTTTTGCACAGCACATGGATGAAGTCAGAGAAATTCATGGCAGACTCACAATTCAGGCACAAATGTTTCTTTATAAGCCCAGTTTAAGGAACTAGACTTCCCTAGAGAATTAATGTAAAGCCTGCCTGGACTGTGTAGGTGCTCCAACACTTATGTTAGACCCAAAAAGTTATTTGGATACCTTTAGGGGCATTGCCACAGATGATGGGGCCTCAGTTTGTGGTTAAATGAATCAGTTCAGAGCTTTTATCTTGATTTGTTAGAAGTGGTTTGAGCACTCCCAGGTCCATAAGGGAAGAGTGAAAGGCAGTAGCCATGTTGTTCTGAAGACCTGGGGGAAAGCACTTGCCTGGGAAGTGGAAGATCTGATTCAGTTTCCTCCACATCCTGAGGAAGTGACAGCCCCCTCCCATTTCCCAGTCCTTTCCCTAGACTGGTATGGGGTCATTCTCCATCCTTCCTATATCAGACTACTGATAGACCAGATGAAGCAAGCAAGCATGAACCCAAAGAAAAGGCAGGCAAGAGGACTGCAGCATGTAATGTGTGAGCTGTAGGGAAACTTGGCTTCTGTCCCCTCATTAGGAGTGAAGATGTAAACAGCTTAGGAAATCTCTGATTAGGTGTGAATATTTAAACAGCTTGGGAAGTGGGCATCAGAGTCTAAGTTATCTCTAAATGAGTAATGTGTTTTCTGGGCAATGCCACCACCTGTGTTTTGAGTTGATATAAATGATTCAGTGTGACATCTGCAGTGTGCACTCTTCTGAATACATCACAGCTATCAGTGGGATGGTATGTATGTCCATTTTGGCCCATTTTGCAAATTAGCAAAAGCTTTGAATAACGGCCATGATACAAAAACATGAGATGACTAATCAGTTGAGATTTTTTTTGGCAAGGATGTCAAAAGGCATTAAATATTTTTCAGATATAAGAAATGTAACAAGCCTCTGGACTGCCAGTAAAGGGCAGTGCTAAGGCAAGTGAAAAAGAAAAACACTTCTATGCTTATTGCAGAACAGAGGGTGCTGAAAGGTTCATGCTTCTCCTAAGTTAGTGAGACAAGGAAAACTCATGCTGAAGAAGAAAGAAATAAAGTATCAAAAGGACGTCCTTTTTGGAGACAATTTATTTGTTGTGATCCCTATTATTTTGTTCATTTTCTTCCTTCTTCCCTCCTGTTCCATCTTCCTCGTTGGAGTGGAGCAGGAGGTGATTAGTCCAGATTATGGAGCAACTTCAATCTTAAATACCTGTGTGTGTTTAGGC
Source organism: Corvus cornix cornix (assembly GCF_000738735.6). Lineage (NCBI taxonomy): Eukaryota > Metazoa > Chordata > Aves > Passeriformes > Corvidae > Corvus > Corvus cornix. The sequence continues at coordinate 24,311,791 of NC_047057.1, forward strand.
ATGTGTGCCTGTGACTATATTCATGCATTTGTACAATATTCCATCTGATGCTGACAAAATACCTCCAAAGGAAGGAGTGATGGTATTTCCTCCTTTTGTTCTTGAGGAGGGTAAGACGTTTTTTTCTGCACACAAATGCTCTCCTGTTCCTGATGCAATCATTTTCAAAATGTGCTGCCCCACCCAAATGAGAATTGCATCCTACTTTTCTCCTCTGGGGACTGTGAGCTTTAATTTTTAGGGGTTGTCTCTACAAGTACAGTCTTTGCTTCCCTCTGCCCCCACGTAGGCAAAGAGAGCGGACCATCTGGTCCTGCATTGCATATATCCTGTGCATCACCCACAGTCAACTGTTTATCTTGAAAAACCAGGGTACCTCTAAAAACCTGGATGGAACCTCAGGATGTGTTGGGGGAAAAAGTCTGTAACTTTAAAATTATGCATAATATATAATAAAGGCTTAACTCTGAAATTCAGTGTTGTTTTGTAATGTCAGTCTGGACTATCTGTTATCTTCTGAGCTTATGTCTCCAGGGACCACAGTGGTAGGTGCTGAGCCTGGGGCTGTTTCTGACTCAGAAAGGCACAGGGCCAGGAAAAATGGCAGTTCCCAGCCCTTATTAATGAGTGCATGGGGAGATCTTTCTCTTTACAGGATCAAAGACCAGCTGACACTTGCTCTGGCACTGAGAAGATTATAAATAAAGATCCTGCTTTTGTGAGTTCCTGAGCACCTTTAAATCTCTTTGACCTTGATGAAGAGGAAGAAGAAATTGTAAATATAACTCTCGGAAGATTCTCTGTGAAGTCCTTACATTCATGTGGAACAGCAGTGAGAAATGCAGGAATCTGAGCATCCTCAAGATACCACGACCTCAGGACTCTTCCAATAAGACACTTTTTTTCTGAAGCCAGCATAGATTTTTTTTAAATACAAAGTTCTAGGTTTTTTTAAAATGACTGTTGGAAGAAATGACCTTGTGATATGGGTGAAGTTGTATTGAATGCCTTAGATGATGAATGATGGTATATTGTATCCTATTACATAGTTCCTGAAGAGGCATGGTTTGTCTACAGGAAAGGTATTAGCTTGGTTATTTGTAACCGTTTCCTTTTCATATTACAAAAGCAATAAATATGCAGATTGGATGTCCATGGTTCACCTAAAATGATGCACTTTGTTTTTTGTTATTTATTCATTAAATGCTATGGGTATTATTTACAAAAAAAAAAAAAAAAAATCCTTGTCCATGGCTGAACTTTATCCGGTTTTCTATTTTCCTGATTTGTGGCAGAAAACTAAAGAAAAGCTTTATCTGGGTTTTTACCAGCAGGGTAGTATATCATAATTTGATTACTTAGTGTATTTTGTCTTTAGTTTATTTACTCTTCTATTTATTTTTCAATTGTTTGCCATTGATTATTAACATTTTAATTATTAATAACCTAATAAATTACTTTTTATTTGAAATACCCTGAAAACAGCAGGCAAAACAGAGAAGTAAGTCATGCCTGAACCTTCAGTTCCCTCTTCTTTTGCCTTCTGCGAATTAATAATTTGCATATAAATACCTTTAAACTACAGCTGTAAGATTTTTTGTAATCTATTCTGGAGCACTGTTGGTATGAGCACTTGTGACCATACCAAACAATGCCAAAAATCTAAATCACTCTTTGTATTATTTTACAGGGCCAAAACCAGAGATAACTAAATTCTGGAGAACTACTATATTATTAGATAGCAACATCATCCAGAGTGATTTGATGTGTGGCTTTGCTCTAGCAAAGTAAAGAAAAAGTGTATTGTAAGGACTAAGATTGAGTGATAATGCATTTCATAAAAATATTTTTTAAAAAATGAAGTGGGATTTTTGAAACTGTCAACCCTCTTTTTACCAGCAACAGCCCAGCAGCTTTTTTACTGTCCTGTGATTCTTTTGCCTTTTTCCCTCTTCTACGATTACTTCCTCCCCCCTCCCCCCTCCTTTGGAGTGTCTCCATGGCTTCTGCTCTGCTCCTGAAGCCCCTGCATACGAAGTACTGTTGCTGCATGGGAAAAATGCTCTTCACTAGGGCAGCTTACCTGGTAAGGGAGTTGTAGCACTGTAATTTCAAAGAAGGGAAATTCAAGAACAGAGGCGGCATTTGGGAGCCATACAAGCAGTCTAAAGCACTGTGTGGAACCAGACTGACACCTATGAACACCAGCTAGATTATGTGTGTCCCTTCATTTTTCCTCCCACCTTCTAAGAAAATGGTCTAAGAAAAAGCAACTGTTATGTAGGCAAAGTCTGGCAAATTTTGGTTACACCACAGTATTTGGAAAACTCAGTGGCAAATGTCTTTGTGGCTAAGAGCCTGTAAGTAAGTTTGCAGATTAAAAATAACATTCTTTCAGGTTCAGCTCCTAAACAGATCAAATTATCTTAGTATCTGCCTTATAAATGTTTATACTGACAAAAATCTGTAAAGTTTGAATTGCAAATTCACCTGTATTAAATGTTGACCTCTTGGAAAGACACTTAAATGAATTTTCATTAAGAGAACCTTGTTTATAGTGCTGGAGTGTATAACTTGGAGGATATTCAAATGAAATTGTTTTGGAAGAGCTTTTTGCTTCCCAAGTTTTCTGAGCAAAACTATGCAGTCAGATATAAATGCATATTTCAGTGGGAATGGTTTATAATAGCTTCGTTCTGATGCAAATTTGTACCAGCTTTGCACTGGTGTAACTGCTGGCTCCAGATGAGCAACAACGGAAGAGAACACAAAGCCCCTGGGGAGTTGAAATAGGGAGAAAAAAGTGATCATGGTGTATGTAATAGCATACATGTTTAATAAGATATTTATATAATACTCTCTGTGTGTTTATGCCGTATGTATGATTTATGCAGAGAAATCATATATCCATACAGCTGAAGCACTGTGCATTTATCTTGTGTGGAAGTTCACTTCTGTCAGCTTGGCTCCAGGCTGAGATGAGCAGGAGTGGGAAGCAGGGGGCTAAGGAGGGTTTTTTCCCTTCTCCCAGCTGTGTGGCAGGCTCGCTCCTCCTGGCTCTGGGGCCAGGATCTGGCTGCACAGCCACATGGCCCCCTCTGCTCTTGGCAGGGTCCCATTAATCCCCATGATCTGTGCACCCAGAGCTCCCACTGACTCCTGACTGCCTCCTTCTCGGGGGCAGCTGCCCCTGTCAGGCCTGGACTTGTAAAGAATTAAGCAATTTTTCTGCCCTTGAGCCAAATCCATTCCAGCCAGTCTGAGGGAGCCTGCCACGGCTGCTTTTCAAACATCTCTAATATTTTAATCTGTGCATAACAGTTCATGTTACTCCAAAATCAATCTTATTTCCCATCCCTTTTTTTCTCTTGGTCCTTGTAGGTTATTTTCCCATTCTCACAGCACTCTAATGTACTCCATGCTGAATTAATGTTCTGTTTACCTTCTAGTCCAGATTGTTAACAGCATGACCCTGGTCCATGGAGTTCATGGCTTTTTATTAGGTTTAAACTGGTCCTTTAACAGGGCTGCTCATTCCTATTAAAGCCTGGCAGATTTACTTCATTTTTTTCGTTATATCCAAAGAAGAAAAATCAGAAACATCCGTTACCTCTAGCACAGTTGCATTTCAAGTCAATACAGGTTGCTTTTATTTCTGGGATTTCCGCTAGGTTTTTCTGTCATTGAACCCCTGGCTCAAGCAACAGGTTGGTTTTTTTTCTGGAAAGGGTAAACAAACTGCTTTTCCCCTCTTGAAGTCTTTTATACAGATCATCGTTCTTTACAAATCTGCTAAATGTGAATGTCAGAGGGCCTGCATTTCTCCCACTTACTGGAATGAAGCTGCTAATCTCTTCCTGCATCTGATTTATATGTAAATGGAAAGGAGGTGGCTTGTAGGGAGTCCAAATAGGAATCCCTTCTGTTATAGGAAGCCACAGCTATGAGTCATTCTAAACGAAAAGCTTAGTAAAAACATCAACATCCCTAAAATATTTTTTGGGAAAAAAAAATCCATGCAAAAGAAAATTAACCTGCTGATTCTAAGTCCACATTATGGAGGTGTTTTCTTTTTTTGTTTTCTTTTTTTATTTTCCTGGATGTTCATTCCCTTTGCTTGAGGTAACAACAATGCTTTAATACAGAAAGTGATTTTAAATTGTACTCAGAGCCAACTCTGAAGTTTAATGGCAGAGCAGAGATGAGTGAAGCTTTCATGTACTGCACACTCAGAGGATCACTGACATGAGCAAACACTGCAGAATGAATGTGATAAGCAGAACAGGAGCATTACAGAGCTACTGTGAAGTTTATGGCTTTATTAAGATGCCAACTCTTACACAAAAAAAGCCCAAATGCAATTCTCAGTGCCTTTTAACTATTTATACTTCTGAGCTCTCTCCACAGGTAAGTTCTATTCACAGTGTCAAGCTACTCTTCTCCTGGGTTCCTCACCCCTATTTATCATTATATTTTCCTTTATTTTCCTCTTTTTTTTCTACTTTTTGATGTGGCTACTGAGAGGGCCTGGCCGCTGTGGTGTTCCCCTGCAAGGACAGTAGCAACTGTGGTTTTACCATTCCACCTCCCTCTATTTTGTATCTGAAAGTTCCATGTGTCTCCTCCCACAGGTTTCTGTTTACTGGGTTTATTTTACTTGAGTTTCTGTTTGTTTGTCACATTTGCCTGGAAGCTTTTCCATGCACCAGGGGTTAGGGGACAGCAATTAATCTGTAGTAAAGTATAGCCATTACACTTTTTTTTGTTATTTTAGCAGAGTGTGGCCTGACCTTGAACAATGCACAGACTGCAGAGAATACTGGAAATTCAGCTTAAAACTAAAACTGAAAAATAGCAGGGGAATTCTCTCCGCAAGGAAGTAAGCAGCAAGCTCCATGAAGCTGTGTGGCTTGTGATGGCAAGCCGCACCACCAGCAACTCCTTCCCCAAATAAGAGACAGAACATGAAGTAAAGTCTCCATCACTGCCTGGATCTTAGTGCTCATGTAGACACTATGTACCTGTTTCCTAAATTTGTAATAATTTCCTTCTGCCATTTTTTTTTTTTTTTTGGGTGTAGCTGCTTCTTGTTCTTCATCTTTGACACTGTATAAAATTGCCAGCTTTTGTTTAATACAATATGTAACCAGGAAAAATCTTACCATCTTTATGATGAATAAGAATTGGCTCCTATAAATGTATAAATGTGCAAATTGCAGTTTTGCAGTTCTCTGCAGGGGACTTTGCATGTTATGCAGGAGGAGTGTAACACCCTTCCAGTCGTTCAGTCGATGCCACCTGAGTTCCATGAATTTGTGTAAGTAATCATCACTTGGAAGTAGTCTCAAAAATGAACAAAATCCCCAAATGTATAATCCTTTTTTTTTTTTTCCAGGTTAATTATAGGTCATTCATCTGGTCATTTATTTGGTTTATAATCTCTTAACCAACAGATAACCTGAAACCGTATTCCTCTGGCTGAGGAAAATAATGGGCCAAATAAAAAGTTGTAAATCTAACATGTTTCCTATGTGTTACTGCCACTGTCAGTTTAATTTGGTCTAGGTACACCTGCAGTTTAAACATCCTTCCTAATCTGATTATCAGCAAGATAAAATGTGGTGTTATTTACCTGCCTTTGTGTGCTGCATACATTTGTTTTGGCAACATTTCACAGAAGGCATATCTTTAAAAACCTTAGTCACTGTTGTCTAGTATCTTAATGAGCAAAGACTGAATAAATCTGGCAGGTTTTTTCTACTTTCCACCTGAATCACAGCTGTAAGAGTAGGCGAACTCAGGACGTTGGCCAAAATTTACTTTAATCTGAAGTGGCCAGCAAGCAAACCCTGAAGGTGAGGAATCCAGCCTCATGGTGACAATTAACACGCCCTTTCAAAACCCAGAGGTGTGGTTTGAAATTCCTGTACTCTTGTTGGAAACCTTCCCCTTTGCACTCCTCTTTCTTGAACAACAGTATTGTTAGTCTGAACTCTGTTTATTTTTCAGAAATCCAGTTTAGAGGCAATCGTCTGAAATATTTGTGACTTCTACTACTTTCAGTTGTTCAAAGAAGCCATGGAATGAAGTTTAGGTCCTTGGAGTAGCTGTTGGCTTATGGTGAAGTCAGTAGAGTTGCTTCAGGAACCAAATAAGTTTGTGGCATTTGACAATTTTGATCTAATACTGACTTCTTGGTTAGTATGCTGCTCATGCCTGCTAATAATTGAAAATTTTTTTTCTCTTGCTTTTGTTTTTTTTTTTCCTGTGAGATTAAAGATTGCTTTAAGGTGTCAAGTAACAGCTGTTTGCTAGATGTTCTGTTTGTTAAATATTCTGATCTGGGTATTTGGCCCATGTTCAGACTGTTCCTAAATCTTTTATTTGGTCATAATTTCAGCTTTGGTTTGATACTCTCAGTAAATGATCTGAAATGACACTTTGTCACTTATTCTGTGGCTGAGCAGTAGCTCTGCCCCAAACAGAAGGAAGACGTAGCTGGTCACTTGTGGGTCTTATGCTCCAGATTTGCAGAGCAAGCACTCAGTGTCATAGAGACTTTTTATATGGGCAGATGGTGACAGGACAAGGGACAGTGGTTTTAAACTGAAAAAGGTCAGAAATTGTTTACTCAGAGGGTGGTGAGACAGGAACAGGTTGACGAGAGAACTCGTGGATGCCCTATCTCTGGAAGTGCTTGTATGGGACCTGGAGCAATGTGATCTAGTGAATGGCATCCCTGCCCATGGCAGGTGGTTTGGAACTCAATTATCTTTAATGTTCTTCCCAACCCAAACCATTCTATAATTCCATGATTCTTACTTCTACTCATTCTTTTGGATTTCAGGAAATCAATCTTTCAGCTAGTGTACCCCTGCCAAAAAAGTGAAAAAAGATCTAAAAAATTGATTTATATTGTTTCTAAAAATTGTCAATATTTCCACTAACTTTCAATTTCCACTAATATTTCCAGTCTTATAATGGTGAATTTTTTTCTTCCCTTCTGCTGTTTAAGTCAAGAGAGCTTGCTGATTCCCAACCTTCCAACACAGCTCCAAATTTTTCTGCTTTTTCCTGTCTATCTGCTGTAAATGTGGTTGTTTAGGCATCTCTTCATGAGATGCTGGTAAATATGCTGTTGAGCCTGGTGAGATTGATAGAAAATTAGTATGTAGGTAAAATCTGTGTTAGGACAAAAAGAGCTAGGAGCCTCCTCCTGGAGAGAAGTCTTCCTACACTTTCACTGCCAGCCCAGACACATGAATGAGGCCTTTCCAAGCTCTCTGGCTGGATTCCTCCGGGTGCCCCAGGCTGGGTGACACAGTTTGCAAAGACTCCTCTCCGTTACTCTTGCATTTTAAATTGCATGCACTTCAGCCTTACCACAAATGCAGCAGAACTATTCTAATAGGAGTAAAGCAGTGGTCCAGAAAACGCCACACGGAAGCAGCTGTAACATCAGTGGTGGTGTCCCAGGAGGGAAGGACAAGTTTTTCAGCAGGAGGTGAGTCATATGCTTTTTGCTTCAAAGTTCTAGTTTGAGAATATTGCCCACAGATTCTGCTGCTCAGTTTGCTTCCTTCCTACTTCACAGACAAATGTAGTAGTAAAATGTTCCCTACACTCTTTAGGATTTTAGTTAATGGGATATTTTGCCTTATTGAAGTAGAATAAATAAGCTGTTTCAACTGTTTGTTCCAGTAAGATATTACTTTCCAGATGGGAGGCTCTCTAAAATCTCTCTTCTGATAGAGAGATGCTATGTGTAAGGACTGGCTTTTAGCTTTCTTTCCTTAGCATCGGTGACAAGCAAAACCATTTGAAAAGGAGACTTCAGAAAATCCCACTGCAAAAATTGCAATAGCAGCTCACTCTTCTAGTGCCCCTGCAGAGCCCAGGCAGAACACACAGCTGCTGCACGTCTCCAGCTGCTGCCCTCTGGGTACCACACAGATTTTTGGGTTTTATCTTGATCAACTTCTTGGAAAGTTCATTTCAGGTATTTTTGCCATCAATGAACATAAATTTTAGAGGAATCAGCAGAAATAGTACCAGAGAAATTATTTGGAGCAGAGAAGAGAGAAATTTCTCCACTGAAGAACGGCTGTTAGCTGCCAGGTTTCACAACAAGCTTCCAGAAGGAGTAAACATTTATCAGAAAGGGGTATATAATAATGCATACTAACTGCAGAAAAAATAGATAATATGATTTCATTATACAGCAGTGTTAATCAGAAGTTCTTCTGGCGGAGTCAGTGTCCCAGATTCAATAGCAGAACACTGTGGTTAACATTACTGTGAAGCAGACTAGAGTAAAACATAAACTCTATGGAGAGACTTAATGTACTGAGTGCTGGTCACACATTACATCTTAATATTTTGACTTTTTGCCATTTTTATGATTGATTTAGCATAAAACTACAATTTGCTCCCAAAAGAAATTAAAAAACTGTATTATATATAGCTGCTCTCTACCAGCTCTTCCAAAGTGTCTGCCAAATGAGGAAGAAGAAATGTTGCATTTCATTTTAAGCTGAATAAGTAAATTTTAAAAAGTCAAGACAAGGGGTGAGAATTTTCTGAATGTGGATCAAGTGTTATTTAGTCCAGTAATGAGTAAGGGCAGAATTAACTGCATTTCATAACTTGTGTGTGCTTCTGTGTCAATGTGTATCCATGAACACAGATCCTCTGTTGCAATTTTGAGAAATACATGGAATTCCTTCCTGCTTTAAAATTAGTGATGTCTGTGACACACTTCTTTTCAAAGTACAGTGTTACTCAAGGGTAATGTTTTGCTTTTGCTAAATGTGTGTGCACTTGCTTGCAACATGATCCCTGCAATTAGTAGTGGCTGGAGGCTCCATCTGTAGGAGCAGTGTGACTGGACACCACTCTTCACTTTAACCACTTGCTTGTAAACACTCCAATGGCAGAAGATGGGGATTTGATGATTTTTTTTTTTCCCTTAAGGAGCTCAAAATTACTAGTTTCTCACTCTGTTTTAGTTATATAAAAAACCCCCAGAGTTATTGAAGGCTCCAAGCAGTATTTTCAGAAATAGGAACATCCCTCTATCTCAAAGCACAGAGGGCTACATGCCTTGCTCAGAGAATCATAGAATCATACACTCATGGAATCATGGAATCACAGAATGTCTTGGGTAGAAAGGGATGTTACAGATCATCTGGTTCCAATCCTTCTGCCATAGGCAGGGACACTTTCCACTAGGTTGCTCAGAGCCCCATAGAGGCTGGCCTTGAACATTCCAGGGATGGGTCATCCACAACTTCTCTGGGCAGCTAGTTCCAGTGCCTCACCACCCTCTGCGTAAAGAACTTATTTTCAATATCTAATCTAAACCATCCCTCTTTCAGCTTTAAGCCATTCCCCCGTCTTATCCCTACATGCATTGCAGAAAGTGCCTTTCCAGCTCTCTTGCAGGACCTGTTCAGGGACTGACAGTCTGCTCTGAGGTCTCACTGAAGCCTTCTCTGCTCAAGGATGAACAACTCCAACTCTCTCAGCCTGTCTTCACAGGAGAGGAGTTCCTATCCTAGAGACATTTGATCATCTTTTTGTCCCTCCTCTGAGCTTGTTCCAACAGGTCCGTGTCCTCCTTGTGTTGAGGGCGCAGTATTTCAGGAGAAATATCTGTAGCACCAGACCAGCTCTAACATATATTTTTGCATTTAAAGCTCACAGAAAGTTTCCTGCATTATTTTGGTTTCCCTGCACTATTAATAATTCTGAAAGGCTTCTCCTGAGACTGTCCCTAGCTGGCTGGTTGGCTGAGAGTGATCCTGGCACAGGAAGGATGCAGTTGAGATAAGCAGACTGGGAGGGTTTGGGGAAAGCTTTCCCAAAAGGACTGAGCTCTGGCGGCATGCTGCCTCTCCAAGCTGCTGGCCCAGTCATTTTCCAGGGTGCTACAGGGGCAACTAGGGACTGAAGGCACATTCAGATTTTGCTTGAACTCCCTATATCAGCATGGGCAAAAATATGGCACTAGTTTAGTGATAGCAGTAAGTAAAGGAAGATACTGCTCCAGCTGAAGCTCTCATTTCTTTGGAGTGCACTACAAATCATGAGCAATCCTTAGGACTGTGAATTCCATGTGAATGAGTAAGAAGGAAGGCTACCTTTCTGTCTGAGCTTCGTGTCAGTCTGGGGCTTCAAGACCGTTAGCTGCAAAAATGAATTGCAAGTTAATGGAAGGTTTCATTGTGCTTCATTTTCTTGCCAAAGCCACAAGAAGTCCATCCAGTTTTATTAATGAACTGGTAAATAAAAGGAAAATTAGAAGGCCTTATCTTAGTTTTTATAACAAAAATCACTCGATCATTTGAGCCGGTTCTACTGATACGCTCTACAAGGATCAGCATGTGTCACCATATGGAGCAAAAGGATGGAGCAGATCAAAGATTTTCCAGTTTCCTTCTGAGTACTGAGGAAGTGTGAAAAGAATTAGAGCCAGACTTCAGATGGGGGAGAGCCTCACGCGTTGGTTTTGTGTGCATTTACATATAGCACAACTAACAATGTATCAAGCACAACTAAGCAGCCAAGGGAATGCTATTGTATATCTTAAATTGTCCATCTTTAAACCTGCTTTTCTAAAAAAGTACACCACAAAGAGAGGCAGAACATACAGCTGGTGCTTGTGAATGCTGTATTATATTTTTCATCACGTCACCCAAATTGTGGATTATAAAAAAATGTGCATAATAAATTGAGAAAATTCTTCTAATCTGGCAAATATTTGCTGGTTTACCCTCCCTTTACTTCAATACTTCTTTCCTCTTAAACAGGAAACAGGAGCTCAGTTGGGCTACACCCCAGTATTTTCAGCATACTCTGGTGACTGTACAGTTCCACCTGAGCTTGAGACACTGATGTGGCCGTGCTGCCATGCACAGCTGCCACAGGCAGGCACATGTCGTCCTTCTATTGCCCCATAGCCACTGTTCAGCACCAGTTTTCACAATCCTCTTTACAGGTCTTAAAGGTCTTCTGCAACCCAAATAATTCTTTGATTCTGTGACTATGAATTACTGTTGGAATTCTGTCACTGCTACTTAAGGGAAAAGAGAGTAAAGCAAGACTATATCAGGGAGCATTTTACCATCTTTTAAAGGATGAGCTATCTGACAACTAGTTTATAGGCTGCCTGAACTGTCCAAGATTACTGTTCCTCAGTTTCAATCAGTTTGAAGTGTTTACACAGTGCTAGTCAACAGATTGGATCAGATTGAGCCATTAGGCTTGGATCCCAGTCTGGAACATTTTGAGAAGAAGATACTGGTGGACTTTTAAAATCCTAGCTCTCAGACAGCCTTCAGCAACAAGATAAAGATTCTGTTCTACATTTTTCACATTTAGATCGTAGCTGGTGTTAGAAGGAGCCAATTTGAAAGAACCACTTGGTTTTCACACATGACACTTCATCAGTCATATCCCTTGCTCTCACAGCTTGCCTTCTAAAGGCTCTTGTCTTCACAGATGTATCTCCCATGGGTCTCTCATATACCCCAATAGACCACTCAAAAAGGGAGGAGGAAGGCACATCCAAGAACAAGCAATGCTAAAGGTCAGTGCTTTTCCAGGCCTTGATTCAGAAAATTGTAATTTAGAAATTTTTCAGATTCTGCAGCCTCCCATTTGAACTTTCTAAAGGAAACTTCAAGGAGATGAGATTTGCCACTGATAGTAACAACAGACTGGTGGACTGACATATGAACTTCCCACCCACTTGCTCATCAGCCTTCTCAGATGCCATGGGACCTGGTGACAAGGCGATCAGTAAAACAGCCACTGTGGGGCTGAGCAGGGCTGCTAACAATTCTCTGCTTAGTGACAGAGAAGATGAGAATTTATGGTTCCTTATTCTCAAGATGTGTAATTTATAACTTGGGGAAGATCTGGAAGAGTGGACCAGAAGTTATGTCTTGTGAAAAGTAATTTTTTTGTATTGTGATGCCCTCAGATGGCTGGCAACTGAGAACTTCCTCTGTGACTGTCACCACAAGGCCAATGGCAAGTCAGTTTAGGATTTTGGTCAAGGGAATGAAGAGGACCCTGTCTTTTACCAAGTCATCTTGGCTTTGTCTTCAGGCCATACTGCTACAGTAGCTCACAGATATTCTTCCTGCTGTGCTCTGAGAGCAACAGTAACTCTACGGAATATATACAGTTAGTCCATAGTCCAGTCTCTCTGACAACCACAGGACAAAAAGATTTGTCTGACTCTCATCAACAACGTGTTACACTTACCTTGACTGATGCAGCCTTTCTGAAAAAGGCACAATGTTCTTACAGATCTTTCACTGTGAATGAATATCATCAGGGACTTGGAGAGGGTAACTACTTTCACCAACATATTTGCAGCTGCATTCACATGAAAGAGTCTTGTCTATAAAATTATAAGCTCCTAGATTGAAAATGAACACAGTACAGTGAAGTTTGCCAAGCACCCTTTCAGTTGCTTTCTTGTTTGTTTTGGTTGAATGTTATTTTTGTGGACACAGATACATTGGAGAATGTTCTCTGAATTCTATACTTGTCTTGAGGCCTTTGCTCTGTGAGCAGGTATGATGGTTTGGGATCTGAACTGAGCTAAAAGAACACATTTGTGTTTCTTCTCATGTCATCACTAATAGAGAGAAACTCATGTAGAATGCTAGACCTGGAATCTCAAAACCTGCTGTTTTGGTCAGCCTAGGTACTTCTGCTCAGACCCATGTGACTGTTGTGTTTATAAGTCTATGAACACTCCAACATCAGCTTCTTGCCCGTGCTGTACACTGTATGCTCCCAGTGTGTTCCCAGTTATGGGGCACTGAGGGTTTACTGTCACAGACATTTCTAACAAACACGATGAAGGACATGAACGCAGCAGCTTTGCCTCTCAGGCACTGGCAAAAGTGGGGCAAACAGATGCTGGGCTCCCCTTGTACCATGCTAGTGGGAGCCAGGCAGCTCCAGGTGGATGGGGAAGGAGCCATTCCCAGGGGACACAGACACCTGAGCCCCTCCTGTGGATTACTGGAAATGAACATCAGGGCAAGTGACATGATCAAGGCCTGAAGACTCACTTCTCCTGGCAGAAGCAGGATATTGGCATCAAGTGAAGGTGCAGACCAGGACATTGCAGCCCGGGAGCGGGCAGGTGCCCAGTCCTTAAATGAGGAGGGAGCTTCTCCCTGTGCTGCAGAGATTGATGGAAGAACTGTCATTCTTCAGTGAGGGACTTCAGGGAAAGTGAGCAGGTCTTCTTATAAAAGCTCACCGAAAGGGGTGGAGATTTAGCCTGGTGTAAAGCTGAGCAGTTTGTGGCTAAAATGTGATGGATATGCAGATGCAAGTTTTCCATGCAAAGCCAAATAATATCCACCTTAGAAATCGTGGAGCTGCAGTGTGTGGCAGGTTTTATAGCCTGTGAGATATGGCAATTAATTACAAACAGGATTTACAATTCTTTTGGGGTGTCTCATGTCAACATTTTCACTTGCAAATATTCTAAAATGTCTCACACCACAGAAGAACTTAGTCTGATTTTTCCAGGCATATAATGACTTGTACTAATTAAAGAACACTGCTCATATCTGGGCCCAATAAAAGTAAGTGAACAAAGCAAATAGACAGGCAAATAAAAAGAGAGATCTGATATGGCGTGGTGTAAAGTTTAATCCAAATAAGGCTATGAGTGGGTTCTTCATAGTGCTTCATTGACAATAAAAAATGTATTTAAGGGAGTAAATGTACAACGGCTGGCAAATATCATGTGCCAAGTCTTATTTTAGATTAGTAAGAGAAAACTCTAAACTGCTGCAGTGATTCCCAGGATAGCCAGTTGGATTTTTAGAACTTCTTCTTTCTGGTGCTACTAAATTAGTACACTTTGTTAGGGAACCTGTGGTCTTGAAAGTGAAAGAACACACAGAAGTTGTTGGATTGATGAAAACAAAGCAAAAATAAACCTGAGAAAGGGAAATAGCCCATCCCAGCCTCAGTTCCCTTAAAATGACTAAGAAGTAGGCATGAAGGCAATTCACTATATAGCTCTTGTCATCCTTGCACAGACAGGACAGTGTGACAGTCGGTTTAATAGCCCCTGAAGTGTTTTAATAAAATTTCTGCTTCTAAATGCTATTTACCATCTGCTTGCAACGGCATGCATTTTAGAAAAGTTAATTGCAGATTTTTAAAGCCATGTAAATGTTATAATACATATTTTTAGTTTTAATTTCTAAAAAACAACCAGATGAAAATAAGTCCTGCAGAGAAAACAGAAAAATTTTTATTCCTAAGGACTTTAATATTTTCTTTTTGTTTGTCTTTTTCACTAATAGAAATATAAAAACAATTCAAGTTACAACTGTACCCTCAGACACTACCAGTTAAATGGAAAATATTAAAAAAATAATTAATTTAAATTTTTGCTGAGAGATGAGCAGTGTAACTCAGACTGCAAAGTGACTGAAGGGATGGACCACAGGATCACAGAATCACAGAGTATTCTGGGTTGGGAGAGACCCACAAGGATCATCTAGTCCAACTCTTGGCCTTGCACAGGACAGCCTCAAGAGTCACACCACGTGATGATAATATGACAATAATGCCAAATATGTCAAGCAGTGGAGAAGTCCCAGTAAGATTTGTAATCAGGCTTGGTTGTGTACAACCTCATTGAGGTCTAAATGCAGGTGCTGCATGTAGAAGTAAGGAAGTTCCTGATTTTTCTGTGTGATAATTGTCATGTGTCCTGCAGCTAAGGGAAGCTCAATAAGTGAAATCTCCAGGGTGTTGAATCTGCAGATTTAGAGCAGTCAAGCTGTGTGGTCACTCAGGGTTGGTTTTGCTTGAGATGATGTAGAGAGGTGGTAGCTGAGGATCTCCCTTGGTCCCCTTGCTGGTGCTACCTGGGATGCTTTCCTGTTCCATGCCTGGGTCCTGGTCTGAGGTCTGACCTTCCTCTTGAGGGGTTTCTTGCCCTTGCCTGCTGGTTTTTGTACAGGTTCATCCCTCTAAAGCTTTGTGGTTGTGCTCCGCAATTGTGATTTAATTTTGCAATGAGCTAACAGCAATGCTGGAAAAATTTCCTGGAGCAACACTGACCTTGAAATTCTCCATCTCTTAACCTGGCAGAACTGGATTTTACCCACCTCCTTTTGGCATGAATATGCCTTGCAATTCAAAAGGTTTTTAGATAGCAATATATGATTATAAAATCTGGGTATGTTTGGGATTTTTCCAATTTGAATGAGCAGATATGTGCACAATAGTGAATTTTGGGCATGTTCCTAACACTTTTTAAAACCTGCATGTAGCAAGGACTATGTGTTCTCAGATATAAATGCAAACACATGACATAAACAGTATTTTATTTTATTTTTGTTTATTTCCTTTTTTTTTTTTTTCAGCTTTACAAAGCAATAAACTCCTAACTGTAGAAATGTGGGCAGGAAATATAAAAATAAGATTCAGTCTTGAAGAATAGTGGGCTGATACATCAGATGAAAAAATAACTCAAAACATATATATTCAAGAAGAAAAATAAAAGATAATTGAAAAATGGTAATACAGGAGAGACCTAAGGGTAGCATTAGACAGGAAATTACAAAGCCATTTCAAATGCAATGTAATAATTACTTACATGAAATAATAATAATTTTATCTGACTGAAGATCTCAGAATGATTCATGGATTTCATACATTGCAATCATTTTTTCCCATCACTGTGAAACATTCGTCTTTAAGGTGCTTTTTCTTATATTTCATATTTTTGCTCCCCTTAAAGTGCATGTGATCATTTGTAATTAGATATTGCCCCTTGGGTTTCTGCTGCAGGGTGGTGGGGGTCATCTCAGGACTCCCAGTGCTGTTGGAGGGGTGAGGGCAGTGACTGAATTTTGTTGAAGCCGTTTTTGTGTGTTCAGAGGAGCTGCTGGTGGGAATCACCCTTCCAGGGACTTCCCAGTTTCCTTTTAAAGCTGCCTTAGTTTCGCAGAAGGCATTCAGCTGGAGTTTTCCCTAGAAGCTCAGTGTCCTGTTCCTGCACACAGCTGTTCAGGGAGCCCTCAGGGAGAGGAGGTTTTCGCTGGTGGAGATTTTCAAGGAAATACTGGGCTGGTTTGAAGAGAAAATGGCTTGTGCCAGAAAATCATGGGTTACACTTAACAGAGACTAGCTTTGAGCAATTTTATAGAAGCCAGGTGATCCATGAATATAACTCATTAATTAAAAGCTTAACAGAGGACCCATTATCATGTGTTTTTAAAAAAATCACTCCAATTTGTCATCTTTGGGGGTGATAAACCCTTGCTGGATGTGCTTATTCTTAGTTCAATAATAATACAGCCCTGTTTGCCTATGTGGATATCTAAATCAACAATCCAGAAAACAGCACCAGGGTTAGAGGAATAGTTACTTCAGCTATTCTCTGCTACTTCCTGGGATTTTAGTTAAGGTATAAGACCACTTTTAAATGCCTTAATTTTCTACAGTCATTAATTTTATCCATAATATTCATATAATATTCAAATAATACCCCATTTGTTTTCTCATCAGCACTCCGTGATTTTATCAACTGGTCTGATTTAGCTTAAATGCATGAAAATGTGTTGTAGAGCACACACAGAAATAAAACCTACTCACTTTCTCATGTGATTTTTTTTCCAGGATTCTTTATAAGCAGAGATACTTGCTAAGAACAAGACAGAAAATACGACTCTTGAAGGAACCCATAATGTTAAAGACAACAGCTGCATTCACACCACTGCAATGTACAGTAGAAGCTGTCAAATGGTTTATTCTGAGGGAAATGATTGCTCTGTGTATCCAGAAAAAATGTAAGGAGAAATATTTTCAAATACATTTACAAGTACTCATCATTGCTCTACTGGTATGCACATCTGTGTGTGCCTACGTACTACTTTCCGTTTATGTAATGGGGATTTTCCAGAGGGAGGTATTCACTGCTGAAGCATTTTGATCCTGCAGCTGCAGGTACAGCTTTGGGTTTAGAAGCTGGAGAGAGCCCAGATGCTTCCAGCTTTTGTCAATTCCTGCTCCCTGAATTGCTTTGGATGCCTACTGCAGCTCCTACAGTGAACACATTGCCCTTCTTGCAGGTTAGCAAAGGAAAAGGACATAATCTTGACACTATTCTGCTGGGCTTGCTTTGGAAGATACAAAGAGTAGGAAAAATTCTGTCTTGCATATAGAAATAATAAGGCCTATAAGGCTTTTTATGGCCTTATACAGGAAAAGGGTTTATTGGAGTGCTTGAAATGCACAAAATAGCTGTGGGGGCAGACTGGACTCTGAAATGGGTGGCCTTTTCTTCTGGAGGTCTTTTCTTCTAGTGATCTATCTAGTTCCTTTCTAAACCACTGTAAACTTGTAGCTGCAGTAGCATTTTCATAGCTCAGGAAGGCATTTCCCTGTTCATCCTCTCCATCACTGGTGACTGTAGGACTATTATCAAATCTCCACCAATATTCTCTGTTCTCAGGCTGAATTGTGGTTGTCTGTTCAACTGTCTTTATTCCTGATACAGGAGATATTCCCTATGGCTAGGATCATATACGTAGCATTTCTTTGCTTGTTTTCCAGATCTCCTATACCTTTTTAAGATTGGGAAATCAGAGCTATGCACACCATTCAAGAATGGGCACTGTATGGTTTTATACCAGGGACACACAGAGCGCTATGATCACCTGAGTACGTGTGCTCTGCACATGGGGAATACCCTGTGCTGCTCATGGAGCAATCTGGCAGGTCCAGAAAGGTGTTTAACTCCCCCTTCTTCTCACAGTGCCCTTGTAAGTCAGGGTCACAGCAGATCCTGCTCCATGTTAAGCTCCACACTACAACCTAAACAAAAGAAGCATCCCTCATATGAAGAAAGAAGCATCGTGAGGGAAAACACTGTGTCTTTGGGAAAATTATTTGAAACCTGAGTTTGTGTGGTCAGATAATCTCTAAATTTTCTAAACGACCCACAAAACCACTCACTTCTAACTTCCCTGTGGGGAATAAGTACTAGAACAAAATGAATTAAGAAAGTGAACTTGACAAGTGTCATATTTTATGTCTTTATGTTTTCATCTGTGCATTTTTCTGTTGACCACAAACTATTCAATAGTAATTGCAATAAATCATACATCCTGACCTTAGATGTCTTTTCCTGCAAGTTAACCTCTTTCAAGAAACACTGCACTTTGGGCCTGCCTATTTATTTTATTTTGTTATTGTTGCTGGTTTTGGTCTGTTTGTTGTTTTTGTTTTCTGTTTGTTTGTTTGGTTTTTTTATCTGCAGTGCAATTTACAGTGCGGTTGTACACCTTTAACATCACATCTGTCCATGTTAGGAGCTTACCTTTCCCCCGAAGACACGAAGTAGAGGCCTGTGGTGAAAGCTTTTAGCTGTCTTTCCATACAAAAATCAAATACAGTTAACCACAGCAGAGAATCCAAGGCTGTGTAGATACTTAAACAATTTTCCATCATCCAAGGCTACTATGTCTTTCCTGCTATGGTTGCCCATGAAAGCTGGATCCAGCTTACATGTGTTACCATCATTCATGCAATGTAGATATATTTATTATATGTTTTATTGTCTCAAATTTTATGGCTAGCAGCAATTCAGACAAAATGATTCATTTTAACATCTGATCCTGTGATAAAATATTGGATCCTATTGAAGATTCTGTCCCTTGAGGCTGTAAGGTTTCCCAAGATTGCAAAAAGAGGTGCTGTCTCTTCTCCAGTTCCCTTGTGACTTCGGATGTACTCATCAGAATTCCCAACCCTTTGTTTTGCTCATTTTCCTATAGAGCAAAAAGCCCAAGGATGATAACAATGGCTATAAGTGGAATTTTGATGGTAGAAAAGCTTTTGCCGTTTTAGCAGTCCAGCAGGGCTTGCCTCTTCTCTTATCAAAACTGTAAATAGAAGCAAAATAATGTCAGGGTTAGTAATACATAGCTTTATTAAACTCAGCTTGAAATGACATGGTTTCCTATTAATGTTATATAAACACCCAAGTTAATGAAATACCAGCTAGCAGTGCAAAGTGAAGCACTTGGTAGTTTGGAGAGGTTTCAGGGAATTTCTAACATGGACCCTAGATGTGGAAGCTGAAAAGCAGATTTTGAATTCTTTTCAGCTGCCTAAACTCTGCCTAAACTGGATGCCCAAACACCACTGAATGCTGATTTTTTTACTCCAAGGCTCCCCAGCGAACCTTGCAAAATGCAAAATATCTTGGCATCTGTCTCAGGACCGAGTAATTAGTAATTATGTATAGAGAAATACCTAATGGTATCTCTCTGCTGAGTACTCCCAGGGGGTATCCTTACTGCCAATCCATGTGTTATGTGAGATGGGAGAAGGCAGGAGTGCATTTTACCTTTCTTCTTTAAACTGTTACTGCACAGAGGGGTGGGGGTGAGGACGAACTAAGAATCTGTGCAACAGTGTGTGAGGAAACCATACGGACCAGAAATGAGGTTTTCTCTATTTCCTGCACTCTACATGAGTCATCTTGATGACAGCTCATTTCCCTCTTTCCTCCTTTATTTTCTCATCCCATCTCTGCTCCTGCCTGCTGCACTACAACTCTCCTTCTCACATAATTCTTTATTACTGCTCTTTCCTTATCAGCTCTCATCATCAGGTCACTGCTTCTACCCTGCCTTCAGATCCCAAGCATTTGAACAGCTTGATCTTAGCATGCACACAGCTTTCATATCCAGACCTATGAGAGTGGTTCCTTTTTGCTGCAGTTGCATAGAGCACCTTGAGAGGGTGAAGAGTCAGTGGGGAAACTACAGAGTAAGTTCCAATAAAACTGTGTTGTCCATGGGAAATGGAATTTGTCAGGGGTTTGTAACACAGTGTGCTAGTGATTTTCTAAGGGACTTCAAAAAGTACATCCTACCTCTTACCTTTCTATTAAATTTAAGTCCCTCCTTCCTAGTAAGCAAGCAGAAGAATTTCCCAATACAAATACATTAAAAAATTCTTTAACATTGAGAGAACATGTATTTTCCCTTGACCTTATCCTGGACAGCAGCCACAGCTGGGGTTTTAAAGCTTGCATGAGAAAAATTAAAAAGGGATCAAATTCCCTATTGACTTGAAAGTGCACAGTAGCTGCATCTGCTTAAGCTATTGGCAAGACCAACCTCTCATATCTTCCTCAAAAACATTTCAAAATGATAACACTTTTTAATGTAATTCTCAGTATGGTTAGTGAAAATGGCTACTTGAATCATGTTGATTTAAGTAGTGTATGTCACATAGCACTGGCTGTTACAAGTTTTTCTGTAATGGCATGTAGCAACCTATCTGAAGCACTCTAGCACAAAATGTGTTCTAGACTCTCACTGTTGCTCACTTCTGAGTTTCAATCCATTGAATCATCTCACATGGTATCAGGATGCATTTTTGCAGCCTTCATCACTTTGTCTGCTGCTTTAACAGCATATGTGCCCCAGTACAGTTCATCTGTATGGAATTCAGGAATAGGTGGTAGGACAAGATGACCCATCAGAGATTTGTGCTGAGAATGTGCAATGAATTTCTGTACAAAACTGTAAATACACAATAATAATTCACCCTAAAATGCTGAGGTTTTAAAAGAGTAGTTAAAAGGACATCTTCAAATCCCATGTGTATTTTTTAATCAGTAACACTTAAAAAAAAAATCAGCAAAGAACAGCTGATTTCGAGGGAGGGTCAAGGTAAACAGGGAGTATACTGCCGTTCACTCCGGCAGTGTGAAGGTCTTTGGTGAATAGGTTTTGTTCTTTGCATGCCTCACTCAGCTGCTTTCCTGGTCTGGCGTAAGTTAGCAGAAGTGGAGCTGCGTGTTTTGCTTCCTTTCCAAACATCTGCCCTCGAGGATGTTTTTGTTTGTGCCTGCCCCAGAAACGTGGGAGCACAGGGCTTCCAGCTCTCTCCCCTCCAGAATCCAAGCTGTTGTGGAACAGCCATCTCCTCCCTGCCTTCCCCTCCTGCTCTCAGCATTGGGAGACCTGATAGCCTCAGTGGTGGCCCTGGCTGGGAGCATCCCAGGACTGTGTTTTCCTGCCCCCTCTGGGCAGCCCCTGCCAGGCAGCAGGATCTCACTTTGACTCAGACAGGAGAAGGCTGTATGGCAGGGCCTGTCCCTGCATGGGATAAAGGTGCTGACCCTGGCACATGTCAGTACAGTTAGAGGTGTGCTGGTACTTGTGTGAGCTGCTCCTGGCTCCCTGCGAGGCCTTGCACCAGCATGGCCTGTGAAGCAAGGTGTCCCAAGCCTGCAGGGAGGTCACAGAACAAGTTCATCCCTCGGGGGCACTGGCACAGCCTGGCCCACTGTGCCAGCCCTGTGCTGCTACCAGGGAGTCAACAGACATTTTGAAATATCTGCTCTGAGTCCCAAACATGGCAATACATCTTAGATAACGCAATTCAACAGCACTCAGCAAGCTGTCTCCTTGTCTGGCCAAGTCTTCCCCTAAACAAGCTGGCTTTATTAAAATATTTCAGTGAACTTCTGCTATGGAGTTGGGCTTCAATGGTGTCAGCTTTGTTTAAATGTAAGAATGCTATAAAGAGAATGTTGAAGAGCAAAGCGATGCTGGGCCAAGGGGTTTGAGGTTTGTACCAGAGACACTGATGGAGAGGGAAACACAGTGGTGCTGCTCTCTGTCTGTCTTCTCACAACTGCCTATACTTTGCTGTGTTTCCTTTCTGTTTGTTTTTCTGCTTCCCCTCTAAACTTTTTGCATCATCCTGGCTGCTTTCCTGAGTGGAGACTCAGCGCCTTGTTTGCTTGCTGGAGTCCTCCCACTGCCCTCGTGCACAGGCATTAAAGCGTGTTGCCATGGGAAGGGGCTGTTTGTTACCTATTGCACCAGGCTCGGAAGCTGGGGAGAACAGGTCCTGGTTAAGTCAACACACTGCTTGAAAAGTGCGTGAACTTTTGTGATATACACACAGGGAAAAAAGAAAAAAGAAGGCATATTTTGGCTGCTTTGAAAGCACTTGAACTGGGCAGTGCCCATACCACAGCTCTGACTAAGCCTTTTGGCATGGCCAGGATCCCCAGGGCTGGCTTCTCCGTGAAGGTAAAGCACAGCACTCCTGAAGCAAAAGTACCTTAGAGCTACTGGAGAGGGTGATTCCAAATGGCAAAGGGCAAGCACCTGAGCAGAGCTTTTGTTCACCCTCTGGTTTTCGGGGTTGAGGAAAGCCCAGCTGAAGCCTGGCAATGCTCCCTGCCTCAGTCACTGCAGCTGAGTGGGGAGCATGGGAGGAGAGAGATGTTGGGTGCAAAGGCTCCGATCATGCTGAAATTTTACCATGGAAATTGACTTTGTGCAATTAATAAGAACAGGAAATACTTCTTGTTTTCTCTCAGGAGGGGAACATTAAGTAATGGCTTTATCTTAATTTGTCAGGCTTTGCCCTAGGGACCAAAATTAAATGGCTGGAAGCCAGTGGAGACTTGAGAACTGAAGCATTAACACTCTGATAAATAAAAAAGATTTCATTCTAATTAGTTTTCCAGCTGAAAAATAATGAAGCTCTACATGCCAAAAAGCTGCAATGGAGTAATGGAAAGGACTGTGCTTATACAATGGAGCCTGATTGCAATCTCAGGGCTCCATTTGTGTTCATTTGTAGCATGAAACAAAGGAAGGTGTTTGGATTCTCTCTCTTTATATAAAGCCTCTGCTCCAGCACTCTGGGCTGGTCTTCAACCAGGCTTCCCACAGTCCTACTGCCAAATCTACAAAATTTTCCTGGCTGACATTCAGGAAAGTACTGCTCGGGCTCTAGGATGGAAAGTTAAAAGACTTTGCCTGGTTACTCTGAAACATATACAAACAGTACTTGACGTATGGCATTGATTCATCCTGCACAGGCTGTCCCTGCTATATCCCAGGGGGATACAGCATTGTAAAGTTCCCTGAAAGCATCTCACTCGCTAGTGTTAGAATCTAGTGAGAGGAGTCATCTTAAACACTTGTAGGGACGCTTTCCCCTGGAGGATTAGCAGCGTGTAGCTGGACTGTAGCACTCACAGGATCCAGGGTGGGTTTAGCCTGGGATAAACAGCCCAGATGCATTTATAAAAAACAGTGCTATGGTCAAAAATGCCATTAGTCACTGTGACTAAGAGGCTGTCCTGACTGTTGGAGGAGTGATAGACACTTCAGTGCTCAGAGCTCCTATTTCCTGTTCCAGAGGGCTAGCAGAGCTTGAGTCACAAGCTCATATTACTGTATTGCTATCCAATTAGTGATAGATTAAAAAAAATCTCTGTTCGGGGAAGCAAATAGAAAAGGAATAGGAAACATCTCACTACCATGAACAGTCTAACAGATATGCACCTTGTTTATAAAATCACATTGTGTCTGTGAAGAGAACAATCAGCTGGGCATACATGTCCCTGCCTCTGCCCAGAAATCACCTCTTAGGAAGCAGGACTTGGAGGCTGTTTCTGTGGCTGCCCTGCTGTGCTAGTGTCCAGTGGGGAGGTGCACAGCAGGAGCAGGGATAGCATGCCTACAGCTGCTTGCTTCTGGAGGATTTGTCCTGGAAGGGTGACGTGGACTCTTCCAGCCTGCACGATGCAGCCACCTCCACAGAGGGAACGATGCACACTGTGCTCTTTGCAGAACTCCTCTCAGCCAGAACGGGCTTGGTTCCTGCCATATGCCTCAGCTTTTCTATTTGCTTCTCCATAAATGGCCTGGATATATAAGGGCAAGAATTTACCCTTTGCTCATCATTGCTTCAATCTACCTTCTGCCCACAAAGAGCAGGACTGCTACGTTTTTCCGCACTCAAAGAGCACTTGTGTAGTCTGCAGTCAAAATGACACTGAGGAGAAGAGGCCAGTGCAGAACCAGACATTGTTCTTAACTAGGACCCCATGAGAAAGCACAAGTATTGTCCATACTTGGAGTTAGAAAAATGTGAGTTATGCAGCGAAAAGCATCAGACTGGCTTAAAACTGAAGCAATTCTGGTTTTTTTTACATCTAGCATTTTCAGGCTTTAGGTCAAGTTGTCTGACCTCTCTGGTCATAAACCTTCCCTGAAAAGTGAATTCAGTGTCTTATGGACAAACTGTGTAGTTTTGGAAGCTAGGACTCCCCAGATATAAAAAAAATGTAACAAAAGAAGCCAGCATTGAAGCGCTGATGTCAGGAACAATCACCCATTTTCAGTTGGTTAGGAGTCAGCTTGGATTGACTTTCCCAGTGGCAAGTTTTGATGGAGAACAAATATGACTTGTATACTGCCAGTCCTGCAGCGAGGGAATAGGATCGTTTCTATATGAAGCTGCTGTGTACAGAAATCAAGTGGGAAGAGATAATTGCCACTTACTACAACAAGCAAAAGTCAGTCAATAATGAAATGTAGGGCATTAGAAAAAAATATTTATCATAGAATCATAGATTTGTGTTGGAAGGGACCTTAAGCACGATCTAATTCCAACTCACCAGCCATGGGCAGGGA
Source organism: Corvus cornix cornix (assembly GCF_000738735.6). Classification (NCBI taxonomy): domain Eukaryota; kingdom Metazoa; phylum Chordata; class Aves; order Passeriformes; family Corvidae; genus Corvus; species Corvus cornix. The sequence continues at coordinate 24,336,318 of NC_047057.1, forward strand.
TGCCATTCACTAGGCAAGGTTGCTCAAAGTCCCACCCAGCCTAGCCTTGAACTCTTCCAGGGATGGGACGTCCACGAGTTCTCTTGGAAACCTGTTCCAGTGCCTAAACACCCTCATGGTAAAAAATTTCTTCCTAATATGGAATCTAAACCTTCCCTCTTTCAGTTTAAAGCCACTTCCCCTCTCTGATCACTACATGCCCTTGTAAACAGTCCCTCTCCAGCTCTCCTGAAGGCCCACTTTAAGTGCGGGAAAGTGCTTTAAGGTCTCTCTGGAGCCTTCTCTTCCTCAGGCTAAACAGCCCCAACTCTCTTGCCCTGCTTTCATAGGAGAGGTGTTCCAGCCCTCTGATCATCTTTGTGGCCTCCTCTAGACTCACTCTGACAGGTCCACATCCTTTTTAAGTTGGGGGCCCCAGAGCTGGATGCAGCACTCCAGGTGGGGTATCACCAGAGTGGAGCAGTGGGGAAGAATCCCAGTATCCTTGACCTACTGGTTTTGATTCAGACCAGGATATGATTGGCATTCTGAACTGCTGCACATTGCTAGGTCATGTTGAGCTTCTTGTCCATCAATACCCCAAAGTATTTATTTTCAGGACTGCTCTCAATTCCTTCTCTGCTCACCCTGTACTTGTGTTTGGGATTGCATCAACCCAGGTGCAGCATCTTACACTTGGCCTTGTTGATCTTCATGAGCTTCACATGGGACCACCTCTCAAGCTTATCCAGGTCTCCCTGCATGGCATCCCTTCCCTCCAGCATGTTGATGGCACCACACAGCTTGGTGTCATCAACAAATTTACTGAACATGCACTCAATCCCACTGTCCATGTCACCAACTAGGTGTTAAACCAATCACCAATCCAAGAGAACATGAGCAAGAAGCAAATAAACAACTGTGTTCATAAAGTCATAAAAGGATGAGACATTAGTTTATAGTTTTACTTGGTTGCATTTAAGTTGGACATTTTATTTATTTCTTGTGCAATTTTGTTTATGAGTGATGGCTGGTACCCAAAGTTTTGAATAAGCACCTTTCTGTTTAAAATTAGAAAATATGGAAATAAAAGACTGAACAGATTTTTAGGGAATAATGAGTGTTTAAGGACAAAAGAAAGCCTCGGACTACCCACCTGTCCTCTTTAACACAGGCTGAAGTGCTTTGTCTCATTGTTTTGCATTGAGTTGCATTGTTTTGCAACTCATCCAAGAGCTTGTCCTTGGTTGAAGCATATACTGAAAGGAATACAACCTTGTTACAGATACGAACACACAGATAATCCATTACTTGATGTGATGACTTCTTTAAATAATTATGTGTGTTGATTTTAAAATATTTTTTTAAAAAGCTACATTTTTCTTTTGACTTGTCTGACCTTCTTCTGTTGGCTCTTGTTGTGTTTGGCCTCTTAGTACCAGGAATGTCTTTCAGTAAGATGTTTATGCCCATGTGTGGCAAAAACATGCTGCTTTTTCAAGGCTAGTGTTTTTCTCAGGGGAAAAAAAGTAGAAAATAAGTAATTTTGTACTGTATTGAACTAACCTGTTGTGAGGAGGTTTCTCTGTCATGTATATGAATAATCATCTTCCTGCCACTTTCAGCTCTAGAAAATCTAAGCCCTAAACCAACACAGAAGATGTGTATGGTTATTATTTGGTCAGTGTCTATATCATTCAGAACCTCTGTCTTCAAGGATTGAAAACAGATTTAATGCCTTCTGCAAGATACAGAGATCAGTTGACCCAACTGCCTGGTTATCAGATATAGAATCACCGAATACGCTGAGTGGCAGTGGACCCCAAGAATCATCAAAGTCGAACTCCTGGCCCTGCACAGAACAACCCCATGAGTTCCACCATGTGCCTGAGAGCATTGTCCAAACAGTTCTTGAACTCTGGCAGGCTGGTTCTGTGACCACTTCCCTGGGGAGCCTGTTCCAGTGCCCAAACACCCTCTGGCTGAAGAACCTTTTCTGGATATCCAACTTAAACCTCACCTGACACAACTTCAGGCCTTTTCCTTGGGTCCTGTCACTGGTCATGAGAGTGAAGAGATTGGTACCTGCCCCTCTGCTTCCCATTGTGAAGATGTTAAAGATCGTAATGAGGCCTTCTCTCAGCCTCCTCTTCTCTAGGCTGAACAAACAAAAAAAATTGTTGTGTTTAACTTAGGTTTTTTTATACTGTTTCTGTGATTCAACCAAGGTTCTCAAATCGAATGTTGCATGGAGCCTCATCATTTTTATGTAGGTGTGTAACAATCCAGTGCCAAGTACTCCTGCAGATCTAAAAACAAGTTAAAAGTCAACTAAAATGAGTGGAATGATTTTTGAATAGTATTTCTTTGTACAAGCAGTTGCAATGAGGCTGTCATGTAACCTTAAATAGAAACAGTCCATGCCACAGCACAGAGAAGCATCATGAAGCTTTGAGCCAGATCTGCTATTTAGTGCTGTAAGTTGCAGCAGTAGAAGTGAAAATTTTATGGATGGCTTAAGTCTAAGTATGATAAAAGAAAGGCTAAGAAAATGGCGTTTTGATTATAGGCTGTTGCCATTTCACTTACAAAAATGGTATCTGACTCAAGAGGAGCGTAATACCCCTCTGGACATTAGAGATGCAATGAGGAGCAATTATCTGCTAAATAATTGTGATAATATGGTAAGATATGTGAGTCAAATGGTTAGTTTTGATTTGTGATTGTCATCTTTGTGACTAAAGCAGTGATTTCCGTGGATAAACAATATGTTTCAACAGCACCCTCACCTCCCAGCTTCAAGTTCTTGGATTAGGTCGGAAAGGTTTGTAGGAAATGGTGTAAAAAGTTCCCAAACAGAGTAAGTGAGAGCAGTGGCAGTGGTGGGCTTTGCTGCAACATCCCTGTTCTGGCTGTGCCCAGCAGGTCTGTGGCTGGGCTACCCTGACGGTTTTTGTTCAAAACACCATGTGTCATTTATGTATTCAGAGAAGGTTCTGGAGCCTTATTGCTGTGTGAGGCTCATTATTAAACCACCTCCAAGACCTGCGCCAAGGCACTGTAGTTTAAAATTGTGTTTCTGGAGTGAAGCATCCTTCCATCTGCTACTTCGAGAATCAAAAGGGATATTTTTCTGGTTCAGCCAAGCACTGCCTTCTCAATAAATTGATCGCAGCTACATAGGCTTTTGCTCTTCCAGCAGAATATTACAGATTCCAGGTCCCACAGCACACATACATGAATGGCAAGTTTTTAGAATGGGGCCCGAAGTCTATGCCATTTACTGTTTTCACATAGGATGCTAAAATCTCGAGACAATAAGCACCATAAAAATAATTACAGAACTCATTTACAAAAGGAAAAAAATTTGAACAGACAAAAAACAGGAAGTTCTTGAAAATGCTTGTATTTGTAACTACTACTCAAATTTAACAATAGACTGTGAGAATGTGCCCAGTATAATAGCTGTTAGGAGTATCAGATACAGAAAAGAAAATCCACTGCTGAACAGAAGGTCTATCTTAACAGTTTTCAGCATGTCAGAGAATTCATTCCAGTGTTCAATTTTGCTCACAATTTGGTCACCATTGCTTGACATCTGCAAGGATTACCTCCTATCTTCCAATCTAAAAACAGTGAACATAGTTTTCTCGTTACTGACACCTATGTCTTAAAGGAATATTCCCATTCAAAGTCATATGAGGACCCAATGTAACTGAAAGGTTAAACAAGTCTGGTGTGTTTGTGGCTGTAACCAAAATGTGTTTACTGGCTCACCAGACCTTACACTTGTGGTCTTGCTGTCATCATTTGTAATCTGCTTGTGCTCTGTGTGATTGAGCTGTGAATGCTTTTGGCATGATACTTTCATTTTTCATGTTTTCACGGCACTTCACAAAATCTTTGGTTTCTTAACGTTTAATTACCAGAGAAAGAAGAAAAAGAAATATTGCATAAAGTGGCAAAATGAAGTATTGCTTAAAATTTATGTAAGTTGGTATTTTTAAATGTGAGTTTTCTAATTTTGTGCCTGTGTTCCTGAACTCACAGGTTCTGTGTCTCATTCTGCTGTTGCATCCTGCTTTACCATGGGCACTTGGGCCTGGACTCATTCTTCCTCTGCTAGCCAGTAAGCAGAAGTGACAAGGTTATGAGAACCTCTTCCCTGAGGTCCTTGTACAATGGGGAGAGGTGGAGAGTGTGCTTGTGTTCTCATGCCTGTCCAAAAAGTCTCGGAGCAAGAAAATGAGGAAATGACTTCCAATTTCCTCTACCACAGTGATACAGTTTGTGAGATTTATGTTGTCCAGTTTCTGCTGCAATATATAAATATAGTCATAGTGAGGTCAGAAACTGTGATTGTAATATTTGGAACTTTGACATTGTTGCATAAACTAGAAATTTAAAAAATGTTCAAGAAAAGAATGTTTTAGTGCAAAGCTGCTTGGTATATTTCTTTGAAAAAGTACTTCGTATTATTGACTAAGTAGAAAAATTTATTTACAAAATTTAAAATCTTAAAAATATGTGAACAAAATATACAATTTTGAAATAGGAAATTATGCTGATTTTTTGGAAAATGATTTGATGCAAAAGCATCTTTTTTTTTTTTTGGAAACTTCAGCCTTTAGAAACTAAATTTTCTGTTGGAAAAATAGTTTCCTTTGAGACTTTCAGCTTCTCACATCTAGAAGCCTATGGTTTATATTATAGAGGGAAGAAATCAGTTAGAAAACCATGTCAGAGCCACTCTGATATATTCCTGTTACTGAATTTCAGTCTATGGGAAAGGGAATCTTTTTGGAAAGGATATAAAGTAATCCAAACCCATGACCATCGTATCATCACTTCAGTGTCTGTGTGTTATTCTGTTTTGCAGGTCAAACTAATCTGTGTAGCTCAGGCTGTACATCACCAGAGGCTCTCTGTCTTCAATCTGTTGACAGGCTGAGATCAAACCCTTCTCCAGAAAGTGAACAGATTGCCCCTGTGAGCCTATAACCTTCTGCCAGATTAATTTATTTTGTGTGGTTTATTTGAAAGCAATGGATGAGTTTCCTGAGGCCACAGCCATATTCCAAACACAGGAGGCAGAAATGGGATTTATGGCACTTTTAAGTAGCACCACAGGCCTGAGAGAAATTGTAGGGTTTTGCAGGTATTTGGGAAAATGCACCTGATGAGGATGGGGTTAGTGTCTTAGACCAGGCTCAGTGTGTCTGAGAACATCTGGTCTGGCTGAGACATCACAAGAGGCATTGCCACTGCCTAGCACTGCACGGGTAGCATGAGTAGCCTGGTTCCCCAGCTGTCCTGATGTTGGGGAAAGAGGACCATCCAGAAGGAAAATCAGAACAAAGAGTCGAATGTGTTGAGGAATATGACACTGTTATTGTTTTTTTTGTTTTGTTTTGTTTTCCCTTTGTGGAATTAAAATGGTGAGGTAAAGCTCAAGGACTACACTCCTTTGATAATACCCACATTTCTCCAGCGTAAAATATTTCATTGAAAAAATCTTAATCAGCTCTAGTGAAAATTTGCAGGCCAGGGTAAATAAACCATGGAAAAAATTTCTGGAGCGGGCTTCTCATAATTTTCTGCCCTTAAATCAAGAAAACACTTCTTACTAAAAGATATATGATGCTTTATCTGCGATTAATGGGATTCAGTGCAAGAATTACTGGGTAAAATTTGATAGCCTATGCTATGCAGGTCAGACTAAATGTTCACAATGGCCCTTGACCTTTGCAGCTATTAATCTTTCATGAGAGCAAAGCCATAAAAGACAGATTAATGCAATAAAAGGGAACTGGTGTCTCTGGAGGACTGCTTAGAAGGTTCTCTTGAATTAGCTAATGCGAGAAAAAGACATTTTCTGATAGAAAAGCCTCCAAACCCCTGAAGTTACACAGATTATCTTTCATTTTGACATGGGAGGAAATTGCATTTTGGTTTAAAATAATGTTTACTAATATCTTCGTGTTTCTGTTCATCTGGAATGTGATCAGAAAGTGGAGGAGATTTAATGAAAAATAGGAAAATGAAAATGTTGCAGGGTTTGCCCTTTTGTAGCTTTAAAAAATATTTATCTCTCAAAAACCCAAGTCCGTTTGGTGATAAAGTAGAAACATTATCTCTCCTCTGGTGTGACCAGGATTTATAGATCCGCTTAGGGCACAGGCTGTCTCTTTTGTCCTCTCCATCTCCACCCAGTGTCCTTGAGGTGGGGTTTGGGTGGGAGGTGCACCCAGCTTAATTCAGCTGCCTCTGTTATTACTTGTCCCTTTTGGTTGTATTTCTCTGACATGAATTAGGCTATTATTTTAATATATATGTTGCAATCTAGAGGACAATCTAGTAGAAGATGTAGTATACTATGGCACCTGGCAAGAAACAATGCATCTCTCCACAAGAAATATACATCAACACCTGGCTCTTGAGATTAATTTTCATCATCTCAGGGAATTTTTATAATTCTATTGAAATTCCTTCTGGGGTGATCATTAAAAATTCTGGATGTAGTGGTACCTTGTAAGTGAGTGCTATATCCCAAGCTGGTGCAAGTGGCAGCAATGAAGCTGCAACAGCTGGTTCTCATGGAGGACATGATCTGACTAACACACAATTTACCAAATAACCATGGTCAGAGACAAGTGCAGGGAATGCACATCACCAGCTGAGCTCACTTGCTGACTTTCAGCTGAGATAGAGCTGAAAGAAGTTTTGTTTATGACTGTCCCTCCACTGAAGAGGGACAGAAGAGACAGCTCAGGATTTAGTCCAGCCAGCAGCTTGGACCCTCAATGATCCCAAGGCTGGCTCTGCTGGCTGCTGGCTTATAACCCATACAGCAGTTAGGAGAACAAATCCATTCTTCTCCATTTCTTCTTGTGGTCCCCAACCACAGAATTTCCACCATCACTCTTATATATATTATTTTCTAACACCTGTGTATATTTTTCAGTTGTTACTTAAATGGGACTTCTCCAGCGAACTGTGCTTATGGCATTTTGCTGACTCACAGGTAGAGCTTCTCCCACAGGGATGTTTAAATTAGCTGAAATGAGAAGACCGTGTTAGGTGAACAGCTCTTCTTTTCTGCCTGATTTCAGTTCAGTTCTGGCTACAAGTGCACTTGGTACACGCTCAGCTTCTCACTCGTGTTCCTGCTCTGTGGGTCGCTGACTCACCCTTGCTGGCTGAGTCAAGGTGTAGGAACAGTTACTGAAGGCTGCCAGATGGACTAATAGGAAAAATACGTAGGCCAGAGTTTTACAACAAATACCGAAGCAGTTGAGCCTGTTTTATTTCTTGTCCTAGAATAAAAGTTTTCATTGTTGTCTAAGCTCTTGCACTTTCCTTTCTTGTGCTTCTTTGCCAAGGTTTGAATCTCTCTTGTTCTTAAACAGAACAAAAAGCACATGGTGAGACTGGGGGAAAGATTTCCTCCACCAAAAATCAAATAGTAACTTGAAGATGAAGGGAAAGAATAAAAACTATTGCTGGGATTCCCACATTGCAGTGTCCTTCCTTTGCAGAATATTTACTTCCACTCTCTATGTTGCCTTTTTTTGATCAGCACCTAATTTTGCTCTTCTCCATACAATATGTGGGCGATTCTATGCCTCAGACTGCCTGTCTATGGCTTTATTCACATTTAGAGGTTATTGAAATAAAGCACATAAAGAACAATGTTCTTCAAAGAGTGGCAAAGGGCTGTCAGTGTCATTTTTCAGCTGGGCAAGATTTCTGTGAAGTGCTTCTGACAAGGCTCATTCCTCAGAATACTGTTCATAATAGGGTGAAGGCTCTGGCTTTTCATGTATAATCCATCTCCAGTGATTTGTCATTCTCTGCAAAGAGAACACTAGATTTCAGACAGGCCTGTATGAATCTTACCTTGGTTAGCATCAGCAAATAAGCCCATGTCTTTTTCAATTAAAGACTGAAATTTTCATTCCTTACACTGAAGAGCTGGTAAATTAATAATTTTTCCAGGCTCACATCCTCTGTTATTTGGCAGCAGTTACACACACATGTACCAGTGGCTTACACAAATGAAAAAAAAATTGAAACATGATTCCCATTAATCAGGAACTCCAGGTTATTTCCCTGATATCGGCCCATGGTTTACAGTGGGCAGAGGCTGAGCACTCACCACTGAATTTATAAACTGTACATAAGTCTCCAAAACAGGCACGATATTGTTAAAACTGAACACATGTAATTGAAAGATGTTCTTTGTAGAGCACAAATTCCATGTAGATTGTCTTCTCATATATTTATGGAGTGTTTTGCAGCATTACATGCAGCATTTGGGCCAATAAATTTTATTGCTCCAGAATTTATGTGTTTAGAGACCTGTCTAGGTCATTGCCTTTGGAAAGTCAGGTACCTCCTAATGGTAATCTGGTTTGGTTGCAAAGAATGCATGAAAAATCCTGTTATCCTGAAGTCAGTGAGGAACAAGAGGGGTCAGTTTTCTCTAACGTGTGCAACTGTTCTAAAAGAAGCCTCTTCTGGCCTTTGCTGCTATGTCACACCCTAATCACTTGCTCACCTCTCTCATCCTGGCTAATTCTGCTGTACAGACATGGTTTTTGAACACACATGGCTCCAGTAATCAACGCCAATGCTTCCCCTGCAGAAACCTGTAATCCAGCTTCTTCCCCCAGCAGTAGTTTGCCCTTGTTCAGAGCTTGTTTTTGTTCTTAAAAGTGCTTGTCAGAGTGAAAAGCAGAAATATGCTCAGGATCTGATCTTCTTTCTGCTCTTCTCCCTCTGCCACTATAATCTGGATTTTAAAATTATATTATGGATTAAATCTGGAAAAACCCAATATCATGTAGAAAAATATACTCGGTGGGAGTCAGCCCAATTGAAAATAGCAATAAACCCAGCAGTATGTAACTTATTTTATTCCATTGGTAATTGGCCTTGCTTTTCTCATAAAAGAGTCTTTGCATTTAATTTTTTAAAGAACACATTAAGGACATACAGCTTTTCTCTCTTGTTAGAGCCTTCAACTAAGGTGTGACAACTCTCCATTTTGTTACCTTTCTTTTCATTTCCATTGCAATTTCACAACTTCAGGATACAGAACAATTGAGAAAGCTAATGTCCCTGTTTCCATTTCATTTGCTTAAGCCAGGAATATGATATGCCACACTGTATTTTTCCCTTTCTGTCCCTATCTCATTTTCTAAGCATCCCAAAAGAATCATCTTGTCTCAACATACTGTTCAAAGGCAAGGGTGAAACAAAAGCACCAAGAGAAAGAAACTTCAAGGCTTTATGCTGGCTTTATCCTTTTCCTAAGTGAGACCAGAGTGTAGGGAGAGCTGGTAACTTCGTGGGAGATATTCACAGAATGCTAAGACAGCACTTTTCTCATCAACTTTGGCTGTTACACGCACAATAGCAGTACTGTTGCTGCCTCTCCCTGCACCTTGCCCTCTCTCTGTCTTGGAGGCAGTTCTCAAAGTCTCTATGCCACCCCTGCACAAAGCTTGAAGAACATAACAGCTTGTCACCTTTACAACCTCTCTTGGCTTGGACAAAACCGTGTGCCATCAAGCAATCAGTCAATCAGTTCCGTGCTAGCTGTGCATTTTATACTGTTACCACTACTGCATGTTACTCAAAGCTCTCCTCTCTGATTATTGGGTTTTATTAAGGTTTTTGGGGACTTGCTGTGTCACACACACAGAGGAGAAATTTACAGTTGTTCTGCAGACAGCAGACTATTCTAGCTTAATTTTTGTTTGGCACAATTTCAGTGTGAGATTTTTTGTTTGGGTTTTTTTGTTGTTTTCTTTGCTTTTTTTTTTTTTTTTTTGCTTGTGTGTGTCCCCATTTGTTTGTTTTTTCTTTTTCCTTTGTATTTGCTGCAGTAACCTTCTTAAGCTTGCTTGAAAGAAACCATTAAGCTGCTTGTATTAATCTTTAGGCTGCTTCTTTTTGATTATTGTGTACAGAGATCACTCCTCAGCTGCCCTTGATCCACAGTGCTCTCCTGCTCTTCTCATTTAGATATTGGTTGCATACATTGCCTCCTGTTTGCTTCTTCTTGGTGGAAGCTGGGAGCTTCTCAGCCACAGAAACTCAGAAGTGTTATTCAGGTGCCAAGTTCAGCATAGAGCTTGAAGCCCTCCAGCCTTGTGCACTCTCTGGATTTACAGTGCAACACTTTAGAGGCTTCTGATATATGAAACAAATAGTAGCCAAAAAAGTTCTGAACCCTATACTTTACTCCTCACTGTAAATAACATAGAAATATGTCACCATTCACATAAAGCTGCAAGACTGGACACAACTGCCTCTGTTGCTGGCATTTTGGGCTTTATCTCTCCACACTCCTAGGTCTTTTCTAAGCTCAAGTCAGATTCCTCTATGCATCTGTCATCCTGCCTCTGCAAACACACTGAGTCTGGGGCACAGCCCTGCTCCTTTAAAGACTCTCAGCCTGGTCATGCTCCATCCTGCTCTGTCACCCAGCTCTCTAAACAGCCTGTCCCCACACATCTGTCCAGATATTTAATTAGGGAGGAGGGGATGAAGTGGAAAAAAATTTGAAATTTCCAAAGAGAAATGGAAAAATTAGGTCAAGCAATTGAGATCAAGAGAGAAAGATGAACAAAATAATGGAAACCAGAAAAAGATGTCAACTATTTCTTTCCAGGTCAGTGCCTCAGCAGTAAACCCACGGTTTATTTCCCATGCCATAGGTCTCTATATACAACAAAGAAGATGAAATTTGAAATTAATTTAACAGACATAATTTTATTTCAGCCAGTGAATCACTTTTATCTGCCTACTTATTTTTATGGCTGCCTTCATCACTGTATATGTAAACCACTCAGATAAACATGGTTGTCATCACAACACTTCTCCAAGGCAGAGAATGATTATGAGCTTATCATGTCTGGAAAACTGAGGTACAGAAAAATTAGCTACTTGCACAAGGTTAGGGAAGGATTTTCAAATAGACTCCACCCCAGTTCACTGACTTTCCTCCTCCATTTTTACAGGGTTTATAAATATATAATCTTTTGTCCTTTTGAGAATCTTATAACTGTTAAATGACTGATTTATAGCATTTCATTCATTTATTAAAAAAATTAGAACACTTAGTACTGCTGATAGATACATTGAATTGGGATTCTTGGCATATGAGTCACAAATTACATGTATTATTCAGAGGCTTCCTAGACAGGAATATGAGCGCAGTTTATAACCCTGCTCTCCCAAGGGATATACGCTAATTTGTTCTGATGGAACCACCAGGAAAAAAATAGGTATTTATATCTAAACTGAGGCTGGCAAGACAGGTGGGTTTGGTATCTTAACTTCCCCTACATTTTGTGACTGCATAGGCCAAATATGTTTCTGTGCCTTTTTGCATATTTCTTTATATTCCACTACATATGCAATTGTCATTGTTACAAAAACCACGAAAGATTGAAATAACTGTGAAAGATTGAAATCGTAGTAAAAAGATGGAATTATCTACTTTTTAACCCCATTCCCATTACTCTAAAGATCAAAGCATTAAAAAAATATAAAGTAGCTTTAATATTAAGTTTCTGGGTTCTCTAGAAAAGTGTCTCAAGACAAATCTACCAAATGTATGGAGCTGTGCAAATAATATTTTTCTAAAGGCTGAATTAAAAAATTTAATCATAAGCCCCCACTATTTTTAATAGGCTCATGCTTTAAATGGTAATAAAAATAAAATTAATTTAAAATATTTAAATAAAAGTAAACACTTTGTTGGATTAGAAAAATGAATAATTTATGGCATTTTAAATAAAACCAAATAAAATTCAATAAAAATAGGATACTGTTTTCCAGTTCAGCACTGGTAGCCTTGCTCTCCAAAGATTACAGCATTCAATTACAGTGCAGTAGAGAACATAAAAGTACCTGCTCTAACCATCTTTGAGTATCAATTGCAGCTCTTCCAGTCTGGTACAAGTTGAAGCTATTCTGCTGTTTAGATTAATGTAAGGCCTAAAAAAAGTGTGCATTCTTCCCTGTTAATGATTCAGTGTTTGAGTACAGTACATTTTTTTCTCTTTTTCTCATTGGGGCCTCCTCACCAAAATGATTTCTAATCAGGAAACTAGAGATTTAATATATGATGAAACTCTAGTTTTTACTTTTAATAAGCAACACCCAAATGTAGGGGCTCAGACCCATGCTAGGTCTTGCTGCAAAGGGTCCCAAATGCCAGGCTGACAATATAGATGTTTACCTGAGAATTGACAATTACTGGCATCCATAGGCGAGAGTTATTTTTTCCTCATTTCATTTTAGTTCACTTTAGGTAACTCTTCTTTTGTGTAATTTCTAATGATTATCCATGGACCCTGATCATGAATGGCTGAGGATGCCGGAGTTAATTTTTGGAACAAAATGTATCTGAATTAAGGAATGACAAAGATTTACCTTATCTCTTTGAAGACAGTTTCTGTTAGGTTGTGATGTGTCTCAGTGGAAAGAGCTGAACTTAAAAGCAAAAGTCTTACAGCATTAGTTTTGATGAGTTATTAAAACATGCATTTAGGGGATAAGAGCAGTTGGTGAAATTCTGGCACAGTTACCATCAACAGGAATTTTGTCAGTGACTGTAATGGACTTGCAAATTCACCCATTTAAAGAAATTAAATGAATGAACAGACCCTTTTTATTCTTTTTGCCATTGTTTTAACACTTTTCTTGCATAATTTTCAAAATACTAAGTGACCAGTTCATTTCATCCCATTTTCTCCAGCCTCTTGGAGAGTATGCTTCGCAAGAAGATCCAAAAAATCCCCCTGATCTTTATCTTTGTCCTTCTCTGGACCAGTCTGTTTGTGTTTTCCTATTGAGAAGCCTCCTGTCTGCATCCAAGTGCATGTCACTGGGCTCCGGGAGGAACCTCTGGTTATGGCATGTTCTGAAGGCAGCTCGCCCAGGGCAGGGAGGAGGGACGAGAGGTGGGTGTTTATTTCCATAGTGGCTGATCTCCCAAATGAAGAACCTAATTATTCATCTCCCTTGCTGAGTTTACGCCTGTGAATAAAGCCAATGCATGTCAGTAGCTGTGGTAGGGAGGGCCCCTGGATCTGGAGAGCAAATGCCGGGGTGGTCCCTACTCCCCACCAAAACTTGTTGGAGCAGAGTCTGCTGCTGAGGTACCCTTGTGTAGTACAAAGGGAGGTTATATTTTTGGGTGCATTTTAATTCTTGCTGGTATTAGTCATAGCCTCGGTGACTCATCAATCTGGCTCACAAAGTAAAAACAGATTTACCCTTTATAGGGTTTGGCAGTTGGCAGATGATTGTTTCCCCTCTATGAATCAGACTTTTATTTATTTAGTGTAATCAAGAAGGAACTGTCTGTTTTGTGACCTTCTAGGTTAATGAAAGGGAACAAAGGATTTTTCTTTATTATTATTATTTTTTGGCATCATGCAGTTAGCAGAACAATGCAAAACTATGATAAAGAATCATGCTCTGGTTGGCTGGCTTCTCGGACTGTAGCTGCATGCCACATTATTATTCCACTTGGTCTGAGGAACTCTGTTACATAAGCAGAAATAAGCTATTTATAACAAATAAAGTAGAATCCATACGCTTTAGAATCAGTCAGGAAACAATGTTCCCTTTTGACAGATACCTAGATAACCATTTAATATTGAGGCACTGAACGTTCCTCGAGTAACTGCTAAGCTGGACAAAAATAACAAGAGGATTTTGCAACATGCCTGGCTATTGGATAGAGTACGTTCTTCCAGATTACAGACATATCTCATGCAAATTACAAGAAAAAAACTCAGATGGCAGTCAGGGACTGTGGTAAGGAACTCAAGGACAGCAATTTGGGTAACAGACCTGAAATTCATTTAGAAATTTCTCAATGACATTGGAGCTGAAAGAAATTAGAAAAAGCTAAGAGTAACTAACAAGAAATTATTAATTGGTAACTGCTCATTATCCAGATAAGGAGAAAATGCCATTTAGAAAGTTCATGCAGTTCCTAAACTCTGTATTTTGTTTAAAGAAAATGGCTTCACCAGCATGAAGCACAGTAATTCACTCGCTGGGCCTGGCGCTCTGTAGGAATTTTGCTGAGACCTGTAAATGATCTGCAATATGTTCAAGGAATGCCAACAAACATTATCCCTCACTACAACTGCATTTGTTATATAGTTTTGTAAGCTGGCTATTTCTAAACGTTTTTCCCTTCTGCATTTAGCCAGCAAAATGTTTCACATGCCATGAAAAACCTTGGTGCAGAGGGAAGCTGCAGTGGGGCTCTGCAGGGTGGGCTGGCAGTACGTGGTATGCCCTTACCATGAAGGGGCCACTGGCCTCCCTGCCACTGGCAGGGCTCTGAACATTGCACCCGTGAGGAGACAGCTTCTTGTCCACTGCATTTCTGTGCTGCCACACTGTGAAGGTTATAAATGTGCTTTATTAAGAGTCTCGCCTAAGTAAGGGTATGCTAGAAGAAAAGTTAGAAAAACACTGGTTCCTCAAGCTACATACTTGAAAAGGTACATTGCAAGGTAATCCACACTTCTTTTAAATCAGCACTTTCTAGGGTATTAAAAGTCTTCAAGTTTGAGATGGGAAAAAGTCTGTGTTAGGTATAAATAAAACATGACTGCCCAATTAGTTTATACAGGTCAGAGGCATTGCAATAAGACCTCCCATGAACAATTTCTTTATTAAGAAAGATCTTCCTTAATTAGCAGATCTCACTTACCAAATTACCAAATTGAGAGTGTTTTTCAGCAAACAGTATGCTTTGCTTAGCAGTGTATGGTCAATGAGTGACATCAGATGACCGAGGGATGCTCCAGGTTCTTCCTCACTGGGATCTGCAGACAGGACAAACAATCACCTGTGGGGAACGGTTTCACTGGAAGGTGAGTCAGTGGTATCTTGAGAGCTCTTTCACCACTCTTTTTTTATCTATTAAGGGAAAGATAAAATGATGGAAACCATGTTTGTGGGTCTGAATTCAGAGGTGCATAATTTGACATGGAAGAAGATTGATTCCATTTCTGTTGGAAGTCAATGAAACTCTGAATAGACCCCATTTCATTCTCAGAGCTATAGCGTTATTGACTTAAGAGAAGACATAAGGAAGTGCTCATATTGAAGAATGTACTCATGGCACATTGCAAGATTCTTTACTCTGACCCTGATAATACCTTGACACACCACTGTTAGCACAATTTTAGTGTTGCTTCACCTGAAATACTCCCAAAGCAAATGTTCTTGAATTTCATAGTGTGAGCTATCTTACAGTAAAATGATCATGAATACAACAAGGAGAGAATTACTTGCAGACACACAAGTGCACTTTATTTTTCCAGTTTCTTTTCCTCAGAAACATAATAATCCTGAGACCAGCAACTGTCAAAAATAAAACAGTAAAAATAATGCACTTTGTATTTGTGTAAAGATAGTGATTGAAGTTAGTGATATTCATGATTTATGGCTTTCAAGATTTTTAGTGTTCTTCAAGCCTTCTTTTCCCCTGTTTTTCTTGTGCCATATGAGAGGCTCTACTATTGCTTAATAAAAAAAGATTCTAAACCGCATAACATGAAGAAAGACCTTAAGAGTTCATAACCAGATGCAGAACAGAAAGAAAAAGACAGATTGTTTTTCTTTTTCATTTAAGTATTACAATTTTAAAGTCAACCTAAAAGTTTATTTGTCCTTCCTCTGGATTTGGGGTCTCTGTGTCCTAAGAAAAAAGCAGACTCACTTCCAGAGAACCATTCTGCATACATATACAAGATAAGCAAAGGGTGGGGGAAGGAAACTATTGTTATGAATGTGGAAATTGAGCTTAAGGGATTAATCTGCCAGTGCTTTCAACACTTGGTTATACAGATAAGGTCACAACCCAAGAGGGCACGGAGGTAGCCTGTGGGAGAGCTGGGAACTGACCCCAGCTACTCCTTGGGAGGGGACACAAGTGGCATCAGTGAAAAAAAAAAAAGAAAGCAGTGCTCAACAGCCATAAAACAGTTGAAAAGCCTAGTACTATCTTAATGAGTATCACTGTGAAAAATCTCAATGGACTGCCACAATTATCCATGTTTTTGTCCCTAGGTTAAGGGACAGAGATGAGAAACAGCCCAATTATTGCTCTTCATGAAACAGTACAGCTTGGGAACTGCTGGCCACAGGGTGCTGTGAATGCTTAAAGTTTACAGAGCATCAAAAGGAAGCTGGACAAGCCCACAGGTAAGAAATCAGTAAATAGTACCAAATTAAAAAACACCCAACAAAACCAGTCTGAAGCCTACAACACACCCATATTGTTCTTAGGGCTTACTTTGATTTGAAAATTACTCAAGGGTGAGAACGCATGTCGGTGATATGTCTTGTGATTTCCTAGTTCCCACACTCTTCCTTAGACACTGACTTGTGGTCACTGCTGGAGACAGGACGTTGGTGTAAATGGGGTTTTGTTGTGACCTACTACAACTGTCCCAAGGCTGTAATCTTATGGGGGGTGTGTTCTGACACCAGCTGGAGATCTAACCCATGAGCTGTTGGAAGTTTTCCTTGATGTTATGTGGGCTTTGTGGCTATTAAGTAGTTTCCAGAGATGCCTTTTCCCAGAGTCTCTTGGCCCTGCAAATAAAGCAATTCTGCATGGTTCTAGCTGCTTTAGACTCTCTGTGAGTCAGTGGTTGGTGCTGCAGCTCATGGAAGGGACCGAACGCCTTGTTACCAAGGGTAGGCTGCACCACACTGGAAAATTTTTTTTCCTCAGTATACTCCTGACATTTCTAAAATCTAAGAAATGGGCTTCTACAAATAAACAACATCTGTATGTTATCAGTATTACCCATCTTCAAGATGGAACACATTCAGCTGGGTAGATCCTGAAAGCCCTCCCAGGAATATCTGAAATCCATTTTCTAGGTAAAGCAAACAGATACTTCTGCCCCAGCCCTGCGTCCTACACTGACTCCTGCATTCACAAGGAACCCCAGTGACCTCTCTGGGTCCATACAGGCTAACCAGACTGCAGGGCAGTGCGTTACCTTTTAGAATTAGTACAGTATGGTTTTTTGATGGGTATACTTCAAATTTTTCACTTCTTCCAACAAGGAAATTATGTTTAAATTGGCATCGATGAATAAATTGAAATGTTCAAAGGTCTTAAATGAAGAAGTGTCAAATATCCATGTAAGCTCAAATCAGATATATAAACTATCAGATGAGAAATATAGGTCTTGAAAACAAAGGCTCATCAATATATTTTTTTCAAAAAAATGCATTTCTGTGTAATTAAAAGAAAGACTTGCGGGTGATGTAAATAGTTTGGAAGCTAAATAAGCCCCACTGTAATAATTTATTAAGAAGAAATATGTGTGAATTTCAATGATTTGTAGAAATATAGACCAAATTTGTGAGAAAAAAATCACAACACTTTAATTAAACTGTAGATCAGACTTACACTGTAATATAATTATTTGCCTGCTAAAAAAAGAAAAATGTAGTAAAGGGGAAAATCTTACCATTTTTTCCCCCAGAATCCACTGGTGAAAGAGTCAATAGTTCTTCAGGCTCCCATTTCTAATTCCATTTGCCCTCTTGATTGCAAGATATTCCTGGCTTTCAGTGGTCTGGCAGTGACTGACTGCTCCAAGCGTGTTCCTGGTCTGTTGCAACCATGAAGTAAACTGGGTTTATAAGCAGTCACCCATGAAGATTTGTTTGCTGGGACCACAGGCACATCCAGCCACTGCCATTTGACTGACAGACAGTAAAGATGTGTTAACCTGAGCTTGTGGGAACATATCATTAAAGTGCCTTCACTTCACTAAAAGAAGTATGTTGTGTCAGGCTTGTAATAAAAGTTTTATTTTACTGATACTACATGGAAATTAAAATAAAGCCAGGTACCATGCAAAGGTTCACATCTTCTACCCACATTTTACTCATTCTAGTTTTTTATGATCAAGCTTTCCATTTCTTCCTTACAGTACTAAGTGCACTTCCAGAGAAAAAGACATTAGATATTATCACAGGGTTTTTTTGCAGTTTTTATCAGCATTCACAGGATCTCAAGACCACACAGGAAGTCTTTGGCAAACCTCAACTACAGAGTTTTTCACAATGCTGTGTGGCTGCCTTTTGAGAATCTTTAGCTTCAGTTGTGATCCAATTGTTGAAAAAAACTTTTTAACATGTAAGAACTGAAGTGCTGTGCTTTTTTTTTCTCAATAAATTATTAATTCATTTTTAGCTGTGACACCACACCTAGATAAGAGCTCCACTCCTAACAGGCAGTTACTTCTCACTGCCTGAATTCTTTCCATCAGAGAGCTAGGTATAAATTTATCACTGTGGGTGTGACAGCAATCTGCAGATTCAGTAACAGATAAGAAGAGAATAAATTATTTCTCACTGACAATTTGGTGGCCAAGTGATTTCACCTTTGCGTAATAGAAAATAAAAAAGAGTTCAAGAGGCTGGTAGCACTTATTTTCTCTTTCTGCTTACATGCAATAACAGAGGGATGCAGACCTTAACTTTGAATTAAAATTATATCAATATTTTGAGCTGATACCTAGATTAAATGTGAAATCACTACAAATTCTGCAGAACTTAATACGTAATTAAACTCAATTACTTTGACTCTCAGAAAGTCAGTTGTGTAGTCTAAGCTAAAGTGCTACCATCAAGAGAGAGTGAGAAAGAGAGGAATAAGTGGGTAAAATTCAGTCATTCATAAATAAATGTCTAAAACAGAATCACCCTCTGGAGATGCTTTTACCTCCTCTCTTTAATAACAGGCTGAGTTTTGATGATTAGCTTCAGATTGACATCTTACTGTTAAATGGCTAAAATTAGGTGACATGAACCTTATCTTGCCATTATTTATTTTCACCCAATGCAGCAAAGCATTTAATAGCAATCTTATGTAAAATAAAAAGCCATAGATCTTTTTAAGTATATTGCTGGACCAGACCAAGAGGGCTCATCAGTTTGCAGGATTAAATACTGTATCTCTAATGGTGTTTAGCACTTGAAATTCCTATCAATATCATTGTTCTTATTTGCAGTTACAGCTTTAAAATATGAGGACCAGGTTTGAATGGATTTGTTTACCACTTGTCTATTCTGCCTTTACCAGAGGGTAGTGGAGGTGTAGGAAAAAGAGCTTGCACATGTCACATCCAGCTGAACACTAAGCATATGAAAGTTATTTTCTTTTGTTGTTTTAAAAAGGCAGGAGAAGGGAAAAGCACAGACACTGAAGTGGGAATAGATTTAACATACAATTATTACATTTACTTAGTGATATACTGTGCTTACTTTAGGCATATACCTTAGGTACAATTAAGGAAATGCAAGTTTAGGAATCCAGATTCCCTTTACAGTCAATGGGAAGAGACATTCAAAGGGACAGCGGGAACAGCAGCATTAGCTGCCCATAACCTCCAATGTTACCTATTTTGCTATTTAATTGCAACATTATTGCCTGGTTGTTTCCTGGCAAGGTATAAAGTACACATGGAAAAATTAGATATTGCAAGAACAGAAAGCACCTTTTTGAGCCCATTTAACTCCCCTGCAAGTTGGCAAGCAAACCCTGCTTTCACTGAAGTCTTGTGTCTAAGCAACACAAAAATGTTTTTCACACAGTATTTATCATATTTTACAGCATTATTTTACAGCAATCTAGATAAGTGCCTTTCATAAACTGTGTAGCAGTTTGAGTATGAGGCTAAGCCCTATTTGTGTGCATATCACAAAGATAAAATAGAAGCTACTAAACAGTCCTATGCCTTGACTTTGAACATGGTGAGTATAGCACATTATCATCTGGCAAAAACAAACATGTTGAATTTCTGACAAATATTCAGAAAATTAAGCTTTGACTTATTTAGCCATCCAGTTTCATTTCCAAAATGACTGAAAGAGTAAAATGCTTCTCTTGCCTTTGTTACTGTTGTTTTAGGCCAAAGAGAGGATTGGCTTTAGCAGCTCTGCTCCGACTTTTATTATATTGTTTGACTTATTACAAAACTGGTCAAAACAAAGCAAAGAAAACATGTCATATTTTGAAGACTGTTACATACTGGCTTATTTGCAGCTAATATAAAACAGGACTTTTCATTTTCTTCTCTGACTCTAGTTGCCACAATACGTGTTTGTCATTGCTGCCCATTCAAGATGGACTCTCATATTTTGTGAGGCTCTACTGCAGATAGCTTCATTCTGAGAAAAGTCTTGTCTAAGATGGTGACCTAAATCTTCACTCTCCCACCCATTGTGAGAAGTGAAATATCTACTTAAGTTGGCAGATGTTGAGTGGTCAGTGTGCTAGAGATGTGCTCCAGAAAACAGGAAATTTTGTGAAGGATGAACCAATTTTTTGCACAAAGAGGAAGAGAAATTGCTACCTTGATCTATTTGTTGATGTGAAATATCATCTATTAGTCTAAAGAAGTTACCTTATTCTTACATGCTACTAAGGTAAAATGTGGGTCTTCTAATAGCTCCTTCTAAGACAATACCTAGCGCAGTCTGGTGGACTACGAGACAGTTTGGAGACCCAAAAGCATCATCTTCCAAAGGAAGTCACTTTTGCCTTCTTTCCAATTCAGTTTTCTATTATTATTCTCTAGACTTTACATCATTGCTTATCTATAGATTGTCCCATGCTGCTTTTCCAGGCATAGAGTGCATGCAGCCTCGATGTTATGCTCAAAGTAAGCTGCTGTACAGTCCTGATAATATGAGCATCTACAAAGCTTTTTTTTTAACACTAGAGAAAGTGTCAGCTGCATGCAGATGCTCTGGACAATGGGCTTTTTTGCCTTTTGTCCTTATTAAAGCAAATTCTTCCACCGCGACATTTTCTGATTTAAGCCCGTGTGCTGGTTTGAACTGAGGTATAGTGGACTGAGGGGCTGTGCTTTGGATTTGTGCTGAAAACAGTTCTGGTAATATTGAGATGGTTTTGTTATTGCTGAGCAGTGCTGTTGAGAAGATTAGAGATACATGGGAGGTTGGGAGGAGACACAGCCAGGGCAAGTGACTCAAATTGACCAAAGCAATATTCCATATAACATCATGTTCAGTATGTAAAGTGGGAGGATGAAGGGGGAAGGATGGATGTGATGGTGTTTGACTTCCCAAGTCACTGTTATGTGTGATAGGCCCCTGCTCTCCCGGGGGTGGCTGAACACCTGCCTGCCCATGGGAAGCAGTGAATTAATTCCTTGTTTTTCTTTGCTTGCATGCACGGCTTTTGCTTTTCATATTAAACTGTCTCCATCTCAATCCATGAGTTTTGCAGCTTTACCTTTCTGATTTTACCCCCAGTCCCGCTGGTGGGGCAGTGAGAGAGCAGCTGCATGGGGCTTGGTTGTGGGCTGGGGTTAAAACACAGCACCCCAAAAGAAAAGAGCACCTCCTAAACCTGAGAACTTTCCTCCTGTACTCAGCACTGGTGATGCCACATCTTGAGTACTAAGTTCAGTTTTGGGCCCCTCACTTTAAAAGGGTCATGGAGACACTGGACTGTGTCCAGTGAAGGGCAATAAGGTGAAAGGTCTAGAAAATGTGTTTTATGAGGAGTGGCTGAGGGAGCTGTGTTTGTTTAGTCTTGAGAAGAGGAGGCTCAGGGAGGAGCTCATCACCCTCTACAACTACCTGAAAGGAGGCTGTCATGAGGTGGGGGCCAGTCGCTTCTACTGTGCCTGCAGTGAAAGGACCAGAGGAAATGGCCTTAAGCTGAGACAGGGGAGTTTCAAATTAGATCTTAGAAAAAATATCTCTGTTAGGGTGGTCAGGCACTGGAATAAGTTGCCCAGGGAGGTACGTGACTCACTGTACCTGGAGATGTTTAAGAGGTGTCTGGAACTAGCACTGGGTGATGTGGTTTAGTGGTTTAGTGGTTACAGTGGTAGTGCTGGGTGGATGGTTGGACTGGAAAATCTTTAAGATCTCTTCCAACTGTGATCATTCTATGATTTTATCAGTCAGCTGAATTTGCTGCAGGTTGGTATGAGCAGGCAGCTGGCCAGGTCTCACTTCTGTACCTTCCCTCTGACAGGTTTCTTGTAGGGGTCACTATTAGCAATAGAAGAGGCAATGTCACTGTCTTGGTGTAAAAGAACTGTGCTTGAACAAAAAGTATACCTCCACATTTCTTGTCCACTGTATAAGACATGGGGAATCCTGTGAAAGTAATTTGCTAGATTAGATGATTCAGATCTACTGTTGCCTCAGTTGTGGATGTCAGCCCTATCACTATGAATGTAAAGTGAAGGATGTGGGTTAGCTAATGGGGTGGGACTCTGACATTCCTCAGAGGCTTCCAATTCCTGTCCTGTTACTGGAGTCCCTAGAGAACCCCTCCCAAAGAGCTCTGTCATCCTATTACCTCTGCTAATGGGACTGAGACCTGTGCACCGCCACGTATGATGAATGCTGGCAGGCTCCAGCCTGGGAGTCTAAAATTCCACATCCTATTCCCTTTCCACAGACTTCTGTCAGTAGGGACCCATTCTTATCAATTTGAAAGATGAA
This sequence comes from Corvus cornix cornix, assembly GCF_000738735.6. Taxonomy (NCBI): domain Eukaryota; kingdom Metazoa; phylum Chordata; class Aves; order Passeriformes; family Corvidae; genus Corvus; species Corvus cornix. Next base: position 24,358,866 of record NC_047057.1, read on the forward strand.
GCATTTGCTGATACAACCTTTTCCTGCACTAATGAGATCTTCCACCCCACAGATGTTCTCTGAATGATTAGTAGCGCAGACTAGTATAGTGCTACTATAGCAAACAAAATTATGCAATCTTAATGAGACCATCTGGGATAATTTTGGATTAAAGGATGTTGATTTTTTTAAAAAATTTGATTTGATTTGGTTCTTTATTTAAATGTTGTCTTCGGGTAAGTAAATAAATAACTGCAGTTAACTCAGTACGCAAATTCAGTTGGCTGAACTAAGAAGTAAAATTTACCTGCAGTAACACTATCGGGGTGTTTCTGAAATACAAGATACCACACCTTGAGCTGAGATTTGGAGCAGGGAAGCTGAGTGGCAGCATACAACAAGAGCCTCAAAGCCTATGTGTAATAGCCAGGTATTTCTGGCCAAGAAAACTTCTATATTGAGTTCAGTGAAGCTGGAATGTTGAAAACACACTCACCTGGAGGAAACATTTACCGCCTTTCATCTTCAAGTTATTTAAAAATTATTAATTGACTCCAGAAGGTTCCAGAAACATTAGTGCTGCCATCCTAATTTAAAATTAAACTACAGAATTAGAAAAGGTAACGGCTTTCTCTAAGTGGTTAGCAGTGAGAGAGAGAAAACCCAGCCTCAAGATGATACCTCAGGAGCTCTGGTTTTCAGAACTAGTTTTCAGTATAAAAAGTTTCATGTCCTCCAAGCCACCCACAATATACTCAATACTGCACCTTTTCTTGCTAAGTAGAAAGAAATCCTCAGTTTGGGGTATCACATTTGTGTCAGGTTTGGATGCAGCACAGCCCTCTCTGGAACAGTGTGTGCCTTCCAAGTCTGGTCAGACCCTCGTTGTACAACTGTGCCTGAAGGCAAGTGGCAGTGGTTTACATTAGGAGCAGAACTGGGCTTGGGACAGTGAGTTCAGCAAGCATGAGAATAATGCTTCTTTCTTTAGCCATCTGCAGGCTCCACCCCGTTTCTCAAAATTGCTGAACTATTTACAAATGTTTAAGAGAACCTCTGTGTCATGTTTACACTGCCATGCATTTCAGATGCAGGCAGAGCTATACAACCAAGGCCCACCCCAAAGACAAGAGCTGTGCTGTGTTATCAAAATATGTACTGGTTCTACTCTCCACTACCATACAAGGCAGTTCTGCATTCCTCATGGTAACCTTTTATTACCTCCTAAGTTTTCCAGATCACTGCCAGATTTCTTAAACTTCATGGAATGATTACAGGATTCCTAAATATAAAGCCCAGAGTCTGTTTGGCAGTTTTGTATGGGAATTCCAAAATGAAGAAAAAAGGTATTTCAGAAAAGACTGTTATGACCATTTGTATAACTGCACTGCAGTCATACAGTTTACAGATTCAGTAAACTTTACGGTTTAGAGTGAACCAGGCCTCAAAATATCCCTGTGAAGTTCTATTACACCCATCCCACATAGGATGTGAACTGAGGAACAGAATGCCCAAGGAATTTAGACAATGTCCCGTTGCATTCAGCCGGCAACTGGAATTAGATGTTGGATGTTTCTGCTTTGCAGTCATACTCTGCAGTCTACTAAATTATGCTGATTACTTATGCTTTTACACAGGAAAGAAATTTTACATAAAAAGGATTCCAAGCAGCCTATATTGATACTTTCCATGCATTGTGATTAAATTAGAGAGGGCTAAGAACCTGTTGGTTTGCTGTAATTAAGAAATTTGTGGAGGAATATTCAGTTTTAGAGATAATTTCCCTAACATTAAAAGGAACAAAACAACAAAAAAAGAAGCAATGGAATAGACACAATTCCACAAAAGTGGCCTGAAAAACTTCTGAATGCCTATCATATTGAGAATTTTTGAAGTGAAAAAAAGTGCACTGAATTCCTGGAATGAGAGAGATGGTGTTTGTATTCTGCCCACAATGTTCTGGCTCCCTGTTCTGGAAGGTCATTAAAATGTTTTCTAAGAACTGGTGAACTGTTTACTGATTTTATTCTTACTGATTATACTTGATTTCTCTCCTGAATACACCACCAAACTTACTAATTAAAAATACCTCCCAGCTTGTTTCAGCTGGAACTTTAGGCTGCATTGTTGACTTTTTTGCATGTTTTCTTTGATGAATATGTATCCAACTGAGACAAGATAAGCCTCAATAGCTTCCATTGAGTCAAATTTCTATACAACCTAACTAAAAAGTGTCAGTACCTAAAATTTGTCTGTCAGAATGTGCCATTTTTGGGTCCAGAATTTGAAATTCAGTAAAGGTTAGAGCCAAAATGCCAACATGCTGAACAGAGGGTCACCCCACCAAAACACACCAGAAGGAAGTGCTGCAAATGCTGAACATGGATTTTTCTGCCTGTTCTGAAGCTTGCTAGTGTCAGACAGAAATGGGTGCAGACCACACTGAAGTGTTAGTTAAGGTACTTTTGGAAGGACTCTTCAGACTGAGTCATGTGTGGATGTGTTTTCCATGTAGGCGGTCTGTGTGTGAGACTCTTCCGTAACCTTAGCCAAACTTGGCAGAGGAATAGACATCTAAATATTAAGTTCCTAAAAGTTTCAAAAAACTTGCAAAACAAGTTTTGTCTGTTAATGCTGAACCTCTGCTGAGCCTCAGCCTCTTAAAAGACAAGAGAAACTTCACATGGGCGAATAAGATCTAATAAATTCCCTAACCATGGGAAATGTGTTAGTCAGAGTTTACATATTAAGCTGCAGGAAACCTCAGAGTTCTTGAGTTATGGAGTCTCTGCTACCTAGTAAATGTAGATGACAATATAAGTCATAAATACATTTATAAGTATGGTTTCTCAATTAGACTCTTTGAAATCTCTAAGGGAGAAACTCTTTCTGCAAACTAATATAATACAATTAGATTGCCAATTAATCACAAAATCTCTGGGAGCTAAACTGCTTTGGTTCAGGTACTTGGAAATGCTTTGACTTACATAAGGAAAATGCTATGGAGCAATGATCTTGGCTAGAGGGAGAAATGGCAGCTGGTAAGTACATTTTCAGCGATGTGTGATGGTGAAAACCAGAGCAGGCCATGAGATACAAAGACCTAAATTACAGCTGTCGTTGGAATAAGCAGGTTGGTGACTATGACTGGTCTGGACAAGGCCCTGAGTAACCTGATGTAGCCACAAATTTTACCCGGCTTTCAGCAGAGGATTGAACTTTATGCCTTGTTGGGACTACCTAAAAACAGAGGCTTGACAAAATTAAGAGAATAAAAAATGGGTGTATTTATTGAAGGGCCTTCAGGTGCATTTAGGACAAACGAAACCCACACAGAGACAACACCCAAAAATGGACGACAGGGTCATGGGTTTTCATACTTTTATAAGTTTGGTCCATTTGCATATTGAGGGTTAATCCTTCACTTACACATTCAGGTAATGAAGTCATTTACCCCAAGATTGTTCCCCTCCAACTCACTTTTGTTTACATTTTTCAGGGACTGAGAGAGTAAGGTGTCCTTGAGTTTCAGGCCTAGAGAGGAACAGTTTTGTCTGACCAAAATGGGAGAACAGCAGCTAACACTGTATATGGAGTTTAGAGTTATGCACTAAAGAATTGCAGAATTACAAATATATGAAAAATATAAAAGCTAAAATCCTAAGGCATCAAACTGGCTGGCTCCTAGAGGTCTCTTCGGTTTAGATCTTTGTGTGATGTTATGAGCCCTCAAACACCGATTCCACAGTCAAAAGATGGGTAGTTGATTTTGCTTTTATGTTGCTTAGCTGTTACCCGTGCATGAACATCTGGCCTGGATGCCCTTAGCTTTTGGAAAATTTAAATGGACATCAGTCTCCTGCTTGTCTAGGAGCATAGGGATTGCCTCAAACTTTTCCAAATGCCTTCCAAATGCTATTCCTGCATTTCACTTCTGCTCTGATTCCTCAGACTGAGAAGTGAAATTCCTCAGAAACAGATCTCCTTGCTAGGAAGTGTCATAAAGTTAATCTCAGGCAGCAGACTTCAGCACAGTGCATCAGATCATTAGCACACAAAAAGATTTCTGGTTTTTTTATTTAAATGAGGTACACCTATTAATCACCATACAGGTGTAACAGATAACTTTTTAGATGTAAGTGTGCAACATTAGGAGCATGGATTACTGCTGAATCACAGAATCACTGGAAAGGACCACAGAGGGTCATCTGGTCCAACTTCCCTGCTCAAGCAGGGTCATGCCAGACCACATGGCACAGGATTGTGTTCAGATGGTTATGAATATCTCCAGTGAGGGAGACTCCACAACCTCTCTGGGCGAACTGTTCCAGTGCTCAGTCACCAGCACAGTAAAGTTCTTTGTTATACTCAGAATATAGGATGCACTTCCTGTGCATCAGTTTCTGCCTGTTGCTTTTTGTCCTATTGCTCGGTACCACTGAGCAGAGCCTGGCTCTGTCCCCTTGACACCCTCCCTTCAGATGCTGATAGACAGTGATGAGGTCCCTTCTCAGTTGTCTCTTCTCAAGGCTGAACAGGCCCAGCTCCCTCAGCCTTTCCTTATAAGAGAGATGCTCCAGACCCTTAATCAGCTTTGTTGGCCTCTGCTGAACCTGCTCCAGAAACTCCAGGTCTTTCTTATTCTGAGGAGCCCAAAACTGGACACAACACTCCAGATACGCCTCACCAGGGCAGAAGAACAACCTTTCCTCACCACCTGTTATCTAGAAGTCCTCTTCTTGTCTCACGACCTTGGTTATTACAGCCTGTTTCTTACCTTCATGGTCTGATTTCTACCTATAACAATTAAACAGCATCATCAATTTTCCTTTTCTAGAGAAATTGAACTTCAGCACTTCATGTTTTTCACCTTTTAATAGTAATTCAAAACTATTTCAGAGTGCTTCCATGATGCATTATGCCCTGGTTTATTATATCTTTTTCCCTCTATTTTCCCACTCTACTCATGTTCATTCTAAAATATCTTCCCTGTGCCTCTTTCTCCTATCCAAATTCCTGGTCATGCTGTTTTCCAGTTCTGCACTGCCTCCTGGACTTACAGCCCTGTCCTCAGCTTACTCCTTCTTGAAGCCTTCAGAACATCTCCTTCAGTTCAAAACTTACTTTCCTGCTGTTTCCCAGAGCCCTGCCCTGCGGGACGCAGCAGCCCGTGCACTGAGCGCAGCACAGACGGCATCTGCTGGGGAACTGAAGAACATCAGGTGGCTGCTTCCAATAATTCCGTTACTGCCAACATAAAAATCAAGTCTTGAGTCATGTAAACAACTCATTCAGGGCAACCAATAAACAGCCTTGATGCTTTATTGTGACACTAATTTTTTTTAACAAATGAAGTGTTAAAAAAATATACGAAGCTTGACTAGTTTCTCATAAGCTGGGTGCAAAAGTTTTCTGACAATGCTGGGCATGAATCCAAATCCGAACAATGCTGGGCTTAATTTGTAGCAGAAACATCCTCTTATTTGGCTCTTTTTTAACTTGTTTAGGGGGGAGGCAAAGGGGAAAACTGATCTGTTACACTTTGTTGTGATTGCTCATAGCAACCACTGAACCGGATTTTGCTGCACTGCTCTGGTGGTGGCACAGTGAAGCAGGTATTGCCTCAGTGCTTGCCAGAGGTAAAACCTATCTGGCTCATTTTTTGTGAGTTAGGCAGTGAACACAGGGTGGCAGTCTACAATCTGAGCCTAATCCTGCCTCAGATGGTTTTGGACTTTTGCTCCCTAAAGCTCCTTTACCCACCATTTTATGTTAATAAGGACATGGAAAAAATGAAGGTGTTATTTTCAGTACTTGCTGGTAATTAGATTATATGTTTTCCATTTTACACTTACTTCTAGGACCTCTTTGGCAGTACACTTGACTTTATTAAGTACCATTCTTTGGCCTTATGCTTAATTAACAAACTCAATTTGCTTATTTACTGGAGGATTGAGTAAAGGCAGAAGAGGTGGAAGCCCCTGGCCTATAGACATTTCCAGCCTCAGCTCTTTGAAGCAATAAGGTAGTAGATGCAATACATGAATGTGGATAACCAGCTACAACCTTTCTAAGTGCAGAGAGGGTCCAACTTTATACCTTAACAAGCAGCTCTTTACAAGACAAAAATCCCCAAATCTACTTGTGTGTGACCCTACTAGCTGCTGACTGCTAATGACACAGCAATACAACTTCAATGGTGTACTTCAGCTGACATTAAAAATCATTAGCTGTATCACGTGTAGTTTAGGTTGACTATGAAATTCTTAATTGCTTTGGTCTACCTACAACAGATGATATGAAGGGTGCTTACCTGGAGGTGACACCACGGCTTGATGGCTGGGACATTCTCCCAGAAGGTGGGAGGGAGAATTTGGAGCTAAAATGCTTGAGGACAGCCTTGAATCCAGACTTCCCACTTCTGGAAGCAAACACTTCACTCACTGAGAGGCACAAAAGAAGGTGAACGAACCTTCCCTGTGTTTCACCCTGAAAGCTATAAAGAAAATAACGTTTGCACTCAATGGAGCCTGGTGGGTATGTGAGGAGCAGCTGGACTGGTTCCTGTCAGTTCTAGGAAAAAACGGCACTCCACAGTCCTGACACGAGGTGTATAGGCCTAGCAAAAGATTTTCTGCTGGTCTCTCCCACCCTTTTTCACCACACAAAAGCATTCACATATATAGATGTGAATCAGACTGGAATCTTCTCTGACAGTGTTTTACTTGGGCTGAGAAAGGAGGACTGCTTGGGTCCCAGAGGACTGCTCTTGTGAGTTTTAAGATGGCTTTCCACTGAGATTCAACAAGGTATGGGAGTCTGCTATGGTGGGAGAGCACACCCAGGATCTGAGGACACCCTATATGAAGTCTGAATTTCTGCCCTTGAACTACTACCTAACACTGGATCCCTCCATCCTGTTCTTAGTACAGCCATCATGCCACTGGTCCCTTGGAGAGCTTGCTGCTAGGTGAATTGCTGACCCTTTCCTGGACTGCCAACCTCCTTCTTCCCACCCATTCCTAGCTCTAGCATCCCAAACCCATGCTAGATTTGGCAGAAGCTATTGAGCAAAATGTTACCATTCTGCCACCCTCACCTCGCCAGTTCTTCTGGGAACAGACGGTCTAGAGCGCCCAAGTACTTCTAGTTCTGAAAGCAAATACTTTTGTGCTAATGGTCATTACTACAACAAAGTCAGATAATTTTGCTTCACACCGTAAACTATATTCCATAAAACTCAAAACCTACGATTCTGCAAGCAAATGGAACATTGCTGTGTTGATTGCTCATTAGCCTGTCTTTTACTACAGAAACTTTAGACTTCCAGAGGTAAAAAATATGTAAGAGATGATTAAAATACATTTTTCTTTTATTTCTAGCATATGTATAACAATACTAAGTTTGAAGTGTAATCTAAATCTCAGTAAAAGTTACAGTTATTCCTACCATGCATAAATATGTTACTAATTCAAAGATGCATTTTCTTAGCTTTGTTCTTTTAAAGTTTTTGCAAAGCTTTTACCAGTCTCCATCTTACAGACCCACAAGATAGCTCTTCCTTAAATAAAAAGATTTTTGTTGTTAAAATGACTGCTTATAAGACTTTCTTACCAACAAAGTTCTACTCTTAAGCAAAGAACTTCAACATTCAAGAGAGGTCAAAATTTCATCTGGAAAGTATATATTTTTATTACAGAAGTATGCAAAAGCTTCCAGCTTCTATTCTTAGCTTATTAAGATAAATAGGTCCAAAGGGACTCCTAATAAAATAGCCAAAAAATGCAAGAGAAAAAACCCCAACACTTTACTGCCAATATTTTTATTGTGACAGTGACAGAATGAAATCTCCTTAAGGCTTGTTTTCAAGCTCCGGTATGTTGATGTATCTTTCAGCTAACACAAAAAGCAGTATCTGCAGGAACATAAATTCCTTCCTAGCTCATTACAAGAACAGTCTAGCGCTCTGAATCATCTCTGACCTATTTTGAAGTCACACAGCAGTATCTTTGTCTACTCTCTGTATCATCTGTACATTACACCTGATGTTCTTAAGACACAATCCTTTCCAATTACTGCATGAACAGAAACTAAACTTTGCATACCCCAAAGAAGAAACACCCAGATGCATCAGGTTCCAGGGAGGAGAGCCTGAAGGGATCAAGCAGGCAAGGGAAGATACTCAAGAAGAGCCCCAGCTAAAGCCAGCAAGCCAACATGCTTCAGAAGAGGCATGGAAAAAGTCAGTCCTAGTTGATGGACTATTGAAATTGTTTGGTTTGACATAAATTTCCTTAACAATTGTGTCTTGATGGAATAAATAAGCCCTAAGGTATCTCCTGCTCAGCCTTTTAAATGAACGTTACACTATCATCAAGTTTAATAAACAAAACTGTTCAAAAGATTTAAAGTGAAAAGTCTGACTGCTATCAGTGCAAGTAATCACATTTCTGGGAAAGCTGTTACACAGCATGGCAAGGGAAGGGCAGGGAAAGGTGCGAAAGTTTTTCACAGTTTAAAAGGTCAGCTGCGTCTTCCAGAAGAGATGTTAGTGAGTGGCTGAGGACAGATGTACTCAAGACACATAAACCCCAGTCAGTATTAAGCCATCCTTATGGATAATCATTACATAAGACCCACCCCCAAACAGCATTCTCACAGCATGTCCTGTACAGGTTAAAGTACAGAACCTGCTACAGGTTAAGTAGCACTTACATGGAAAAACTTTCTCTTACTGAGACATTCTGGTGTTCCTTATTTAGATCTGCAAATCTGGGAAGGATACAGCCCTATTGGTATGAGCTGAAATACATACATTTTTTTGTACTTCCCGAGGATCTCTGAGAAAAGCTGTACAGGCTCTCAGAACTTGGATGTAAAGCCTACAACTTAGACAACATATAAAATCACAATGTATCTCAGTGGGTGTTATTTTTGCAGCACTCAAAGGATCACAATGCACTTTATTTTCTCAATACATTACCTCACTTGTATGAATTCAAAACTCCCCATTCAATGTCTTAAAATAGTTGATGTGAACAAAAAATTACACTAAGTTCTGAAGTTGTGCATTTTTTGGAACAAGACCCACTGTTCTGCACCTATAAGCACATTAACAATGTTACACAAGACAGTAACCACTGTATAGTAATACAGGCCTTCAGTTTTTTGGAAATTACGTCCAAGCTAATGTAAAGTATGGGAACATTTCCCTTCCTCTTTGCCTCCCCTGAAAGGGATTGAACAAGAACAGAATTAGTAGACAACTTAAGTGAAAAACACTAATTTTATTGATAGGTGTTACAATACAATCACCATAAAACTTACCAAGAACTGAACATAAGACTTGCATAGACTTTTCTTTAAAAATTATTTTATTAATTTTTTAGGCTAAAGACATTCAGTGTCTAGCACAAAGATAACTAAGAAGCTTCATTGTAGGTCTGTAATTCTTAAGAAAGCCACACATTTGGTTTATCTAGTAGAGCAAAGCTAATACACAGCTGTGAAATTTTTCACTCAAATACTGAAGTCTTCTGGGAAAGACTTCTTCGTGCTTTGGTTCAGAATGTAAAAATCAAAAGCAGGATCCGTTTGCAGAAATACATTCTTGGAAATGCATACAGTACTGTGTGCCACATCCCTCTTGATAGAAGGCACAACTTCTGAAAGGAACACTCATGATATAAAAGAGAAGCCAGTTCTGAAAGGCTAAAAGTGACACCCACTACCTTCTGGTGGATTTTTTTTTAATCTAAGCAAGACCTGCTCTTATTTTCTAACACCAACACCCCCCATCCCCTATCTATAACATAACTTTAGTATTTGTAAAATTAAAGCTTTTCCAGGCATGACCAGTAGCAAGTAACAAACATGAGCCAACAGTTTTCTACTGGTGGAGTTATTTTCAAAACTAGACGTAAGAGTAGTCACTATCCCCCAGAAACCCATGTGTCAAAACCAAGGAAATTATTAAAGGCAAATTTTTTTTTTTTAAGTGTCATTCTCCCTGGATACTTGAACTCAGGGAAACAAAGCTGTACATGGCAGTAAAACTGATCATTTTGTCTAAAGTGCTTGATGAAAGCAGAAAAACTACACAAATGATAAATTAGTGAAACCAGAGGTGGAAGAGTTACATTTATCATACAAAACAAGATAAATTGGAGCATTTTCACATTTTCTTGTTCTGTTAGCCAAGATACAGCAAGAAGATTCTTCACAGTGAAGAGCTCCCTTAGAATGTATAGAGCGTGTAACACATTTTTTCTTACATTTCTGTGATATGAAGTAATTTGAAATAAGACTCACAAAAAGTATTGCAAAAAAGAAAGTATTATTATGGCTAAGAAACAAAGGTTACATAGGACGTTTTAGACATTAAAAAAAATCTTTGGAAAAATGCTATTTAATACTTGCAGTAATTTTAAATGTCCTGACACTATATATTTTACAGTAGAAATGCAAGAGCCTTTGGAACACAGCAATACTTGATTAGTTCTGTGCATGTCTTCTTTTATGACGTCATCTTTTCCTTACATTCCACGGAGCAGAAAAGCATCCCTTCCACAGATATGAACTTCTGGCCAATTAGACACTTGCTGCAACAGGAACACAAGAAGCATTCCTCCATAGCATGCCAGCTGAAGTTGTTGTATGTCACACGCTGAACTTCTGGATCTATAGCATTATGACAGCCTTGGCAGATCTGTTTAGAAATCAAACAACACTGAAATGAAGCATACACATGCCCTCTTTGAGTCCAGTAAAACCTGGACCTCTTAAATGTTTTTGGAGGAGAGAGACAGGTGTTAAAATAAGCCTTTTAAAAAAGTCTCCAGCTTTTGATTTTTTTCTTTAAGTGTTTTGATTAGAATTCAGCTGAGGGGACAGAATAATAAAATGGATACACAAGTAATTTGCTGCTGGGGCTAAGCTTAGACAGTTATGATGGTTAGGATTTCCCAATAGCCAAATAATCATAAAAACCTTTTATGTCGAACAGCACAGATCTTCATATATTAACCTAAATATGTAAAGAGATTAACTACAAATCTTCCTGTACATTGACGGCTGTGTGGCAGTGCCAAATAACTAAAGGTTATTAGAAAGTCTGGGATGCAATTCATCTTAAAATCTGGTTGTTCACAAATTATAATTGAGATTAGGAAAATTAATGTTTTAAGAGGATAAAAAAAAGCCTCTCCAAAAAAACAATTCCTCACACCCACCTCAAAATATTATTAACTACCAACTAGAGATAATACATTTTTTCTCCATTTACTATATAAACCATCTAGGTGCACATTAGACTGAGCCCCCAACTAGTAGCTAGTTAACTTACAGATATGAATGGACCATCATCTCGGACTAGTTTCCAGCATAAGCAAGAATCAAGAACTGCCATTCTTTTCCAAACTTCTAGCTTTATCCTGTCAATCACTCTTTTTAACACATGTGGTTAGAAAGAAAAGAAACAAAAGTACCTAGACTACAGTTACCACTACAGGCTTTTAGCAGATCAGCGAAGCTGATTCCCACCAGGCTCAATGAACTACAATTGATGAGAACTAAATGTTTAGCAGCATCACTCATCTTCACCCACTTTACTCCTTCTGTTACCAAATCCTGCTTCACCGCTGGCTAAGTTCAAGGTATTTTTCCAACAGTTTTCCCCCCCTGCCATCAGTGGCTTTTGTTCAAGTTTATGAATTGACAGAACACTTGCCTGCTTAAAGTTGTGGGTTTTTTTTCCCGAAGGGGAAAAAGATGACTGACTCAAACCTAAACACACATTCAATTGATACTCTTCAGATACTCCCAGACTAAGAGAAAGTAAGAGTTTGAAGCTCCACGGACTTATGTTCCCTTCCTTCACAACACCAAGACATCTGTAAGGACCTTACCGCAGCATGGTTCTTCACGTAGCAGGATTTGCAGACTGGATTGTCATTCACTGTTAAATAGGTTACCCCGGCCAAAACACAATCACAGTCAAAGCAGCAGAAGTGTTTCAGATGCCAGTTCTGCCCTTCGGCCAGAGTATATTCATTGCTGAATATTAGCTATGAGGAAGATATAAACAAGTATACAAGTAAACAAGTACATTCAATTGAACAGTGCACCTTTCAATAAATCTAGCCTCTGGATGCTTTGGAATTTCCAAGGAACTCCCAGCAGTTCCACCATTGTTTAACTGTTTCCCAAAAGCCTCCATGCTGCTCCCAAGAGCCCGCAAATGCCAGAGGCCCCAGGAGGGCTGTTCCCTGTTGCTGTTCCCTGAACTGCCCAGGGTCAGTTCAGCCCCTAGTGCCCCAATAAGGGAAACAACTGCATAACTGGGACTTGTTGGAAGAATTTGCCCTCACATATTACATCCTGTGTCCCCACAGATTGTGCGAAATCACCACCAAATCCAAAGCAAACTATGGATCTTCCTGAATGTGCAGTGTCCATACTGGTTTCAGTTCTCTGTAACTAGAATATTAACTGAACTGCAGAAGGCATATCATCTTCCTGCACTGAAATGTTTTACTAAAACTCTTAATCACTTCTCTGGGGAACAAACTTACGAGCCACAAGAAAGGACTAGGATATTTCCTACCTCATCACATCCAGCACAGCGGGGTCTTTCGCTATCACAGTAATGTCTTCCACAATACAGGTTACCATTCTTCCAGAAATAGATCATGTCTACTAGAAGTTCACTGCAGGTGCAACAGACAAAACAACCTGGATGCCACAATTTGTCATATCCAGCACGTTCTGCATAGACAGCTGGCTCACCTTCCTGCATGTTCAGCTTGCAGTGATAGCAGGACTGGAAAGAGGTTATTAACAAGTTAATTAAGTCTTTGAGAGGTATATTTATAAAAATTACATATTATCGATATATTTAATAAATTCCATCTTTCCAGACTGAAATGAAAGCATAAGTTTAATCCCATGAGTAGACACATCAGTGGTACAGGATATACTTGTACCATGGTTTAGGTTTAACTAAGCAATTCAAGATGATGCACATTCTACTGTCATAGCATCAGTGTTCCTTAAAAGGATTGTTGTACTTCACTGTATTCACATTTTGCAATTGCAGTCCAGTGTTTAAAGAAAATAACAAGCAATCAAAATTCATGTTATGCTCTGTAAACCTTACATGCTCGGGAACAAGGAGAGAATAATAAGCCTCCATCCAAGCTAACAAACTATGACTAGAACGCATGACAAGAAAATGGCTGTACTTAGAGGTCATGAGAATACCAAGCCATATCTGCATCACTGGTGAGGAAAATAAAAAGTGAATATTTCAAACTGATTCTGTATAAAGCTGTGTTCTAGGGATGCTAGTCACCCATGGCTGCTGTCCAACAGCCTGTGAGTAATGATCTTAGGACAGGGAGAGTGACTATGGATAACCTACAAAGTGTATGTACACAGCTAAACTACAAATAGTTCCAGAGAGTTCATAGTCAGCCTTCTGCCTCATACCTGCTTACAGAGAGGGTTTTGCCATCAAGTAAAAAACCACAGATGATTTATGTTACTGAACCAAAAATTTTTTATCTACAGTTTAATCACCAGTTTGGCATTTCCTGCACTCCAGCTGGTCTGTAGACTGGGCTGAACATCCTGGGAAGGTTTTCCTCTATGACTCACATCAGCCACAAACGGCTTTAATTGTGCGTGCATATAAAAATAAAATACATATAAAGTGCCTCAGCTGTAAGATATATTGATCAGATCCCACATGCCAGACAATTTCAAAAGATATACAGAAAGACACCAAAAGAGGAAGAATAACTTGGAACAGAAACAGAATGCAGAAAAACTAATGAAAGGGAAAGTTCAAATATACATGTATATAAAGCTTTCTGACCTTTCTACTTTAGACCTCACACTCCAAGAGAAGTCCACTGGAAGGTTAAGCAGCTGCCTAGACCCAGGTCTAGGCAATTGGATTCATTTGCTTACCATCAATATCTCCAGCTTTGGTGGTTAAAAGGTACATAAAATTTCTTCCTTTACAAGATGAAAATATGCTGAGTATCTATTTTTCTTTAATTCAGCTTTCAGTCATAGTGAGAAAGCTTTATATTTTTTAAACACAGAGACAATTATTATAGGTATATTTACATTAATAGTGGAGACCTGGTTGTTAGTGTTTGGTTTGCTTTTTTATTTTTTATCAGGTTTCAAAGAACTGCAGTCTATTCCTATAATGAAAATTATTTTTTCAAGAGATTCTTTTTACCACAGCTACAGGAATACATGCTTTCAAACTCTGTCTGAAAGACAATGTGCAAGAAAATCTGATGAGCAAGGCTGCAGAACCAATAAAAAAAAGTGTAGACAAGGATGGCACTTCTGCTAAGTATTTAAGGGCTCTTGTTTGTATCAATTTATTTTGAGCTGTTAAAAAGCAGTTGAGATAATGCTAAATCGTATAGGCAAAACAGAGTCTCATTGCAGAAACCAGACCCCCACAATATACTTTAAAATAACATATCTAAATCCCAATTATTTAACCCAGTGTAAACTCAGTACCTAACAATAGGTAAGCAACCCAAATATTCACTTACACTATTAAGTACCTACAAGTCTCTTTCTAAATTACTGCCACAGTGATAATATATGCTTGGCTTAAACTGCAGGAAGAATAGTCAGGTGCTGGAGTAAGAAAAGTATGGAAGTGATAAACAGGTGTAATGTAAAAACAAAGCACCTTCTGATACAATTACTCAAGAGGACAGAGTGCCTCCTGCTGTTGACTTATTGTAGTCCAAGGTAGTTGGCCAGCAGGGCACAATGCAAGATGTGTATTTCTGTAGGTCTTCCTTGAGGAGATAAGTTAGGGATTGCTGTTGTGAAACCAAAGTAAACCAGAAGGAAAGCTTGACTTAAGACAAAATGACAGTAACCTAATCAAGCCATGGTAAAAAAACTTTGTAGTTTCTTAGATTCTCCATAACAAGACAGTGACCAAAAAAAAAAAAAAAAAAAAAAATATATATAATTAGCAAATAGCTACAGGTAACCAAATGGCACAGCTTGAAAATTTTTAGGGTAAGTGGCCATGTCCAAAAAGCTAAAATGTGTTGATTTTATATTTCACACCAGTAGTCATATATACTGTCAGTTAAAAAACAAACAACAAAAATCCACACCACACCCCTCAATAACACCAAAAGCTACGTTCTACAACCAGTGTTAAGCAAAACTTTTTCTCCATCTAGAACTTGTATATTAATTTTCTGTAAGCAACGCGCAGGAAAATAATTTTAAGGATTCATACATATAATAGCAACATTTCTAGAAATCAGCTTATAGTAGAGCTTTTGACACTGCTAAGTAATGTCTACCTCCACTAAACTGATTTAATGTTCCCTCAGTAACACTACCCCTATTTTGTTTTTGTGATTGGTAGCTGAGACACGCACAGCAGTAGTTATGTAAGAAATACTTGATTAAGGCTATGATTTTTGAAATATCAATGAAAACTAGGTGGTCCTATATACCTTGGTTTTCACTGAGCTATTACAAGGAGAAATCAGATGCCAAAGAAAAAAAAATAGTTAAGAAAATGGAGCTGAATATGAAAAGGCTGGTCAAAAAAGCCATTGTATAGCTCAACTTGTTGGACACAGGATGGAGGTGTAACTTTATTATTCCTCAGTTTCATTTAATTTTAAACACAATTTATCAAGTGGGTAATTTTAGTGCTCTTCCATGAAAGAGGAGAAAACAAGCTTCTAAAATTAAACTAAACTCTTCAAGAGGAGAAGAATGTAGCAATTAGTCCATAAGACACTAGCTTTTTGATTATTACTCTGTAAAAGCCACCCTAATATACTATCTCCAAGCTAACATGTTTTTGCACTGAGGATGAAAAGAGTCACCCGGGAAGTTATTTGCTGCAGTGCATTAAAAACTGTCAGAAACCAAGGCTCCATGCAGACATTCACAACATTTTCCAGTTCCCCTTCTTCCTTTCTCTCCCCAGATTTTTACTATTCCAAATTAACAAACAATTTAATTGGGCTAAAATGACCAAATAGAGCACTCGGATGATAATATACCTTCTTGCTTTATCTTTCCCTTCTTATACTTACATATTGAGATGCTTTCTGATCTGGGGACTTCTCCTCCATTGTTCCAACAGCAGATGAGATACCTCTGTCACCATTTTTCAAGTTATTCTCATCAGGAGCTCTCACTTCCACTTCACCAGGGAGCTTGACATGTCCTACACCAAGTGCCTCTTTTTTGTACTTCTTCACGAATTGTTCCATATGCCTAACTTCACTGGGGGAAAGCTCGTGGCATTTTGAAGGATCCTGATCGTGAGCAGGCAGCTGCTTTGCCAACTGCTTCTTCCTGTACTGTGCGCCTTCTGAGCCAGCAACAGGCTGCTTCTCCTTTGGTAACATCTGCATGTATTGTCTAGCCTGAATCAGGAAGAGTTAGATATCAGATGGCACTTCAACTACATACCCATTCTCATAAGCAAACACAACTAAAATAATCTGTACAGTTTTTAGTGACAGTCAAATTTGTCAAAAACAAGGTTCTTTCCATAAACATTAAGCTCCTGAAACAATAATGGAGATAAAATACAGCAGATGCATTAATTGGCTTCTTCCCAGAGAAAGAGACAGGCTCCCTTTTAAGCCTTTTACAACATACAGGAAAGAGTTATTACTTCTCTGAGTAAATAACATTAACACAGCACCATGTCTCTATCTATAAATACTGATCCTGAGGATAGTCTTAGAAAAATAGAATCTGAAATAATCTGCTTGAGGCATACAGCCCACTGAAGAAATAACTCTAGCTAAATAAAGAAAAAAAAAAAAAGCTCTAGTTTTAATAAAGCAAAGAAAAGCTTAAAAATCAAATTAGTAAGTCTTATCTGCACAAGGTTTGATTAATTCACTGAAAAGGAATAATTTGAGATAATGTAATTCTGGCATGGATTGCACAACATTTTAGTACAATAAATTAGTAATCAAAGTTTGAAAAGTGAAGCAAAATTCTCAGAAAGCTATCTACCATCTCATCTACTTCAACTGAAAATATACTGGAAGGGAGCTGCTCTTTCAGATGTCAACACTGACCTTGTTCTTACCATATACAGTAAAAGCTATAAGCAAGACTAAGTGTTCCCCTTAACTTTAAACAATAAAATAAATTGATGTGGTGTTTGGTTTGGCTTTTTTTGCCCACACCCCATGCAAATTTTTCAAGTTTGTTTACAAAAAAAAAAAGCAGGTTACAGAAATTGACTGGACTCCAGGGACTTAGCAGATAACTCTTAATCCTATCTATTAAAAACTACCTCATCTCCCAAGGTTTTAAAGAACTTCTACAAACAAGCATCCATAAAGCAAGATGACAGATACAAGAGGAAAACTTATCCTTCCAGTAAGCTCTACTACTTTATCCCCCACCAACTCCTACCTCGAACATGAAAAAATGTGAGTTGGACTTACAAGTGTCTGATTCTGAACAGGAGGAGCCCACTCATAAGTCACAGTATCAATGGATATGTTCTTGGCTGGCACTGGGTGGGTCAGTATCATTACATTGCGTTTATACATGGGATTGCCATCGTTCTTCAGCTTTGCAATGAGGGTTGTGTATTTCGTATCTTCAAAGAGTTTCCCCACTTTCCGATCTTCCTCATTGCTTGAAGGGATATCATGCTCCTCCTGGCCACATTTGCAGTTGCGGCATATTTTTCTGAAATTCACGGAAAAAGCAACAAAATTACAATCTCACACCATCTGGTGCGTAGTAACATCACCAGCAACCCAAACCCTTGTTTTCAGCGCTTTGATTAGGAATTATACATATTTTTCGGCCATATGTCAAACACTTCCTTATGTATCCTGTTGTATTATTTACATTGTTTATTTACAGATATTGTTATCAGATAGCTATCAGTTGACTACACTAACGCATTTTTAATATGATGCTATGTCATTCCTTCAGTTACATCTCAGTATTGATCAAACACATACATATCCATTATCAGTCACCTACCAGATTTATTATACGATAACTTAATGCATCAACATGACTATCCCAGAAATCATTTGCTTGGACTTTCAGTTTTTCAGTTGCTCTTCATACATTCAAAGTTACACACACTATACTACTTTCTTCATATGTATTTCACTGTATGCATGATATTTGGTTATCAAAGGATAACCAATCATGTGGAAACAAATATTTCCTAGAAAGGAAGAAAATGGATCCAGACAGACAAAGACTGTTATTGCACCAAGTTCTGTTCAAAGCACAGCATTTAAAGAGAAGACGAAAGAAAAGTGAAAGGCTTATATGGACAAAGCCTTTCAAAACAGCTCTGGACCAAGTCAGAGGTACTCTGGCACATGCTGTAGAGAGAATTTTCACAGAAAACAGCCTTAAAAGGTAGAAGTATATCTACTAACCTGGATATAAATGATATTCTTTCATAAACCACATATTTCAACTACTTTGGCTAACAAATATTAGAAAGCAATTTGTTACTTTAAGCGTAATTAACCAATTCACATATAATGAACAGAACCTTGGATTAGACAAGCTAGTCCATTATTTATTAGTGGTGTCTCCAAAACTTCCATTCACAGCAGTCAGCCACAGCATACAGAAATTAGTGAAACTTGATGTTAACTACAGGTTCTTACTATAGACTAAGAAAACATATCAACCTTCTGGATCTCTAGAGTTTGAAGAGGAATGAGCAGTATTTTACCCCATTATTTATCCTTCATACAGCAAATAGCATAAACTATTACCTACAAAAGGCTTCTGAACCCTGCTTGCCAAAACCCATCAAACTCTAATGTTGCTCTGCATCTTGCTTTCTAGTCTTGAAGGCAAGTTAGGTGCCTTAAGCTACGGTATGTAACAGGAACAGAACAAGAACATGCCATGACTACAGCAGGCCCCTGAGGTAATGGGAAAGGAAGGAGGACCTTTAATTGGCCACCTGAAGTTATACAGAGCCAGTCCCAAACATATGCTCCCTATATGTACACCAGTTTAGGATGTAGGGTACTAACATTTCAGTGTGCGGTGGATGCTGCCCTGGTCATGTGGTTATACAGAAACCATACATTGTGGTAACTTAATTTATAAAGCCCACTCCAAAGAAAAATAGCTAATTCTACAATAAAAATGAGCCACTCATGCAAAGTAAGAATGTTAAGCAGAACTGACTCCACTTTGTAACACAAATACCTAAAGAGATCACTAATTGAGGTGTAGACTGCCTGACAGCTTCCAACTCATTTCCACAACAGGAAAGATGTGCAGAATTTCAAAGCTGATACTTATCTGGATAGCTACTAAACACTAATCACTTTGCAATCTCCCAGTTTACCAAAACACTCAAGCAGGAGCTAGCATTGCCCATTAAGCCTAAAAGCCATACTATGCATCTCAAGCACTCGAAACATAAAATTTTGCAAGATCTTCAGCATCTGTCTACACAGGTCCTTCACATAGCTAATACTCAGAGACTATTTAATGTACTAATAAAGCAATACATATTCACTTCGCTCATTTTATGGCATGCATGTGATTATACCTTATTACCAATTCTCAATCGTACCTTTTTTGAGATCTAATACCAGGTGACAGAATCAAACCTTGCTTTTTGCAGATTTAGTGATTACATCATGATCATCATGCAGCTTTATGCCTCACAGTACACATGCTACTGGAATTGAAGCAGTTCATCCATCTGAACAATGACACCAAGCACTTTATTTACTTTTACAACTTAAATCTTTAGCAATAGTAACCCCCAGTTTTAGTCTTGCGTCTTGACAGGATGTGATTTAATAACACTGGTGAATGACCAGGTGTTGTCAGGTACCCTGCACAGACTTACTCAAGTGAAGTATGATCATGCTTTCCAGAACTGCTCTGCTTGCAAGACAGACCCCAGTAAGAGCAGTTCATATTGCTGTATTGCCTGTGTGGTCACAACTGCCACGTGACAGGCTGTGCACTCTCCCACTCTACAGAATCCAACTACAGTAAAGCAGCATTGAAAGCCTGCAGAGACCATACCACCTTCCACAAGCTGTAGTGGAAATTTGTCCTGAGACTTTCACATGTACTGGAAAAACCACAAGAGCACCTTATTTTCGCTCATGTTACATTATGAAATTGAGTATCTTTTTTTCTAACAGTATTCTTTCAGAATGCCGAATAGCTTACAGATCCTGTTTCTACTTTCAATTAGATGAACACCCTGACTCAGCTGCTGTCATCATTCTCAGTTCCACCTTGAAGGCTTCACATGTTTCACTGACTGCAGTATCTGCGAGAGGTTTTTTTTTGCTTTCGTCATAAATAGGTAGTTGCAAAGAAGTGAAAGCACACAATTCGTCCTTAGGTCCTTCCTGGGACTCACTGTGAAAACCGGCATAAAACTGCTGTGCTTTATACTTGCATTGAAAATAATGACGTACTCACTAATCTTCCCCACTCCTGCACCCACTGAAATTAAGAATTTGACTGTGTACATTTCAGTCTAATCTCCTTGGTCTTTCAAAGTTAAGTGAACGATTCTTTGTCAAGAGCTTGCAAGAAGCTGTTACAGGGGCTATGTTACAAGTGTAATAGCGGCCTTGGCATTAGGACTTATGTACCACTATGCCTCTGAATACAGGACAAAACAATACAGAAAAAATGTGGAGAATGCTCAGTCACAACTGACGTCAGCAGATCTCAGTAAATCAAAGGAAAATCCCTAGGTTGTTGTCATTTCCCATGCTCCCCAACACTCCCCCTGGATCTCAGCCATATGAAGATGTCCATACAGCTGCTAACAGCCAAAAAAAGTATCCTGTCTTAATTTATAATCTCTCCTCTTGAGTAATTTCCAGTACTAAAAGATATCCAGTTAACACTTACACACATAATTCTTCCTGAACAGTACTGTTTACAATTTAGTCCTAACTTCTTTCACTAAGTTGCCACAGCGCAATCCTGCTCATAAGTCACTCACTGTCTCATCTGCAGAAGGTATATGGCCAATTACTTCTCTTTAGAATAGAACAGCTCGTCATTGCTTTGGCTTTAACATAGCTATCTCAGTGAAGTGACCCCATTTCACTACCTCAAATTTAAATTTCACAAGTCTGTCTGATAACTGACGCTTTATTTTTATCAGTGATGTTAAAGTGAACACCTCACATGTGCAAGAAAAAACAATTGCTGCTATATACACTCACAGACATATAAATACATAAAAACATATAAGCTTAGACAATTTTATCTCCTTTGACTCTGTCAAGAGGACAGGCACGGAAAATTTCTTGTTCTCTCCATCTACATTGTTGAAAACATGTTGAACACGTCCTTCACTTGAGGACATTCAGCAAGATCCCTACTGAAGGTGGTTTAGGGACTCCTGCTTATGTCTTTACAGCTCTCAGGACTTCATCAAAGCAAAGCAATGTTCCTTCACACACATCTCAGCGACTTGAAAAGCTTTTCCCATTCAAAACATGAAAGATAGGGAGGAAACTTCAAAATCTGTGGAATGAAAAATTGTGTATCACTGTAAAAGACACAACTATTAGACAGTGCCTTGCTAGCAGGTCTTGAGTAGTTAGAAAGAACAAGGAAGAAATGTATAGAGATTCCATCCTCTCAAGTGATGAACTCCTGTGTCCTGAATATCTGCTGACAGCAAGGATCAAAGATTTCCAGTTCCTTCTCCAAATTCGAGTGTTAACTGCCCTCCTGATATTCTACATTTTGGTGCATGGAAAGGAAAAATAAGATCATGATCCTTCCTATGCTGGCTCCTAGTGACAGGAGGCAGCAGCTGCAAGCATAGAGAAATCCTCAACAAATACCTGGCAAATCCTGAGGCTTGTGCCCTCCCTGCAGAAAGGCTAACCTCTTCCCATTACAGAATCACAGAAGGGTAAGGTTGAAAGTCGGTCACAGTAGGCCACCCCAAAGTGGGTCATCTGGTCCAACCTAGAGCATACGGCACAAGACTGTGTCCAGAGGGTTCCTGAATATCCCCAGTGAGGGAGACTCCACAACCTCTCTGGGCAACCTGTTCCAGTGCTCAGTCACCTGCACAGTAAAGCAGCTCTTCCACATATTCAGGTGGAACCTCTTGTACATCAGGTTCTGCCCATTGCCTCTTCTCCTACTGCTTGGCACCACTTAGCAGAGTCTGGGCTCCATCCCCTTGGCACCCACCCTTCAGATACTGACAGACATGGATGAGGTCCCCTCTTGAGTTGTCTCTTCTTGAGGCTGAACAGGCCCAGCTCCCTCAGCCTTTCCTCTTAAGAGAGATGCTCCAGTCCCTTAATCAGCTTTGCTGCCCTCTGCTGAACCCACTCCAGGAGCTACATGTCTCTCTTGTACTGAGGAGCCCAGAATAGGACACAGCACTCCACATGCAGAACGCACCTCAGGACACCAATGGTCTTGCTGGCCCCTAGGACACACTGCTGGCTCACAGACAGCATGCTGTCCACAGGACCCCCAGGCCCTTCTCCACAGAGCTGCTTTCCAGCAGGGTCAGCTTCCAGCCTGTGCTGGTAAATGGGGTTATTTTTCCTCAGGTGCAGGACCCTGCATTTGCCTTTGTTGAATTTCAGATGGTTCTTCTCTGCCCATCTCTCCAACCTGTCAAAATCCTTCAGAAGGGCTGCACAGTACTCTGGTGTATTGGCCGCTCCTCCCAGCTTTGCATCATCAGTGAACTTACTGAGAAGGCATTTTGCCTCTTCATCCAAGTCTGTGATGCTGTGATTCCTTCTGTTATGTTTTCTTGCTATTAATACAGCTGTAGTAATTGCATCTGCTTTGAACTGCATCTCAGTACTTCCCTGTCAGTTACACTATGAGAAAATCTTAAAGCCTACTTAAGGCTGTCCCTGCCTTCCACGTACTGCATCTGTGCAGAGAAGCCAGATGCTGAAAAAGATCATTCCCAAGCTTGAGAGTCTTGTTTTCTGAAGTTTTTTTAACATCTTGGCAGGTCACACCAGAGACAGTTACTGCTTTCTGGTATATATGCAATCAAGATAAATCAGAACCTTTCCTCCTGCTTTTAGCAACTTCTGACTCCAGTCCCATAGTTCCCTCTAGTGGGAAATACATTCCCAAAGAGCAATATGTAACTGAGTAGCAGTCTCTTTCAATCTGCCTGAGCCACTGGATGTGTGTGGGAGTTGTTTTCCAGTCTAAAATAAATCCAACACCTGAATGAAGAAGACCTTCCCCAACTTCTGCTGCTGTTGTACTTGGACAGAAGCATGATTCTAATGACAATTTTAAAAGCAAAAGCTATTAAGACACTAAGATAAACCAGGTAACTGTTAACCAGTCAACTACCATCCAACTACCAGATGCAGACCACATCTCTCATTTTACTCATTTTGTGTTCAGCTCGCAACACTGAGGCTATCAGAATTTCAAAATTTAGGGATAAATTTTACTAAAGGCTTGGTTTACCACCATTTCTATACTAGCCTCAATTTACAGCTCTGCACCTCTAAAACCTGCCCACACAGTGTGTCAAGATTTACAGCACAAACTGCTTAAAATAGCACGTGCCACCCCAGAAGAGATATATTCCAAACACTCCCAGTATAGAAAAGAAGGGTGTAGCAGCTCCTTGTAAAGCCCTGCTATTAGATAGGTATACTTGGATTTTTTGTGCACTTTACAACCTGACTCCCCCGAGGAAGAAATGAGGGTCTTTTGTATGGAAATACAAAAAGAAATTACATGTTGTCTCTTTGAGGAGCACCGTTCTCATGCATCAGAGCAAGAGCTGTGCGATGTGCTGAAGCTCCTCGGCTGTCCCCAGGAGAGGGCAGTGTCCGCCTTGCACAGCCCGCAGCAGAACCACGCCCGGCACACGCGGCCGCTACTGCCTCGCTTTAAGAGGCTGCATCTGGCTTGCACGGAGGTCACCGTCTTCATAATGCCTTACGGAACTGTGCTTTGGGTTTGTAGCAAAAACAGCCTCCACAGGAGTTGCTGTTGCTGGGCTCTTCTGGCACAAAGTCAAGGCTCCCCCGTTTTTGAACTCTGCCCCCACCTTGGCAAATAAAGAAGCTGGGAAGGGGCACAGCTGATTCAAATTGGTCAGCGAGGTTTAAATGCTATACAATGTCATGATCAGCAATACAACAGAAGTAGAGCGTGAAGAAGTCAGGGTTTCTGACTTCTAGAGTAGTTACTGCCTGGAGACTGACTGGGCATCAGTGTGCAGTGGGAGATGGCCAGTGATTCCCTTTGCATCACTTGCTCACCCATCACTTCACCTGTTAAACTATTTCAACCTGTAAGTTTCCTCACTTTTGTTCTTCCTTTTTTGTCTCCCATCCTGATGTTTGGGACAGGGAGTGAGCAGCTGTGTCGGTGTTTGGCTGCTGACGAGGGTCAATCCCTACCCCCAATTATTCTCCCAATGTGTAACAGTTTCTGTAATTACAATTCTTACTTCAACACTTGTCTTTTACAGAGGAGTAGCAATGAAAAAAGTGGGTAAACTTGAACTGATTTTAACTATTCATGTTATAAAGACAATATTCTGTCCACTTATGCTACGGTTTGTTCCTACTTAAAACAGTTTCAGATTTAAACACTAAGGACTAAGTAAACAGATATTTGGGATGCATCACTTTCCATTTAAGTGGTGGACTACTAAAATACATGCATCATGCAAAGAATATTAATGTATCTTTTCCTTTGAAAACTACTTACACAAAGCTGAATTAAGACTTCAGATTCACACCCTTATTGTCCCCAGCAACAGCTCAGCTGGAGAAACAGCATTTTCTAACCCATTCTTGAATTGTTTCAATTGTGAACTTTTTGACTGTTTCGGAGGTATGTACCATGTTTGTCTGACACTTCGATGAAACTTCTCAGACTACTTCCAGCCACCTTATTTATCTGGTCTATCCTATATGAACTCAATTTCCAAATTAAATCTTAGCTAAATAGTCACTGTTTTTACATATTTTTCATTACTTTCTCTTTACTCCATGCTGCCTACAAGCTCTTACTTTCTAGGAGAGACAGTGTTCTGATGAGCTATGTATTCAGGACCTGACACAATGAGCCCTAACCACAGGAAGATAGTGCAACACAGATAAAGAAAAACAGGCAAAAATCCCCAAATATACACAGAAGCAGGCACATTTTGACTTTGCAATCATACTATGATGTGACTAAACCACTTTAGCCATTTTACTTCTTTTTACTCCAAATTCTTTCATGTTGAAGAAAAAACTAGCAATTGCAAGGTATAACATTAGGAACTCAGAAAAAGTTAAAAAAAAAAAAAAACACCCAAAAGAGAAAGTTAACTGGACTTTTTCCTCCCCCACTCGTGATTTCCCCATCTATCACAGTGACTATGAACAAAAGAGCTTTCAAGTAGAAAGTAATACAATTTCTCATCTAACCATGGATAAACACTATTGACTCCTGTACTTCTTAAAATTCTCTTTTATTGCATTACTTACACACATTAATTCTGCTTTATTTTACTATTACTTCTACACACACCCCCTCAGAAACGCAGTGCGTATTGAAAAAGTCTTTCCATAAATTAATTACATCTTTTATCTTTAGATGAGCACATTTACTTACTAGTGCATTATCACTTCTTGATCCATGTCATTGTTTGTAAGTTGTTTCTACAGCTACATATTACAGATAAGACTATAACTTCTTGATTATGTATCAACTTATATCAAGTTTTTGCTGTGTTTTGTCTTTGTTTGGCTGATTGTTTCCTAAACAGTCTCATCTGCAGTCAAACATTTAGACAAAGATGTAAAATCTCCTAGGCCTTCTCAGCAACTAATGTCACTATGGCTACCTTATAAAACCCCACAAAACAAAGCTCTACTGCAAATGCAATTTTCACTGTAATTAGACAGCATTGGTTAAATGCAATAATTTTCATTGATAGCATGTGCTAGTGCTACTAACAATTATTTTTCTGTTCTTTTCAGGCTTTTCCCTTTGAGAAAGACCTTTTTTCTACAAAATTAGAATTACTAAGCCACATCTTAAAGCACACCCAGTATTATGAGTGAACTGGGCCACTGATACAAATATGCATTAATATACATATATACATCTTGTTTCAGTAAAACAAGAAAGGTCTTAATAAAATACAGTTTCTAAACAAGTAATGACAGACTATTTACTGCTATCATCAACTCACTGGTTTAGGATCAGCACACCATCCAAGGCTCAGTATTATCTAACTTAGTTGAATTGTGACACTTCTTCCCCACCTGAAGTTGTAGGTGTATAAAAAGTTTCAACATATTTTCAAAATAATTTTACCTAGCATCTCAGATCAAAGTTTATGTATTTAGTCAGGAGTTGAAAAAGCATTTTATTACAGAGATAAAACACACTTCTTCCCTGTCATGTCTCGTATCATATGGCTAGACATATTTTTACAAATCTACTTCAACTGTTCAGTCGGCTAAAGCAAATGCTGCAGTAGAAGTACTACCATTCACTTCAGGGCAGATGAAATTTATGTTCACAAGTGATTAGATACTCTGTTGTTACGTAGCTGACAGGTTCTGGCCCTGAACTGTGTCAGCTTTTTTGAAGCATCTTAATAGTTTAATTGAGAGAGAGAACTTAAGTGGTTACTTAGACATTTGCATACATGTGTCAAGGTCTGCAGTGCTGAGTCACAGCTTAGGATACACCTGGTGTCACTTACCTCCAGTAATGAAGTTCAAATCCTTCACACTTATCCTTGCATTTTAAGCAGGGGGCACCAAATCCTTCCTCATGGCCCAAGCCCATCTGTGTACAGAGCAAGATGACTACAGTCAGCTTCAAGAATTATGCTGCATGAATGATCTTACTGATGCCTTTATAATCTGCAATCAACAGCTAAAGCAAAAGATTAAGCATTTGACTAAGCTGACATAAGGACAGCATTTTGGGATCCACTCACCTTCCTATTGTATCCATATAAGTAGCAGTGTTCACACAAGCCTGTACACAGGGTTGAGCTAAGCAGGCAGAGTTAGCCTTAGACAAAACCAAGTATTTTTCTGGCAACTTGTCTCCCCAGCCCAGCTTGCTCTACAAACTTCACATGAGAGAAGTAGTAGATTCTTTGCAGCATTTCCTTGGGTCTAAGGCTGTGAAACCACAGTAGTGAGGCCAGAAGATCTCAAGTCAATTTAATCCAGCTGTCTGGACAAAGTGATTTACAGTATATGACTTGGCAAAATACAGGAGATCAAGAAATAAACAGACCCCACATTTATATGCACTAACCTGGAATAAAGGAAACAACTAAGTGGTATGTCTAATATTTCTGAGTATATTTGAGGCTACTCTGATAGTAACTGAGAGTAGCATATACCCTGTACAATTACATTTCAGCTGGACTCATACCAGCTTACTTTCTGAGGGGAAAGAAAAACACCACAGTAAGCAAAAGCAATGACCAGAAGTGATATGCAAAGGGTTTCAAAAGTATGGATGACCAATTCATTTAGCAGAGGAAATATGAGAGACTATAAAAAACAATGCACAGTAAAGGCTAGGTATTCACACAACATAGCAACACATCAGCAAATTTAACCAAGTAACAGCCACCTGAAGTATGAGGTGAAAAACAAATATGAAGCACGATAACTTATGCATTCATATAACGCAGTAAATTTCAAATGTCTCACTCCAGCGCTTTAAACCGTTGAGGAACACTGCTCTCAAATGAGACACATGAAGGACCATGGAAATGTGGCCACAGCTGGGTATGCAGGCTCATGCCCAACACGCAGAGAGGAACCCATCCCCACACCCCCAGGCAGCACAAGGAGCGCTCCCAATGAGCTGTAGGTAGAAACAGCTCACCTGCAGTTTGGCTTTTACCATGAATGGAAACTGAGCTAGAACTGACAACTTCTGGTACTAATTTTTGTCCTGGCAACAACAACA
This sequence comes from Corvus cornix cornix, assembly GCF_000738735.6. NCBI lineage: Eukaryota > Metazoa > Chordata > Aves > Passeriformes > Corvidae > Corvus > Corvus cornix. Next base: position 24,386,844 of record NC_047057.1, read on the forward strand.
CAATGTCAGAGTTAATTAGATGTGGTGATACAGTTTTATTATTAAGTTTGCCATTTACTTAGCAAAATCATACTACTATTGTTGTTTGTACAAGGATATAAACCAGATCAACTTTCAACTTGTTTGTCCAAAATAAAGATAAGATTATTCACAAACCACTTGTTTAATACAGAACACACAGCAAAATGCAGCAAATGGCATTTTCTCAGTGATTTTATAATTTAAAGGATCACTGCCTCAACAGTCATCAGACATCCCTGACGAAAACTTTCCTGAAGATTGTGATCTATTTAGACAAAAGACGTATGCTGGCAGCTATTAAGCTACTGCAGGGAAGGACATAACACTGTTTCTCGCATATCTGCAAGATGAAATACAAGCTGGCTGTGATCCTGGTGACCTTCATCAACCTAGGGGCTCAAGAAGTTCACATGTTACAGGTGCTAACCTGAAGTCTACCAGTAGGTATGTAAGCTAAACATAACTTAAAAGATTAGGTTTCTTCATCAGCCACACTTTTGATATACTAACTGGTTAATAAAAGTTCATCTCCACTGAAGATGGGCATTTATAGGAGTCCTCTCATCTGCAATCTGGAGATCCCCATATGCATGCACAGCCACTATGTACCACAAAAAAACCGAGCACTCCTCTCAATTCACACTCAAAGAGAACAAGATGTTGGCCAGGATGTTTTCTAAAGGGAAAAAGGAAGCTAAACCAACACAAGACAACTGCCTTTTTTTTGGGGGGGGAGGGGGGAATGGCAAGAAGGAAGGAGAGACAGGTTGTTTTTTATTTAGTGTTGTTTCTCTGGTTTCTAAAGTCATCCTCTCTAAAAAGCTGTTAAAATATGCTTGAACTGCCCTAAACCAAACAAAACTCCCCAAAACCCCCATCTCTCCCCCCCCAAAAAAAAGACACCATTAACCTATTCTCTCTTGTTGCTACTTCAGTTACAAACTGGCATTATTTCTTTATGCTCAGGCTATCCCTTCCTTCAAAAAGAGTGGAATGAGAAGAAAGAGAAATAGTGGTAAACTCCTTAGTACTGTAATTACAAGATTTGGAAACATAGGATCACTTGTTTAGAGAATACTGTTTTATAGTACAGAGAAATAACCTTGACATTTCAAGAATTCCCAAAACAATCTGATATTCAAGTAAGAAATATTAAAAGATTGCAAAATCCATTTTAGCTATAATTTACAAGCCTCCTAACATTTAAGTTTTTGTTTTTCTTTTCAGCTAAAAAAAAAAACCCTCTTCAGAAACAAATTAAGGAGAGGAAATACGTGTTATCTAAATGCTCCACCCAGAACATATTCTCTCTCCAGATTACAGGGACAACAACCACCCAGTCTACTTGCACTTTCACAGCCAGCAGTGTCAGTGCAGATTTCTTCAGAAATACAGGATTCTACATTCCCTCCCTAGAAATAATGAGCACATCATTATGTAAATGATTGTGCAGCTTGAGACAAATGAATGAGCAAATGAAACTTCTTTTGAAACAGGTTTTTCAGTTTGCTGTGAAACAGAAAGAAGGGATGTCTGGGCACCTTATGGAAAAGGTTTAGCTGAAGACTGAGAGGCACACTGAAAACCAGATTAGATGTGATTCTAGATGCACATACAGCCTCAACCTTTCTTCTGACAGAGAAACTACATGGCTGCTTGCCAAAAATTAAGATATAAACCAGCCAAACTCAAAAGCACTGTGGGCTATTGTTATCTAGAAATCGGTGCATTACACATTTCTCCAGAGTCCTGTAACAGGACATCCTTCAGCTCTAAGGAAGCATCAGCCTCAGAAGTCACTTTCTTCTTCAGCAGCCAATTCAGCTGCAGTTTAGGAAATTCAGAAAGCCTAAAACTGCGGTGTGCTGCTTCTTTACTGCTACCCGTATCTATCCCCATGTCTATCCCCACGTAGAACATGGCCAGCTCCAAGCTGAAGCACTCAAGAGATACAGAGCAGGCTGAGCACGGCAGAGGTAATGCATGCCTGAGAACAGGAGGGAACCCATTTTCCCCAAAAATGGAGTTATGGGAGAAATGGCACAGATAGGTCAGCTGAAATAGTGCCAGAAGAAGGTTCCTGTCCGTCTACCACCATTAATTTTCATTTTACAGCAGAAGCTAACCAAACCCATCTGGTATTACTGAAATACCCAATATAGATTTAAATAGCCTGAGCACAGAAGATGATGTAACTATGATTGAGATCTCCCATTGCATGCTGCTTTCAAGATTACATAATACTCAAGGGCAAAAAAATTTAAATGGTTACAGCCAAGTGACAATTAGTGAAAAACTGCCCCATTTCAGTTCAGACTGGAATCCAGTGACAAAAGCTGGCTGACTTTACAGTAAGGAGTCATGAACACAAGCTCACTGTCATCTTAAAAACTCAAATGATCATACTCAAGTGTCTAAGAGTTTGTTCAGATGTGCAAGAGAAACAGCAGTTCCTATGAAATAGTTCAAACCTGACTTATCAGAAGGGTTTATTCTTAAGTTTATCGAAGATTTCTTATCTCCTCAGTCCCACCCAGAGACCAGAATTAACTCAGGCCTCAGCTGCTTTTCCTTCCTCACCCCAAGAGGACTCCTGTACCACCAAACAGGTGAGCTTCACCCTGCAACAGACAGTAAGACATCATACTGGTACTTCGCCTCTGCAAAAGATCAAAAACCTTTCCAATGTTACAGATCCCTCCAGAATTTGAAAGCATGTGGCTATACAGTGAGAATGGATTGCAACAATTAACAGTGAGGCTCAGATTAGAACTAAATCTTCTTCACTATCCTTTTTGCAGATCTTTCTCCTGTGCTCTTCAGTGCTCCAAACACAGAACTGAAGTGATCCATGTTAAAGTTATTCTTGGATTTACCATAAAATGCTAGGAATGTTCTGGTTTGAAGATTCCCTAACTGTTGATCTATTTGGATGTTTGAGTGGGAAAACACCTGTATAGCACAACAGATTTCTAGTACATCTTAATGTGCTTTAGGCATTTTTAAAAAAGGGAAGGTAAAGCAAGAACAACAAACAAAAAATCCCAAAAAACCCATGAGCAATCTCATTGCTATGCATGCTCTGTTGCTGAGACCTGATCTTGCATCTGTACCATTCTGTACCATCAGAAGTCTTCTCTAGCAAGGAAACACAACAAACTGAAAATTAAAATAGGTTACAACATTTAATCTTTAAAAACAGAAGAGTGATGCTACTTCTTAAGATTCCATAATGAAAAAAAGAACAAACCACTGCCAAAGACATATGAATATCTGGACAATGCTCTTATAAGAGTTTGACAGACACTGTATGAGAAGAAAAAAAAAAATTCAGATCCGTAATGAAGAACAGTATCCCATGAACCACTCTGTATTTGTTTTTGACATGTCTAATAAAATTGATTGCAAATGTGACATGGGGTTTTTTAATATGCATTTTCATTTAGGGAAAAGTTGACTGGAATTAAGAAGCCTGGGTACAGAAGTTCATTTTGCACAGAAAGAAGGATGCCAAAAAGTGATTGCATCCAAGAAAAATATTTGAAAAATAATTTGGGCAGGACAGGTAGAAGAATAAATCAAGGAGCTGCAGTTGCCTGATAATACATAAGTCCCAGGAATTTATTTTATTGTGATATCTTCTACTAAATATCAAATAGCTCAGAATTTAAATATTTAAGAACTCTGCTACATAGTGTACCTTCAAAAGCCTAACAACTATTAAAGCTAGCTCAGCTGGACAGAAAACAAGCCTTCCTTATTCACAAAGTGCAGCATTACACTAGCTTAGTTTGCATGCATCTGACACACACTGTAACACTATCTCTAAACCTCCAATACCACACTATCCATCATCCAGTACTGCAGAGGCATTTTCATAATACTCCATGTATTTGTTTTGACATCAGCACTCTTACCCAGTTGCATCCTCTAATATTAGGTTTTCAGACGCAGGCCTGGACACCTACATATTCATTTTTTAGGAGCTTTAGTCATGCAGGAAAGTGCTGCTTTTTTTCTGCTTTTAAAAGCTGTAGCTAGACAACCTCAGACTGAAAACAAGGCACAAATAAAGAGTTAGGCAGACTTAAAAACCAAACCAAAACAACAAAACCAGAAACACATACACAGCAGTACTGGAGTACAAGTTAGATCAGGTATATTCTGGAAATGTCAGGACAGAAGCCTCCTTACTCCCCTGATCTGTACTAATTTTAAGACTCTAGGTAACAAGTGTGACATGCTTTCATCTTAGCAGCCCTACTCTTCCTGAAGGTCACCAGGCCCTAAAAGAACCCCACCAATTTTGGTCATCAGCAAAAACTATGTATTAGGGGGTTTTGTACATACACACCTCTATAAAACACCATGCACATATATATGTATATATATACACACACACATCCCATGCTCATAAGTATTAGTTATATATAAATTAAACATGCATATCTATTTAGGATAGATTGTAAAATACAACTTTAAAATACACTACATTACAGTTACAAGGGGGTAGATGTAAATATCTATAAACTTTGTATCTGCCAGGAAGAAGACAGTAATTTGCATGACATGTTCAGTACACTTTTTTGAAGTAAAAAAAGTTGTTTTAAGCAACATTTACCAATCAAGTTTCATTGACAATTGCTACTCACCATTATTATTACTTACTTGGAGGAAAATAGAAACACTTCTTTCTTTTTTCCAGGAACAACTGCAGAAGCAGATCTTTGTTACTTTTATGACAGAATACTGTAACTCAAAGTAAGCTAATTTTCCCCCTTGCTGTAAAATACTTGGCTTATAATTATACCCTATCCAAGAAAGCTCCATCTGATCTTAAAAGTCACGCAGTCCTGCATTCAAAGAGTTTCTTGACCTTCTCTTCAGGCATTTCATGATATTTTATAGTCAGACACCTGGGGAGTACTTTTGCCATAGGAAAAAAAAGTAAAAGTCAAAAAGTTTAATTTAGCCTTGCCATATTTGCCAAGCTTCTATCCAGGGATACTGAACAAAAAATAACTAGAGGTGTGGATTCAGACAGGTGTTTCAAAAAACTCATCACAAAATTTAAAATTTTTTTTTTAACTTTGATGGGGGAAAAACCCTCAAACCCCACAGCACATGCAGGAAGCAGTTACTTAGTTTCCATGTGAACAAAACTGATGTAGTTCCTCTCACATCTTCATAAATGTTTTCATTCTTCTACTTGCAGGCAAAACTCACTCCTGAATGAAAGTACATTTCCTTGATCTTACTGTACATATGAAACAGCAGAAAAGATCTACTATAATGGGTTTCCATAGCAGTAACACCAAAACAAACAGTGACCTCAACAGGAAGTGCAGCCCAGCAGACATTACTAAATCATGCTTTGCAAAACACAGAAAAGTTGACTTTGCTCCTATACATACTTTATTCACCGTTCACTTATCAAAGATCATTACAGTTGTTGACTTAGCAATGTCTAAAGCACTCTGTGTTTGGTTTTCCAACTGTAACAGAACAAACTAAGTCTCACACCATAGAAAAATAACCATGCACAAATTCCACTTTAGAGAAGTTGCATCTCTTCCCCCCAGACTGCCTGGCCCCTTCTCCATCACAATCAAAGTTCTTTTTATAAAGCCAGTATTATACTGTGAAAGTTTATATGGAACAGACTCACTGCCAGATTCTTATTTTCTCTAGTGAAGCATGAGACCATGCTGCCAGCAGGGATGAAAAGCAGGACCGTGACCTACTGATTCATTTTACCAAGTTCAGAGGTGGCAGACAGGGCAGGAATCCAGACTTCTAGAACAAAGTTCTGCTAGAGTCTTCAACACAAAGCATTAAATCTTCATTTTCCCTATAGCCTCAAAGCAAGGTTTGAGAACACAGCACATATTGTATTTGGGAGAAGCAGTGGTCTGTTTTTTTCACAAGTACTTTTCAAGCTGGAGATACTGTTTTTAGCCTTCAGCTCTGTTGTGCAATATTTTTATACACAACACTATCTTCATGATCCTCAAATGCAAGAGCAAATCCAATCTCTTCCGAGAAAAAAAGGAGAAAATTGTACAGTTGCCCTTAAACTCCCCATCCCCTTGAAAGGGAAATTGTAACAGACCATGAAGGTCTCAGTATTCACAAGGCAGCCAAAAAGACACTATTCACTGCCTAGATGTTTGCCAGTCATTTAATATGTATAAAAAGCATGGTGAACTGACTGCAAAAAAGTTACACGTTATTTCACACATTTGCATATGTTCTGCACATACATTGCTCAGTGCAGAAAGTTCATGCTGAAATTTTCTGTTTCTGGCAGGCTGCAGTTGTCCAGAGCCCAGGATTCAGATCAAGCAAGACATCTGGTTACAAGGTAGTACTGGTTGCTTTGGCCACTTGTTAAGACAGCAAGATGAGTTTTACAAGACATGAAAGAAACCAAATAGTAGAACTTAAATTAAAAGTCTGACCCAAGTAATTGTGCCCTTAAGATTCCTTAAGAAGGGTATGTTAAACAGGACTGGTGCTTTCCTGTCACGAGGCAGCAAACATATAAGGTATCCACTGCTGAAAGGATGGGTTAGATATTGTGGCAGGTGGGGCAGTATTTCTTCCTGCTGAACAGGTACATTGCTGGAGTCCTAGCAGTCTTCCACTGGAAGGAAGCAATTCCATTCAGACAAACTGTGCTAGAACTGCTACATTTGGAGAAAAAAACCCACCAAACCTGGTACCAACAAGGAAAACAGACTTTCTCTGAGTGCTTTTTTTCTTTATACAAATCTAGACATGTAGATATAAATGTATGTAGCAGCTTTCCAAAGAGACAATACAGAAGCTCAGAACTGAATAGGGGACTCATGGATTACTGACACTTAGAGAAATCTTAGGAATGTCACCTTGGAAGCTTCATCTATCAAGTTTTCCAGAAACAAAAAACACCCTAATATATTACTCTATACAGTTATAAATTAGCAGTTGCAGGCAGGGGAAGAAGCTTTTCTACAGCATCAGCTGAGTGTCTGAGCCTCCACACTGCATGCTGCTCCAACAGGCATTCATTTCCTTCTGCTCTGCTGAAGACCAGGACTACAGAATAGACAACATCTAAACTCAAAGAGTTCAAAAAAGCAATGGAATTACTTATCTGGGGACAACATGACAATTCCTGCTTTCTTCACCCCAGTATTCTAGGAATTTCCAACCCAACAGGCAGGTTAGCCACTCAGCAGTCCATAATGTTTACCACGTTATTTGCCAGGCAATAAATACATACAAGTCACTACAAAATGGAAAGCTACATAAAGTACAAAGTACATTTTGTAGGAGGATTCAAGCTATTTTGGTGCAGGATGCAAGACAAAAAAACGTGAGAACTACAACTTGTGGTAAAGCAACCCATTGCTGCTGACAGAAACTCTGACACAGGCATCTCCACCTCAGGAGAAGTTTCTTCTAAAAGCCAAGTAGTTTACTGGTTTTGATAAACTTGACTGGAAACTTCTCAGAATGTTCTTCCACCCTTCAAGAAAGAGGGAAGTTGACAAAAAAGAGAGAAGCAAAAAGATAATAAAACAAACAGGTTGAGAATTGGAATTAAAGGTCAGAAAAAGAAGATACACAGTTATTCCAGAGTTGACATGAACTGTTACTCTAATCAGTGTACAGAATCTAAGAAGTTTTGGTTAAATAAATCTTGGTAGTCAAAAAAGAAGAATTTTGTACCAAACTCTCTGGTGCCTAGCAAAGCTTCCCAGTTCTCCCTCGGAACAGATACTCTTCTGTTCTCTTGGGAAATAAGCTTCACCCAAGTTACAAAGAGAAAAAAAGATGAGGAGAAGATGAGAGCAAGGCAGGGGAAACAGCTCAATAACAGAAATAGTTTTCTGAATATACATAGAGTAGAAACAGAGAAAATGTGAAGTTTTTCAAATCATAGACATCTCTGCATATTAGTATTAAAGCAGAACAGAATAGAAATACAAACTACTTTCAATAAACAGAGCTTTGCTGGTTTTCTTTTGCAGCTGTAGCTTCTGTGTCTATCTGAGCAGGCTCAGAAAAGTCTTCAGAATCTTCGAAGTTGATAAAGGAGAAAAGTAAAAGATGAGCGAAGAAAAATATGACAAAAATAGTAAAATAAATTTAAACCACACACAACTACCCAATAATTACAGTGCAATTTAAAGCAGATGTTCAGCAACTACAAGTTCACTCAAACCAAGACTCCATTATCAGCAGAATTTTATCAGTCATTTCACACCCCATATTTATTTTCTCTTTAGAGGAATAAATTCTGAATTAGACTGCTCTATCTTCCACAAATATGTGTCTCTCACCTCCTGGATTTCAATAAGCTTCCAGCAAACAAGCTCTGTGATGCCAATAAGTTTCAGTTTGAAATCGTGCTTAGTAAATATAAGCAAATCTACTCAAGAAGCTGATTTTCATTACATACAAGGAGTCACACAAGGGGAGCAACCCTGTGCACACAACGAGCTTCTAAAGACAGCGATAGTACTTAGCTACACCCATCTATTCACTGATGGCCTAGTGACTGGGGGTTGATACAGGCAGTTCCTCCAAAGCAGGATCCTCACCCAAGTGACACTATCATGTGCTGACATCACTTGAAGCAAGCTGTAGCTCAAGGCTAACCATTGCTAGGATTCAGCCTTAACAGGTAGCCTTCCACACTAAACAACTACTTCCATTCCCGAGTCGGTTTCTGGCCTGCAAGCTGGAAAAGCACATAGGTATACAAAAATGCATATGTGTATTTTAAAACAAGTTGCTACCTTTAAATAAAACAGTTGAGGAATAAACCCCACACACGTTCATACAACATGCATTTCAAAAGACTAGTTCTCATATATCAATGAAGGTTATGTACAGATTTAACTCATGTTCACATATAAAGCTCCTTTTCCCATATCATATAGTATCAAAACAGATACTACAAATAAGTTTTTAATTTAAAAAAGTCAGTGCTTTAGCACTATATTTAATTTGTGAAACAACTAGAAGCAGAGGCCTATGAATATCCCACCTTAAGTCAGTTTTACATAGGAAGTTTTAAATTGTGAGTTTTGGAAAGAGATTTAATACAATTGGATTACCCATTGCTTTCTGTTACTTACCTTTTGTTTCTTGCCAGTCTGACGCAACTAACTAGTCAATACGCCTTTAAAAAGAAAGAAAAACCAACCCCAGGCTTCTTGCTCAAGGGGGTAATGCATAGGAAGGCTGACATCACACTTGTAAGGAGTCAGTCACATCACAGGTCAGAAAATAATCACTAACGTAGCGACAGAGTCTTGGCTGCTTGTAATTTAAGTTTCATACCTACATACACAGGGTACATATATGAAAACAACTCTCAGATCTCAGGGGTTTACTGGGGGGACCGAACACATGTTTTACTTGCATGACAGAACAGCGGTACGTCCCCACCTGGGGCACCGACTGCGGCGACTACCTACGGTCGGGAGCAGCGAGGCAGCCCGGCTCTATGGGCACCGGGGCAGCGGAAGGTCCCCGGCAGGCAGCTCTCCTGCCTCCCACCTCTGCGACGGGGGCCGGGCAGGAAGAGCGGGGCGCCGGGAAGGGCTGATCCCGGCACCCGGGAGGCGACCCCAGGGCAGTCCCCGCGGGGGCTGCAGCGACGAGGCGGATCCGCCACTCTCCGGAGAGCGGACACCGGCGGGGGCGGCAGATAACCCGGCGGGCAGCCCCCCTTACCTTCTTCACTTTATTCTCTAGGTTCATGGCGGCGCGGGTCCGGCTGTGAGGCAGCTCCCACGGAGGACGCTCCGCTCGCGCGCCCCGCGACGCTCAAACTTCCGCTGCCCTGCAGCAGTGGCTGCAGCCGAACAAAGGCCGCGCGGCAGCCAATCCCCGCCGGCCGCCGCCGGCCCGGCAGCCAATCCCCGCCGGCCGCCGCCGGCCCGGCAGCCAATCCCCGCCGGCCGCCCCGCCCCGCCCCCCCGCCCCGCCCCCCGCCCCGCCCCGCCCGCCCCGCCCCGCCCCGCCCCGCCCCGCCCCGCCCCGCCCCGCCCCGCCCCGCCCCGCCGTGAGTCAGCCCCGGTGGGACCGGGGGTCACGGAGAAGGCGCCGCTGGTGCAGCCTCTCGCCTTCGGGTATAGATACCTGCAAACGCGGAGCCTCCCGAAGGAAAAGAAAAGAGGAAATCTCGGGCTATAATCCGAGTGTGCCCTTGAGGCAAGGAGGCCAGTGGTAGCCTGGGGTGCATAGGGAAGAGTATGGCCAGCAAGTGGTCCTGCCCCTCTCCTCGGCCCTAGTGAGGCGACATCTGGAGTGCTGTATTCAGTTCTGGGCTCCTCAGTACAAGAAACACAAAGAGCTGCTGGAGAGGGTCCAATTGAGGGCCACAAAGATCATTTGGGGTCTGGGGCATTTCTTTTATGAGGAGAGACTGCAGCAGCTGGGCCTGTTTAGTCTAGAGAGCACTGAGAAGGGATCACATTAACACATATAAGTATCTCAAAGGCAGGTGTCAGTCGGATGGTGGCTGGCTCTCTGCAGTGGTGCACAGTGACAGAACGTGGAAAAAACCACAGAAACACAGAAAACCCAGAAAGTTTCACCTGTAAGGAGGAACCTTTTCACACAGAGGATGATAGAGCACTGGAACAGGCTGCCCAGAGAAGTCGTGGAGTCTCTCTCTCTGGAGGCATTCAAAACCCATCTGGCCACCTGCTCTGGGTGACCCTGCCTTGTGAGGGAAATTGGACTAGATGATCTCCAGAGGTCCCTCCCAACGCTAACAATTCTATGCTTCTGTGATTTATTGGCACGAGGATGAGCAGGAGGCAGCAGCGGGCGAGGTCCTGCCGTGCCCCGCCTAGCCGAGACTGCTCCTGACTTCCCGGCGGCTTCCCGCGCACAAGGAAGTCCTTGCCGCGCCCACAAGGGCTGGGTCCCAGCCTGCACCTACTTGCCGGTGGAAAAAAATTAGACTCTGATCTCAGTCCAAACTCTTATGCGTGTATTCAGTCCTGGGATGTCACCGACAGTATAAAATATTTTTTTACCTATGATGTATATGTAATGCAAAATGACAGAAAAATGAAGCATTTGCAAGACTGAATATTTCCATAAATATTTTAATGTTTCATATTTATTTTATCTTTGGAAAAAGTAGCAAACATTCATACAGACTTTATAGCTACCGTAGGAAGTGGTGGTGAATAATTTGATAGATAATTTTGTCATTCATTTGCAGAATCTAATGTTTTCTCTCCACACATACCAGCTTTTCTCAAGTAGATCTTAGGTCATTTTGTTTCTTCCCCAGGGGCCAGAGATACTTACATTTCAGTGTTTAATACTTTTGTCTGACACCACTTATTGAAAGATGTTTCCAACAAAGCAAAAATGAGACCAGGTCTGTTTGGTATCTGTTAACATATACAAGCAAAACCCTGACTTTTCTGCTATGACTGGCATCATGGTGTATGCCATGGGCCAACAGCTCCTACAGGTGAATCTATGCAGCAGACCTTGGCCAAGAAGTTCAATACAAAACTAAGAGAGAGTGGATTCAAGCTGTAGCATTAGAAAAAATGAGAACATAGTCCACCAGGTAATGGTGCTGTGTTTAGTGTGTGTCTCCCTAATAGAGGTGAATAATGAGAGCTGTTGCATGTATTTTGTTTGGTTGGGTTTGAAATTTTGTTTTTCAGTTCTGGTTCTCATTCTGTTTTGTTTGGTTTAGTGGTTACTTCCTGCTGGTTTGGGGGTTGAAAGACAAGGGGAAGTTAAGAGTGCCTGATGTTGGGGTACCTGGGACCATATAGTTTGAATACCATCAAGCCTCATAACTTCCTCAGTCTAAAATCAAAAGAATAAGCAGGAGATGGTTCCTGTTCAGTGAATGTGCTGTCGAATGCCAGCAATTACTAAGACTAGCTAGGTACCTTTGACCAACTTAAGCAGAGAAGTGAAACCATCATAGTCCTCATTATATGCTTTTTGTATGGGAATGGATGTAGCAGCATATTTTCATTCTAGGAAACAAAAAAAAAGTGAAAGAAAATCTTCTATGATTTAAGCATATTTTTCTTATCCTTATCTCTCTGGGTACAACAGCATAATAATGGTTTTGATAATATAATTTTTTTTCCCTACTAAGCTATGACACTGCTCAGTTAATAATAATTTCATTTGCTTATATTTTTCCTAAACTTCTTGAGTTGGGGATGCTCTAGTTGTGATTTGTGCATATTTCAATTGTGTCATTTAGTACCAGAATACAGTAATCTTTCCTATCTACAAATTCATATATGAAGCCTACAAATTCATGTATATAATGGAAAATGCAGACAGTAATATAAAACTTCTGATTTGCAAACAGCAGATAGCTGTTACAACACATTTTCTCTGAGACCTGGATCAATAAAGAATACATTTTAAGGTTCTAACTGTTTTCTGTGTTTTCTATGGCTTTAACTAGCCTGGCAGAAATAACTTCCTATTCCGTGAATGTGGTCTGGTATAACTCTTCTACTTAAGGATTCTGAAGTTGCCAGGAGTGCAGCATTGATATGTCAGGGCACAGAGCTGGGCTTTCTTATAATTGGCAGGGAACTATCAAATACCTGTTTTAAATATTAGTATTTTCTAAGGAAAGTGCACAATGTATCCCAGCGCTAACTTTCCCACAGCAACGTTCATGAACCCAACAGGTAAAAGATGGGAAAAGGCTAATACTTCTACCATATACATTTCTGGGAGCATGGACAGCAGAGAGTGGATGGTCTGTCAGATAATTTTCCTGGTTTTACAAATTTCTTTGCACTCAGATATCATAATGACAAACATAACTGTGTTTCTCCAAACATTAGATATGTAGATTATACAGGGGATTTATATGTCCATCCTCAAATGGAAGGTATCATAATAGCTTAGCAATGCTGAAAATTTGTTTCCAGTAAAGCTGTTATTTAATAAACAGTTCTTCTGTTTAAACTTTTCAAGCAAATACTTGACACTAGCTTCCAGTTAAATTCTTCTAGTTTTGCTGTTTACTCAGTGCTTTATATGTTAGAAGTAATGACACTGTGCTTTTAAGATCTTTTTTTGTAAGTATAATCTGAAGTGTAATATAAATATAAGGAGTCTGTCTTGTGTCAAAGTGGCTTAATACACTAATTCAGTTTAAAAAACATTTCAGTTTGAGAAAGAAATAACATTTGCCTTTCTGTATCCATTTGAATAAACAAAGGAATGTTACATGAAATGCCCTGTGCCAGGTCTGATAAAAACCCAGAAGGGAATTTGGGTGCAGAAATCAAAAGTTGTAAGTCTGGAGGTATTACTGATTATCTGGTTACCAGGTAAGCATATAGTTGGTTCTCCATTGTACTTTAATTCTTTTGTTTTTTAATGTCTCAGATTTCAGATACTGTGGATGTTAATATTGACACAGTAATTTTGATAATTATTTCATGCTTGGTCCATGCAAAATCTAGAGACTAAACTTCACTGTATTTCACTCTTCAGAGAGGCTTATTATGTTAGGAATTTCAGACCATGTGTGAAATAGAGGCTGATTTAAGAACCTTGTGAAGTTCAGTAATAACTGTAGCTTTTGTAAAAGAATATAGAAAAAAGGGGTTCTGCACCACTTTTTCTATAAAGCCTGAGTAGATAGTGGACCTTCCCCCAAGTCAGAATACAAAGTTATAAGATTTTTCTCAGCATGATGGGGAATCAAACTACAGCTTTCATATGTTAGGGCTGTGGCCTCGCTACCAGACTTTGGTTGCATAGTTTAATAAGATGTACTAACTATACTTTTGAAGTGTACAGAAAAGAAAAAGTGCTCCACTGAAATAGTGACAGGGTAGATCTGTCTACATGGCTATGCAGTCCCAAAGCCTACGTTGGCCAGATATTGGGTAAACTTACAGTTTTACAAATGAGGGCTTGTTATCCAAAGAAACCTTAACACAGGCTACAGTCATGCTTTTTCTTGTTCTCCCTGATTATCCCTGTGACTTTTCAGTTTTTGAAACAGTGGCAAAGCAAAGTGGTGGAAAAATGTGTTGTAGCTTCATGATTATGGCACTTGCTGGGAAAATCAAAGCTGCCTTCAATCAGAAGAGGAACTTGAACCTGTATATTCTACTTTGTGCACAGTTTTAGGGACATAAAGAGAAAGGGAGAAAACAATAAAAGAAAAACCTCTTCTAAAAGGAAAGAATAAGTTGTGCTCCATTCTTTGAAAAAATTGGGATAGAAGGAGTCTCTGTTTCCCAACAGACAGAGCTATTTTCTATCAAGTATGTGTGATTCAGCTAAGTTGAGAGACAGCAGTTTGCTGACTATCGTTTCTTTTTTCCTCAGTGTGCTTCATGGCTTGGAGTCTGTTCCGAATGATGGGACTGCTTCATGAACTGTGTGCTTTAGGTCCCCTGGCACAGAAAGTAAATGTGTCACTTTTAGGTTTCTAAGTCAATTACGGGATATAACTCAGAAATTATGTTCTGGGGAAGGGAGCTAGTTCTTTACTTCATCTCTGGTTTTCAGTCCCAGTCACAACATCAGTAGCTACAACCTGAAGAAGGATCCTGCATTATTAAATCTCTAATAGAGGTAAATTTACTTAGCCAACAAGCCCTACTCAACACCTTCTCAAGCACCTACTCAAAATGTATTATAAATTATAAGAAATTAAATGTATGGTATCAGAAAAATACTGAGTAAAACCAGAGATGCACTTTTTGTTCTTTGAAAATCTTTTTGTTTAGTAAGTTTCCAAAGATAATTCATTCATAGATGAACAAGGAGCTCTTGGCAAAAGTCAAACATGAAAAAAGAGTTTATAGAAGGTGGAAGCAGGGATGGGTAATGTGAGAGGAATAGTGAGGCACTGTCTGGCATGAAAAGATATGTCTATGAAAGCCACACTCCACTTGTAGCTGAACCTGAGAAATGATGTCAAAAGCAGCAAGATAAAGTTCTTGAGTATGCAAGTAGCAAAAGGAAGAGTAGGGGAAATGTGGACATGCTGCTGGGAAGTGGTCCTGGTGACATGGGATATGCAAAAGGCATTGCCGTCTTCACCTCAGTCTTTACTAATAAGACTGGCCTTCAGAAATCCCAAACACCAGTGGAAGAGACTGAAACAAGGAAGACATACCTTTGGCGGAAGAAGATCAGGTCAGGGCATACACAAGCAAACTGGACATATGTAAGTCTATAGGTCCTAGTGGGAGCTATCCATGACTGCCAAGAAAGCTGGATGATGCCATTGTGAGACCAGTTGATAATTTTGGATTCATCATGGTGACTGGGAGAAGTGCCTGAAGACTGGAGACAAGTAAATGTCACTACTGTCTTCAAAAAAAGCAGGAGAAGGAGGACCAAGGGAACTACAGGCCAGTCAACCTCACCTTTATCCCTGTGATGGTGATGGAGCAACTAATCCCGAAAACCATTTCCAGGCACATAAAGGACAAAGGTAGTCAGCATGGATTTACCGAGTCACGATTGACCAACCTGATATGATCCTGAGGTGCATCCATGACTGGCTTGGTAGATGAGAGTAGCATCCTCATTACTGGGTGGTGGGGCAGAGTGTATCCACAGCAAGCTTGCTGATGATGCAAAACAAGTGGGTGTAACAGAGGGTCCTACTGCCATCTAGAGTGATCTGGACAGGCTGGAGAAATGGGCTGACAGAAACCTCATGAAATTCAACAGGAATTGCAGAGTCCTGCAGCTGAGGAGGAACAACCCCAGGTACCATTACCCACTGGGGGCTGAGCAGCTGAAAAGCAACTTTGCAGAAAAGGACTTGGGGGTGTTGGTGGACACCAAGTTGATCATGCACTAGCAATGTGCCTTTGTGGCAAAGAAAGCATGTGATACCCTGAGCAGCAGTTTGAGGGAGGTGATCCTTCCTCTCTATCCACTGATAAGGCCATATTGGAAGTATTGTGTCCAGATCTGGGCTCCCTGGTACAAAAGAAACAGGTTTACTTTGATTTGGAACAGCTGTCTACATACTTGTATTTTCCACCTGAAGAGAGATCAAAAATTTGATGTTTATCTATTAGCTACATGGACTTCATCTAAATCAATAATTTTTTTTTTTTTTGTGAATTATGTTAAAGGTCACTCAATATCCAGAGGCAAAATTTTGAAAATTATGGTTATTTAGAAATTTTATGACAAACAGTTTTTTATTTTGTCATGACAACAGAGCAGTTCTTTGAAATCAAAATTTTCTGCAAACACTAGGAATAGCATTTTTGACCACAATAGAGAACACAGGAAAACAATTTCCATTTCATTATGGGTAAGGTATTTACATGACTTGCAGAAGACCAATATCTGATGCTGGTTTGCCTAGCTCAGACTAGAAAACTGTAACCATTGTGAAGGCTTTCACTGTGGGAGTTGTTAGTTCAATAAAGGGCGAAGGCTGTTTCTCTCAGGTTTCTCACTTGGAACATTCTTGGTTTTGTTCCAATGCAATGCAAGACAATTTTTTATTTATACTCTCAAAAAAACTGTGGAATGGGAACTAATTTCCTATACAGCTCTGCTGACAATATAATGTTATGAGCATTTGTTTGGCTTCTTTCCCATGCAAGAGAGCTCCAGCAAAGAATCTGTGGTTCTCAGATTTTCCATTACTAACAATTTACGTAAAGATTGTATATGTCTAGAGAAGGATAATTTAAGTACCATCTGGATAGAATCATAGCAACTCTTTTGCTATAATGTGTATTTAATAACTTCAGCCTAGGCTTGCGGAGATGATGTCTAATGCTATTGAAAGAAAGTAGTTACAGTATATGAGATCATGCTTTTATGACTACAAATGCCAAGGAACATTAATAGGTAATTGAATTCTTTTCGTGTCTGTTCATATTACAGTATCTTGTGATACTTGCCACCCACATCTGATAAAAGCAAACCTGTTAAGTCTTAGGAAACAGGCTCTGATCATCAGCCTTTCTGCATACCAGACTCCTTTTAGAGCCATGAAAAAATTTTCTGGCTTGGCTCTGCAAGCACAAATTTTTCCATTAAATGGACTGAAGTTGTCATTAAGGTCATAGGTCTTCAAGCTGTCATTTTGATAAATCAAACACTCTTGCTTTTTCTACTGATCAAACCTACTCTTAGCCCAGCCAAAAAGGTACCCACTTGAGATCTTACTCAGTAACTTACAGGTTGTCAAAGGACTATTCTCAGGGGATATGATTTATAGTTTCAGATAGTATGTATGGTGTACAGGAAGAAAAATTTAAATTAGGACAATTATCTGAACTACAATGAGTAAACTCCTTGCTTGGGCTTGCCACTTCTGACTTTCTAATCCTTCTTCATATAATAATGTCATATAATAACATGGCCTTGCTGTGAGTCTAGCATTGGCTGCCTCTATTGAAATAAAAGTTTAGGCTCTGATCCAGCAGATGGAAATGCTAGCTGAGAGTCATAAGTTAGCCACATAGAGAATTTCCCTACATTTGTGCCTTCATTTAAAATGAAAATACATGGCATGCAATTCACTTTGGCCATTTTATTCTGCTGTTTGACTTGGAGGCCTTTGGTGTAGAGGTTTTCTAGCTCTGCAACAGATGAAAAGCATGGCTCAAGAGATCTGATATGCAGGACTGCAGGTGACATTGTTTCAAGAATCAGAGCAAACTGCATTTTCAACCAATAAAAACATTTTTCAAAAGTTTTCAGAAAATCTGATTTCTTTTCTGTGACAAAGAGCCTACAAAGGCATAAGTTCAGCCCCAAGTGAATGATTATTTTTGCTTACTGATTTTGGTCTTTCTTAGGCTTGTCCTACAAGTAGGTTGCCTATGCTTTTAGCTTGACACAGCCACATAGTGCAATTGACTTTAAGTGGTTTAATGACTTGCATACCATTAAAAAATGTGTTTTGGGGGAGAAATAAAAACATTTCCACATTACTGAAAAAAATGTTCAGTAAAGGTGGCTCTTAGCTGAGGAGCGATGAGAGAAGATATCTGGTCCTAACATCCATTTCTGGCTAAACCAGCAGTTCTGATTTTTACTTCTTCCTTTATTTCTGCCCTTTGCCCAGTCTAATGACCTTACTTGTGCCATATCTGGTTCTTACCTCATTCCTTGAGTAGCCAGTTCAGCTCAGGAACGAGAAGAAATGTATTTATCTTTTGATTATTTAGTTTTCTGTCAGCTTAGTGAGCTGAATTTAGAGACCTGAACTGGCTGTAGAAGAAATCAAACACCAGAGAGAGCAGAAGGAGAGAAGCATGATGGTGTAGTTGGTAGCAGAGAAGTTCTTATGGAACTTCAAAGTGAGGGAGCTGGATAATGAGAGAAGTCATTGCAGAAGCAGAATTGGGAGGACTATTAAATACAGCTGTGAGACAGCTTTATGACAAAACGATGTCCAGAAGGGATTAGGGATTAGCCTTTGAAGATGAATAGGTGGAGGCAAGCATGGGGGGCTGGTTACTCAGGAGACTATCTAGAATTCATGTCTTCTATACAGAATCATGGGGAAGCTGTCTGTTGTACATACCACAGACCAAGAAACAAGTCACAAAGATTATCAGCATGTTTGTATGTCTTGAACTACAGTACTGTCTAGATTCTGGCTTGTTCAGTAGGAAGTAGTAAAATTACAACAGTATGTAAGCTAAGAACTGAAAACTGTATCATTCACTGGTTCAAGCATTGAGTACTAATGAACGATGGGTATATTGTGTCTCAAAAGCTGTTGGATAGAATATGATACAGGAGTGATGAGGAAAACGAAACTGTTGAACTTGTATCTCATTTTAAGTTTTTCACTTCTTCATTGCCTCTATGGTGTATTTCTTCTTTTCTGTGTATAGCAGGCACGAAACATTACAACACAATCTATCACAGATGTTTTATGTATGCAACAACTGTACTCCTTTACTGGTAGAGACTAAAGGATTCACAAAACATTATTAAAAAGAAACTGTATGAACAACATGGTTCATCAGATTAGAGCTTTTCATATATTTCCCTCATTCTTCTCTATGTATGCCTTTTTCTATGCTTTGCTGCTCTGTTATTTGGTTTCCATCTTCTTCCCACTCCCTTATAAGCAGTGACTGAAGTCTTAGTTTACTTTTCTCATCCATTTTTTGCCTTCCATTCTCAAAATAAGCATTTTAATATAACTTGATAGCATCTTGTATTTGTCCGTTACTAAGGGAATATATACAAAAAGGTACACAAGAAAAGAAAGTCAGCATTCAGTGTGTCCATGTATGTGCCTACCTCTCAAATGCTTTTTTCATTCATTTCTTTGCTTATTTTTCCACCAATGACAAAATACAGTACCAAGAGCCAAGGCTATCCAATGCTCCCTGG
The DNA here is from genome assembly GCF_000738735.6 of Corvus cornix cornix. NCBI lineage: Eukaryota > Metazoa > Chordata > Aves > Passeriformes > Corvidae > Corvus > Corvus cornix. Next base: position 24,406,242 of record NC_047057.1, read on the forward strand.
TACAGGGTCTATTTTCAGCTTGTTATAACTTTATCAAGCATCAGCCATTTCAGATGAAAGCTTTACTGCTTCACATCGTACCCAGCATAATAGCATTCCATTCTTATTTTTAAATTTGTTTACTGTTTATTGTTATTTGTGTGTGTGTGTGTGTGTGGAGTGGAACATTAGAGGAGACAAAGAAGTTGATTTGATTTATTGTTAATGCCAGATAATTAAGGTGTTTCCTAGAACATGAATAGTGAAGAATATTTTTCCTTCTTTTGCCACAGCTAAAAATTCTTGTGCCTGTTTCTCTGAAAAGTTCTGACAGCTAGAGTCTCATTTTGGAGGCATTTCGAATAGAAATCAGTGGCTACATTCAGCAAACAACCTAAGTGGGTGTACTGATCTCTTCTTGGATAGTCTTAGGGCCTTCAGCTGTACTTGAAGTATGGGACAGCCTTGTCTAATACTTTTTATTTTTATATTTAATGTCCCACACAAATCCTGTAACCTGTTTCCTGTAAGGAAACATTCTGTCTCACCTTGTATGTACTTAAAGTATTTTTTACTGAACAGAACAGCTTTGACAAGAAATGTGCTTTTTCTAATATATCCATTTCTGTGCAGAATCCCTGCTGTGAAGGAGAAACCCCTGCGTAGGGATAATTACCCATTCCATTTAATGTGGAATAATTGTGAGTGAAGTCGCACTTAGAATATATAAACTGGACCATTTCTATATTCCCTGACAACTTTATTATGCACTAGTGGATAAATTTTGGGAAGAAAATGCATCTTTCTTTCCTGGTTTTGTAAATGATCCCTGAAAATGGCTGTTTTGGTTTGGGTTTTTTTAGAAAGCTTATTTGTCAGGTTCAGCCCAGCATCATAGATGCCATTAAAGAATGTAAAATTGCTTTTTTGTTAAATTGATTATTCCCTCCAAAAGTGCATCCAACTGTAATTCTAATATTTCTAGTCTGTTCAATGAATACTTGAATTTTTGCAGAAAATAAGTCTGGGTTTTCTCTTTTCATCTTTAGTAAAGAACAGATGAATTTAATTATAACCTTATAATTGTTATGGTACGATTATTACGATTATTAGAGAGAGATGCCTCTGTGTGAATTAAGATGCAAGTAAGACCGTATGCCAAAGCCAATAGTACAGATTTTGTGAATATAATGTGAAATAGAGAAAGAGAGAAAGAAATAGAAAAGAGAGGATGGGAGGGAGAAAGAGAGTGAAAGAGAGACAACTTAAGTAGGAAAAGTCACCACCCCTGCAGATCCAGTGGCATCCCATTGGTCCTTTTCACCCTGAGCTTGTTGGTGTTGGGGGTCCCATGAAACTTAAGAGTTCTGTGGATTAATATAGTTCAGGTATAGGTGGGAATGCCCAAGCACCTCCCCTGAGGTGGGGGGATGTTTAACACTGCCTTTTGCAACAGTGAGTCTGTTGCAACATGTGGATTAAGTGCAATCCTCTGGTGGAAGGCCTCAGGAATGAGGGGCGCTTCTGGGGTCTTTGATGGTTTATGACACCTTCTAGACCTGACAGCTGCCTCTCACATCACGGCAGTTG